>NC_060147.1:134188062-134796812 GCF_021461385.2 Schistocerca piceifrons
TTTCAGTCGGACCGCTTCTTCTACATCCACATCGATATCCACAGGGAGACTCGTCTACTACCAGTAGCCCTTGTATTTCGTGAACGGCTCCAGATATCGAATGAGGTCATCAAATGATCAGGGACACACGGTTCTGTTGTTTGGGTAATTCTGTGGTTACAAGGTGTGACACTCAACAGGTATTCACCCATATTATAGTTGTAAACGGACTTCCTGCTCTAGCATTACTTTTCCCCAGCAGCAGAAGTCGACACCAGTAATAATTTTCGAGTTTTGGACAGGTCAGTATTATCTCAGCTGTTTTTCTAAAAGAATTCGTGTAATTTTATACATGATATATTTCAAGCTAAAATGTATGAAAAGGAATCACTTTATTTTCGTGGCTACAATCGATATGTACTAGCCCTGAATGTACAGTTAAAATTTTTTTGAGAAACATTTGAAATTACACTTAAAATTTTTATTATCAATTACGCAATCTAGTACTGTTTATAATGTTTATTACTTGATTCATTTACAAAATAATAATCTAAACTAACTGAATTTCATTTGTCAAGAAAAACTGTAAACCCTTTGGAACTTTGTTATTACCACAGAGTGAAGGAGTTGCAAAGCATCCTTCTAATGTTATCTCTACACAATACATTTCGTATCTCCTTACATGTACCATAACAAGAGATTCTCACAAACCAACTTTCGCAAGCGATTTCAAAGTGAGAAAGCCACTGCCTAATTTTTTTTTTTAAATCATCAAATTTCCTATCCTGTGCCAACCTCTTCATATCAGAGTAGCACTTGCAACCTACGTCCTCAATTATTTGGTGGATGTTTTCCAATCTCTGACTTCCTCTACAGTTTTTGCCTTCTACAGCTCCCTCTAGTACCATGGATGTCATTCCGTCATGTCTTAACAGATGTCCTATCATCCTGTCCCTTCTCCTTGTCAGCGTTTTCCTTTCTCTCCGATTGTGTGCAGAACCTCCTCATTCGTTACCTTACCAGTACATCTAATATTCGACATTTGTCTGTAGAACCACGTCTCAAATGCTTCCATTCTCCCTCCGTTCCGTTTTTCCTACAGTCCATGTTTCACTACAAAACAATGCTGTATTCCGGAATTTCTTCCTCAAATTAAGGACTATGTTTGATACTAGTAGACTTCTCTTAGCCAGGGATGCCCTTTTTGCCATTGCTAGTCCTCTTTTTACCTACTCCTTGCTCCGTCATCGCTTTCTTTGCTGCCGAGGTAGCAGAATTCCTTCACTTCATCTACTTCGCGACCATAAATCCTGATGTTAAGTTTCTTGCTCTTCCCGTTTCTACTACTACTACTTTCACTCAGGATAGCTATGCCATCAACGAATAGTAAAATTGATATCCTTTCACGTTGAATTTTAATTCCACTCCTGAACCTTTCTTTTATTTCCATCATTACTTCTTCGACGTAGAGATTAAACAGTAGGGTCGAAAGACTACATCCCTGCCTTACACACTTTATAATCTGAGCCCTTCGTTCTTGGTCGTCCACTGGTCCACTGGTCGTCCTCACAGCTATTGTACATATTCTATGTTACTCGTCTCTCCTTACAGCTTACCCCTATTTTTCTCAGAATTTCTAGCATCTTGCACCATTTTACATTGTCGAACGCTTTTTCCAAGTCAACAAACCCAATGAACGTGTCTTCATTTTTCTTTTGTCGTGCTTCAATTATTATCCGTAACGTCATAATTGCCTCTCTTGTACCTTTATCTTTCCTAAAGCCAAAATGATCTTCATCCACCACATCCTCCATTTTCGTTTACATTTTTATGTGCATTGTTAACAACGTGCATGCATGATCTGTTAAACTGATCGTGCGATAATTCTCGCATTTGTCAGCTCTCGCAGTCTTCGGAATCGAGTGGATGATGATTTTTCGAAAGTGAGATGGAATGACGCCAGACGCATACATTCTACACATCGATGTGTATAGCCACTTTTTTGCCCTCTCTCTCTCTCTCTCTCTCTCTCTCTCTCTCTCTCTCTCTCTCTCTCTCTCTCCGCCCCCCCCCCCAATGCTTTTAGAAATTCTGATGGACTGTTGTCTATCCTTTCTCCGTTATTTGATCTCTGCGTTATTTTAGATACTCTCCACTCATAGAGGCCTTCAATGTACTCTTTACATCTATCCGCTCTCTCCTCTGCAGTCATTAGTGAACTTCCCGTTGTACTTTCAATGTTATCACCCTAGCTTTTAATTTCATCGAAGGTTGTTTTTTCTGTGTGACCGACCGACAGTCATTTCTTTTTAGATTTCTTCACATTTTTCATGCAGCCTTTTCGGTTTAGCTTCCCTGCACTTCCTGTTTATTTCAATCCTCAGCGACTTGTATTCGTGAGTTTCCCGGAACATTTTTATACTTCCTCCCTTCATCGATCAATTTAAGTATTTTTTCTATAACCCAGTTTTTCCTCGCAGTTAACCACTTTGTACCTGTGTTTTTATTTACAACTTCTGTGATTTCCCTTTTTAAGAGATGTCTTCAACTGAACTGCCTATCGACCTACTCATTATCGCAGTATCTATAACCTTAGTGAAGTTCATGCGTATGTTTTTATTCCTTAGTACTTCCGTATCCCTCTTCTTTGATTCTTCTTAACTAGTTCCTTAAGCTTCAGCCTATCCTTCATCATTACTGATTTGTGATCTGAGTCTCTATCTGAACCTGGGTAAGCCTTACAATTAAGTATCTGATTTCGGAATGTGCGTGACCATGATGTAATCTGAGATCTTGCAGTATGACCCTGCCTTTTCCAAGTTTACCTCCTCATGTGATTTTTGTAGAGATTGTTCGTTATTACTAGCTGAAATTTATTACAGAACTCTATTAGTCTTTCGTCCCTCTGATTCCTTGCCCCAGGCCCATATTCTCCTGTAACCTTTCTTCTTCTCCTTCCCGTACAACTGCACTATTAGATTTTCATCTCCCTTTAATACTATATTACTCTTTCAGTATCCTCGTATACATTCTCATTTTTCATCTTCAGCTTGCGACGTCGGCATGTATACCTGAACTATAGTTGTCGGTGTTGGTTTGCTGTCGATTCTGATAAGAATCTAATAACTGAACTGTTCACAGTGACACACTATGTCCTACCTTCTTATTCATATTGAATCCTACTCCCATTGTACATTTTCTGCTGCTGTTGATATTACCCTATACTCATGGACCAGAAATCTCTCTCTTCTTTCCATTTAACTTCGTTGACCCCTACTACACTACTGGCCATTAAAATTGCTACACCACGAAGATGACGTGCTACAGACGGGAAATTTAACCGAAAGGAAGAAGATGCTGTGATATCCAAATGATCAGCTTTTCAGAGCATTCACACAAGGTTGGCGCCGGTGGCGACACCTACGATCTGCTGACATGAGGAAAGTTTCCAACCGATTTCTCATACACAATCAGCAGTTGACCGGCGTTGCCTGGTGAAACGTTGTTCTGATGCCTCGTGTAAGGAGGAGAAATGCGTACCGTCACGTTTCCGACTTTGATAAAGGTCGGATTGTAGCCTATCGCGATTGCGGTTTATCGTATCGCGACTTTGCTGCTCCCGTTGGTCGAGATCCAATGACTGTTAGCAGAAAATGGAATCGGTGGGTTCAGGAGGGTAATACGGAACGCCGTGCTGGATCCCAACGGCCTCGTATCACTAGCAGTCGAGATGACAGGCATCTTATCCGCACGGCTGTAACGGATCGTGCAGCCCCGTCTCGATCCCTGAGTCAACAGATGGGGACGTTTGCAAGACAACAACCATCTGCACGAACAGTTCGACGACGTTTGCAGCAGCTTGGACTATCAGCTCGGAGACCATGGCTGCGGTTACCCTTGACGCTGCATCACAGACTGGGGCGCCTGCGATGGTGTACTCAACGACGAACCTGGGTGCACGAAGGGCAAAACGTTATTTTTTTCTGGTGAATCCGGGTTCAGTTTACAGCATCATGATGGTGGCATCCGTGTTTGGCGACATCGCGGTGAACGCACATTGGAAGCGTGTATTCGTCATCGCCATACTGGCGTATCACCCGGCGTGATGGTACGGGGTGCCATTGGTTACGCGTCTCGGTCACCTCTTGTTCGCATTGACAGCACTTTGAACAGTAGACGTTACATTTCAGATGTGTTACGATCCTGGCTCTACCCTTCATTCGATCCCTGAGAAACCCTAAATTTCAGCAGGATAATGCACGACCGCATGTTGCAGGTCCTGTATGGGCCTTTCTGGATACAGAAAATGTTCGACTGCTGCCCTGGCCAGCACATTGTCCAGATCTCTCACCAACTCAAAACGTCTGGTCAATGGTAGCCGAGCAACTGGGTCGTCACAATACGTCAGTCACTACTCTTGATGAACTATGGTATCGTGTTGAAGCTGCATGGGCAGCTGTACCTGTACACGCCATCCAAGCTCTGTTTGAGTGAATGCCCAGGCGTATCAAGGCCGTTATTACGGCCAGAGGTGGTTGTTCTGGGTACTGATTTCTCAGGATGTATGCACCCAAATTGCGTGGGAATGTAATCAGATGTCAGTTCTAGTATAATATATTTGTCGAATTAATACCTGTTTATCATCTGCATTTCTTATTGGTGTAGCAATTTTAATGGCCAGTAGTGTACATCTAGATCGAGCGTTTGCATTTCTCTTTTCAAGATTTTCTAGCTTTGCTACCACATTGAAGCTTCTGACATTCCACGTCCCAGCTCGTAGAACGTCATCCTTTCGTTGGTTATTCAATGTTTGTTCCATGGTCACCTGCCCATTGGTTGTTTCCTCCAGGAGATCCGAATGGGGGACTATTCCGGAATCTTTCGCCATTGGAGAGATCATCATGACACTTTTTCAATTACTGGCCACATGTCCTGTGGGTACACGTTACGTGTCTTTAATGCATTGGTTTCCATTGCCTTCTGCATCATGCCATTGATCATAGCTGATTGCGGCACATTCAGGGGCAGTTTCCCACTCCAAGGATAAGAGTGTGCCCAGAACCTCTTTCCGCTCCTCCACCCTCTTTGACACGTTCGTTGGCAGAATGAGGGTGACTTCTTGTGATAGTAGTCTTCGCCCGACAATGCTTGCATTATACACGAAAACTATAAATGTGCATTTGACGTTTGTTACAGGCTGCCTTGATGGTGCTACAGTTCTCTTGGCCAGTTTTCGTCGCTACACAATTCCGTGTCTTGAGACACCAAGCTGTCCTGGTGCTGCAGGCCGGCTCCTGGGGGGCGCGACCGACCCCCGCGGGGGGCGAGGACGTAGCGGCTCTGGCCGGGCTATTGATCTGGCCGCCCGCCGCCGCCGCCGCCGCCGCCGCCGCCGCCTACTCGCATCGGACCGGTCGGGCCTTAGGAGGAACTTTCAGCTCCGCACCCGCCACGGCACGCATTATCCGCTTGAGAAAGCATCTCCTGGCGGCGTGGAAGAAAAAAAAAAACTTTACGAACTCGTATAGGGCACCGACTCTCTTCAAGCTGACACAAAGTTTAGCAAGACACGAAAACTTATGCGTTTCTCGAAATTTTCTTTCTCTTGCTACCCTTCATTCTCATTCTGGTCATTCCACACCACTCTTTCACTGAAAATCCCACGACTAATATAAGCTACCTGCGTAACACTCAAATCCGGATTTTTGTCAGTCCTGGCATGGTCGCCAGATTTTACATCTCCCCTAAAATTATGAGGTGTGGGACAGGTAATGAGATTGATTTTTTATGCACCGATTTTTTTCAAACAGTACTGTCTCCTTCAAAATAGTTTCCCTTGGTAGCCAAACACGCAACTCGCTCTTTTTTAACATGATATCTTGCGAACCATGGATGAAGGGTATCAGACGGATGCCATATTCCTTGACTTTCGCAAAGCGTTTGACTCGGTGCCCCACTGCAGACTCCTAACTAAGGTACGAGCATATGGGATTGGTTCCCAAGTATGTGAGTGGCTCGAAGACTTCTTAAGTAATAGAACCCAGTATGTTGTCCTCGATGGTGAGTGTTCAAATGGTTGGCTCTGAGCATTATGGGACTTAACTTCTGAGGTCATCAGTTCGCTAGAACTTAAAACTACTTAAACCTAACTAACCTAAGGACATCACACACATCCATGCCCAGGGCAGGATTCGAACCTTCGACCGTAGCGGTCGCACGGTTCCAGACTACAGCGCCCAGAACCACTCGGCCACTCTAGCCGGTGAGTGTTCATCAGAGGTGAGGGTAACATCTGGAGTGCCTCAGTGAAGTGTGGTAGGTCTGCTGTTGTTTTCTGTCGACATAAATGATCTTTTGGATAGGGTGGATAGCAATGTGCAATTGTTTGCTGAAGATGCTGTGGTTCACGGGAAGGTGTTGTCGTTGAGTGACTGTAGGAGGATACAAGATGACTTGGACAGGATTTGTGATTGGTGATTGGTGTAAAGAATGGCAGCTAACTCTAAATATAGATACATGTAAATTAATGCATATGAATAGGAAAAAGAATCCTGTAATGTTTGAATACTCCATTAGTAGTGGAGCGCTTGACACAGTCAAGTCGATTAAATATTTGGGTGTAACATTGCAGAGCGATACGAAGTGGGACAAGCATGTAATGGCAGTTGTGGGGAAGGCGGATAGTCGTCTTCGGTTCATTGGTAGAATTTTGGGAAGATGTGGTTCATCTGTAAAGGAGACCGCTTATAAAACACTAATACGACCTATTCTTGAGTACTGCTCGAGCGTTTGGGATCCTTTTTTTTGTCATCAGTCTACTGCATGGTTTGATGCGGCCCGCCACGAATTCCTTTCCTGTGCTAAACTCTTCATCTCAGAGTAGCACTTGCAACCTACGTCCTCAATTATTTGCTTGACGTATTCCAATCTCTGTCTCTCTGTCTTCCTCTACAGTTTTTGCCCTCTACAGCTCCCTCTCCTTACCTTATCAGTCCACCTAATTTTCTACATTCGTCTATAGCACCACATCTCAAATGCTTCGATTCTCTTCTTTTCCGGTTTTCCCACAGTCCATGTTCAACTACCATACAATGCTGTACTCCAGGCGTACATCCTCAGAAATTTCTTCCTCAAATTAAGGCTGGTATTTGATATTAGTAGACTTCTCTTGGCCAGAAATGCCTTTTTTGCCATAGCGAGTCTGCTTTTGATGTCCTCTTTACTCCGTCCGTCATTGGTTATTTTACTGCCTAGGTAGCAGAATTCCTTAACTTCATTGACTTCGTGACCATCAGTCCTGATGTTAAGTTTCTCGCTGTTCTCATTTCTACTACATCTCATTACCTTCGTCTTTCTCCGATTTACTCTCAAACCATACTGTGTACTCATTAGACTGTTCATTCCGTTCAGCGGATCATTTAATTCTTCTTCACTTTCACTCAGGATAGCAATGTCATCAGCGAATCGTATCATAAATACCCTTTCACCTTGTATTTTAATTCCACTCCTGAACCTTTCTTTTATTTCCAACATTGCTTCCTCGATGTACAGATTGAAGAGCAGGGGCGAAAGGCTACAGCCTTGCCTCACACCCTTCTTAATACGAGCACTTCGTTCTTATTATTCCCTCTTTGTTGTTGTACATATTGTATATGACCCGTCTCTCCCTATAGTTTACCCTTACATTTTTCAGAATCTCGAACAGCTTGCACCATTTTATATTGTCGAACGCTTTTTCCAGGTCGACAAATCCTATGAAAGTGTCTTGATTTTTCTTTAGCCTTGCTTCCATTATTAGCCGTAACGTCAGAATTGCCTCTCTCGTCCCTTTACTTTTCCTAAAGCCAAACTGATCGTCACCTAGCGCATTCTCAATTTTCATTTCCATTCTTCTGTATAATATTCTTGTAAGCAGCTTCAATGAATGAGCTGTTAAGCTGACTGTGCGATAATTTTCGCACTTGTCAGCTCTTGCCGTCTTCGGAATTGTGTGGATGATGCTTTTCCGAAAGTCAGATGGTATATCGCCAGACTCATATATTCTACACACCAACGTGAATAGTCGTTTTGTTGCCACTTCCCCCAATGATTTTAGAAATTCCAATGGAATGTTATCTATCCCTTCTGCCTTATTTGACCGTAAGTCCTCCAAAGCTCTTTTAAATTCCGATTCTAATACTGGGTCCCCTATCTCTTCTAAATCGACTCCTGTTTCTTCTTCTATCACATCAGACAAATCTTCACCCTCATAGAGGCTTTCAATGTATTCTTTCCACCTATCTGCTCTCTCCTCTGCATTTAACAGTGGAATTCCCGTTGCACTCTTAATGTTACCACCGTTGCTTTTAATGTCACCAAAGGTTGCTTTGACTTTCCTGTATGCTGAGTCTGTCCTTCCGACAATCATATCTTTTTCTATGTCTTCACATTTTTCCTGCAGTCATTTCGTCTTAGCTTCCCTGCACTTCGTATTTATGTCATTCCTCAAAGACTTGTATTTCTGCAGCCTACGTGATTTAATAATACTGATTGTGTCAGGGCTTGGATAGAGTTCGTGAACCTCTTCGTTATGCAGTTTTCGCCACCCTTCGCCAATTCCATCCCTTTTTGCTCCGAAAATTTTCCTCAAAACTTTGTTTCCAAATACTCGAAACGGCTTTTCATTTTGCACAGTGAGAGACCAAGTCTCAGACCCATACAGCATAACTGGTAGAATAATAGTACTGTACATTCTAATCTTTAAATTCCTAGACAATATCCGTGATGAAAGTAACCTATTCAGTTAAAAGTAGCACGCATTTCCCGCCCGTAATCTCTTCTTCAGTTCGGATTCAATCTCATTTCTCGAAGTGATGTCCACGTCTAGATACTTAAATGTGTTCACTTTTTCAAACTGCATGTCCCAACTCTTTAACACTTCCTGATCTACAGCTGTTGGCATTCTAGTAGTAACCAGGTACAGGGTGTTTCAAAAATGACCGGTATATTTGAAACGGCAATAAAAACTAAACGAGCAGCGATAGAAATACACCGTTTGTTGCAATATGCTTGGGACAACAGTACATTTTCAGGCGGACAAACTTTCGGAATTACAGTAGTTACAATTTTCAACAACAGATGGCGCTGCAAGTGATGTGAACGATATAGAAGACAACGCAGTCTGTGGGTGCGCCATTCTGTACGTCGTCTTTCTGCTGTAAGCGTGTGCTGTTCACAACATGCACGTGTGCTGTAGACAACATGGTTTATTCCTTAGAACAGAGGATTTTTCTGGTGTTGGAATTCCACCGCCTAGGACACAGTGTTGTTGCAACAAGACGAAGTTTTCAACGGAGGTTTAATGTAACCAAAAGACCGAAAAGCGATACAATAAAGGATCTGTTTGAAAAATTTCAACGGACTGGGAACGTGACGGATGAACGTGCTGGAAAGGTAGGGCGACCGCGTACGGCAACCACAGAGGGCAACGCGCAGCTAGTGCAGCAGGTGATCCAACAGCGGCCTCGGGTTTCTGTTCGCCGTGTTGCAGCTGCGGTCCAAATGACGCCAACGTCCATGTATCGTCTCATGCGCCAGAGTTTACACCTCTATCCATACAAAATACAAACGCGGCAACCCCTCAGCGCCGCTACCATTGTTGCACGAGAGACATTCGCTAACGATATAGTGCACAGGATTGATGACGGCGATATGCATGTGGGCAGCATTTGGTTTACTGACAAAGCTTATTTTTACCTGGACGGCTTCGTCAATAAACAGAACTGGCGCATATGGGGAACCGAAAAGCCCCATGTTGCAGTCCCATCATCCCTGCATCCTCAAAAAGTACTGGTCTGGCCACCATTTCTTCCAAAGGAATCATTGGCCCATTTTTCAGATCCGAAACGATTACTGCATCACGCTATCTGGACATTCTTCGTGAATTTGTGGCGGTACAAACTGCCTTAGACGACACTGCGAACACCTCGTGGTTTATGCAAGATGGTGCCCGGCCACATCGCACGGCCGACGTCTTTAATTTCCTGAATGAATATTTCGATGATCGTGTGATTGCTTTGGGCTATCCGAAACATACAGGAGGCGGCGTGGATTGGCCTCCCTATTCGCCAGACATGAACCCCTGTGACTTCTTTCTGTGGGGACACTTGAAAGACCAGGTGTACCGCCAGAATCCAGAAACAATTGAACAGCTGAAGCAGTACATCTCATCTGCATGTGAAGCCATTCCGCCAGACACGTTGTCAAAGGTTTCGGGTAATTTCATTCAGAGACTACGCCATATCATTGCTACGCATGGTGGATATGTGGAAAATATCGTACTATAGAGTTTCCCAGACCGCAGCGCCATCTGTTGTTGAAAATTGTAACTACTGTAATTTCGAAAGTTTGTCTGCCTGAAAATGTACTGTTGTCCCAAGCATATTGCAACAAACGGTGTATTTCTATCGCTGCTCGTTTAGTTTTTATTGCCGTTTCAAATATACCGCTCATTTTGAAACACCCTGTGTTAATTTTGTCTTATGCTTAGACCTACGTCTTCACTAGCCTTGATTAACGCATTCGCATTTGATGTTACAGATTTTTTCCTGTAATGTTAGGTTAGAGCATTATTATTCTGCTTCCTATAGTCAGGCCGTTTAAATATTTTGGCCTAACGTTGCAAAACGGTGTGAAATGGAAAGAGCATGTGCGGATTGTGGTAGGGAAGGCCGATGGTCGACTTTCGTTTATTGGAAGAATTCGGAGAAAGTGTGTTACATCTGTAAAGGAGGCCATATATAAGACACCAGTGCGACCTATTCTTGAGTGTTTTGAATCCACATCAGGTTGGATTAACGGAAGATATCGAAGCCGTTCAGAACCGGGATGCTAGATCTGTTACTGGTAGCTTCGAACAACACGCAAGTGTTACGGAGATGCTTCGGGAACTCAAATGCGAGCCCCTGGAGGCAAGGCGACGTTCTCTTCGAGAAACAGTGATGAGAGCATTTAGAGAACCGGCATTTGAAACTGATTGCCGAACGATTCTACTGCCGCCACTGCGTATTTTCGGTAAGGACCACGAAGATATGAGAAATTTGGGCTGATACAGAGGCATATAGACAGTCCATTATCCCTCGTTCTATTTCGGAGTGGAACAGGACACCCTCCGCTACGCACTGAACGATGACTAGTGGAGTATGTACGTAGATGCAAACATGCAACATGTAAGACCTGAGTTTCTCCTGGCGTATACAACTTTCAAATAACTTCCGGGAATTCAGCCAGGTAACACTTTCAGCGACCGCCGATATTTCGGCGGGAGAACACCCCGCCATTTTCAAGGCAGACTGCAACGGACAGCTGATTTTTTACGTGGTTTGGAGGGACTGCAGTTGAATGACATATTTTAGTGAGTTTCGATGTGGTCTGTCTCTTCACTCGTGTTCCTCTGTCTGATTCGTTGCGGTTAATTGAGGCTAGGTTTGGTGCTGAATTAACTAACCTCTTTCGGCATGTGTTGACATCCACTTACTTTTTATTTAATGACCAGTATTACGAGCAGACAGATGGAGTTGCGATGGGTAGTCCGTTGTCTCCTGTGATCGCAAATTTGTTTATGGAAGACTTGGAGGAACGTGCATTGGAGTCGGCGCCTTTGATACCCGCCTGTTTCTTTAGATACGTTGACGATACCTTCGTTGTTTGGCCTCATAGTAGGGAGAAGTTGAATGCCTTTCTAGAACATCTGAACTCGATCCACCCGAACATTCGTTTTACGATGGAGGTGGAAGAGGATGGTTGTCTTCCCTTTCTTGACGTGTTGGTTAGGAGGAAGGATGATGGATCATTGGCAGATGCAGTCTACAGGAAACGTACTCACACCGACTGGTACTTACAGGCTAATAGTTGTCACCATCCGGCTCAGCGTGAAGGGGTACTTCGTACCTTGGTACACAATCTACATGTCGTTTCTGACGCTGAGACTTTGCCAGCTGAGCTGTCCGATCTTGAAGTTACATTCGTCAAAATGGTTATAGTGATAGACAGATTGAACGTGCGTTGCGCTATAGACCAACTGTACATCGGGTGATTGATGATAATTCTGAGTCGACACCTAAGTCTACTGCCTTTTTGCCTTACGTAGGAAACACGTCCAATAAGATCGGTCGTATTTTATGGAAATACGATGTTGAAATGTGTTTTCCGACCTCCATCTAAAATTAGAGCACTTTTGAGTTCCGTTAAGGATGATCTTGGACTGCGTAAGGTGGGTGTATATCTTATTCCTTGTAGCTGCGGCATGGCATATATTGGTCAAACTGTCAGGACCGTGGAGGACCGATGTACTGAGCATAAACGGCGCACACGATTACAGCAGCCAAGTAGATCTGCTATTGCCGAACATTGCTTGGATACTGGTCACCCCCTGTTATATAATAACACCGAGGTCTTGGCATGCACGTCCAGCTATTGGGACAGTGTTATTAGGAAGGCAGTCGAGATTAAATTAGCGAGCAACCTCGTTAACAGGGATGGAGGTTTCTGTTTAAACTGTGTCTGGAATCCGGCTCTCTCCCTTGTCAAAAAACAGAGGGACAGAGTCAATGCTGCCTCATCTGCGAATTCATAGTCTCACTATCGATAGCTCTGACTTTGGTCATCTTTGGTGGCACTAGTGTTCAGTGTGTGTGTGTGTGTGTGTGTGTGTGTGTGTGTGTGTGTGTGTGTGTGTTATCTTTCCTGCTTCAGTCCGAGAACCGAGGTTTTAAATTTACATGTACGCCGCCTATCCGTTGCAGTTTGCCTCGAAAATGGCGGAGTGTTCTCCCGCCTAAATATCGGCGGTCGCTGAAAGTGTTATTTGGCTGAATTCCCGGAAGTTATTTGATTCAACATGTAGTTTGTCGGTCCTGTCATGATTACATCTGACATGTAGTGTATACAAACCAGAACTCTTTTTTTGTAATGACACTTTGTGAAATTTTAGTACGTCCGTATCGGCTGAGTCTCCTGCAAGACCTTGTACATCTAGAATTAAGCGAAGAAATAGTGGAGAAATCCACCGAAGTCCGGCGTGTTTCTTCATTGGACCGATTAGTAGCCGTCACAGCATTACGGGGATGGGCAACAGACTTGAGCGGCTGACGTTACAAGAGAGGCAGTGCGCACCGTGGAGAGGTTGACTGCTAGAATTCTGAGAGTGCACAATCTGTAAGGTCTCAGGCAAATCCAACACCTTCCATGAAAACCCTGACATGATAAGCAAATCCAGTAGTATGTCACATAGCTCCGAATAAATCGTGACATTAAATTAACCAAAGTAATACGAGTAACGAGTGAGCAAATAGAATACCACAGACTAACACAAGAATGCCTAAATGCATGTCATACCTTCCCACCGCGAGACAGACGCAGTTCCGAGGGGAGAAACGAGAACAGAAGCCGAGAGCAGAACTGTGTTAAGCTGGAAGGCCCTACGATAAGGGACGGAAACCCACGTCGCCAGCTAATCGCTAGGACCACACCCCAACCGCAAGTTTTAGCGTGAGACTTTTTCGCGTCTCTGTTACGTTGCAAACTTTAAAAACATTGCCCCACCACGAAAAGTATAATGTTTCTCATTGGATAGACAGAATTTTTGTAAGCGGAGCTTAAGGTTAACATTGAGACCCTGATTAGTCAGATGGAAACACAGCCAGATAGTTTCTTTATACCAACTTCGGTAAATTGTAGTAAGGAGAAGTTAGGAGAGAGTTGCTTCCGAGACGGCGAGGTGTGTGGAGCTGCGCCGCCCGCCGCCCCCTGATGCTGCCTAACCAACGACAAGGTAATGAACGCATGCGATACCGCATAAGCACGTAAGGCTTCACTCAGAACTGCAGAAGTCTCATCTGTTACATCCCCGTTTTGCGTAATACTAGTGTCGATCGTCAATTACTTATCTAACTTGTCGTGAATTACAATGGCTGATGTGGCTTTTCAATAACTATATAACAGAAAAACCATCGCGTTTCAGATTTTTACTTCAAGAGGCAAATATGAACACCATGAGCTTTAATTGACGATCGACACTAGTATTACGCAAAACGAGGATGTAACAGATGAGACTTCTGCAGTTCTGAGTGAAGCTTTATGCGCTGTTATGTGGCATCGCGTGCGTTCATTACCTTGTCGGTGTTCGTCAGGGGTCGGTGGGCAGCACAGCTCAGCTCAGCTCACCTCGCCGTCTCGGAAGCAACTCTCTCCTAACTTCTCCTTACTACGATTTACCGAAGTTGGTTTAAGAAAACTATCTGGCTGTGTTTTCATCTGACTAATCAGGGTCTCAATGTTAACCTTAAGCTCCGCCTACAAAAATTCTGTCTATCCAATGAGAAACATTATACTATTCATGGTGGGGCAATGTTTTTAAAGTTTGCAACGTAACAAAGACGCGAAAAAGTCTCACGCTGAAACTTGCGGGTGGTGTGGCCCTTTTTGTGTTATCGTAAGATCTATACCGTTCTTCTGGAGGGCTCTAGCTCATGGGCTGGGGGTGGTCCTGACATAACAGAGACGCGAAAAAGTCTCACGCTAAAACTTGCGGTTGTGGTGTGGTCCTAGCGGTTAGCTGGCGACGTGGGTGTCCGTCCCTTATCGTAGGGCCTTCTCGCTTAACACGGTTCTGCTCTTGGCTTATGTTCTCGTTTCTCCCCTCGGAACTGAGTCTGTCTCACGGTGGGAAAGTATGACATGCATTTAGGCATTCTTGTGTTAGTCTGTGGTATTCCATTTGCTCACTCGTTACTCGTATTACTTTGGTTAATTTAATGCCGCGATTTATTCGGAGCTATGTGACATACTACTGGATTTGCTTATCATGTCAGGGTCTTCATGGAAGGTGTTGGATTTCCCTGACACCTTACAAATCCGAGGAGAGTCGGCCAACATAATGCTCCCTGCGGTATACGTCTCGCGAAATAACACCGATGGGAAATTTGAAAAGTTAGAGCTTGAGCCGTGTATCGACTCGTGCTACACCTTGTGTTTGGATTGCATTGGTTTTCCTTTTCTTCCCCTGACATGTTTGTTTGATATGTTGTCTGTCATTAAGTGGCTGCTTGGTTGTCTTTTCCCTCTGCTATCGATATCTGCGTTTTTGCTTCCGGGAAACTGCTGTGGAGTAAGTGAGATCTTTGACCGGTTGTAATCTCGTGTGGTGGCGCGGAAGTAGGGGCGTTGCGCACAGAGAGTGGTGGACTCGGGAGGGCAGTGTGGCTCTCCAGCGCGAAGCAGGCGTGGTCGGCTGTACCGAGTCGCCACGTGATGTATGTCGGTTGTGTGTAACGAGCGGGTGCAGTTGACGGAAGAGCTCCCCGCATGTTGGTTGTATACAGAATCGCCCCACGAGTAGTTGCTGTTCATTTCGCCTTGGTGGGACGTTAACAAGCTTCTTTAAGTCCTCCGTTTCAACACTGGAGTTTAAAAGGAGACACCTAACATGAAGGAGCGGTCACTATCCGTCAACGTTGCAGAGAAGACGTGAACTCCGGTGACAGAGCGTGTTGTCGGGTGACAGTGGCGTGTTGGGTACGCTGGCGACGCGTGCGCGGTCGGATGTGTGGATCCTTGCCATCGGAGGTCGTGTACTGCCTGTTCGAGCATAATTGCAAGTAAAGTTCGTGGAAGGTTTAATCATTAAGTAATAATTTTGTGTAACCAGCGTCTCTTCTGCCTTGTGGCCTCGGGCGACCGTGTTTCCTGTCCCCGGCACCGGTGTAATTGAAGACAGTGATCTTTCCCCCTCCTCTCGTTACTGCCCGATGGGAGGTGTAGTTTTGGCAGTTTAATTGTTTTGTTGCTCTGTCGTGTGTTATGTGCAAATTCGTGCGTCTTGTTGGTTGATCATGTGGTCGTTCATTCAGGACTGTGTGGTGTAATGTTTCCTTGCACGAGGTTAGCTCTAATTCTGTCAGCAAGTTAAGCCATCTTATAACAACTTTTCGCTGGCTAAGAGTCGGTGCAGTGACCAGCCTGAGAGCGGCAATTGTGTTTACGGGCGTATTTCAATTGGTCAGCATTCTGTCTAGCCTGAGCATCCCTGAGTGGGTGATTTGTGGCCGCCTTACACGGGTCCATCATATCTGTTACGTTCTAATGATATTACAGGACACTTTTGTTTGAAATTTTTTTAAATTCCTCCAAGTTTGTAAATTCCTTTTATTGCCATTAATCGTGTGTTTACTGAGACCTGTTTAATTTTTTTAATGGCGGTGTTGGTAGCTTCACTACCTCACCGTACTTTATTAACAAAGTTCTTTATTTACTTTAGTAGCCTGTTTACTAATGTTCTTTAATGTTTTTAAATTGTTGTATTGCTATAAATTACTTTCATTGGCGTTAGCGGCGTGTTTTAAAAGGTAGTTTATTGCCGTACTGCTAGCTTCTGTGTTTTTTAAAAATTATTTTAAACTGTTGTATTGCTATAAATTACTTGATTGCCGTTAGCGGCGTGTTTCAAAAGGCTGCTTATTGTCGTACTGCTAGTTTCTGTAAGATATGAATAAAGCATTTGTGAAATCTCAACTCGACAGTAAACTACTAGAAATTTGGCCCCGTTTCCCAACTTGTGGTGTGGCTTGTAGTAACCGTAACCATTGTATGTGTCAGAGCTTCGCAAAACTTTCTTGCTGACGACTCCAACGAAATGCCGAAAGAAGAAAAGTCTATGGACTGCTACATTTTCCCTGTCCATGCCGTAAAACGTCGGCACCAGGCGTGACGATTTATCTCTGATGGTTACGCTGTCTGTGTTTACATAGCGTCTGTTTCTTCAACACGTGTGCGTTTACATAGTGCATGTACCTTCACACTACTTCGTTCTTCAGAGTTGCATGCATGTCTCAAGGAACAGGAAATTGCTCTGGCGATTACTACTGTGGTAAATATTACGAAATGGCTTCGTAAAATACGTAAGCTGTTAGTGGTTAAGGTGACCTCTCGTGAAAGCGGGAAAAACCGGTTTCGAGTCCCAGATTCACAAAATGCGAATCGATTTCGTAACATGACTTCATTTATTATTTCTTTATCACTAATTCTATTCGCAATACATACTGCCGACAGTATCCACATAGATCATTGAATGTACGTGCAAAATTATACCATTATACGCACAGGATTGAGGAGATATGACGTCATAAACATTAAAATGAGCGAAAAAGTAGCGTTTGCTTAAAATGGAGCGCAGACTATAGTCATCCATTGCTTGAGGATCAGAGCACTTAACGACTTCCGAAAATTTTCAAACCTATTCAAACCTTTCCTAAACTTTTCTAAACTTTTTATTTGCATGTTTAATGCGAAATACTTAACATAGTAACTCATTTGTAAAGTAGTAAAACATCTGAAGCTCTTTTATACATCGAATTTTGATTCTGTAACAAATTGGTGGCGGTGGGGATGAAATAGTTACAGGTGATATACGAGGGTTATTCCAAAAGTAAGGTCCGATCGGTCGCGAAATGGAAACGACTATGAAAATCCGATAAAGCTTTGCACAGATGTGTTGGGTAGTGTCTCTAGTATAACCCCAGTTAGCATCACGTCGCTCTTCTCATTTCTGAGCTCGCAGTGAGTGCGTAAAGATGTCTAGAAAATAGTGTCTGCCGCCAAGTACGAGGGCCTGGTGAGAAATTTCGCCTGAAGCTATGCAGCTAACATTACATAACTGTCGTGCTGTTTCTTCTTCAAGACAATTCTCAGCCGCATTCTGCAGGGGCAATGAAGATGCTCCTGTATCGTTTTCAAATGGAAATGTGAGATTACCCACAATACAGTCCGCAATTGTCTCCCCCTGAGTTTCATCTCTGGTCACATGAACCGCTGTCTTTGAAGACAACATTTTGACACAGACAACGAGGTGTAGGCCAGCGTGGAGAATTGGCGGAAAGCACTGGCGACTGCCTTCTATGATGAGGCTATTGAAAAGTTGGTACAACGCTATGACAAAAGTCTAAGTCAGAACGGCGACTACGTAGAGAAGTAGCTGAAAGGTGTAGCTAATTGTTACAAGTAAAACATTTCTGATGTTCACTGTTGTTTCAATTTGGCAATCAATCGGACCTTACTTTTGGAATAACCCTCGTATAAGCTCATTAAGGTAATTTTCAGAATTTGGTGTCCAATGTAGCGTTGTAGTTTTAATGGCGCGCATTGTGTCGCGTTTATTCTACTAAGCAAATGATGCGTTATTCAAACATTTCCCTAGTAGGTGACCCACATACCGATCACGCCTTCATTATACCTAACATCCGCACACGTACGAGATGTTACAAACTCCAGTTGGCGTTTGCATCAGACGTTTCCACGCGGATGGGTCGACGGGTCGGTATTTGCATTTCATGAATTCCCAATGGAGGCGCACATCTGTTAGGTCGCGGCAGCGAACAGCATTTCCAAGTAAACTCCAAATACTCGTCTGTTCGTGTAAGCCCGACGGCCAGTGCGGAAACACAATGGCGGAAACATTCGGGAGAACGGGAATTTACAAAGATTACAGTTATCGAGGTTACAGGCTCTTCTAAGTTATTTCCCACGTTCCGTAAGAAAAGAAAGCCTCAGTGGGCATCAGATTTAAGGATTGAGTGAACAGATATCAGTTCGTGAAAGTGATGAATGAGACATTATCTGGGTGGTCTCTGGGACTTGACTGATATGGAGTAAATCCTAAATCCAGCTGCGCACTCCAGTCGTGAGAGATCCTCTTAGACATACTGAACGACTTACGTTGAGGTATCAGTGATATAGTGATCCATCAGCAGACGGTGACATTTGGAGCTCACACTTTAACTGCTGTCAAGAAGACACTGCTTATAAAAACGAATATTGAACCTGAATTAAAATGACCAAACCAATTTAGTGGTTTGTGGAACAATGCAAGAATATACTAAGCAATAATTGGTAACGGTACATCATTCAATAGTGATGTTCGCGCTGCTCCTGGCTGGGTCGCCATATTGAGTACTCGTAGTTGTGTCTACTTCAAATTGACAGTTCAGGAATTAGACACACTTCCAGCACTAGACAGTATAGATGACAATAGGTTAGTCCTTGTTCTGGTAACTCTACGAATTTGAAAATACAGTGCTGAATTATAAACCTATCTGTACATAAAAATCAGTACACGGCATTATCAGTTATTGGATGGCATCATGTACGAACAGTAGAAACTATCTGTCAGAAGGCTATAAATTACGGTTCTCATGATTGTAATACTGTTCTGAAGATGTGTGTCACAGAACCTAATACAGAACATCAGAGTGGTTTATCAAAACTACATAGTGTTCGGAAAATGTACATGGCGCAATCTATTAGTGGCAGGGTTGCCATATTCCATATCTGGAACGTTTTGTGTGGACTGTCTTCCTAATTTTCAGTACTTACAAATATTGATCATTTTCATGTCACCAGGAAATAAAGTTAAAACTGATAAGATTTCACTCAAACACACACTGTACAGGGTGATTCAAAAAGAATACTACAACTTTAGGAATTTAAAACTCTGCAACGAAAAAAGGCAGAGCTTAGCACTATCTGTCGGCGAATTAAGGGAGCTATAAAGTTTCATTTAGTTGTACATTTGTTCGCTTGAGGCGCTGTTGACTAGGCGTCAGCGTCAGTTGATGCTAAGATGGCGACCGCTCAACAGAAAGCTTTTTGTGTTATTGAGTACGGCAGAAGTGAATCGACGACAGTTGTTCAGCGTGCATTTCGAACGAAGTATGGTGTTAAACCTCCTGATAGGTGGTGTATTAAACGTTGGTATAAACAGTTTACAGAGAATGGGTGTTTGTGCAAAGGGAAAAGTTGTGGACGGCCGAGAACGAGTGATGAAAATGTAGCACGCATCCAGCAAGCATTTGTTCGCAGCCCAGGAAAATCGACTCGCAGAGCTAGCAGAGAGCTGCAAATTGGCACTTATCTGTCCATAACTACCTGAACGTCAACTACCCGAGGCGATGGATCGGCCGCCAGGCAGCCCGTGACAGAGCACTTCATCACTGGCCTCCAAGAAGCCCTGATCTTACCCCCTGCGATTTTTTCTTGTGGGGGTATGTTAAGGATATGGTGTTTCGGCCACCTCTCCCAGCCACCATTGATGATTTGAAACGAGAAATAACAGCAGCTATCCAAACTGTTACGTCTGATATGCTACAGAGAGTGTGGAACGAGTTGGAGTATCGGGTTGATATTGCTCGAGTGTCTGGAGGGGGCCATATTGAACATCTCTGAACATGTTTTTGAGTGAAAAATAATCTTTTTAAATACTCTTTGTAATTATGTATAACAGAAGGTTATATTATGTTTCTTTCATTAAATACACATTTTTAAAGTTGTGGTATTCTTTTTGAATCACCCTGTATTATGAAAAACTAAACTACAACACACACAGGGGGACTCCGATGCACAGGATGATTCAAATGGTTGTGCACTCACTGAAGTAGCTTCTGGAAGAGTCAAAACACAGTCAGTATGGAACAGGTACTTTTGCTCTTGCAAGCAATCCTAAGCGAGTGATAGTTTTGAAATCTCATGAAGAACAGGGACAATCAATGTTACACGTATCTCAAGTTCAGCAACCGTTAAGAGCTGTTTTCCCAGCTGGGTTGTAGATGCCAGAAGTTGTACAAATTGCCACCACAACAGTCAATACGTCTTTGTAGAATATTCTGATGCACTCTGCCAAACACACCCGACATTGCACGAACCTCATCAGTCGCTGCAAGTATCATGGTTAGAAGTATTATTTCGTCGTTAACTGTGCTCAAATATACTAAGCTTTTGATGTGACCACATCCGCCCTCCCCCCCCCCCCCCCCCCGTCCTAAAAAAAAATAAAGGTGTGAGATCTGCGAAGACCTTACACGGGACCTCAACGGCATGACAAGGACTGTACGTGCTTCACTGACAAGTAGCTGTACGTACACAAAAAAAGCATATTATCTTTGCTGAACTTACGTGCGCCTGCTCTGTCTATCCTTTTTGTTCCTGACATTCCAAAGCTTTCACTGACTCTTGATTACTTCCAACATCACAAGCTCCCATTCCAAAACTGTCACCGACCGAGGTGTCACAGTGACTAGCACACTGGACTACCTTTCAGAAGGACGATGGTTTAAATCTGAGTCCGGTCATCCTGTTTTAGGTTTTCCGCGTGATTTACCTAAATCGCTCCAGGCGAATGCTACGATGGTTCCTTTAGAACGGCATGGTCGATTTGCTTCCCCAACGTGGCGAGTTCGTGCTGCGTCTCTAATGACCTAGACATCGACGGGACACTCTAACCTTGTAATATATTGTGCACTCCGACAGAAAAGACGCACCACTAAGTAACTACGGAAATTGGCCGGTAATTGGTATATATGATGTACATGTGCAGACAAACAAATGATTACAATTTCAGAAAAACTGGATGATTTATTCAAGAAAAACGACTTCACAAATTGGTCCATTTCTGGCTCTTATGCACACAGTTACTCATTCGGCTTGGCACTGATTAACAGAGTTGTTGGATGACCTAGTGAGGGGTACCAAATTCTGTCCAATTGGCGTTAGATCGACAAAATCCCGAAATTGTTGATCACCCGGCCCTTAATGCTCGAAACGTCCTCAACACGCGTTTTCACAAGTCATCGGGCTCACTTCGCAGCGGGACTGATCCTGAAGGCTGTTCTATTCAATTCAATGAGATTCCAGGGAGAAGAAATGTCTTGAGACGCCCCAAACAGCGGTAGAACACCAACCTCACTGTCGCCCGGCATTCGTCCGGACAACCAGGAGTCATGGTCTGGGATGCCATTTGCTTTCACAGCAGGACCCTTTTGGTTTTCATCTGGATATCCTTACAGCAGGGCGGTACGTCGACGAGATTGTGCGCCCCGTTTTGCTGTCCTTCATGGCGAGCCATCCTGGGCTTACATTTCAGCAAGATAACGCCCTGCCGCACACGGCCAGTGCTTCTACTGCTTGTCTTCGCCCTTGCCACAACCTCCCTAGGCGAGCAAGCTGAGAACGTTTGGAGCATTATGGGCAGGGCCCTACAACCGTCTCGGGATTCTGACGATCCAACGCGCCATTTGGTTACAACTTGGCACTGTGTCGCTCAGGAGAACGGCCAACAACTCTGTAAATCAAAGCCAAGGCGGATAACTGCTTGCGTAACGGCCAGAGATGGACCAACGCGTTACTGACTTCCTCAATCTGTGAAACTGTTTCTCTTGAATAAGTCATCCAGTTTTTGAGAAATTGTAGTCATTTGTTTGTATGTACATCACATCTAGCCCTTACCGTCCAAGTGAGATAATTTCTTCTTGGAACTTTCTTTTGTCTTAGATTTATTTCGACTGCTCCATTAGTTCCTTCAATTTCCACGTAATCTTTTGAACCACGCCGCACCTACAGAAAGCAAAGATCATTTCCAGACGAAACTTCCTATTCGATGTTTTAGTTGGCCAAGCTTTTAATGACTAAATAATGTCAAAAGATTTTGTTCTTTTCGAATACCATCAGAATCAGCTTTTGGACACTACAGAGTGTCGAACAGAATAGGAAACCACGCTGGTGACTTCCAGATCCAAGTTCATAACGCACGGTGAGAAGCACGTACAGTAGAAACAATGGCAGACTCACTAGCAGATATTTTCGGAATACAGACGCCAGCCAAGCAAGATGCTCTTTCGCTTAGTCCAGTACCGAAACTTTTCGTGCATTTTTCTACCAATGTGATACGGATGGACGATGCAGCTCAGTGAAATGCTTGTAATGAGACGATTTCACGTAGGAACGTTACGTACTTCTGACACTTGTCTACTACAGTGAAGTAGAGATAACTCTGTAAATAAAGTGTGTTAGGAAAACCGATGTGTACTAGACTGCGAACAGAGGTAATTCGAATCAAACTCTTCAGAACACATGTTGGCAGAACCGTTTTTCACAAGTACCCGAGTCTTTTTTTTAATTCGTTCTAGTGGCGTAACATTTAACTGTTTCATTCAACTGATGAAACCTAATGAAGGCGATGTGTTATTTTGGATGTTCAATTTGTTTCTAAGCTATGGTGCTTTCCGCTCGAGAACCAACGTTGAAAGATATAAACAGTGTGAGTCAAGTGGATTTTAGGAAGTTTCGCGCTCTGTGACGTCATGAGAGAAATGAGCGTCTGAAAGATTTTGTCCTATCACAAAAAGTGCTCAAGTTATTCAGGTCGCCTGTCTTAAGTACCTCACCCAAGTACAGTGCAAGTGCAGAAACAATATACAACTGACCTATTGCTGTAGACAAGCTACGTCAGATAGTAAGAACAGTGAAAGTCGACTGGATTTAAAAAAAGAGTCCAACGATCATCAGAGATAGATAGATAGATAGATAGATAGATAGAGAGAGAGAGAGAGAGAGAGAGAGAGAGAGAGATAGAGAGAGAGAGAGAGTTTCGTAATTATAAAAAATATACAATACGATACATTAAAACTGTTGCATGGTGCAGCTTAAAAAGAGTTATTCTCTGAAGTGTTTCAAAATTAGAATAGAATATTTTTCAGATACAATTCTGAAAGTAATTATTTGGAATTAATAAAAGTGCAAAACTGTTGCAATAAACGAGGTGTCCAAATAGAGCGTAAACGAATGATCTGTAGTGCGTAAAATTTAAGTAATAACTCAACTTAAGTAAAAGGACAACATGCAAATTCGAACAGAGATCAAGAAACTACACACAGTATTTGTTGTCTGTTTAATGATAAAAAATAAAAAAGGCAATGTATAGTGTTTGGATGTTCAATTTCTTTTTCAATTATGCTGCTTTAGATTAGGCAAGGTATTTCTCTTTGTTGAACATGTGTTGTGATAAGGCGATACCTGCAATGGTATGGTACAGGAGGCATTTGCTGAAAAATCCCCGGAAAACAGGTGTATCTCGTCGACTTACTGAGAAATTTCGTGACGTAAGCAACTAAAGGGCCGAAGTTGTTGGACATTTATGATTCTATACAGCAGAGCCCAGCAAAATCGTTGCGCAAGATGGCGCTAGGAGAAGATATAGGGCTTGCAACCGCTCATATAGTGGTTAGGTAACCGTTTGAAATCGTTCCCGTATGTCCGTATGAAGTGACAGCAGTTGCAAGAAATGGTAGATGCGGAATACGGAAAGTGAATCCGTTAGTGGAAATGGTTTACGTCTTTTATCGACAGAAACACCACTAGTAGTGTTGAGGTTGCCTTCTATAAAGACGAGGCCTGGTTCCACATTCCTGGTCACGTTAACACACGCGACACACGATTACGGTCAACGGATGTTGTGCTCGTAACGCCACTGCACGATTAGGAAATTGGAGTGTGGGTAGCAATATCCAGACGGCGCGTAATTGGACACGTATTTTTTGAAGAAACTGCCAACGTCATTGTTTAATGGTCGACGATTTCATTGGCCAGCTAAAGGAAGACGGACGACTCATGGTTTCAACAAGATGGCGCTACTGTGCGCACACCCAGTAACACTCTGCGTCTTCCGGAAGAGTTTTGTGGGGTACGTGTGGCCTGAAGAAACACATGGAACCTTCGCTCGCCGCACCTTACTCCACCAGACCTTTATCTTTGGGGAGCAGCAAAATCTGTAGTGTACTCCAATCGCCGACGCATGCTGTGTGACTTAAAAACCGAAATATTTGCTTACGTGAGAAGCGTATCACAGTCAAGTGTTTCCCAACAAAATTAAGCTGCTCCTGACAGGCATAGTAGTCCGTGGACGTAATTTCCAATCCAAGTTGTAGCCGCACAGCAACTTTCCGAACAACCTGTATTTCTTTCCACGCAAAAAGATGCACAACTTTTCCTTCAGAATCATCTATAAATCGTATGATTATCTGCAAGCAACGGAAAGTCAGTATGGATAAATACAATGATACTGGTTTGTCCTGGTTCAAATGTTTCTTTTAGTTCTGCACTGTTCTCTGTAATTTGTAAGGACTCAGCAGACTTCTAATTTAAATATGCTTGAATACTACTAGAGTGTCGCGACATGTAGTCCTGGGTCCATAAAAAATACCTAAGTTCAAAAAAGGTCAAAGAAGTGTTTGGCTGCGCAAGAAAGTTTAGCGGAGATGCTGAAAAATGTCAGCTAGCAGACACTTTTGTTATGTAATTCTTACGTATCACGAAGACTTGCATCAAAACTTACACGGTTATTCGAATAAAGCATCGGAAGATTCTTCACCCTGCTACGTATGACTGCCGTAGACACAGTGAGGATAAAATTAGACTAGTAATACCTCGTAATATTCGTTATTTAGTGGACGATCTAGAAATATACTTCATAACCCACATATGGTTCCCGTACGAACCGCGAGGACCACATGAGACTAACCACAGGACTCACAGAGCTGCCTAAGCAGTGATTTCTGCCACACACCGAAGAGGAAGAATCCCTCGTATCTGGTGCTGTGGTAAGTACCCTCTGCCACGTATTTCTCAATGGATTTCACACTAAGTATGTAGATGTAGACAGCTATTCCTCCCACGCTTTATCTACGACTGCAACGCGAAGAAATAACGTTTGTATTGTTAAGAGAACCCCCAGCCATTCACCTTACTCTGATTTGAGAGCCTAGACGAAGACTTAGAATACGGGTATGGATTGCTGCTTCAATGAAATCACGAGCTGTGATAATGTTTGGCCTTGTGCGAGGCCTGGAGAAGTAGTTACTTTGTATTTTTATGGCGACGAACCCGCTCAAGTTGTTTCTTCAATTTCCTGAGCGTCGAATAATACATTTTAGAGTCGATCGTTGCACCATCAGGGAAGAGAAATTTGCGGGAACTTGTTGCGATAACGACGTGTCTCGCCCGATGATTCACCGTGCTTTTGTTCACTGCCAGGTCTCCGCAGTGATTCTGCAAGCGCCTGTGAATATCTGCAGCACTATGATTTTCCGTCTGACAGATCTCTGGAACGCACTTCAGTTACAGAGAGCATTTTGAAGGCTACTTACAGCGCCGCCTCCTGTCGGAGCTTCACGAAACAATACCGGCTGAAGCAGGAAGGTTTCACTGTGTCCTAGAACAAGTTCTGCATTTTTCAGTCGAAATTGGCCAAGAAAAAAAAGTGAGTTGTACTGCGTGTTGAAGACCCCTCTTACACAATAATCCCTTGTGTTTTATCGTAGTTTAACAAATATTACTTTTACACGTCTTGTGAGTGTCCTAATCTATATAAACAAAATACAATGTAAACGTAAGTCCTAAAATATGAATCCAAAGAGGGTAGGACCATATCAATATATCTTCATAGGAAGTGTGATGCACAACATTACTGCATCGTAGCATACACATCACTGCTACTTCGTATATACTGTATAAACATCTGTTTTATTTGCAATTCTGGCTGTCTTTTTGCATCATGTTGTTACTAAAGAGCGCCGTAATATTTTTAATGCTATATCTATGAACATTGGTATTTGACTTCTTGGTTACAAATAAAAAAGTACGTATTTCAGTGTTTTTGGAAACTGGACACCTAAGGGGGTGAAATAGAGGATGAAATTTGTTATGAAAATATTTTGTTATGAAAGCATTTTTAAAATAATCTATGAAAATTTGAATTTGTCTTCTCAGAAATAAAACACACGCATGTCACTGTTTTTCGAAATCCAACCCCTAAGGGGGTGACACAGGGTCAGACTGACCCACTGTCTCACCATCGCGAAGACGAAGCCGCTAATGACAGAAGGGTGTTTAGAGAGCGTGTGGGTCTTATACTGTAGGCGTCGTTTAAGAAGGGATTGTCCGGAAGTCCACTCCAAGGACATGAACAGGGGATGAAAGGCTGTTTGAAAGTATGTCGCTATTAAGGGAGAACTACGAAAATGGGTACCTGGTTTCTCAGTCAGAAAACAAAAAATACTTGTTGCAGCATTTTTGGAAATTTAACCACAAAGGGGATGAAACAGAGGGTAAAAGTTGTTTCAAAATAAATAATTACAAAAGGATGTTTAACACTACGTCTATGACAACTGGTGTTTGACTTAGAAATTAAAAAAAAAATGTGTGTTTTAGTGTTTCTGGAAATTCAAGCCCTAAGAGACTGCAAACGTGAATGAAAATTTAATAATTTCGTTACATTAAAAAATTTTAAAAGTAAATTTAAGAAAATTGGTATTTCACTCCTCGGTTCACATAAAAAAAAATATTTTTTTAGGGGATGAAAGTTGCTATGTAAATATCTTCACAAGAACTCAATAAGCATGATTAACAAAAACGTTGGACTTCAGCTACAAGAACCGCTTTTTTGTTGGAAGTTAATTCGGTGAAGACCATTCTTATATGGCCTTAATTAGTGCGAAGCGGACGCTAAGCTAGTGTTTAAATTTACTCTTCGTTTTCAAAGATTAAAAATTGTCTTTGGCTTCGATATCATATCGTTCGGAGCCGAAGAGTTGTATCCCATTCTTCAACATATACAAAAATACATAGGAATTCCATCGGGCCCCTGGAGATTTCTTCAATTTAACTTCAGCTGCTTCGCAGCGCCACGATCATACATGTTTGCAATTGGTACGAGAGTTAAGCTGAGCCAATACACCTGGAATTTCCTACGTATGTTACCATTTCCGCTTTTGTTTCCCTGCCGTCAATTTCAGTTTTTGTTTCGTCCGTGAGGACGCGGACACGTAACTTTGGTGCCAGTAACAGACTCTAGATATTCTTTCAGTATTTCTTCGGTGATACGCAACGGAGTCCATCCGTTCTTCGATCAAAGTTAGGCGGGGAGAAAACTCGTATATTGGCGTGACGAGGACCAGAAGCTATGAATAATATATCAGCCTTCCAGCAACTGCGACGTGAGAAAAGATCGAGTCAGTGACACGTCGGTCTGATCTCGAAACGACTTACGTCTGCGAACGGTGCCCTTACGGCGGAAGATGGAAGGTATTGAGCGAGGAAGTTGCCGCTTAATTACAAACGTGGCTGGAACGAGGGTTGCAGTTTGTTTTTGTGCAGAAACAGTGAAACAAACCCATTTTCGTTTCGGGGGGGGGGGGGGGGGGGGAGGGGCATGGAGATTTTTCGTTCTGTTTTGAAACTTGTCACTTCTACAGAATTGTCTGAATTAGGAATGTTGAACGTACCGCTGTACCAGACAAATGAAAAAGACGTTGAGTACCTTTGGAGCTATAAGTCATTTCCTCAAGACTGCCGCCTGTCTGCATTGCTTCGATTATCACTCTATTATATTCACCCTTAGAGGGTATACCAACAGTACGAAATACAGAGTAAAATTGCTGCTCTACGGAAGTATAACTTTACTGCCTTCCCATCATCAAAAAGCAGCACTCAGCATTTTTTTTTTCGAAAATGGCGTTAAAGTTGAAAAAAATAAATCAACTTCAGCTTCATTGGAGCCTAAAACTCTGTTCACATTAGGTGAACATCGGTAAAATTATTTGGGTCGACAGAAGCGTCCGATCCCACGCGTCGGCTTTGACCCGTGACGTCATGACGGCGCGGAGTTTGGTTTGAGTGTGGCTGTCTCCAGTTCTGTTTTATCTTATTTTACTTACTTTTCTGACCTGGTCGTTCTATCTCGTGAGATTTTTTTAAATTTAAAAACACTTATTACTTATTTTAATTATCTGTTTCCTCCAATTTCTGTTTTAGTTTATTATATTTATCTTTCTGATCTGTTCGTTCTATCCCGTGAGATTTTTTTTTTTAAAGACAAAAAACACTAATCAGTTACTGAAGCATCTTTATCTTCTATGGGTTACAGGGGTTACGACCCCTGGGGAGGTGGGTGGGTATTCATGCATGGCTGTCTTCACTTACATGTTTTAGCTACGCAAGGCGTCCAAATTTGTTTATATTTAGTTTGCCCCCCACCCAAAACACCCCATTTCCCGCGCTTGTCCCGTTAGTGTCAATAGGCTTCTTGTGGAAAGTGTGTGTGTTTCTTTTTGTTTCCGCCATATTTGTGACGTCAGGGGTCAAAGCAGACGGGCGGGATCGAACGCTTCCGTATTTCCAATTACTTTATTGCTTACTTCAGCGAAGAGCCAAAGAAACTGGTACTGCTGCCTAATATCGTGTAGGGCCCCGCGAACACCCAGAAGTACCGCATCATGACGTGGCATGGGCTCAACTATTGTCTGTAGTAGTGGTGGAGGGAATTGATACCTTGAATACTCCAGGCCTGTCCATAAATCTATAACAGTACGAGCGGTGCAGATCTCCTCAGAACAGCAAGTTGCAAGGCATCACAGATACGCTGAGCAATGTTCATGTGGAGTGTTCCTGAAGCCACCCTGCAGCAATTCTGGACGTGTGGGGCCTTGCAGTTTTCCAGCTGGAGTTGCCCAAATCCATGGGAATGCACAATGAACAAGAACGGATGCAGGTGATCAGACAGGATGCTTACGTACATGCCACCTGTCACAGTCGTATCTAGACGTATCAGGGGTTCCGTATCACTCCAGCTGGACACTCCCCATGCCATTACAAAGCCTCCACCACCTTGAGCAGTTCGCTGCTGACATGCAGGGTCCATGGATTCATGAGGTTGTCTCTATACACGTCCATCCACTCGATACAATTTGAAACGAGACTCGTCCAATCAGGCACCATCTTTCCAGTCATCAATAGTCCGATGTCGGTATTGATGGGCCCAGGCGAGACGCAATACTTTGTGTCGTGCAGTCGCCAAGGCTACACGAGCGCACCTTCAGCTCCGAAAGCCCATATCGATGATGTTTCGTTGAATGGTTTGCACGCTGACACTTGCTAAAGATCCAGCCCTGAAATCTGCAGCAATTTGCGTATTGCTGGCACTTATGTCACGTTGAACGATTCTCTCCAGTCGTCAATGGTACCACTCTTGCAGGGTTTTTTTTTCCAGTCGCAGCAATGTTAGATTTGATGTTTTACCAGATTACTGATATTCACGGTACACTCATGAAGCAGACCTATAGAAAAACCCCCACTTCATCGCTATCTCGAAGACGCTGTGCCCCATCGCTCATGCGCCAATTGTAACACCACGTTCAGACTCACTCGAATCTTGATAACCTGCCACTGTTCCAGCAGTAACCGGTGTAACAACTGCGCCAGACACTTCTTGCCTTATCCAGGCATTGCCCACTGCAATGCAGTATTCTGCCTGTTCATGTATCTCTGTATTTTAATATGCATGCCTGTACCAGTTTCTTTGGCACTTCTGTGTTTGAGATTGTCCTCACTTTGTATCTGCACGGCAAGAGGACTAATGTGCGCAAACTTAGCTTACCACTTAGCATGCAAATGGACAAAACATCTTAACTGTCTTCTCAAGCTCAGGGTGTTGAAAAGACATTCCACATAAATATGAACCTGTAAGGCAGCTAATATCATGTGCAGATCGTAACAAAAATCATTAGGTATTCTGCTGTCATTTAACTAGAATACATGAATGAATAAAAGTGAAAGTTTGGTGTCTATTCTAGAGAGACAAAACAGTTATTCCCTTTTTCATTCTACATACAGGGCTATTACAAATGATTGAAGCGATTTCATAAATTCACTGTTGCTCCATTCATTGACATATGGTCACGACACACTACAGATACGTAGAAAAACTCATAAAGTTTTGTTCGGCTGAAGCCGCACTTCAGGTTTCTGCCGTCAGAGCGCTCGAGAGGGCAGTGAGACAAAATGGCGACAGGAACCGAGAAAGCGTATGTCGTGCTTGAAATGCACTCACGTCAGTCAGTCACAACAGTGCAACGACACTTCAGGACGAAGTTCAACAAAGATCCACCAACTGCTAACTCCATTCGGCGATGGTATGCGCAGTTTAAAGCTTCTGGATGCCTCTGTAAGGGGAAATCAACGGGTCGGCCTGCAGTGAGAGAAGAAACGGTTGAACGCGTGCGGTCAAGTTTCACGCGTAGCCCGCGGAAAATTGGCTCATGCCACAACTGGAGACCGACAGCGCCGACTTCATCTTTCAACAGGATGGTGCCCCACCGCACTTCCATCATGATGTTCGGCATTTCTTAAACAGGAGATTGGAAAACCGATGGATCGGTCGTGGTGGACATCATGATCAGCAATTCATGTCATGGCCTCCACGCTCTCCCGACTTAACCTCATGCGATTTCTTTTTGTGGGGTTATGTGAAAGATTCAGTGTTTAAACCTCCTCTACCAAGAAACGTGCCAGAACTGCGAGCTCGCATCAACGATGCTTTCGAACTCATTGATGGGGACATGCTGCGCCGAGTGTGGGAGGAACTTGATTATCGGCTTCATGTCTGCCGAATCACTAAAGGGGCACATATCGAACATTTGTGAATGCCTAAAAAAACTTTTTCAGTTTTTGTATGTGTGTGCAAAGCTTTTTGAAAATATCTCAAATAATAAAGTTATTGTAGAGCTGTGAAATCGCTTCAATCATTTGTAATAACCCTGTATAATTTATCAACTTTCAGGGGTCAAGTGATACACAACAACCATGTTCAATTACTGTTGATGGTCCATAACAATATATTTAACTCTTGGACATTCGAATCGGTGATTATTAAAATTGTTATCTCTACATATGAAATTTTTTTATCACAGGCAAGAATGATTAAAATCTTAATTAGCTCATTTACTTGTACGATGTCGTAGCTGGTCAATGCACTGAGTTGGTGGAGAATAAATTTACTTTTTGAACCAATGAAAAACTTCTCATGTACTCAATGTGACAGTAGGTTAGTATCCTAGCTTTTGATATTAAATGGTCAAAGCGTACGGAAGTTGGAGTGAGCAAAATCTCGACTCTACATTTACTGTGGCCTAATGCACGATGGTACTTTACCAAGCGGCATCTGCAACAGTGTTGTCTCTGTGCTGGATCTGAAAAACTAATTCCTTACTCTGGCCTTGACTGAATTCACTCAGGCTCAACTTTCCTGCGTTTACTTAGTCAAAATAGTGGCTATTGCACAACTCGCTAAGTGTTGTAGCGACATACACAATTTCTTTGGCCAAAAAATTCCCGCAGGAATAATTAATTACCTCTTTGCTATCTGTGGCCACGAGACATCAAGCGTATCATCCACACATCTCAGAAAGCAAAGCTATCAATGCCCTCACTATTTTCCACACACCTGTGCATAGAGGTATTTCTAGAAATTTTAGTTCTCAAAATGCTTTTACATAATGGGGGTCTCCCCACTGTGTCGCATCTGCGCCGTCCAGTATGGCTTCAGCCACTCGCCGTCTCATTAGAGGTGAATTTTATTTTTCTTGCCGGGTCACAGACACACACCCTCGGTCCCAGCTGTATTTACGTTAAAAGGAATAATGTATTGTTCTGGCCCTATCCCTTTCTGCGCTGAAGCTAGCCGTTCTCTTGTTAAGTGGGGTTTTCCGATGCTATTAAGGACCTGCTCCGTTTGTCTCCAAAATGCGTTTCGCTTTGACTTATTTATTCATGCCCCTGTAGATATTATTTGTTATTTTCCGTACATGAGATTACTGCAATTGCCTTTTGTCGATTTAATATTTTCTGAGGATCTCATGCTGTATCGAATATGGATTAAGCTCATGTAAGGTCTGTAAAATCTGCACACCGTACAAGTGTACAACAAATTACCTCTATTTAGATCTTTGAGCCTTGTGATTCTTCAGTTGTTCCTGAGTACTTTGCAAGTAAGGTATCAAAAAGTTGAATTTTATTGTCATGTCAGACTCCCCAGAAAACCTATTATGTCACTGCGAGTAGGTGGTAGTTCTGACATCTAGTACATGTCGATAGTGCTGCCGGTAATTTATAAGAGACAAACGCGAACTCTTCCAGCAGACTAAGAAAAGAATATAGATAATTAGTATTTCTTTTTAGACATACTGCGCAAAATGTAGTGTAATTTCCCTTTCGGCTGTATGTCTCATAAAATCTGCCAGATGCCATCTATTTAATTACTAAGACGTGACTACAAATTGAATTCTGTTTTTCCAAGCAGTACTGTTCGTCTATTACGCTTTTGACTGATGTTGAACGCAACGCCTGTTCTAACGATACAAGATATTTTTATGTGGTGTAACTACAATGTAACGAGTTTCAAATATTTTTTCTTGTACTGTGAAACCATGCTTCTTGCTAAATTTCATGATTATACTTCAACAGGAAACGACTTACAGGTTTTTATGAGCGAGTTTTCGAGTATGGAAACATGTAACATAAAAGGCCTAATGTTTTCATCACATTAGCTTAGCTTACATTATTTACATCGCCAAGGTACCATGGAGTTTAGTATGTGGAATTAATTTCAACTTGATACGGGAAAAAGGTCTTAACGGATGGACTAATGAAAAAATACCAAAAAAATATTTTTCATGTGACTTAATTATAAATTAACAATTATCGGATTTTTTTCCTTTATTTGTACTGTAAAACCTTGCTTCTTGCCAAATTTCATAATTATAGATCAGTGGAAGATGTAGCCCGTAAGCTCTGATGAGAGTTTTCAATTATCAAAGTATGTGAGGTAAATGGCCACATCTTTTGACTCCATTGACTTAGGAGCTTAAATTTATACACCCAGCAAGGACTACAGACCTTGATATGTGAAGAGAGTTCTTGACTGACAGACTGACAGCAAAGCTATCGTGTGAGAATTCCGTTTCCACAGATTGAGGCACGGAATCCCAGAAAGTAAATACGAGTGAAAAGTTCGAATATTGAAAGTTACATAATGTCAAGCAATTTTTTGTGGCAGCCGGAAGTGTGTTGCTTTACATCAGAACAAACTTTCTTATTCAATGATTAGATAATGACTAGCAAAGGGCCTTCGTCATGAAACAAAGGAAGTTTGAGAATTGAAATTTTAATTTATGAAATGTTGCTGAGAATTTGATAGAATTTTATCATACAAGGAATATGTCCAAATCGTTTCTTCGTTGGAACACTGTGTTGCATGTAGTGGAGTGCAGTCAGTGAACTAGACAGCCTCCAGAATTTGTTAATGTCGCTGTGTTAACTTCAAAAATATTTTAAGCGTAAGAGTGCGGGGGACTTCTTTGTTTCGACGAAACGATCTCTGCCACTCTGCATTTGGGTCTAACACAGCGAAACATCTTTAGCAGCAGGTGGATGAAAAGCATGTAGGACACCCAGGTTCGCATTCGCCTGGAGTTTAGTACAGCGAGCCATACACAGAAGTAACGAAGCGTTACGGTAGAATACACGCCGCGTTCTAGTCACGTATCTGGAGCTAAGAGTATAAAAAGTAGCATGTAAAAGTACAAAGAACACCATGAATGTTGTAAACGCAACGCGCGTAAGAGTCACCGCTAACTAGCGTAAGGTTCCGGAGGAGTTGCTTGAAATATACTGAAGCACCAAAGAAGCTGGTATATTTATGTGTGTGATAGAGATACTTAAACAGGCACAATACGGTGCTGCGGTCGCAACGCCTATATAAGACAAGTGTCTAGTGCAGTTGTTACATCTGTTACTGCTGCTACAATGGCAGGTTATCAAGATTTAAGTGAGTTTGAACGTGGTGTTATAGCCGGCGCACGAACGACGGAACACAGCATCTCCGAGGTAGCGGTAAAGTGGCGATTATCCCGTCCGGCCATTCCACAAGAGTACCGTGAATATCTGGGATCGGATAAAACATCAATTCTCCGACATCACTGCGGCCCGAAACGATCCTGCAAGAACGGGACCAACGACGACTGAAGAGAATCGTTCAACGTGGCAGAAGTGCAACACTTCCGCAAAGTGCTGCAGATTTCTATGCTGGGCCATCAAAAAGTGTCAGCGTGCGAACCATTCATCGAAATATCATCGATATGGGCTTTCGGAGCCGAAGGCCCAGTCGTGGACCCTTGATCACTGGACGACACAAAGCTGTACGGTTTGCTTGTGCCCGTCAACATTGGACTGTTAATGACTGGAAACACATTACGTGGTCGGACGAGTGTAGTTTCAAATTTTATCGAGCGGATGGACATGTGTGGGTATGGAGACAACCTCATGAATCCGTGGACCCCGCATGGCAACAGGGAACTCTTCAAGCTAGTGGAGGCCCTGTAATGGTGTGGTGTGTGTGCAGTTGGCGTGATATGGAACGCTTGATACGTCTAGATATTAGTGACAGGTGACACGTAAGCATGCTGTCTGATCACCTGCATCTATTCATGTCCATTGTTCATTCCGGCGGACTTGAGCAATTCCAGTAGGACAGTGCTGGACCTCATACTTCCAGAACTGCTACAGAGTGGCTCCAGGAACAGTCTTCTGAGTTTAAACACTTCCGCGGCCAACAAACTCTCCAGACATGAACATAATTGAGCGTGTCTGGGATGCCTGCAACGTGCTGTTCAGAAGAGATCTCCACCCCCTCGTACACTTACGGATTTATGGACACACCTGCAGGATTCATGGTATCAGTTCCCTCCAGCACTACTTCAGACATTAGTCGAGTCCATGCCACGTCGTGTTGCGGCACTTCTGCGTGCTCGCGGAGGTCCTACACCATAATAGGTAGTTGGATAAGTTTCTTTGGCTCCTCAGTGTGAAAGGGGAAAAGATCAATACTGAATAGGAGAATTTCGTTTTAAGCTTTCACTAGCGGCCAACAACGGGTGTTGTTACGTCACGAAGCCGTCGTCGTCTTCTTGTTGTTGTTGCTGCTACTGCTGCTGCTGCTGTCGTCAGTCCGAAGACTGGTTTGCTGCAGCTGTCTGCGCTACCCAAAGCCACTGTATCTGTCCGTAACCACTGCATCCCACGCTTTTCTGAACCTTCTTGTTACAGCCGAATCTCTCTCTCTCTCTCTCTCTCTCTCTCTCTCTCTCTCTCTCTCTCTCTCTCTACAATTTTTAACTCCGACATTTTCTTCCAGTAGCAAACTGACAATTCCTTCGTGTCTCAGGATGCACACACTCTATCGATAGCTTATTTTAAGTTACGCAAAAGCCAAACAACAGCGGTGTTCCAATCAGTTCTTATTGACTTTTCTTTAAGCTACCAGTTTCGGCACTTTACTGGTGCCATTCTCAGGCCCTTGTACATTACAGCATCAACTACACAATGTAGTGTGTCTCGTGTACAACACAATGTGGTGATACAGATACACACCACGACTGGTGAAGGTCGCTACAAAATGTAAAAAAGGGATATAGAGAATTGAAGTGCACACAAACCACGCTGTAACAGAACATGCTCACATACTGGTTGGCATCAATAAACTGACACACTAGACATAAGACATCTAAATGGGAAAAAAACTCAAATGCATGAAATGAGCACGAATCACAATTATCTCATATTTTGATTCTTGCGAACTCACACATCGAAACGTACGGGATGCTTCCCTCGAACCATGAAATTTGGCAAGAAGCGATGTTTCAGAGTACAAGCGATGGTAAAAATTCGAATATTGTTAATTTGTAATTGCATCACACGTAAAATTTTTTCTTCATATGTTATCCGACATGAAACACAAAATTAAAACAATCAGGATGACTGTGTCGCAATGGTAAAAGTCAAACTCCAGGATTGGAATGACTTCATTGGTCATATGACGCGTCAGGCAGAATGGAGAACTGATTATTATAGAAATGATCGCCTGCCTTCTGCATAACTACGTTACTTTTATATTACTGAAATTAAAACATTCTCGAAAGTCTTGGAATCTCGGGGACCGATACCTTGCCAGTATTAACGACACGCAGAAATGGTCAAGGTTCTCGATTTCACGAATGGATGTACTAGAATGAAATTTTCACTCTACAGCGGAGTGTGCGCTGATATGAAACTTCCTGGCAGATTAAAACTGTGTGCCGGACCGAGACTCGAACTCGGGACCTCGAACTCGGGACCCCAGGCTGCGGCTAAGCCATGTCTCCGCAATATCTTTTCTTTCAGGAGTGCTTGTTCTGCAAGGTTCGCAGGAGAGCTTCTGTGAAGTTTGGAAGGTAGTAGACGAGGTACTGGTGGAATTAAAGCTGTGAGGACGGGGCGTGAGTCGTGCTTGGGTAGCTCAGTCTGTAGAGCACTTGCCCGCGGAAGACAAAGGTCCCGATTTCGAGTCTCGGTCCGGCACACAGTTTTAATCTGCCAGGAAGTTTCAATGGATGTACTGTCTGTATACATAATTAAGTTTGCACGTATCCCTAAGGGCGCGAGTCCTAATCGCACCTGGACAATATAGAATTTAAGAGCCGTTCATATCACATGGCTAGAAGCAATCCTAATTCTAAAAAGAAAACCACACTCCCCATAAAGTTACAAATCGTGAAGTGTATCATGGTGCCAGTTACCTGTCACTCAGGTATTAGACGCCACTCATGAAGATAACTGAAATAACATACTATCAAAGAAAACGTATTCAGTGCTTAACACAATAGTAGTAATATTGTCACGCGAGGGACGGTAGACACTGGAATATCGTGGAGGAAGTCAGGAAACGTTGTAGCAGACTAATAGTTATAGGCTAAACACACTTTTATAATGGAGTAATCCGAACTAAATGCAGGAAAAAATACTAAGGTTGAGCTAACGAGCGCCTCCAGACATATTAACCGAAGAGGTAAATCACTCAAAACACATTGTTACAATTTTGTAGCATGATTACAAAATTACCATCTCTCTTCGGAAAGAAAGTGTCATACATATGACGTTTCCCAGAAACAACGATGAAACTGACCCCAGTCAGAAAATTAGGCTACGAAGTATTCATTCAACAGGAAGAGTTGTGGGAAAAGAAAACTATAAAGGAACGTGGGGGAAATGTGTGTGTGTGTGTGTGTGTGTGTGTGTGTGTGTGTGTGTGTGTTGGGGGGGGGGGGGGGGGGGTGCGGTCGGTCGGTCGAAAGGTATACAAGAGCCAAAAAGTATATACAAGATATATGAATACTATTACATGACTATGGCGGTAGAAGAGGAACAACTTACGTGAGCATGAAAAAATGTCATTGATTACGATCAAAATGTCTAACCAAATACTAAACCTAAACAGTCAAGCCGTACGTCAATCACACCCTGGTGGTGAGGAAGATCGAAGATAAAATTGCCATATTGTGCAAAACCAAATATAAAACGCAAATTAATCTTAAAAATCACACAAGCTTCTTAATAATGGGATACGCCAACAGGATGATGTTTGGTTTGTGGGGCGCTCAAGTCGAATCTCGCCACTTTCATGAATGATGATGAAATGATGAGGACAACACAAACACCCAGTCATCTCGAGGGAGGTGAAAATCCTTGAACCCACCGGGAATCCAACCCGGCCAACAGGATTAACACCTAAGGTACGAAATGTAGCAGGGGACACCATATATCGTGTGCCTCTGAACCAAGAAACGCAAAAAATTCTCACTACAAAAATAGCCGCATAGAATTCAATTCAAACCTCTAGCAGCCGGAATACCGGCAATTTGATAAGTACAAAGTCACAGAAGCCTTCCATATTGTGTATGGATGGAAAGAAATGTTACAGCGACGAATTACACTCTGTAACAAACCGCACATCATAAGTGCGAGTCAGCAGCAACAAATACCCTACCTATTAGTTGAGGCGAAAGTCAAGCTATTAGCGGAACAGGCCGAAAACGACATATTCGGTAGCGTTGTGCTGCAGAGCAAAGTCGCACAGTTGGAACTATACCGTGTATTATTTACGTAGAAGGCTGGATACACCTTATTCACTAGAATGACTATAGCAGGAGCGCCATGCTGTAAAGCCTGGTAACATTAAAGTATCAGTCTTCAGGTTAAGAGCGGAAAGAAAGCACTATAGCAGCAACAAGCCAAACTACTCAAAATGTGACGACACATTAAGATAGTATCTGTCGTGCCATTAGAACATGAAGCTCATCCTGTGGAGAGTGCGTTACAGAGACGTAGTAACACTGGACCAGTGATTAGACCAAATTAAACAGGCAGACTCAATCTGTGGGTAAGGAGAACGACAAGTACGTAATATAATCGGAGTTAGTAATGGGATTAAACAGACAAACTTAAGATACACTTGTTACTTGCAACTCAAAAGAGGCATAACAGGGTATCGTGTACTAAGAAGTGGACACTGTGATACACGACCGTGACTAAAATCAGGTTGTCAACAAAACCAATAAACAAAACCCACAATTCCTTTCAGCAGATGTGTGGAGCAAAAAAGAGCTGTAACCTGAACTATCCACAACTACACACAAGAAAGAGAGAAAAGCAAACGAGCGACCGATGAGGGTCCTGCAAACGCACCAACCGACCGAGCGATGGACCGGCAAATTGGACATCATGTGCAGCCGTTTTGAACAACTGACCGACCTACCGAAAAGATTTTACTTTTTGCGACGTCGAGCGTGTAGGACCAACTGACAGCCGACCCTCTCCACTCCTCCCCCCCCCCCCCCCCAAACAAATCGTGTCGTGTGTACCAATGTCGTACCACCCACCTGGTTTAAGATCGTCTTTTGTCATTGCGCGCGGGATTAAATGATGTTCTTAGATGTAAGACAGGGTGCGAGGCGGACGAAACTTTGAAGACAGAGATTTAAAGACCGTAGATGTTCGTGGAACACTTCATGTGAGGAGTACAGAAATATAGATGAAAGAAATGCAGCGCTTCTTTCGTTTTTTAATTAATCCACAATGTTAACAGTATCTTCCGTCGGTTCTTGGTAGAACAACATTATAATAAATGAAAAGCACCCGTTTGCTTTTGTTCTACAATATTACTTTTATTGTTAACCGGTTTTCGGCTTACAAGGCCATCTTCAGACATGTACTGAGTCAGTAAATGTTTGAAGATCGCCTTATCATGGTTTCGTGTAGAACAAACAAAGAATACAAGTCCATCGACCTTCTGTATTGTTGTTTTTAGGTTTTATTTCGGACATTTATCAGAAGTGAAATCTAAAAGCCGAAGTACTGACATTCATTTGACGTTAATTCGTAAAATATACTTGATTCAGTGTTGTAAGTGGTTAAAAAATCCAACCTATGTACAATCCCTCTGCTATGAAGAACGATGTGTGGATTTTTCCATTTATTTTTATTGTCTTTTTTTAACGTTCCAACAGTTTCTAAACGACTCATTTTTGTGTCTGATGTTGCATTTATTAGTTGATGTGCTCCACCACCACGTGTAGTATTCCTTCTCCGAATTTGAAAGGAGTTTCTTAAACTTACAGATCATCTTTTACGCTACGCGCATAAAATATCGTTTACGCGAACATCTTTTATCTATTTTGATTCACAGTCAACTAAAAATCACGCATGTTTCAGGAGTCATTGTAGTTGGTAATTGTCGGGATACAACTGAACTGAATTTTATGTCCTATTAAATCCTGCCTAACAGACTATCATGGCTTACTCATCATTAAGAATAGTTGGGTCGACTTTGACCCGTGACGTAAGGGTGTTGTGTGTGACGTCATGACGGCGCGGAGTTTGGTTTGAGTGTGGCTGTCTCCAGTTCTGTTTTATCTTATTTTATTTACTTTTCTGATCTGTTCGTTCTATCTCGTGAGATTTTTTAAAATTTAAAAACACTTATTACTTATTTTAATTATCTGTTTCCTCCAATTTCTGTTTTAGTTTATTATATTTATCTTTCTGATCTGTTCGTTCTATCCCGTGAGATTTTTTTTTAAAGACAAAAAACACTAATCAGCTACTGAAGCATCTTTATCTTCTATGGGTTGCAGGGGTTACGACCCCTGGGGAGGTGGGTGGGTATTCATGCATGGCTGTCTTCACTTACACGTTGTAGCTACGCAAGGCGTATAAATTTGTTTATATTTAGTTTACCCCCCACCCAAAACACCCCATTTTCCGCGCTTGTCCCGTTAGTGTCATTAGGCTTCTTGTGGAAAGTGTGTGTGTTTGTTTTTGTTTCCGCCATATTTGTTACGTCATGGGTCAAAGCAGACGGGCGGGATCGGACGCTTCCGTATTTCCAGAATAGTTTGATGTTGAGCAGCGCCGAAATACATGTTTAATCTTTTCTTAGATAATTACGAAAATAATCGGATCCCAGATATTAAGTAATAGGACGTGAGTGAATTTATTTCCTTACGTTAGCTACTTCTCTGCCCACAGCTTTCTCTCGGCTTTTTTTTTGCCCTTGTTACCGTTAAAACATCCAAAGGAAACCCTTGTTTTTATTTCTGTGTAAAACCAACAGGGATCTCGTGGACAATAAACACTATTAACTTAAGACAGCAAAACAACATGGCGACGCCGTTACCACCGAGTGCATTCGGTCGACGGTAGAGACGTGTGGAGGCTGACACGAAGTTGGTTGGTTGGTCGGTCATTACGTTGGTGCTTGTGTAGGGTCCTTATCACGTAACAACGAAACACGAAAATAGCTTTGTTTAGGAGAGTGCACAAACATCGTAAAAGATACCGAAAGTTACAGGTCTAGAAATTATTTTCCTGCGGGGAACCTACATGGACAACAGAGTTAATAACACTCTCTACACAGTTAGCCATATCATCAGAAAAAAGTGGAATGTATAAGCCACTCACCGAGGCAGACTGTGAACGGATAGAGCTTGTTGCAATACCATAGCGCCGTTAAATAAATCCGGATTGCGTATCTAGACGAAAAACAGTAAGTCATAAGTAACAGGTCAACACCTGTATCCACCATTATATGCGCCAAAAGCCAACTTGCTTTTCTGAAGTGGTTACCTTAACGGTTAAACAACAACTGCGTACACGGTCAGTCAAAGGCGACGGCCAAAGATAATAGATAACATCAGACCAAGTCATAGATGAATACAAACCGTCGCTGACATACATCGATATAACATATCAGTCACATCATCGGCGAGTAGTAACGTGTAGAATTCCGGTCTGGAACCAAGAAGTAAAACGAAATACAGGAAGAATTTACACACATCGATAAAAATTATGAAGTACCACACCAGGACGTAAAATCCATGAATCTGTCAAAGTACGAAACCGAAAACCCATATGAGAAACTTGACTGGGTAGCCTGTGAGACCAGTGAAGACAAATTATAGAAATATTGACGAAAACAGAGATAGTCGACGATAAAAACCCCCAATCAGAAATCCAGTACTAAAATCAGAAAAAATTATGAAAAATTTCAAAAACGAAATTGCCCTTTGATTCTGTTGGCGTATGTAAAAGGTTCACACGTTCTTTCTTCAAAACATTTATCGTTCCATCTTCGCCTCCAGATTTCTTCAGTACGAACGAGCATGTGTATTGTCTTCTGTAGGTGTTCTTTAAAAGCAGAAAGTTTAGTGGTAAGCAACGGTGTGTGTTCTCGAAATGTTCTTTGTAGTTTCTATTAGAACTCTTTAAAATGTAATTTGCTACTTTACTGATGCCAACCAGTATGTGAACTTGACCCGATATAGTGTGGTTTGTGCACACATTTGACTCTTTGTAACTCTCTATCTTACATTTTATATAGTGCGGCGACATTTGCCGATGTTGCTTCCTATATGTATCATTACCTTGTGCTACACAGCAGACATATGAGGTTTGTGATAAAAGTAGTAATACTGGTTATCTACAAAAATTTTTTTTTTCAAACATAGCAGTTCTCTTCTGGAACTATAAACTGGTGGAATTGTTGTTCTCATTCTTGGCAGCAGTCCTGCAAAGCTTAAATTGTTCAGGTATTTTACAACATCAATCATATTCTTTTGAATGTTCTCCGGAGTCCCAAAGTGACTCCTTTCTTAAGACATTTATCAATTTCCTGGAAAGAAGAAAGTCTTGTCCTGCAAGAAAAAATTCTTTATGCACGATATCGCTTCTGTCAAAAAAGAAATCAGCATTCTTTTGATCTGCTCATTCGATCTTAAAAAGTATTCTCGCTCTCCCAAAACTAATTTTTGCCATCAAAAACATTATGCTCTTGATAAGGAACGCTCCCCACACGTCTGTTTCAAATTTTCAAAAGATCATACTCGCAGACTCCGCAAGTTTAACACAGAACTTGATTGCATAACGTTGCTCTAAATTCCTCTGTTCTTCTTCGTAACACATAAAACAAAACAAAACAAAAAAAAAACACATCATTGATGGCGTTTTCAGAAATCACGTGATGGCTGCACAGAGCTGAAACTCTGACCTAGCATCTGGAGTGGACGATCACACTAATCCACACAGCATTGCACATCGCTCACAGCGTTGTCAGTTCCAATACCTTTCTCACTAACTTTGTGCACTACATTGTCCACTTCTTTATGTTCACATGTTCTGTGGCATGAGGATGGTACCAGTGAGTCACCGAAACTTGTATCTCAAAGATAATAAATACACTCCTGGAAATTGAAATAAGAACACCGTGAATTCATTGACCCAGGAAGGGGAAACTTTATTGACACATTCCTGGGGTCAGATACATCACATGATCACCCTGACAGAACCACAGGCACATAGACACAGGCAACAGAGCATGCACAATGTCGGCACTAGTACAGTGTATATCCACCTTTCGCAGCAATGCAGGCTGCTATTCTCCCATGGAGACGATCGTAGAGATGCTGGATGTAGTCCTGTGGAACGGCTTGCCATGCCATTTCCACCTGGCGCCTCAGTTGGACCAGCGTTCGTGCTGGACGTGCAGACCGCGTGAGACGACGCTTCATCCAGTCCCAAACATGCTCAATGGGGGACAGATCCGGAGATCTTGCTGGCAAGGGTAGTTGACTTACACCTTCTAGAGCACGTTGGGTGGCACGGGATACATGCGGACGTGCATTGTCCTGTTGGAACAGCAAGTTCCCTTGCCGGTCTAGGAATGGTAGAACGATGGGTTCGATGACGGTTTGGATGTACCGTGCACTATTCAGTGTCCCCTCGACGATCACCAGTGGTGTACGGCCAGTGTAGGAGATCGCTCCCCACACCATGATGCCGGGTGTTGGCCCTGTGTGCCTCGGTCGTATGCAGTCCTGATTGTGGCGCTCACCTGCACGGCGCCAAACACGCATACGACCATCATTGGCACCAAGGCAGAACCGACTCTCATCGCTGAAGACGACACGTCTCCATTCGTCCCTCCATTCACGCCTGTCGCGACACCACTGGAGGCGGGCTGCACGATGTTGGGGCGTGAGCGGAAGACGGCCTAACGGTGTGCGGGACCGTAGCCCAGCTTCATGGAGACGGTTGAGAATGGTCCTCGCCGATACCCCAGGAGCAACAGTGTCCCTAATTTGCTGGGAAGTGGCGGTGCGGTCCCCTACGGCACTGCGTAGGATCCTACGGTCTTGGCGTGCATCCGTGCGTCGCTGCGGTCCGGTCCCAGGTCGACGGGCACGAGCACCTTCCGCCGACCACTGGCGACAACATCGATGTACTGTGGAGACCTCACGCCCCACGTGTTGAGCAATTCGGCGGTACGTCCACCCGGCCTCCCGCATGCCCACTATACGCCCTCGCTCAAAGTTCGTCAACTGCACATACGGTTCACGTCCACGCTGTCGCGGCATGCTACCAGTGTTAAAGACTGCGATGGAGCTCCGTATGCCACGGCAAACTGGCTGACACTGACGGCGGCGGTGCACAAATACTGCGCAGCTAGCGCCATTCGACGGCCAACACCGCGGTTCCTGGTGTGTCCGCTGTGCCGTGCGTGTGATCATTGCTTGTACAGCCCTCTCGCAGTGTCCAGAACAAGTATGGTGGGTCTGACACACCGGTGTCAATGTGTTCTTTTTTCCATTTCCAGGAGTGTAGAAACTGATTCTAATAAAACTGTCGTTTGCTGTTTGCTCTACATAATGTTTGATCAGCTGGTGTCCCGAGACCATGAAGAATCAAAGTTGTTGTTGTTGATGTGATCTTCAGTCCAGTGATTTGATGCAGCTCTCCATGCTATTCTATCCTGTGCAAGCTTCTTCATCTCACAGTACTTACTGCAACCTACTTCCTTCTGAATCTGCTTAGTGTATTCATCTCTTGGTCTCCCTCTACGATTTTTACCCTCCACGCTGCCCTCCAATACTAAATTGGTGATCCCTTGATGCCTCAAAACATGTCCTACCAACCGATCCCTTCATCTAGTCGAGTTTTGGCACAAATTCCTATTCTCCCCATTTCTATTCAATACCTCCTCATTAGTTATGAGATCTACCCATCTAATCTTCAGTATTCTTCTGTAGCACCACATTTCAAAAGCTTCTATTCTCTTGTTGTCTAAACTATTTATCGTCCACATATCGCTTCCATACATGGCTGCACTCCATACAAACACTTTCAGAAACGACTTTCTGGCACTTAAATCTATACTCGATGTTAACAAATTTCTCATCTTCAGAAACGCTTTCCTTGCCATTGCCAGTCTACATTTTATATCCTCTCTACTTCGACCATTATCAGTTATTTTGAAGAATCAGAGAAGATCCCTTATTTAGTCCACTAGGTTATTTATGCAGAGATTATAAATGCTAATGGTTGCATAACAATCGGGTACACCCAAAGTTACTTTGATGTCTGAAGATATCTCTCTGGTAAGAAGGATGTGCTGTGTTCTGTCTTCTAGCAACACTTAAGTCGAATCAGAAAGCTGATCTCATGGGCCATAAACTCGTATTTTGTTCGTGAGGTGACAATGTGAAATTACATCGAACATTTTCTGGAGGTCAAGTCACAAGGAGTCCACCCTGGGCCCGGTACCGTCTATGTTCAGGGTGTCATGGTCGAACAGAGGGGGCCGGGCTGCATACGGCCGCTGTTTGAGGAATCCTCGTCGGTTTCTACACACATACACTATCATCATCAGCGTCTATGAACAGTGTCGTGGAGGTTCCAACATAACCCACTCAGAATACATGGGAGGCGACGTCAAATTGACAGACAAAACGATCAACTAAGAAATGAATGGAGAACAAGATGCGTGGATTACAGGAAAGAATTACCACTTACAGGAAGAAAATTGAAAGACTAAATGGAGAAGACAGTGAATGCTTTCATGACCGGATGTTTCAGCTGCTGAGAATTTTTCCGGGTTGCATGGCTGTGGTCCGTGGAACTCTTCAGTCCCCAACGTTTCGTCCAAAGCTACGTTGGACATCTTCGGAGGCGCTCCTGGTTGTGCTGAATCTTGCCGACTGACGTGTCGGACGTCGGAGAGTGGCCTAGATACTGTGGGAAGTGGGTGTGGTCTGGATTTCACGTGATAGCAGAGATAATTTTTTTTAACTGTCGATTATAGTACGTCAAAGATAAAAAACTTCTCATCGATTCTGTAGCGCCGCAGTCCGTATATCACTGAGTTTCATGGCTTCTTCTTTTCTATTAAATTATCTCCATGTTTATATATTTCGATGGCTTCTCTATATAGCCGTGGATAATAGTTCGTCATAGTACATAAAACTTCAGTTTCCGAAAATTTCACTACGTGATCACGTGATTGAAGAGCATGCTCCGTCACGGCTGATTTGTCTGTTTTCCCTAGTCGGCAAAGGCTTTTATGTTCCTTCAACCGTGTATTCATACTTCTCTTTGTAGTTCCAATGTAGACCTCGCCACACGTATCGGAATCTTATATAAACGACTTGCAGACAGATGGGGACGTTTATCCTTAACGGAACGAAGTGCTTGGCCTACTTTCTTAGTTGGTCTGAAAGTCGGTCGAACGTCATGTTTCCTTAGAATCTTGCGGATTTGATCCGTTACTTTCTTGATGAAGAGTAGAGAAACCGTGTTCTTCCATAGCTGTGTCCTATCGTTGTCCTTAGGCCACCTGTTATTCGGTCCCAAAACTCTATTTATTTCCTTACTAGAGTACCCATTCTTCTCAAAAGCCTGCTTTAGATGTTTTAACTCGGCGTCCAGGTCACGTGAAATCCAGACCACGTGCACTTCCCACAGTATTTAGGCCTCTCTTCGACGTCCGACTCGTCAGTCGGCAAGATTCAGCACAACCAGGAGCACCTCCGAAGATGTCCAACGTAGCCTTGGAGGAAACGTCAGGGATTGAAGAGTTCCATGGACCTCGGCCATACAACCCGGAAAAATTCTCAGCAGCTAAATGGAGAAGACTTTCTATCAGGATTCTTATGTCAGCTGCTGATGTTGTGTTGCTGCTATGTTGAAGGCTAATGGCAGTTTCTGCACTATACATCTATCCTCTGCAGGTCTTTCTGAGTTTCTTTACAGTTCAGCAGATAATCCTAATAAAAATAGGTCCTCAAACGGATGTTTTTCCTGATATAATGTTTGCACAATTGCAGTCATGGAATATTGCATCACTGTACATGTCTATGGCTATATTATTTGTTAACGGTCCTCCTTGTGTTCGAAGGATGTGTATGTGGTACATGCATGATAGTTAACTGATACACTTTCATCTGATTGTTCAGGAATATATAACATGAATCTCTGACAAGTGTGTCCCTCCGTAATACCATGTTCCTTGACTTGATCCCATTGTACTTATTTGTATTGGGATATTTAAAATTGTTCAAAAGGCTCTGAGCACTATGGGACTTAACTTCTGAGGTCATCAGTCCCCTAGAAATTAGAACTACTTAAACCTAACTAACCTAAGGACATCAATCACATCCATGCCCGAGGCAGGGTTCGAACCTGCGACCGTAGCGGTCGCGCGGTTCCAGACTGTAGCGCCTAGAACCGCTCGGCCACTTCAGCTGGCCGATATTTAAAATGTTTGGTGTATTCCAGACCTGTAGATAGTGTCGACGAAACGCATTGTGGATGGTTGTCAATGCATTTGGAGTTTGCCTACCTTAGCTGAGTGGTCAGTGTGTTTGACTGCCATGGAGTGGGCCTGAGTTCTGTTCTTGGCTGGGTCAGAGATTTCCTCCACCTAGTGGCTGGCTGTTGTGTTGTCCTCATCATTATCAGCACACAAGTCACTCAATGTGGTGTCACCTGAAAAGACTTACAACTCAGCAGCCGAACTTTCCCTCGTGGGGACTCTCAGCCATCAATGTCGTACAGTCATTTCATTTCATTTCAATGGATTTGGAACATGCCTGGGATTTTTGGATGTATAAGACATTTATTTATTTACTTCTTAGTGCATGTACAGCCAATTTTCATTCCATACATGCGGTCACATTAAGGTGGAACAGTGGCTGTATGGAACAGCTGTAATGTGTTTGTCTATAGTCTTAATCCAAGTAGACTAAGTTGGATGGTGTTTACAAAAATGTTCAAATGTGTGTGAAATCTTATGGGACTTAACTGCTAAGGTCATCAGTCCCTAAGCTTACACACTACTTAACCTAAATCATCCTAAGGACAAACACATACACCCATGCCCGAGGAAGGACTCGAACCTCCGCAGGGACCAGCCGCACGGTCCATGACTGCAGCGCCTCCTGCGTGGCTATGGTGTTTACATGTTTGGACGCCATACATGGTGCTGGAGAAAATATTAGTTCTCAGACCCACATTCATTAGGATAATTTGCTTGATTCATTGCCCCCTATTTAGCCCTTTTGCTGGTACCTGTAGCGCCCTGTACACAACACCACTATCGGCACATACTATCATGGGGCTCCTGATGTTATTCAAAAGAAGTACTTGGGGAACAACATCAGAAAGTAATCAATCGAGAAAGAAGCAGGGAAGAAGATACGAGTGCACTAGAGGAAAAATACCTCTCACAGGAAGTGAACTGAAAGAGTAAACGGAGAGGTTTTGGTGCGGGGCTGTTTACGCCGGCGTCTGCTGCTATTGGGGCCAGGTGGGGCCGAGTGTAGTGATTGCTGATAACTGCCTGCCTCCCCCCTCCCACCCCCACCCCCACCCACTGCAATAGCTGCGCGGCTGGCGGCGGCTCGTCCAATGGCGAATTGCCACGGCCCAGTCAATTACCGGCTGATGGCCTCGCATGCGTGGGGGAAGGGTGCGAGTTCTTTCAGACCATCTGCTGGGGCCTATGCATCGCTTGTCGCTGCACTTCTCTGTATGGCAGACAGTTTAACGCCACGTACCACGAGTGAGCGACCCTAGATATAAAGCCTGCAGTGCCACGAAGGCAGCTGCAGCAAATGTCGAAGTAGCACCAGGATATGCACATTATCAGCATTTCAGGACCAGCTGGATAAGGTAGCGTAACATATATGCTGTTGATGCTGTTGTTGTGGTCTTCAGTCCAGAGACTGGTTTGATGCAGCTCTCCATACTGCTCTGTCCTGTACAAGCTTCTTTGTCTCAAAATAACTACTGCAAACTATGTCCTTCTGAATCTGCTTAGTGTATTCATCTCTTGCTCTCCATCTACGATTTTTACCATCCAGTACTAAATTGGTGATCCGTTGATGCCTCAGAACGTGTCCTACCAACCAATTACTTTTTTTAGTCAAGTTGTGGCACAAATTCCTCTTCTCCCCAATTCTATTTCGTACCTCCTCATTAGTTACGTGATCTACGCATCTAATCTTCAGCATTCTTCTGTAGCACCTGATTTCGTAAGCTTTATTTTCTATTTGTCTAAACTAGTTATTGTCCATCTTTCCCTTCCATACATGGCTACACTCCATACAAATACTTTCATAAAAGACGTCCTGACAAATCTATTCTTCAGCAACGCTTTCCTTGACATAGCCACTCTACATTTTATATCCTCCCTACTTCGACCATCATCAGTTATTTTGCTCCCCAAATAGCAAAACTCATTTGCTACTTTAAGTGTCTCATTTCCTAATCTAATTTCCTCGGCATTATCTCATTTAATTCGACTACACTCCATTATCCTCGTTTTTGGTTCAAATGGCTCTGAGCACTATGGGACTTAACATCTGAGGTCATCAGTCCCCTAGAGCTTAGCACTACTTAAACCTAACTAACTAACACACATCCATGCCCGAGGCAAAGCGGTCGCGCGGTTCCAGACTGTACCGCCTAGAACCGCTCGGCCACCCTCGTTTTCCTTTTGTTGATGTTCATCTTATATTCTCTTTTCAAGACACTGTCCATTCCGTTCAGCTGCTCTTCCAGGTTCTTTGCTGTCTCTGGCAAAATTCCAACGTCGTCGGCAGATCTCAAAGTTTTTGTTTCTTCCCCATGGATTTTAATTTCTACTCCAATTTTTTTCTTTTGTTTCCTTTGTAGCTTGCCAAATATATAGATTACATAACATCGGAGACAGGCTACAACCCAGTCTCAGGCCCTTCTCAACCATTGGTTCCATTTTGTGCCCCTCGACTCTTATAACTGCCATCTCGTTTCAGTACAAATTGTAAATAGCCTTTCGTCCCTGTATTTGACACCTGCCACCTTCAGAATTTGAAAGAGAGTATTCCAGTGAACATTGTCAAAAGCTTTCTCTAAGTCTACAAATGCTAGAAACGTAGGTTTGTCTTTCCTTAACACATTTTCCAAGATGTACGGTCAGTATTGCCTTCCGTGTTCCAATATTTCTACGGAATCGAAACTGATCTTCCCCGAGGTCGGCTTCTACCAGTTTTTCCATTCGTCTGTAAAGAATTCGCGTTAGTATTTTGCAGCTGTGCAGTATCATATCTCCCAACTAATTTTCATCTATGTCGTCTTCCATTTCCATAATATTGCCCTGAAGTATATCGCCCCTGTGTAGCCCTCTATATACTCCTTCCACCACGCTGATTTCCCTTCTTTGCTTAGGACTGGTTTTCCATCTGAGCTACTGATATTCATACAGGTGGTTCTCTTTTCTCCAAAGGTCTCTTTAATTTTCCTGTAGGTAGTATCTGTCTTACCGCTAGTGATACATGCTTCTATATCCTTACATCTGTCCTCTAGCCATCCCTGCTTAGCCATTTTTGCACTTGCTGTCGATATAATTTTTGAGACGTTTGTATTCTTTTTCGCCTGCTTCGGTTACTGCATTCTTACATTTTCTCCTTTCATCAGTTAAATTCAATATCTCTTCTGTTACCCGTGGATTTCTACTAGCTCTCGTCTTTTTACCTACTGAGCCTGTGCTGCCTCCACTATCTCATCTTTCAAAGCTACCCTTCCCTCTTCTATTTTTTCTCTTTTCCCTGTTTTTGTCAATCGTTCCCGAATTCTCTCTTTGAAACTTTCTAGAACCTCTGGTTCATTAAGTTTATCCAGGTACCATTCCCTCAAATTTCCACCTTCTTGCAGTTTGGTCACTTTTAATCTACAGTTCATAATCAATAGATTGTGGTCAGAGTCTACATCAGCCCCTGGAAATGTCTTAAAATTTAAAACCTGGTTCCTAAATCTCTGATTTACGGTACATGACTAGCACAGTTTGGAATCGTGTTGAGAATATAGGGAACGCATCAACGAAGAGCTGGGTCATATGCTTTTTTTGTATGCGAGCAGGTTCATTATAAGCAGAAATCCTGGACATACCCACTTACTGTGGAAGATGTGGACTTGCAATACACCCAGGAATATTGTTGAATATGATCGATTTCATGGTTCAGGTATTACGGTGTTGGGAGGCGTAATGTTGCACGGGCACACTGACCCTGAAATCTTTGGACAGCGTATATCCATCTGTAAGGTTATCGTGACACTGTATTTTCAGGCGTGCATTTGGCTGTGACGTCATTTTCATGGCTGACAACGCTCTGCCGCTTTTTACAGCAGAGGCGGAGGAGCTCTTCGAATGAGAGGACACTGGGCCAGTGGACTGGCCTGGTTGCTCACCACTGAGCACGTGTTGGAGTGGGATGCTGTACGACGAGAACTCCTGACCAACCTTGTGGCCAGCGTGGGAGCAGGGAGCACACTTCACGGCGTGCACAGCTGTCTGTAGTGATCACACACGCCCTTTTGTTATGTCCAGGTGACTGTAATAAATCACAGTAACTTCATTGTAACTGTTGTCTTCGAATAAAATTGTAGTTTCTTTTTGGATGTGAGGTCCGCCAGTTATGCAAAACTCCGTTTTTCTCAGTACCCAAACATGTTTCGGCACCACTGTGCCATCATAAGTGGGTTTTCTTTATTATTTATCACACTGCGTTCTGGTGTAGTGAAAAGTTTTTTACTACGTTATTTGTGGAAAATACTTGTTATAGTTACGTATGCATCGCAACATCTCAGCATGATGCGGAGAATGGAAGTGCTTGCCACACGAAAACATGACAAGCTACCTGTAGTAATTAACAAATTGGTTCAAATGGCACTGAGCACTATGTGACTTAACTTCTGAAGTCATCAGTCGCGTAGAACGTAGGACTAATTAAACCTAACTAACCTAAGGACATCACACACATCCATGCCCGAGGCAGGATTCGAACCTGAGACCGTAGCGGTCGCTCGGTTCCTGACTGTAGCGCCTAGAACCGCACGGCCACTCCGGCTGGCCAGTAATGAACACAAAAGTGAAACTTCCTGGCAGATTAAAACTGTGTGCCGGACCGAGACTCGAACTCGGGACCTTTGCCTTTCGCGGGCAAGTGCTCTACCAACTGAGCTACCCAAGCACGACTCACGCCCTGTCCTCACAGCTTTTCGTATGCCCATACCTCGTCTCCTACCTTCCAAACTTTACAGAAGCTCTCCTGCGAACCCTGCAGAACTAGCACTCCTGAAAGAAAGGATATTGCGGAGACATGGCTTAGCCACAGCCTGGAGATGTTTCCAGAATGAGATTTTCACTCTGCAGCGGAGTGTGCGCGGATATGAAACTTCCTGGCAGATTAAAACTGTGTGCCGGACCGAGAACAGTAGAGCACTTGCCCGCGAAAGGCAAAGGTCCCGAGTTCGAGTCTCAGTCCGGCACACAGTTTTAATCTGCTAGGAAGTTTCATATCAGCACACACTCCGCTGGAGAGTGAAAATCTCATTCTGAACACAAAAGTGATCCAGAAAATTCATATACACCAAATGTAAAGAATAAATAAAAACGAAAACACACTGATGATGGCACAGTGGTGCCGAAACATGTTTGGGCACTGAGAAAAACGGTGTTTTGCATAACTGGAGGACCTCACATCCAAAAAGTTTTAACTGCAAACACGACCAATACTAGGAGCTGCACATCAAAGAGATAGATATTATAGTTTCTGTTCGTCTTATTGCGTTTTCTTTCAGCTACCTTCTGCACTATACTGTAGAAGTTCTTTCCATGTATGGTCCAAGTTTCATCGGGAACATTACTTGACAGAGACACATCATTCAAAAGTTTCTTTCGTCCTAACGTTTTGCTCAGCTGTGCAGTCAAGAACAACAACATCTACACTCCTGGAAATTGAAATAAGAACACCGTGAATTCATTGTCCCAGGAAGGAGAAACTTTATTGACACATTCCTGGGGTCAGATACATCACATGATCACACTGACAGAACCACAGGCACATAGACACAGGCAACAGAGCATGCACAATGTCGGCACTAGTACAGTGTATATCCACCTTTCGCAGCAATGCAGGCTGCTATTCTCCCATGGAGACGATCGTAGAGATGCTGGATGTAGTCCTGGGGAACGGCTTGCCATGCCATTTCCACCTGGCGCCTCAGTTGGACCAGCGTTCGTGCTGGACGTGCAGACCGCGTGAGACGACGCTTCATCCAGTCCCAAACATGCTCAATGGGGGACAGATCCGGAGATCTTGCTGGCCAGGGTAGTTGACTTACACCTTCTAGAGCACGTTGGGTGGCACGGGATACATGCGGACGTGCATTGTCCTGTTGGAACAGCAAGTTCCCTTGCCGGTCTAGGAATGGTAGAACGATGGGTTCGATGACGGTTTGGATGTACCGTGCACTATTCAGTGTCCCCTCGACGATCACCAGTGGTGTACGGCCAGTGTAGGAGATCGCTCCCCACACCATGATGCCGGGTGTTGGCCCTGTGTGCCTCGGTCGTATACAGTCCTGATTGTGGCGCTCACCTGCACGGCGCCAAACACGCATACGACCATCATTGGCACCAAGGCAGAAGTGACTCTCATCGCTGAAGACGACACGTCTCCATTCGTCCCTCCATTCACGCCTGTCGCGACACCACTGGAGGCGGGCTGCACGATGTTGGGGCGTGAGCGGAAGACGGCCTAACGGTGTGCGGGACCGTAGCCCAGCTTCATGGAGACGGTTGCGAATGGTCCTCGCCGATACCCCAGGAGCAACAGTGTCCCTAATTTGCTGGGAAGTGGCGGTGCGGTCCCCTACGGCACTGCGTAGGATCCTACGGTCTTGGCGTGCATCCGTGCGTCGCTGCGGTCCGGTCCCAGGTCGACGGGCACGTGCACCTTCCGCCGACCACTGGCGACAACATCGATGTACTGTGGAGACCTCACGCCCCACGTGTTGAGCAATTCGGCGGTACGTCCACCCGGCCTCCCGCATGCCCACTATACGCCCTCGCTCAAAGTCCGTCAACTGCACATACGGTTCACGTCCACGCTGTCGTGGCATGCTACCAGTGTTAAAGACTGCGATGGAGCTTCGTATGCCACGGCAAACTGGCTGACACTGACGGCGGCGGTGCACAAATGCTGCGCAGCTAGCGCCATTCGACGGCCATCACCGCGGTTCCTGGTGTGTCCGCTGTGCCGTGCGTGTGATCATTGCTTGTACAGCCCTCTCGCAGTGTCCGGAGCAAGTATGGTGGGTCTGACACACCGGTGTCAATGTGTTCTTTTTTCCATTTCCAGGAGTGTACATCTCGTCCGCAGCTCGTGGTCGTGCGGTAGCGTTCTCGCTTCCCGCGCCCGGGTTCCCGGGTTCGATTCCCGGCGGGGTCAGGGATTTTCTCTGCCTCGTGATGACTGGGTGTTGTGTGATGTCCTTAGGTTAGTTAGGTTTAAGTAGTTCTAAGTTCTAGGGGACTGATAACCATAGATGTTAAGTCCCATAGTGCTCAGAGCCATTTGAACCACCATCTACACCTCATATGCAAGTAAGGTGGATAGCTGATTCACACATACCATTGTTTGTTTGGGAGAAAAAGGAGGAACATCTGCCAGCGAGTGTCAGAGCTCTACAGTGGGAGGACAGCACAGTATCAAGACTGTGGTTTATTGTTCCACGTGTAAGGTGGCAGAATAAATGGTCAGTTTCGCACCTTACGTGAGACCTCTACAAATCGCAATGAGAAGGTGTAGATGACACCTTATGTAAATCGACAGTTATGAGAACATTTGCCTATCAATATGTAATGCAAAAAGGGATTACAGTCAATCGACGGTAATTAACACACCATTCCTATACAATGCATGTCTTTGAGCGGAAGGTAGAACAGGGAACGCGAGTCGAGTCGCTTTTAGTTTTGAAAAGCCTGCTCCACAACAGCGTAGCGTAACTGCACTGCAGGAGTTACGCCGGCGACCACTTAAAGGGGTGGCAGGAAAGAGGGCAGCGACCCCGGGCCAGGTGATACAGGCTGGAGGGCCGCCTGTAGCGAGGACATCGGTACAAGGACAGAAAAGAAGCTTTAGAAAACTGTGTTGCGAAATTCCAATGGCATACGAACAAAAGCAAGTGACGCATTTTCGTCCAGCGAGTGCGACGCACGGAAAGGTCAATGTACTTTATGTGTCTAGAGCAGGCACAAAACATCCGATTGGCGGAAACTTACTAGGAAGGAGATAACTACTGAAGTTATGACGCAGTTTGATAGAAGGGATGTTGCGAGTGGTAGAGGGTGTTTCTACAAAATGAGAGGAACGCTCCTATTGGTCGAAAAAGCCATGACGTGAAAAAGGAACCCAAGTGGAGGGAGGCAGCTCTGCCACGAGTAGGACAAGACAGAAATTTTGTGTGAGGACTCTTCTCTGAACTTGCGTCAAGTGCAGAACGCAGCGCTTAGTGCTCCGTACGATGCGGAGAAGAAATTGGTGTGGACACTGGGTTCACAGAGGCAGCACTCCAGCTAAAATTAGCTCTAGCAACGTTTAGCTCCAACTGTGGAGAAACGAACCAGCCAAATTAGTTAGTTGTTCTTGCGAGAACTGAGAGGGCACTATAATATGCACGCTGCTCCAACCATGCCCGTGTATATCGCCACATAGTAAGACTAGGGCTGGGTACATGTTTTCTTGCATAACGAGAAACATAGGGAAGGTTTCTGCTAGTAAGTTCACCAAAGGCCAGATTAGTTTTGTAGGAATTTCAGTGGGAGAGAGCGGCCTTGCAGACAGCAGCACGTCGCAGCTTAAGGTAAATACAGTGTGCAGAGGCGTAAACTTTGTTGGTTCACCAGCTTGCATCCACTGTAAGCTCGAGTGGCCTTGCGTAATCTTGCGCTCAAATTTGTCAATTGACTAACCATCCACCGTAGGCTTGATTGTCATCCTAAATAGCACCGAACTTGGAACCGGAATCGGACGATTTTCGTAGTCCCTGACCAACATCATAACGTATGTGTAGGAGTAATTTTGTAAAGAAACGTCCAATTAAAATTTCATATTATTGTGCTTAGGATTAATGTAAAGAAACTTCCAATTAAACTTTCATAATATTGTGCTTAAGATTAATGTTCCTTCAGAGAGTTAATATTTAACATTGTTGTGTATGAACTTATTTCACTTTTTGATGTTGGCAAGATGCGTTATCCATTACTCTGTTTTTATGGTGGCGAGTTGAAAACTGTGTGGAAAGCTGTAATTTGATGAGAAACGTTGCGACATTAAACTTGTCATATCACCTCACACTGTGTTCTCAATTCAAGAATAAGGATAGCAAAAACAAACCCCCACAACCTTACACACGATACCAGTGCTTGCTTTGATACCGACCCCACGACTGTTGTGTGGAATCGACAGGTTCAGGAGAGCCGTACTCAACTCTGCGCTGGACCTCAGTGGCCCCACGTGACCAGCGTCTGAGACAACAGGTGTATTGTTCACTTGGCTGTGCAGGATTGCATACCGGTGTGATATTCCTTAAGTCAAGAAAAGGCCTCATTTGCAGTAGGGCGAGTATCCATATAGACAAATGGTTCAAATGGCTCTGAGCACTATGGCTCAACTGCTGAGGTCATTAGTCCCCTAGAACTTAGAACTAGTTAAACCTAACTAACCTAAGGACATCACAAACATCCATGCCCGAGGCAGGATTCGAACCTGCGACCGTAGAGGTCTTGCGGGTCCAGACTGCAGCGCCTTTAACCGCACGGCCACTTCGGCCGGCTCCATATAGACAGTGAGACGATGTGTGGAGCGCCGTGGACTTTCACCACAGTGCCCACTGTATTGGTTTTCCTTGACAGAGCACCAAGGAGGAGTGTGTCGAATATTTTGTGACCGACGGCAACACTGAACACCGGAATGGGACTACATTGTCTTTTCAGAGGAGTTCCGCTGCTGTATACAGCATCACAATGCTCATGTCCACGTGCGAATGCTGTGAGGAGGATGGACGTTGCCAGTTTGCGTTGGTCATCATCATTTGGGTCCAGCACCTGACGTTACAGCACAAGGATCTACAGGACACGATCTGTTGGCTCAATGCAGCCCGCTATTGGTCTGATAGTGGCCTGCCATTCATTGTTCGTTCTTCACAAGGGAACGCCATTGCTAGATTTATTTGGAAACCTTTCTGCCGTTTTATCTTAAAATACACCACAAGTGGTGCAGCTAGAACTCATCAACATGCATAACGATGAGATATTGGGAATTAAATTCGATGAAACAAACCTGTTGAATTTTCATTGTTGAGTTGATAGCAACAATGCACTAGCTCTTCAGGTCAGCTTATAAGGGGCGTTCAAAAACAAACGAGCCGGAGGCATAATTACAGAAACCAGTACTGGTATGTTAGAAGTATTGGCCCTGGCTGCTGAGACACTTGTCCCAGTGTCACACACGGCCGTGAATGGCTGTCTCATAAAATTCCCGGGGCTGCGATGTTAACCAGTTCTGTTCGTACAGATGGATGTCGTCGTCTGAGGTGAATCGATTGCCCCACAGAGCCCTTTTAAGGGGACCAAAAATCACAGGTAGAGAGACCCGAACTGTATGGAGGGCGGCCGAGGACCTCCCGTTTGAATTTCTGCAGGAGTGCCGCGACTGTGTTGGCCATATGAGGGTTTGCATTGTCGTGGAGCAGAATAACCCCATGGGTGAAATTACAGGTCGTTTTGATTTGATCGCTTGGCGAAGGGTGGTCAAGCTTTGCGAGTGACACTGTTTTCCCGTGCTGCAGGAAGTGAATCAGAAGGGGGCCATCTTGGTCAAAGAAGAACGTCAGCATAGGGACAAACAATTCACCTCGGACGACGACGTCCAGCTGTACGTGTGGAACTGGTTAACATCGCAGCCACGGGAAATTTATGAGACAGCCATCCACAGCCTTCTGTCACAATGGGACAAGTGTCCCAACAACCAGGGTCAATAATTCCAACATACAGGTACTGGTTTCTGTAATTATGCCCCCTGATCGTTTGTTTTTGAATGTCCCTTATGTATATGTGAACAACTGTTTTCATATTGAATGTCGTCCGCCCCCGGTAGCTGAGTGGTCAGCGTGACAAACTGTCAATCCTAAGGGTCCGGGTTCGATTCCCGGCTTGGTCGGAGGTTTTCTTCGCTCAGGGACTGGGTGTTGTGTTGTCCTTATCATCATCATTTCATCCCCATCGACGCGCAGGTCGCCGAAGTGGCGTCAAATCGAAAGACCTGCACCAGGCGAACGGTCAACCCGACGGGAGGCCCTAGCCACACGACATTTCATTTCATTTTCAACAAATCAAAAAATAGAAACTTCTTGATGAACGACAATTCAGAGCTTATTTTGGGCTTGTATACTACAAAAACTGAGCCAGACATCAAACCAATTGTGAAGTCAATTAAATTCATACTTCAAATTTAATTGGGCAAATAATGTTTCCACATAAATACATTTGCTACTTGCTACTGTTGCAGGGTGCAAACACCACACTGCGGCTCACAGTGTTAGCATATCTGTACACCCCTAACTTAGAGTGCCATTGACTATACAACATGATCGTTTCAGCTTCGAATAGCCAGGTACCTGGACATCAGCCAGTGGCTTCGAGTTCTCCATTACTGTATCTTTCAACGAGATAACACAAGACCACGTGTTCCCCGCGCTGCCCTGACCTATCTCGATACAGAGGGTATTCCACTGTTGCCTTGGTTAGCACGTTCTTCAGGTCGCTCAACCACTGAAAACATGTGGTCACAGGTTGCTGAAGGACTGTCACACCAACACTCACCAGACACTGTTAGTTAGCCGGTTGCTGTGACCGAGCGGTTCTAGGTGCTACAGTCTGGAACCGCGCGACCGCTACGGTCGCAGGTTCGAATCCCGCCTCGGGCATGGATGTGTGTGATGTCCTTAGGTTAGTGAGGTTTAAGTAGTTCAAAGTTCAAAGGGACTGATGACCTCCGATGTTAAGTCCCATAGTGCTCAGAGCTATTTGAACCATTTGAACACTGTTAGTGATGGACTCTGTCATAGACTAAAAAAAAAAAAAAACACGGAATGACGTAACCACGTCTGTCATCCAATATCAGTTCGTCAGTGCCCAGGGCGAAAGCTGTCAGATGCGTGTACTACATTTTGCACCCTGTATACTAGCAAATAATCATATAAAAATTTAATCATGTAGTCAGTATACGTTTAATAAGCAAAATTTCGTTAACTGGTATCGTCCATTGCTGGTGCAGTTTTGATGACCAACAGCACACATGCAGCTGTATAACTGCATTCACAGATGCGGAGGTGATCGCCAATGTTGTTTACGTGAGATCCAAAGTGCTGCTGGGTCGGAGACAAATCTTGTGCCAAATCACCTCGGCTGTGTCATGTAGGTAGATGGTATATGTGTGAAATCTAACGGTTAGGGATAATGTGAACGAAAATTCCTGGCAGAGCGCCAGAAAAGTCTGCATAAACCGTGTGGCACAGCCACGATAGTTCCGATAACAGGCGAAGCGGTTTATGCACCAGCCGCTGCCTATAGCGCCGCTCTGCTATCTCCGTGCTTTACTAGGAATTTGCAGCACTGGCGGGATTTTCGGTGTTAACTAGATATCGCAGAGTGCCGTTTATGTCCAACAAGAGCGGCGACAAATTTGAAGCCGAGTTCACCGTGAAATTACCTGGCCCTCCACTATCAGGCGTACCTCTTTATTCGAGCTCATACAGAGAGATTTATAGTATTATTGCTGCCGGCGATATAATCTGATGAAAAGTATCCGAACATCCCTATGTGACAGGAAAAGTGGAGGCTTTCCTTATACCACAGCGAGTTGGCTTCAGAAAAGGAAAAATTTGTGCATCACAGGATTTTAAACTTGGCGCAGCACATCGATAATGGCTTTGGGAAATACACTCCTGGAAATGGAAAAAAGAACACATTGACACCGGTGTGTCAGACCCACCATACTTGCTCCGGACACTGCGAGAGGGCTGTACAAGCAATGATCACACGCACGGCACAGCGGACACACCAGGAACCGCGGTGTTGGCCGTCGAATGGCGCTAGCTGCGCAGCATTTGTGCACCGCCGCCGTCAGTGTCAGCCAGTTTGCCGTGGCATACGGAGCTCCATCGCAGTCTTTAACACTGGTAGCATGCCACGACAGCGTGGACGTGAACCGTATGTGCAGTTGACGGACTTTTAGCGAGGGCGTATAGTGGGCATGCGGGAGGCCGGGTGGACGTACCGCCGAATTGCTCAACACGTGGGGCGTGAGGTCTCCACGGTACATCGATGTTGTCGCCAGTGGTCGGCGGAAGTTGCACGTGCCCGCCGACCTGGGACCGGACCGCAGCGACGCACGGATGCACGCCAAGACCGTAGGATCCTACGCAGTGCCGTAGGGGACCGCACCGCCACTTCCCAGCAAATTAGGGACACTGTTGCTCCTGGGGTATCGGCGAGGACCATTCGCAACCGTCTCCATGAAGCTGGGCTACGGTCCCGCACACCGTTAGGCCGTCTTCCGCTCACGCCCCAACATCGTGCAGCCCGCCTCCAGTGGTGTCGCGACAGGCGTGAATGGAGGGACGAATGGAGACGTGTCGTCTTCAGCGATGAGAGTCACTTCTGCCTTGGTGCCAATGATGGTCGTATGCGTGTTTGGCGCCGTGCAGGTGAGCGCCACAATCAGGACTGCATACGACCGAGGCACACAGGGCCAACACCCGGCATCATGGTGTGGGGAGCGATCTCCTACACTGGCCGTACACCACTGGTGATCGTCGAGGGGACACTGAATAGTGCACGGTACATCCAAACCGTCATCGAACCCATCGTTTTACCATTCCTAGACCGGCAAGGGAACTTGCTGTTCCAACAGGACAATGCACGTCCGCATGTATCCCGTGCCACCCAACGTGCTCTAGAAGGTGTAAGTCAACTACCCTGGCCAGCAAGATCTCCGGATCTGTCCCCCGTTGAGCATGTTTGTGACTGGATGAAGCGTCGTCTCACGCGGTCTGCACGTCCAGCACGAACGCTGGTCCAACTGAGGCGCCAGGTGGAAATGGCATGGCAAGCCGTTCCACAGGACTACATCCAGCATCTCTACGATCGTCTCCATGGGAGAATAGCAGCCTGCATTGCTGCGAAAGGTGGATATACACTGTACTAGTGCCAACATTGTGCATGCTCTGTTGCCTGTGTCTATGTGCCTGTGGTTCTGTCAGTGTGATCATGTGATGTATCTGACCCCAGGAATGTGTCAATAAAGTTTCCCCTTCCTGGGACAATGAATTCACGGTGTTCTTATTTCAATTTCCAGGAGTGTAGCTCGTCACTGGTGCTGAACACATCGGTGTCACTGTCCCTTACGACAGTCTCTTCTAACATAAGTATGTGACATCACCAAGGCCATCAACCTGGTATACAGCATCTGACACTTTCTCCAGAACCAGGGATTCTTTGTGGGATTTCAGGGCCAAAGAAGCAGATGGAGAATACAGAAGAATGCGCTACCGCAAGGCAGTGTGCTCTCACCATCGTTATTTAACATCAGCACTAACTTTCAGCCACTACCTGAAATAACGCATTGTCTATGCTGATGACAGCGTAGTCGCTGCTCACGCCGGCTGCTTTGAAAAAGTCGAACAAACCTTGTGCGAAGCTCTGGAAGAGCTTACCACCTCCTCTAACGGAAATCACCCGAAGTCGCATCACGTCAGAGCTCAGACCTGTCTATTCCACCTCAGGAACAAACGTACAGGCGAAATCCTCCAGATTATCTGAGAAGGAATTGGTCTTGAACACTCTGTGACTCCTAAATATCTTGGAGTGAATCTGGACCAAACGCGTACTTACAAGAAATACTACCTAAAAATGAAACAGAAAACAACATAGTGCAGAAACTGGCAGATACCATGTCGGGAGCTCACCAGTGCACCGTGACGACTAGCATGCTACCACTGTGTTACTCCAGTGCTGGGTAAGAATGTTCGCGTCCGGCCATCCCGATTTTCCGTGATTTCCCTCTGACGCTTCAGGCAAATGCCAGGATGGTTCCTTTGAAAGGGCATGGACGACTTCCTTCTCCATCCTTCCGTAATTCGATGGAACTGATAAACTCGTTGTTGCCGCCCCCCCCCCCCCCCCGAACCAAGCAACCAACCAATAATTGCCTCGAAGGAAACGGTCTATTGATGCACACTCAACACGGATTTAGAAAACATCGTTCTTGTCAAACACAACTATCTCTTTACTCGGATGAGTGCTGTTAACAAGGGGTTTTAGACTGATTACGTATTTCTGGATTTCTGGATTTTCAGAAGGCTTTTGAGACTGTACCACACAAGCGGCTTGTACTCAAATCGCGTGCCTTGGAATATCGTCTCAGTTATGTGACTAGATTCGTGATTTCCTGTTAGAGAGGTCACAGTTCGTAGCAATTGGCGGGATGTCATCGACTGAAAGAGAAGTGATTTCTGGCTTTCCCGAAGGCCCTTTGCTGTTCCTTACTTGTATAAACGATTTGGGAGACAATCTGAGCACCCGTGTTCGGTTGTTTGCAGATGACGCTGTAGTTTGTCGACTAATAAAGTCATTAAAAGATTAAAGCAAATTGCAAAACGATTAAGAAAAGATATCTGTATGGTGCTAAAATTGTTAAGTGACCCTAAATAATGAAAACTGCGAGGTTATCCACATGAGTGCTAAAAGAAATCAGTTATACTTCGGTTACACGATAAATCAATCTAATCTAAAGGGTGTAAATTCAACTAAATACCTAAGAATTACAATTACGGACAACTTAAATTGGAAAGAACACGCGGAAAATGTTGTGCGGAAGGCTAACCAAAGACTGCGTTTTATTGGCAGAACACTTAGAAAATACTAGGGAGACTGCCTACGCTAGGCTTATCCGTCATCTTTCAGAGTACTGCTGCGCGGTGTGGGATTCTTCCCAGATAGGATTGACGGAGTACATCGAAAAAATTGAAAGGAGGAAAGCACGTTTTCTATTGTCGCGAAATAGGGAAGATGATACAGAATTTGGGGTGGAGATCATTAAAGCAAAGGCGTTTCTCTTTGAGACGGAATCTTCTCACAAAATTCCAAACTTCCTCCTCCGAATTCGAAAATATTTTTTGACACCAAACTACATAGCGAGAAACGATCAGCATGATAAAGTAAGGAAATCACAGCTCGTGCGGAGAGATATCGGTGTTCGTTCTTTCCGGGCGCTACACGGTATTGCAATAATAGAGAATTATGAAGGTGGTTTGATGAATCCTCTGCCAGGCACTTAAATGTGGTTTGCAGAGTATCCGTGTAGATGTATAATAAACATGTTCTGCATGGTACACGTTCAGCCAGAAACATAGATGTGACATGATCTTGGGCTGTTTAAGGTCTATTATCCATAGGTAAACTCCCTGTCTTGCTGGTACAGCCTCTCCACAAATTAGATGCGAGATAGCTGCTAGATGTGAGAAACGTAAGGCTATGACTACGTCAGCCTGCCTTTTACATGGCCACCAGCAGGCGGATTCCCGGGTGCAATCAAGAAAGAGTTTCATGGCAACTACTGAAGAGCGGTGGGGCGAATGTCAAAATTTGGAGAAACTGATGGTATCGAAGGAACATCACCCTTTTAGTCACTGAGAGAAGTGGACAACATGAAAGGCTATCAACAGACTGAGCTGTGGCACCACGAGATTTTTTTTTCTTTTTTTTTTTTTTGCAAGTGTAGTGCTGTGCATAAAATCTTCTCGGTTATTAGGCCGCGTTATATTTCGTATAAAATGATCGACGTTTCGACCCCCCTGCTGGGATCTTCCTCAGGGTCTTCCAGTGTCCACTACTGCCAGAAGACTGTCAGAGACGAATGTGGTATCCTCTTATAAAGCGGAGTTTTCCATATTTCTTGCTGGAAAGGTGGTGGTATTGGTTAAAATTCTTATGGCTACCGTTGGTGGGACGTAGTCCTAGGCTAACATTCCCGCAATGATGCAGAAGAAGGGGCGTTGATGACTAAGCCCCTGTGGATACCATTGGTGGCCCGTCGTCATTGGATAGAAAGGCACTATTCCACACATACGCTGGGGAAGGGTCATTGGTTCAAATTCCTCCTACTGCTATTGGTTGGCCGTCATCAGTGGCTAGATTCGAAACGGACAGAGCTTCGATGTGACTAACGTCCCAGTATCACACAATGGAGATCGTTATGCAGTATGTTGCTCCAGATGTTTGTGACTTAACTGAATTGTGTGTTCGTTCGAGCTATTTTAAATACAATGGTGAATTCTATGAACAGGCTGACGGCTTTGCTGTGGGCTCACCCATTCCGCCAATAGCAGCTGACGTTTTTATGGAACATTTTGAGCTGCAGGCATTAAGTGGTGCTCCTTTGAAGCCTTCTTGCTGTCTCCGCTATGTGGACGATATATTTGTTATATGGCCACACAGCGAAGAAGAACTTCATGCGTTTCACAATTTCTTAAATGGAATTCAACCAAAAATCAAATTTACCTTGGAGGTTGAGAGTGATGTCTGTCTCCCGTTCCTAGATGGGTTCCTATACAGAAGATCTGATGACACTCTAGGTCACAGAGTGTACAGAAAGCCGACTAACTAAAGTATTTAGATGCCACTTCGGACCACGACCCAGCCCAAAAGCAAGCCGTACTCAACACTTTGTCTTCACGTGCCTTTCGTATCAGCGATGACGACAACATGGAATCGAATTTTTTAAACAGCGCATTGAAGGCAAATAGCTATGACAGTTATTCAGTCGACAGGGCTTTTAGGCCTAATAACGTTAATAAGATGACGAGGAACCGCCTTCTCACCCCGTTAGGTTACCGTTCGTTTCTGGGGCCACTGATCGCATAAGCAGAATTCTAAAGAAAAGTTGTATTCAGGCATTTTTCTTTAGTCGAAACAAAATAAAAGATTTTTTCCGACGGAAAACGGATGCACCTATCAAGTGACATGTGGCTGCGGCAAAGTGTATACGGGCGAAACGAGAAGAACTGTTAAAGAACGTATTAAGGAACACGAACGGCACAAGCAGCTATAACAGAGTGCAAAATCGGCAAAAGCGGAACATCATGAGAACTGTGGCTCTGACATCGATTTTCATAACGTACGTGTGCTGGCTGAGGAAACCAACAATTAGAGATTCCGGACATGGGGCCCTATTCAAAATGTTCTGTACTCACTACCCTCTACATGTCTTAGAAGTTTGTAACGGGAATTTCCGACCACCCTGTATGTATATATTACAGGTTGATTCAGCGGCCCCTACCTAAGCGTTTTATGCAACCTGCAACACCTTCAAAAACCACGTGAGAGATTATCTTATTCTGTTGCTAGCTATGTGCAAACTATTGGTTGTACAGGAAAAAAATGAATGGTTTCTTTTTGTTGGAAATTTAATCTAGTTAAATTTTTTACCAGGATACGTTATTGCAGCAGGCCACAGTTTTCGACTGACCTTCAAACGCATTTTTCTAGAATAACTCGAAAATGATGGCCTTCAGCGGAAACGTATCCCAGTAAAAATTTAACTACATTTAATTTCCGACAAAAAAGTCCTGTTAATTTTTTGTGTAGGACTACATCACCACGTCCAAAGCAAACAACCTTGTCCATGGTTTTTGAAGGCGTTGCGGGCTACATAAGTCGTAGGGTAGGGCAGTTAAAGCACCCAGTATACATGCATTTTCTAACGTGTTGCTGAAACCTCTGCCACTCTTCTCTCTTGTAGTGTGATATTCGCACTCGGAAATGAGGACCGGATGTACTTGGTATTTAACACACACACACACACACACACACACACACACACACACACACAGGGACAGAGAGGTACAACATTACAAGATAACGGATGTTTTCTGCTTCCCTGCCCGCTGATACGGAAGCTGCTTACGTGGTCGGTCGCTGCGGCGACCCCACCCCACGAACGAGCGGAGAAAGACGATTAAGAGAGACGGCAGTGGTGGCACCCGTGTGTGTTCCTCACCAGATGTGTGCGCCGTCTGCGGCGTGGCCCCCCGCTGTTGGCTGAGATCCAGGGCTCTAGCAACCCCACACACCACACACGTACGCTACATCACTGCATAGAACGGAGAACGGAGAACCAGAGTGAGGGAGACAGCACTTGCATAACGCAAACGGAGCATAATTTAGGCTACAGACTAAATAAATTTGGAAATGCAGGGTGTCTCAAACCTTTTGGGTCAAACTGAAACAGGCCAGTGAATCTACAGGGTGTCTCAAACCTTTTGGGTCAAGTTGAGAAAAGTGGTATTGGATCCACAGCCGGTTATATTGAGACAGGGAATCGATGGCCGCAAACGGATGTTTATGGTGTTACGGATGTACGCAGCATATACCATATATCAACGATGTAGCTCACAGAAAATTGTTGAAAGTGAAGTGGATGTGTTGGGACGCTGAACAGAGGTCTGTCACAATCTCTTAAGGGGTGTAGGACGTCTAACGGGTCGATTTGGAGCAGTAGAGCCACCACAGGACATTTTAACTCCCACTGTCTATACTTTTACAAATAAATTCATAAAACATTGTCAGCATGCCCAGGAAGGATTCAGGATTCACACTCATAACAGTGGAAGTTCAAAGACATAATAAAATAATTTTTTTTTGCTTGTGAAATTTCATTATTTTTTCACTTACTATTGACTGCATTTGTTGGTATAGGTACTCTTTTCTTCGTAAGTAAGAGAGATTCTTCGATGAATTTTGCACAGCATACAAACCATACTTACAGGTGTATGAATCTCTAGAATTTTCCAAATCTATTAAAAATGTGGTGAAAATTGAGATAATTAACTATAAAAGTTGAGTTTTTTCTAAACATGAAGTTTAAAATGTAATAGCTCATTCATTTTCTCATAAATTAAATAAATTCTAAAGTTTCATACATATTTAAAGTATGGTTTGTATGATGTGCAAAATTCATCGAAAAATATCTCTTACTTACGAAGAAACATGTACCTACACCAACAAATGCAGCCAGCAGTAAATGAAAAAATGATGAAATTTCACATGTAAAAAAATTATTTTGTTATGTTTTTGAACTTCCACTGCTATGAGTGTGAATCCTGAATCCTTCCTGGTCATGCTGACAAAGTTGTATGAATTTATTTGTAAAGGTATGGACAGTGGGAATTAAAATGTCCTGCGGTGCCTCTCTGGCTCCAAGTCGGGCTGTTTGACGTCCTACCCCCCTTAAAGATCCCATGTGTCTGCTGCTTGAGGAGACAGGTAGCGAGAGATCAACAGCGTGCCCTGCTGACCACCAGAGAGACATACTGCCCACAACTTAGGTCACAGCACATGTGTCACGTGACAGTCTAATCCATCGCACCAACACAATGAGCTTAGCTGCACGCACACCACTATCCCTGTTGTCAGTTGTCCATTGCATCAGACAGCTTAAGATGTGTCCTTTGTAATGTGTGCTACTGTGTGCAGTGTATGACATTTTGCCAAAAATAGCACGTTTTTAGTCATGAGAGCTGTCAGACAAGCACTTAATGTATAGTGTAATACGATGTAGTGGCCATGAAGCAGCAGGAATGAACAGAGAATGCTTTCCCAACAGGCGTCATTCTAAATGGAAGGAGTTTATCTCCATGGATGCCAGCTTACAAGAGATAGGCTCATTCTTGCCACAGAGAGCTGGCAAATGTTGCCACCAACATTTATATCCTAACGCCAGACTCTGAGTAGATGGTGTTGAATCACGTGAGCAATCAATCAGCAACAAACACCCATCAACTTGCTTGTGAAACGCACACTTTGGAAGATGCGATGTGGAGTGTAGTAGTGCAACAGGCATTGTACCCCTGTTGTAAAGAATGTGTGGAAGCTCTGGAACCAACGCATTTTGAGCCTCATATTGAGTTCTGTCAATGGATTATCCACGGAGTGCCGAACTTTGTACATCTACATCTACATGATTACTCTGCAATTCACATTTAAGTGCTTGGCAGAGGGTTCATTCCACTCCCGAAGAGCGCGCGGGAAAAACGAACACCTAAACCTTTCTGTTCGAGCTCTGATTTCTCTTATTTTATTTTGATGATCATTCCTACCTATGTAGGTTGGGCTCAACAAAATATTTTCGCATTCGGAAGAGAAGGTTGGTGACTGAAATTTCGTAAATACACTCCTGGAAATTGAAATAAGAACACCGTGAATTCATTGTCCCAGGAAGGGGAAACTTTATTGACACATTCCTGGGGTCAGATACATCACATGATCACACTGACAGAACCACAGGCACATAGACACAGGCAACAGAGCATGCACAATGTCGGCACTAGTACAGTGTATATCCACCTTTCGCAGCAATGCAGGCTGCTATTCTCCCATGGAGACGATCGTAGAGATGCTGGATGTAGTCCTGTGGAACGGCTTGCCATGCCATTTCCACCTGGCGCCTCAGTTGGACCAGCGTTCGTGCTGGACGTGCAAACCGCGTGAGACGACGCTTCATCCAGTCCCAAACATGCTCAGTGGGGGACAGATCCGGAGATCTTGCTGGCCAGGGTAGTTGACTTACACCTTCTAGAGCACGTTGGGTGGCACGGGATACATGCGGACGTGCATTGTCCTGTTGGAACAGCAAGTTCCCTTGCCGGTCTAGGAATGGTAGAACGATGGGTTCGATGACGGTTTGGATGTACCGTGCACTATTCAGTGTCCCCTCGACGATCACCAGTGGTGTACGGCCAGTGTAGGAGATCGCTCCCCACACCATGATGCCGGGTGTTGGCCCTGTGTGCCTCGGTCGTATGCAGTCCTGATTGTGGCGCTCACCTGCACGGCGCCAAACACGCATACGACCATCATTGGCACCAAGGCAGAAGCGACTCTCATCGCTGAAGACGACACGTCTCCATTCGTCCCTCCATTCACGCCTGTCGCGACACCACTGGAGGCGGGCTGCACGATGTTGGGGCGTGAGCGGAAGACGGCCTAACGGTGTGCGGGACCGTAGCCCAGCTTCATGGAGACGGTTGAGAATGGTCCTCGCCGATACCCCAGGAGCAACAGTGTCCCTAATTTGCTGGGAAGTGGCGGTGCGGTCCCCTACGGCACTGCGTAGGATCCTACGGTCTTGGCGTGCATCCGTGCGTCGCTGCGGTCCGGTCCCAGGTCGACGGGCACGTGCACCTTCCGCCGACCACTGGCGACAACATCGATGTACTGTGGAGACCTCACGCCCCACGTGTTGAGCAATTCGGCGGTACGTCCACCCGGCCTCCCGCATGCCCACTATACGCCCTCGCTCAAAGTCCGTCAACTGCACATACGGTTCACGTCCACGCTGTCGCGGCATGCTACCAGTGTTAAAGACTGCGATGGAGCTCCGTATGCCACGGCAAACTGGCTGACACTGACGGCGGCGGTGCACAAATGCTGCGCAGCTAACGCCATTCGACGGCCAACACCGCGGTTCCTGGTGTGTCCGCTGTGCCGTGCGTGTGATCGTTGCTTGTACAGCCCTCTCGCAGTGTCCGGAGCAAGTATGGTGCGTCTGAGACGCCGGTGTCAATGTGTTCTTTTTTCCATTTCCAGGAGTGTAGATCTCGCCGCGACGAAAAACGTCTTTGCTTTAATGACTTCCATCCCAACTAGCGTATCATATCTGCCACACTCTCTCCCCTATTACGTGATAATAAAAAACGAGCTGCCCTTTTTTGCACCCTTTCGATGTCTTCCGTCAATCCCACCTGGTAAGGATCCCACACCGCGCAGCTATATTCTAACAGAGGACGAACGAGTGTAGTGTAAGCTGTCTCTTTAGTGGACTTGTTGCATCTTCTAAGTGTCCTGTCAATGAAACGCAACATTTGGCTCACCTTCCCTACAATATTATCTATGTGGTCTTTCCAACTGAAGTTGTTGGTAATTTTAACACCCAGGTACTTAGTTGAATCGACAGTTTCTATTGGGCACGGATGAGACCTCATTCACCCAGGATGGTGTCTTCAAGGGGCGAAGCAGCCACGTCTGGAGTGAGAACAATCCGCACGCCAGCCACATCGGTGGCCATCAGCAACGATTCTCTGGCAGCATTGTCCAAGGTGATTTAAAAAAGGACCTAATTTGCTGCCTCCTCGTTTGACTGGTCCACGTTTCCTGGTGTTCCTACGAGATGTGCCGCCGGGGTTATTGGAGACCGCTTATAAAACACTAATACGACCTATTCTTGAGTACTGCTCGAGCGCTTGGGATCCCTATCAGGTCGGATGGAGGGAGGACATAGAAGCATTTCAGAAGCGGGCTGCTAGATTTGTTACTGGTAGGTTTGATCATCACGTGAGTGTTACGGAAATGCTTCAGGAACTCGCGTGGGAGTCTCTAGAGGAAAGGAGCAGTTCTTTTCGTGAATCGCTACTGAGGAAATTTAGAGAACCAGCATTTGAGGCTGACTGCAGTACAATTTTACTGCCGCCAACTTATATTTCGCGGAAAGACCACAAAGACTTGGGAGTGGAACAGGGAGAGATGATGCTAGATGTGGTACGAGGTACCCTCCGCCACGCACCGTATGGTGGATTGCGGAGTATGTATGTAGATGTAGATGTAGATGTATACTGTACCCCTTGTTGATCGGAAAATGATGTGGTTTCAACACGACAGTGCACCAGCCCACTTCGATATTACTGTCAGTAAGCACGTGAACAACACGGATTGGAAGGGAAGTAATGTCTCATGCGCAGCGCGATCACCGGATCGCACAATTCGGGACTTTTTCTTCTGGGGGGGGGGGGGGGAGGGGGTTATCTCAAGACGTTGCTTTATTAGACGTCTGTAGAAACGGATGAAGACCTGTTTGTTAGGGACTAAACTGTCTCTCTCCCGCTACAACAGACACCAGGTATCTTTGACAGAGTGTGGAAGAACTTCGTGCGCCATTGCCATGCAAACATTGAGAATGGCTGTCGTCACTTTGAACATCTACGAGGGCGAATCAAAAAGTAAGTTACACTTCCAAGTTGTGGCCACTTATTAAACCACATATACATAAGCAACATACAGTGTATTTCCAATTTTCAACCTAGTCCCCAATAGACTGTAAACATTTCTCGGAACGGTTAACAAACTTTTCGGGTCTGGCTGCGTAGAAATTACCTCCAGTGCTACGTAACCACCTGGAAAGAGCGGCTTTCACCTCCTCATCGTTTCGAAATCGACGTCCACTGAGATGCTCTTTCATCTTGCCGAACACCCGGTAATCGCATGGCGCCAGGTCTGGACTGTATACACGATGTTGCCACAGCTCCCACCTGGAACGCTGTAGCAGTTCTGACATTTGGCGGACGGAGTGCGATGTTGCATTACAGTGTAACAAAATCACCCTCGTGCTCAATTTCCCGCGCTGCTTTTCTTTAATTCCCTTACGCAAACGGTGCAACGTTTGACAGCACGAAGCAGAGTCGATTGTCGCGCCCTTTGGCATAAATTTCACGTGTGCCGCACCCTCCATGTGAAAGAACACTGTCGCCAATACCTTTCCTGCTGAAAGTTGGACCTTGGCCTTCTTTCACTGCGCGGTGTGCACAATTCCATCGACGTTCTCTTTACTTTGGGAGTGGAATGGTGGACCCACGTTTCGTCCCCTTTGAAACTCGTTGCCCTCCGCAGTATACCGTTCCAAAAATGGCAATGACGATTGGACATCGGTGAGCAGCATCTGGCACAAAGCGTACGATATTCGAGGTGCTTGAGAACGATACAGAACATACCCCCATGCCAAATGTTAAGCATATTGGCAATTTCTTGCACTGTTATGCGGCGATCTTGCCTAATGATCATATCTGCACTGTCAACGTTTGCAACGGTACTGGGCGTAGCGGGCCTGCCTTCGAGGTATTAGCGAGTGAGATCCGTACGTCCGATGTCAAACTGATTACGCCGTTTTACAATACGTGGGCGAGAAGTTGCACGCACACTGTATACAGCAGTGGTCTCACCATGAATTGCCCCTGAAATGGAGCCGCTTAGACCATAAAAATCTGATCGTCGCACTCACCTCCAATTTGGAGTGAACATGCAGTTATCACGCCATTTAACGTAGCCTGCTCTGGACACACACAACACGACATGTCAGCAGCGGCTACTGTCGCGTGCTACACGCTGGCCGCGGTCACGACACATGACGGGCTCTCGCAGCGATCTCGTGTATCTTAGTTTGTAATTCACCCTCGCAGTATGACTAAAGCTGTTGTTGACCGACGTAAGTTGTGTGTGTCCATAGCGCAATGCATATGCCCGTTGGATCCCTATTCCAATATTTCGCCTGTGGGGCCCACTCTCTATTAAGAAAGTTTGACCCAGCAGGTTTCAAATAGCCTCGTTTCGTCAAAGTAGACTTGGCCACTGTTTCTATGTTTCGATACAGTGTATCGCTACGTGGAACTGTTTCATTGTTTCGGAACGGCTGTGGTTCACTGTTTCGATACAGTGGTATTTCATTCCGCCCCTGTCTCTGATAACCGGACCATATTCGATCTCGAGCCAGACACAGAAACTGTATCGTTGTTTCAAAATAACGCTGTTTCAGTCTACCTGTGCTTAGAACGGACTAATTGTATCGAAACAGTGATGTTTCATTCCGCTCTGTGTCGGACGAGATTCGGGCTCGGCACAGGTACTGAAACACAACACACCACTTCATGAAACACTTTCAAGAGTGTCGAAATCTTTTTGACAAGCAATAGCATGAAGCTTAAGATATCCGAAAATAAAGCTTCGTTTCTAGCTGACTGTCGTATTCCGAAATGGCGTAACATCTGCTTTATAAGCACTAACCAAACAATAAAACAACGCATATTATTCACATTCAAAATAATAAATATGTGAAAAATCATTCAGTTAAATTACAGTTTTATACAACATACGCTTCACTGTTCATGTACAGTAATAATATTAAGAAACGCAAGTAAGCCTCCAACATTTTGAATAAAAAAAGGCGTAGAGTGACAGTTATTAGACATATACATAAATTTGATGTAGGTATAATTGCAAGCAATCTGTTTGACATATCACTGATAGTGTAATGGTGAACGGGAAGGGCTGGGAAGCATGGTGAATTTATAGTAATGGTTCGAAACACCTTGCAAGACAAATTTTTTTTTCTGTTATATTTTGTTATTTATTCGAATTATTTGGCATTATTTGTGAGTCGATAGTCACTGTGCCTATTATCCACAATGATTCCCTTTGTGTGCATGGAAATTAGCAGGATGGGTATATTACCCATACTTACGGAATGTGGGAATCCCAGTAGCATATCCGTTGTTTCTGCAGTTTGCTCCCATGTCCAGTTCCGTTCGTGGTGGTTCTTCTGTCTTCAGCTATGGCTGTCCTCAGCCAATTGAAAAGTATGAAAGTCACACGACATGAAAGCAGCGCATTTGCTGCAGGAAATACGAAACTGCCAAGACTTTCAGCGATATGATTAGCGCTCTCGCACCTCATTTGTGTTTATATGGACATACTTATACAGTAGTCATTCAAGATGCTAAAATATGTAGGTTTATTAGATTACAAAAAAAACAATTTGTTTCACTGTTTCGAAACAGCGTATCGAAACATTTTATTGTACTGTTTCATTTGTTCCGAAACAGTTACGTGTTTCAGTTTGCCCATCTCAACGTCAAAGTATACCATACCGTTAGAAGCGTTTGTGTCTCTCAAGTATAACCGAGAAAGTGATTTGGTGGCCGAGCGGTTCTCACGTATAACCGAGTAAATAATTTGCCGGCTGGTGTGGCAACCGCTACAGTCCGCGCACAAAGCGATTTTAGAGAAAGTAATTTATATGGCTCAAAGACTCCTTACGACTGCGGGAGACAGTTTATCTCTAGAATGTGGAACATTAGGTGTACTAAGGACTAACTTCTGATTTAGAATTGCGGAGAGTAGGATCGCAGTGGAATTGTAATTAACAACATTGTTGTAAGCTGCCATTTTGAATACCGAACGTAGTTTTACGAATTATGATAATGTTTCATCTCAAACAAGAGGATGATGTGTTCTGAAATGTAGCTAGGAAATTCGTTTATGGAAAAGTGAAATTTCATGAATGGGAAAGCTACGTTCAATTCTCTGGTTATTTTAACTTCTCCCTTGCCCGTGGCTTGGAACAATATTCGTTGTGTCGGAACTCGAATTTAACTTTGTATCCTGGGAAATCAGTAGAGTTTGCACCACGGTCGTTTGCGCTGTATTTTGACAGATTAACTTCTGGTCTTTTATCGAAATTAATACACAACTTGGAGACTGATCCCCATGCCGCAGAGTGAGTACCGTCATAGCACCCAAGATGGCTTCCTCACGACGTACGATTGTGCCTCTGATTAATAATTTTCAGAGTCGACGATCGTCGGAATTCTGCAGAGCCACAGAGATTTTATTCCAGGTGGAGCAATTAATTTTATACCTGGAAGAGAGGGACATGACTGTGTGAAAATATTGGGAAAAGGACTTCTCTCGTCCAAAATTTTCCATTCAGGTAATTAGATGTTATTCAGTCATAATAATTTAACTTCCAATTTCAGAGGGGGAGGAAAGTTAAAAGCTTTAATAAAGGCTAGAAAATATATCATGCAATACACATCTGCACCCTTCTCAGACTATGAAAGATTTATTTAACTGTGTATTCCGAAACTGCAATATTAATGAAAATATAATTGTGATATTAAATCTTCTATCTTTAGCGGAAGTTTTAGCTGTAAGCCTCTACGTGTATGCTGACAGCTTACTGTGAAAGACAGAAGTTCATGTGATATATGAGACGATATATGAAAATGGAAAATTTCAGGATTTTGACCCATTACGGTATTGCAGTTGCGAACAGCACTGATAAATATGTGTTTTATGATCCACAATGGTGAGATTGTGACCTAAACAGGTTGTCAGAATAAAGATAAATGCAGCTGATGCAGTTCCTCTGCAATAAATTTGGGTTTAATTAAGGCCTTTTTGTTCAGACATTACCGTCTAACAGCCAACTGTGTGTGCTAGTGACGTAATGAATGGCTGAAATTCTTTGTTTTGTTGAATTTTATAAATCATAAGCCGCTCTATAACACAATTAATTTCCGATTTCTTCAGGCAGGTCGAATATGATGCTAACGTATAGAAAATTGTAGCGAAATGCAACAAGAGCTATGTAGGACAGCTTGCACCTCAAAATAAACAAATGTAACGTACCGCATTTTCATTGGAAGGGAAAAAAAAGCGTTCCTGCGTAATAACACGAGTGCAGAACAACCACTGGAAACTAAAATAGGCGTTCGAAGAGATTTACAGTGGAACGACCACATGAAACTAATCGCAGGAAAGGCAAATGCCAGACTGAGATTAATTGGAAGAATCGTTAGGAACTGAAGTCCATCCACCAAGGAGGTAACTTGCAAAATCGTCGTTCTAATAATACTGCTTGTCAGTACGGGATCCGCACCAGATATAAGAGATAGAAGAAGAAGAGCAGCGCATTCCATTCCAAGTTCATTTGGCAAGCGTCAAAGCCAGCTCCATCTGCAGACGCTGCAAGAGAGGTGTTGTGCATCAAAGTGTGGTTTATTTATGAACGATGCAACAAAGTTAAATCTCCGCCAGTGTGAGTTAGAAAGATTCGGAATTTGTCGTGGGGGCATTGTGGAATATTCCCTCTTCAGACCCTCTTGTTTCGATAGATGGCAGCGCTATACGTAGCCTTCAAAATGGCGTCTGTAACGGAAGTGCGTTCCAAGCAGACATTTGTTATTGGCGGGAAACAGAGCATCACGTATATTGATAGTCGCCTGCAGAATGTTCACGGAGACCTGGCAGTGAACAAAAGCACGGTGAGTCGCAGTGTTGGAACGTGCGGACACTCTCATTCGAGGTGATCGATGTATCGCGATCAGACACGTCGCTGCACAACTGGACATCTTTGTTGGTAATGCTGACACGCTGTTCCACCAATTGGGATACTGCGTTCCGCCCCACATAACAGGAGACATAGTGACGAAGGGCCATTTGTGCGAAATTGTTTGCGCGTTACAAGGCTGATGGCGACAGCGTTTTGGCGAACATCGTCATAGGCGATGAAACATTTCATCACTTCGAAATGGAAACAAAGCGGCACTCAATCGACTCACGCCACACAGGCTCTCCTCTGAAGAAAAGTTCAAAGCAGCTCCCTTAGTCAGTAAAGTCTTCTGGCATTCTGAAAAGATTATTCTGTTTGAGGTCCTCCTTGATGGTTCAACGATCGACTGTTAAGTGTATTGCACTACTTTAAGTGAAACTGAAGAACCGACTTGAGACTGCTCATCACCAGAAAAATGTAAACGAAATTCTTGTTCTTCTCCATGACAATGCAAGGCCTCACACAAGTCTGACACTTGAGCTCACAAAACTCCAGTGGACTGTTCTTCCTCATCCACCCTAGAGCGAGGATTTCGCGCCTTCCGACTCCCATCTGTCTGGCCCAATGAAGGATGAACTCGCCGGGAAGCGACACGTCGATGATTGGGTGGTTACTGATGCGGCAAGACGCTGGGTCGGACTTGGGCCAGTAGAGTGGTATCACACTGGCATACAGGCCCTCTCATTAAGATGGCGTAAGGCCGTCCCATTGAACTGAGATTATGTCGAAAAATAGGGTTTTGTAGCCAAAAGAGTGGTATATTGGAAACGTAAATAAAACAAACCTCCTTTCAGAAAAAATGTCTTGCATTAGTTACTGAACGCCTCTCGTACAATTTCAAGAGCTCATTTTCCTAAGCCGGCCGCTGTGGCCGAGTGGTTCTGGGCGCTTCAGTCCTACTACGGTCGCAGGTTCGAATCCTGCCTCCGGCATGGATGTGTGTGATGTCCTTAGGTTAGTTAGCTTCAAATGGTTCAAATGGCTCTGAGCACTGTGGGACTTAACATCTGTGGTCATCAGTCCTCTAGAACTTAGAACTACTTGAAACTAACTAACCTAAGGACATAATGCACATCCATGCCCGAGGCAGGATTCGAACCTGCGACCGTAGCGGTCACGCGGTTCCAGACTGAAGCGCCTAGAACCGCACGGCCACAACGGGGACTTGACCTCAGATGTTAAGACCCATAGTGCTTAGAGCCATTTGAACCATTCATTTTCCTAAAGGTCTCATTCGATATATTCAGTACTCCTACGTATATTTCTCGAGAAGATCGTGGAAGTATAATCAGAGAGATTCGGGACCACACAAAACTTTCCCAACAATCGTTCTTCCTGCAAAGCATTCGCAGTGGAAATAGGGAAGGGGGGATGCGACATTGGTACGCAATATACTCTCCGCCACGCACGAAGACTTGGACCGTGGCTTGCAGAGTATGAATGTAGTATGGATTCCCATACATTAATGTTACACTTCATCTTCTTCTGGACCAAACATTTGTTTGTTAGTTTTTCCTGTTGCTCCTTCTGTATTCTTCGTGGTGCTTTAGGTAGTGTGCCCATCCACACGCATTCATTCGACAACACCATGCTGAAGACTCTGCCACGAGAGACATCGCTGCTGTCTGTGGAACACGGAACATGACGTCCGCCTCCGTAGCGCAGCGGTAGCGTTACGGCCTACTGCGCAAGGAGGCCCGGGTTCGATTCCCGGAAAGGGACTGGGTGTTGTGTGTCATTCATCATCATTTCATAACCATTGACATGCAAGTCGCCGAAGTGGCGTCAACTAGAAAGACTTGCAATACGGCGGCCGAAACCCGAAGTGGATATCCCGGCCAAATGACGCATCCACTGCAGTCTGCGCCCCCGTGGAAGTTGCTATGGTGTCGTATCAGCTGCTGGTGGATACCCAGCGCAAAATCGTCCTTGGCTTCTTAAAAATACAAGATGGCGGAACTAGCACAGCTGTGCTTTGTAACGCCTCACCCCTCCCCTCCTCTCTTCTCTCTGCCAGTTAGAGCCTAGTACTCTACAGACCATTAAAATGACACAGTCATTCACAATATAACACCAAGCAGCCATCTTGGCTATGTGCAAAAGTATCTGGACGATCTGAATTATTTTTTTGCACCATGGTAAAAACTGGCTGTGAAACCTACACAATAAAGAATGTTGTCCTCCATATGAATACTATGACGATTGCTTTATATTTTGGTTACACAATAAACCGAAAAAATTTAAAGGTTGTCAGTTCAACCAAATACATAAAAAAGTAACCGATTCAACGCTTAGGATCTATCCTAAAGGAACGCAAATTGGTAGATGTGGTGCACGTGTACAGAAAAACAAATGATTACAATTGCAGAAAAATTCGATGATTTATTCAAGAGAAAGAGGTTCGCAGACTGGGCAAGTGAATGGCTCATTGGTCCTCCTCTGGCTCTGATGCCAGAAGTTATTAGGTTTGGCTCTGATTGATAGAGAAGAAATGGTACCGTAGACCATCACTCCCGGTTGTCTTGGCTACAGGTTGGCATCCCACCAATACCCACGGAGTCTCAAGGTGCATTTTCCGTGGTTATTCGCACTCAGTTCGAACCAGGATTGCGGGACTCGTGACTGAAGGCAATTGCACTCTAGTCAAAGAGATTCCTGGCCGAAAAAGTGTCTGGGGACGTCCCAGATAGCGGTGGGATACCAACCTGACTGTTACCCGGCGTACAGCCCGACAACCAGGAGTTACGGTCTGGGGTGCCGTTTATTTTCATAACACGTCGCCTCTGCTTCTTTTGGTCGGACGACCCCTTTGGTTGTCATCTGCGGCACATTTATAGCAGAGCGGTACGTCGATGATATTCTACGCCCTGTTTTGTTGCCCCTCATGGCAACCCATCCTGGAGTTATATTTCAAGAAGACAATGCCCGCCCACACATGGTGACTGTTTCTACTGCTTGTCTTCGTGCCTTCCAAACCCTACCTTGGCCAGCAAGGTCGCCGGACCTCTCCTGAACTGAGGACTGTCGTGTCCTGGCGCAGGTGGGAGAGGGGAAAAAGGGGTTACTGGTCAGTCTGCGCTTCCGAGCGGTACAGAGCAGAAGGCAGAAGGACAATTCACAGTGAAGGCATTTGATTGTTTTCTTCTATCTGAGCCAACACTGGTACAGGCATTTACTAGAAATGCAGGTAGAGACTCGATAGGAAACTCGTTGTGGAGACTCTTGGACAAACAGGGTTTTGAAATAGTTGTGTATTCCAGACAGGACTAACTAATACACTGGAGGCTAGTTGTAGGGTTAGAAAATGCGTGAATAACACTGTCACAACAGAAGCCAGTGCAGAAGTCTCAGGAGTGGATGCTAACCACAGTAGCAAACACTAGCAGCATTTTAAGGCAACAGCTTAGTAGCAAAACAAAACATACTGAATGTGACACTGTTCACCGAGGCACTCCAAGTGAGAGAGCAGACTTAACGCGGAGCTGGACCGAGGCTGGAGTCGACGGACGCGGATTCGGCGCCCAGACCGTCTGACTGAGAACTCTTCCAAAATGTGGAATCTAGGGGTTCTAAAGAGTGGCGTGGGGCCACTGTTTTCCCCCACTTAAAGCCACCCAGCCAATCCCGCAGGTCTCTTGCAGGCGCCTGCCAATCACGGTTTAGTTACTGCTCCTAAGGCGGGGATGTTAATGCAATTGCACTAAGTCCGTATTTGGTATCAACATTGTTCAGCTAAAAGCTGAACGTAATTGCTCTGCCAAATAAGGCTTGCAACATTATTGTTATATGTCATTTAGCCCCGCCCCTCGGGATCCCCGGAGTAGGGACTGCTAGATCAACAGTTTTTCGGCGTTTTCGCTCTCTTTGTAACCCCTGTGAACCTACTGACGTTGCTGTTCTCAGGGCTGGTATCAAGCTGGCTTTATACGCTAGTACGTGCCTGCTGGTTACAAAGTTCTACGGTGGCAACCTTCCACAGCGTCTGGACGGCATATGAAGTTACATGTTAATTCCTTGAAGAGTAACTAGCGGCCTGGGACCGCATTTTTGCAAGGCTCTCTCCTCGTGGTTCACTTCATGTAACAACATCTCTCCTAACTTCGTCTGCCCTCAGCATCGTCTCTGCTTCCGCACCTTTGAGCGCCTGTCCTCCTTTCTCACAGCTTCAAGATAACAGTACAGTAGCAAGGAGTAATCAATATATTGCAGCACGCTCGCAGCATTACGGGCATTTTGCCGATCTGACGCGCCATCTGGGCGTCTCTGACACGGTATTCCTCAAGAAGGACATCCGACAACTCTGACAGTCAATGTGAAGCGGAATAACTACTCGCAGAAGGGCCAGATGTGGACCAGTCCGTTATCGATTTGCTCAACTTGCGAGGCTGTTTCTCTTGAATAAATCTCCAAATCTTTTCTGAAATTGTAATCATTTGTTTGCCGTTATATCTGCCGATTTCCGTCCCATTCGGGTAATCCTTTGTTGTGCGTTGTCCTTTTCTTTCTCTTATAGTCTAACTACAGACCATCACAAAGAAAGTATTGTGCGAGAAGTTGAAACAAAGAATGGTTTTTACTGCCAGAACACAGAAGGTGCAACAGGTCTAGCAAAGGGATGACCTACATTACACTTATTCGTCCTCTCCTGAAGTGCTGCTGCGCGATATGGGACACATACAAGGTAGAATTGACGAAGGACATACAAAAAAATAAAAAAAAAAAACAGCAACTAGTTTTGTTTTACTATAAAATATGTTGGGCATACATTTAACTTGAGTTTTGGTGGAATCGTTAGAAGGAAAGCATTTATCGTTGCTGCGAGATCTTTTTATGAAATTCCGATCAGCAACTTTTCCTCCGATTGGAGAAATATTTTAATTGGCTCCAACCTTTATAAGGAGAAATTATTATTGAAGTGAAATAGGAGAAATCAGAGGTCGCACGGAAAGGGGGTAGCTGTTCGTTTTTCCTACGTCCTATGGAAGGCAGGTATGGTGGAGAAATGTTCTGGAAGTGGTTCTACGCACCCTCTACCAAACACTGAAGTGTCAATTGCGAAGTAGTCATAGTAGTCATGTAGATGCAGACGAAGAGTGGCAGAAATTTTTTCTCTCGTCAATCTTACATGAGATTTAAACGAACATTAACCTCCATTTTTCCTTAGGACTAATTGTGTTTTGAGGAAGGGATGACGCCCGACATGACTAGAAGAGAGAATGACACGAACTGAGAACGCGGCATCACGCTTCGTAGCGGCAAGGTAAGGGCTTGTCTGAATGTCATAAAAATGTCAGAGGTCACGCCGCGAGGGGAAAATCGGTCAGTGACAGAAGCGGCACATTAACCACAACCGTCTGTAAATATTTATGCGAATCAAGCCCTGCGGTTGTCAGTTATGCATTATTTATATTTACAGAGGCGTTTTCAATTCGCGATGAAGAGTCACTTCCAGCTGCACAAAGTGTTTGCGCCGACGGCAGTGCGGTCACACAGTAAAACGCGTGAACAATTGTCACCGTGTCTCATTGTCAGCTCACGTAAAAATTATGTGAAGTGTGGTCTTGGGTACGAACAGTGTTGCCCTCTAAGATATTCTATACTGTGCAAGCCTCTTCATCTCCGAATAACTACTGCAACCAATGCGCTTCTACACCTTCTGACTCTAGTCAAGCCTTCGCCTCTGCCTACAGATTTTACCCCGACGACATCAGTACCTACACAATGCATCGCAAGCCACCTAACGGTGTGAGGAACAGGATATTTGGGCGGCACTAGCTGATTCCCCCCCCCCCCCCCTTCACTATTCTACTCCAAAACGCTGCGTTGGAAGAACGGTTATCGGTAATCCTCTTTATTGTCCCTAATTTCTCGAATTTTCCCGGTGTGGTGATTATGCGAGATGTATGTGGGGGGAAGTAATACGTCGTCCGACACTTTGCGGTACGTGCTCTCTCCAAATTTCAGCAGTAAACCTCGCCCTCATACACAGCGCCTCTCTTGTAACGTCTGCCAGTGGTGTTTGCTCAGCATCTCCGTAACGCTCTCTCGCCAGCTAAACGATCCCGTGACGAAACGCGCAGCTCTTCGTCCTATCTTTTCTACCGCTTCTATCAGTCCTTCCTGGAAAGGAACAATATTCAAGAACCTGTAGAATAAGTGCCTTGTAAGCCACTTCCTTCGTGGACGAGTAACATTTCCTAAAAAAAAATTCCCATTAATATCAGTCTGGCATTCGCTTTCCCCAATACTCATTTTGCGTTATCATTCAACTCAAGGTCACTCTGGACACTTACTCCAAGGTATGGTAGGAAAGATAGTATTTCCGTTAGTTTCTCATCAACAGCGTAGTTGCACAGTGGTGGATTTCTTTTCCTACGTATATGCACAATATTTATTTACGATCAGGGTCAACTATCAGGGCCTGCACCACTAACCAATCCTCCGCGGCTCATTCTGAAAATCTTTACTATCGTCTGGCGTTGATGTTTTCTTATAGACAACCGTATCATTGGGAACAATCTAGAAGGTCATCTCACGAATTCTGCTACATTATTTATTTACGAGTGGTGTTCGATAAGTAATGCAGCATATTTTTTTCTGAAAGGAGGTTGGTTTTATTCAGGATTCCAATATACCATATTATTCTCCACCCTTTCCGCTACGAAATCCTGTTTTTCAAATCTCAGATCAATGCGATGGCCATACGATCCCCCCTACTGGGAGGTTCTGTATGTCCGCATGGTACCTCCGTACTGGTCGACGTCAAAACCAGTGTCTTAATGCATCGATAACCTCCCCATCACTGTACTGAAATGCAGGAGGATCTGTAGCGAACTGACGCATGGTGTACGGAATGGCAATTGAATCTCAATGTAGACAAGTGAAATGTGCTGCGAATACATAGAAAGAAAGATCCCTTATCATTTAGCTACAATACAGCAGGTCAGCAACTGGAAGCAGTTAATTCCATAAATTATCTGGGAGTAGGAATTAGGAGTCATTTAAAATGGAATGATCATACAAAGTTGATAGTCGTTAAAGCAGATGCCAGACAGATTCATTGGAAGAATCCTAAGGAAATGCAATCCTAAAACAAAGGAAGTAGGTTACAGTACGCTTGTTGGCCCACTGCTTGAATACTGCTCAGCAGTGTGGGATCCGTACCAGATAGGATTGTTAGAAGAGATAGAGAAGATCCAACGGAGAGCAGCGCGCTTCGTTACAGGATCATTTAGTAATCACGAAAGCGTTACAGAGATAATAGACAAACTCCAGTGGAAGACTCAGCAGGAGAGACGCTCAGTAGCTCGGTACGGACTTCTGTTGGTTTCGAGAACATATCTTCACCGAGGAGTCATGCAGTATATTGCTCCCTCTTACGTATATCTCGCGAAGAGACCATGAGGATAAAATCAGAGAGATTAGAACGCACACAGAGGCATACCGACAATCCTTCTTTCCACGATCAATACGAGACTGGAATAGAATGGAGAACCGATAGAGGTACTGAAAGTACCCTCCGCCACACACCGTCAGGTGGCTTGCGGAGTATGGATGTAGATGTAGATCATCCGCTTTCCGCGGAGCTTACGCTTCATTGGACCATACAGATGGAAGTCAGAAGGTGCGAGAACCGGACTGTAGGCTGAATGAAGGGCAACGCTTGTTTGAGGTCTCGCGTTCTCACAAAACAGGAGAAGTTCCTTTGCATTTTTGTGCCAACGAACACACTGAGGTTGTTTGTTTCTTCAACGTCATGAAGGTATCACAAAACTTTTCAAAGCTGGCGCGGGGTAGGCCGCGCGGTCTAGGGCGTCTTGCCACGGTCCGCGCGGCTCCCCCCTCCCCCCCCTCGTCAGAGGTTCGAGTCCCCCCTCGGGCATCCGTGTGTGTGTGTGTGTGTGTGTGTGTGTGTGTGTGTGTGTGTGTGTATCTTGTCCTTAGTGTAACTTTGTTAGATTAAGTAGTGCTTAAGCTTAGGGACCGATGAAATCGAGCATTTTGGTCCCATAAGACCTTACCACCACTTCAGAGTTGATCGTTGGGACATGCGGAAGGGCATCAGAGTCCCAGAAGACAGTCGCCATGACTTTAAAGTCTGAGAGTGAAGCTTGGGACTTTTTCTTTAGAGGAGAGGACCTGTGACGCCCCTCGATGGATTCCCCTTTTATCCGTTTCGAAGTAATGAACCCATGTTTCACCAATAAAAATACGGCATTTCAGTCTTTGATCGCTGTTTTTTATTTTCAATGACCGGTTTCAAGCTAGCTGCCCAACTTCAGGTCATGTATTGGAGTTACAGAGTAATCTGTCAGTTATGACAGCGAAGCAGTAGTTCTGTACTGACAGGTTACTCTGTAACTGCAATACATGACCTGAAGATGGGCACCTAGCCTGAAACCGGTCACTGAAAATAAAAAACAGCGATCAAAGACTGAAATGCCGTATTTTTATTTACTGGGCTCCGGAACGCCCTATACTTGCAATGTTAAAATAACGCTTATAAATTACATCTTTCCTCACAAAGTATTTGAGGTAGGAAGTTGAACTTTTTACAGATTATTTATTGGAATAGGGGCTACAACTTAACACAGGGATTTTACAAAATTTTAGTTCAGTTATTAAAGATGATTTTTTTTCAATTGTAATGAAAATTCACAACATTTTTTTGCAATTTTTTATTTATATATTCAAAAATATACAGTTTTTTGGAAAAAGGCTGTGTTAAATAATGCAGTAGGTACTGTGTAACATTTACTGAAAGTTTGAAACAAATATGTTTGGAAGACCCTTAGAAAACATGTAATTAGTATGAGAAAATAAAAGTTTTGGGAATCGAGCGACAAAGATTGGATCAACTTTTTAGTGCATTCCAGGTTCATAGGATGGATTATCTTCATCCTCTGCAAACTCCTCCTCCAGCTTTCTCTTGTTCCTCCTCCTGTTTACTCTTGCTTGTATTTCTAGACTCTTTACAGCCCTGACTGCAGCCCGAAGGCGTTCCTTGTCTAAAGCAAGCATCGCTCGTTGTTGTGTTCGTAGATTTTGCTACCATTTTCTTCAGTTGCGGTTACTGCAACACTGTTCCAAAAGGTGGTCATGTATGAACACTTATCACATTTCAGTTGTATTTCACTAGCAAGTCCTACGTGCTTTATTATGGAGGGTTCCAGACTAACTTCACTACAATGAATACATCTTACACAGTTTGAAAAAATTCCTTTGAGAACCGACATATCAAATATTTCATTCACATCCGATTCGCCCATAAAACATTCATAGTTTTCACTCATTGAACCAAGCTTCTTCTGTGAAGTATTTTCTTTCCCACTTTGACTGCTATGGGCAGGTGTACTTGAGAGGTTAGGTTCACTCACTTGGTTATCGTCTTTATTGTTTACAGTAATAACACATACCTTTGGCTTTCCAACATTTCTCCTTTTCTTAAAAGCCTTCAGAGGATTTCTAATAACTTTACTTTTACTCATTATTATACTTCAACAAAACAGATACTCAAGAAACAGAATTAATTACGAATATTTTCGAGATAACGACAGAGTAAATAAACATGAAACAATCGACAATCACACCAGCGATATATATTGAACCATCACAGGTTAGCCACAACACATACTTTATCTCACATCACTAAAACGTACCTGATGAACACGGACGTTAATAATAACACCATTTGACAGCAGTTTAACAGCGCCACAGTGGGTCACGCCCATGTAGAACACATTTAAAAAAAAAATTAAAAATAGTTGTATTCGGAACTGAATAAATTATATATCTATTAAAAGGTAATAGTCTGCAGATTCAGAAAACGCAAAAAAGTAAAAATTGAACTTTTCATGATTTTGAGCCTTTCCAGAGCCCCTTAAAGAACGATCGCGGCAATCCCAATAAGACAATCATGTCTAGTTTTGACAAACCATGTTTCATCGCCTGTGACGACGTCTGACAAAAAAAATTGTCACGATCAGTCTCGTAAGGCGCAAGCAATTCGACACAGATGGCCCTCCGTTGCTCTTTTATGGCCTTTTGTCAGGTATGGAGGAACACAGAGGTCACAACACCTCTGAGTTCCCAAGTGGTGGACGAGTGTGTCAGCTCTACCAACAGATACGTCCAGTTGAAAAGCGGGGTGTCTGAATGCGAATCGTCGATCACCTCCAATGAGAGTGTCCGCACGTTCCAACACTGCAGGAGTCACGGCTGAGTGCGGCCGAGCGGTACGCGGCAGGTGGAACAGGTTTGCGAGACGTTGTTGCCATGGTGACAGACGCCTTGCCCAACGACTCGCCGTGGTTTTTGTTCACTGCCAGGTTTCCGTAAAAATTCTGCCAGCGCGTATGAATATCTGCAATGCTCTGCTTTTCCTCCAAAAGAAACTGAATGACATCTTTCTGCTTCCCACGCACTTCCGTCACAGACGCCAGTTTCAAGACTACGTATAGCGCTGCCACCTGTCGGAACTTTGTGAAACTCCATGGGCTGAAGCGGGGATATTCCTCGATGTCCCACAACTACAGATGCGCCCTACCGAGACTACATACAGTTCGGAGTATTGGTACAGTACGTAAGTGATACAGTAAATGGTAGGATTACCGGTAATATTGATAGCAATGATAGGGAGAGGAACCTAAATGAACGCGTAAGATAAAAGCCGACAACTTCTCGCTGTTTTTTGTTTGTTTCTCTGTTTGGTTTGCACATAATTAGAACAGCAAGTCATTCAGTGTTAATCTATTGTGTATTTCGTATCCTTACAGAATGTACATTGCATTTTATAAGTAAAAAAAATTGTTGATCACGAAACTTATGCACTTTTATGCAACTGAAGGAAATGCAGTTTACATACACAAACATAAAAAAATACACAATTATTGTCGATATTTTGCAGAAAACAGAACATTCTTCATAATGATCAAAGGCAAGAGTTTCCTGCTATCATCAATAAATGAGAAAGTTGTTTATGAATAACAGAAACATGTTTTATGCAGCTTGTGATGTGACCATGGTGAGACGTGTTACCATGTACAGTGCATGATGCCCTGTCACAGATAGAACGATTTTCGTCACAAGACTTGGCAGACATGAGCTTAACGTGTAGTGCCAGTAAAGCAGCAGGGATGAACACAGAATGCTTTCCCAGCAGGTGTCGTCCCAACCGGAAGAAGTTTCTCTCCGTGGATACGAACTAACAAGAGATGGGGTTTGTTTTCAGGGTTTTTTATTTTACCTTTATGAAGAAGAAATTGCGGTTTTAGCGCCGTGTCATAGATCTGGACAACATCCGTCTATTTCACATTAAAAATCAACAATTTTCCAATAAAAACTGACGAAAACATTGAAAATTTCAGTTTTGCTATAAATACTGTTTTCTTTTACGTAAATGAAATGAAATGTCGTGTGGCTAGCGCCTCCCGCCGGGAAGACCGTTCGACTGGTGCAAGTCTTTTGGGTTGACGCCGCTTCGGCGACTTGCATGTCGATGAGAATGAGATGACGATGATTACGACTACACAACACCCAGTCCCTGAGCGGAGAAAAATCTCCGACCCAGCCAGGAATCGCACCCGGCCGCCTTGCCGTGACATTTCGTCGCGCTGACCACTGAGCTACCGGGCTGGACTATCTTCATGCAACAAGCAGGAGGATACTTATGTAGAACAAAAATGTTCCGTAGGTTCCCCAGCCCTTTATGTATCCTCATCCAGTTACTAGGCAGTTCACCGGTTCCAGTTTTTAGGGGAGTCTGATAAGAGATCGATGGTATGTGAAAAGAGAGCGACCGTTGTAATGCCCAATGGGTATGCAACCCACCTAGCACACAGGTAATGCAGGAAAGACTTTAACTGACCAAAGTTACTAGGAGAACAACCGTAGTCATCGGTAGCTTACGGTAGTCTTACAACTCTACATATTTCAAATACCACGTTTTTAAAACTGACACTGGCCGAGAAAAAAAAAGTGTTGCATTACTAGTTTTAATTTACTGATTACTGCCTCCGCCCCACTTCGCGACCGCGATGCGGCAGCCACAAGTGCTGTACAGCAGTTTCAGAAAAGTTTTTACGGTCTGACGATAATTTATGGATTTGTAGTTTTAGCTTGACGGTGTCCACTATGGACAAACGGTAGTTACTGTTATTCTGAAGAAGGTTGGGTTATCCCGACTGAAACCTAGGTAAATTCTTGGTAAACGGTGCAAATGAGGCTGATTATTAAAATTAAAATTAATATTTATACAGTTGCTCACAGGGCCGCGAAATGATGAAGATATTTATGTTGCATTATTTGTTGAACGCCTCTCGTGCTATGTTGAAGGCCTGTGAGGAGGCACTGCAGGTCGGGCCCTTCTCACGTGACGACGTTTCGCACCCCGCCGGCTGCGTCCTCCTCAGGAAGCGACAGGTTGCCTCTGCCGCTAATGGCGGCCCGCGGGACTCATTGCCCGTCCCGGCCGCGGCCGGCGTTAATATTTGAGGCGCTGCGGCCTGCCGCCTGTTTAGGACAGCGACCCTCGGCCCCCCCGACAGTGGGACGAAGGACGGGGGGGTGGGGGCTGCGCCCACCAGCAGAGACGCACTGTGCGTGACGCTGCCCGCAATCGCACGCTCTGTCCTCGGACAGTATGTCATGGCGGTAATGTATTGCTCAGCGGAGAAAGTGGTATACCATGTGAATTTTAAAATTTTCCGGGTGAATTGACTGTTCAAACAAATTTCGGGCTTGCAGCCGGTCGTCGTTCGATACCTAGCACGATATTTCAACTGGGCACTTGCCAGTCATCTTCAGGTGAGCGAAAACGTCCTCCATTCCGCAATATATAGCGCGCTGTAGCTATTCTGCACACGAGTCGAAAACTTGATAGATGAACCACACGGCCCGCCTGCAGCGCCCTCGCTGGTGGAATAGCAGAACTCAGTCGCCCTCTGCGTTGCTGTTTGCCACGGGAAAACTGACCAGCAACGAGGAGAAGTCGCTCAGTGGGGGTGTCGTACAAACTTTACTGTGTACATAGACAGTTCATCCGTTCCGGATAGCGAGAACCCCCACCGTTTTTGCCTATTATCGACAGTAGTACTGCCAAGATATCAGCCCCAGGGATTCCAAGGTATCAAGACTGTTTTAATTCAATTCATATAAATTTGAGATAAAGTCGTTCTGGAGGCAGATGACCATTATTATAATAATCAGCGGTTCTACAGTCAACTTGACTGGGTCGCAATGGTTAAAGTCAAAGATCAGGCAAGGAATGACTGAAACTTCCTGCCACATTAAAACTGTGTACTTGCCTTTCGCGGGCAAGTGCTCTACGAACTGAGCTACCCAAGCACGACTCACGCCCCGTCCTCACAGCTTTACTTCTGCCAGTACCTCGTCTCCTACCCTCCAAACTTCACAGAAGCTCTCCTGCGAACCTTGCAGAACTAGCACTCCTGGAGGAAAGGATATTGCGGAGACATGGCTTAGCCACAGCCTGGGGGATGTTTCTAGAATGAAATTATCACTCTACCGCGGAATGTGCGCTGATATGAAACTTCCTGGGAGATTAAAACTGTGTACCGTACCGAGACTCGGGACCTTTGCCTTTCACGGCTCTACCGCGAAAGGCAAAGGTTCCGAGTTCGAGTCTCGGTGCGGCACAGTTTTAATCAGCCAGGGAGTTTCATATTAGAACACACTCCGCTTAAGAGTGATAATTTCATTCTGAAAGGAATGACTTCTTGCTATTATGACGCTTTTCCGAATTTGGATAAACCACTGCAACACAGATTGGTTGGTTGGTTTGTTTGGGGGGAGGAGACCAAACAGCGAGGTCATCGGTCTCATCAGATGAGCGAAGGACGGGGAAGGAAGTCGGCCGTGCCCTTTCAAAGGAACCATCCCGGCATTTGCCTGGAGCGATTTAGGGAAATCACGGAAAACCTAAATCAGGATGGCCGGACGCGGGATTGAACCGTCGTCCTCCCGAATGCGAGTCTAGTGTGGCAACACAGATTGGTTTAATTTTAAAATCTGATGTCACACAACAAATGACATAAGAATTTTTTTTTCGTGTGATGTATTTACAAATTAACAATTTTTTGCTTTACTTGTACTGTGAAATCTCATTTATTGCACAACATCATGATTCTGTGTCAACGGGATGTATGCTCTAGGTTTTTTATGAGTGAGTTTTCGAGTATCAAAATGTCTCACGTATATGACTGTATCTTTTGGCTACGCTAACTTAGAAGATTAAACTACAGAGCCAAAGAAACTGCTATACCTGCCCAGTATCGTGTAGGTTCCCCGCGTGCAATCAGAAATGCCGCAACACGGCGTGGCATAGACTCGACTAATGTCTGAAGTAGTGCTGGAGGCAACTGACTCCATGAATCCTGCAGGCCTGTACATAGATTCGTAAGAGTACGAGGGTGTGGAGATCTCTTTGAACAGCACGTTGCAAGGCATCCCAGATATGCTCAATAATGTTCATGTCTGGGGAGTTTGGTGGCCAAAGGAAGTGTTTAAACTCAGAACAGTGTTCCTGGAGCCACTGTGTAGCAACTGAGGACATCAGCGGTGTCGCATTGCCCTGCTGGAATTGCTCAAGTCCGTCGGAATACACAATGGATGTGAATGGATGCAGGTGATCAGACAGGATGCTCACGTACGTGTCACCTGTTAGAATCGTATCTAGACATATCAGGGGCTCCATATCACTCCAACCGCACACGTCCCACCTGTACAGAGCTTCCACGACCTTGAACAGACCCCTGCTGACATGCAAGGTCCATGGATTCATGAGGTGGTCTCCACACCGGTACTCGTCCATCCGCTCGATACAATTTGAAACGAGACTCTTCTACCAGGCAACATGTTTCCACTCATCAACAGTCCAATGTCGGTGTTGACAGGCCCAGGCGAGGCGTAAAGCTTCGGTCCTGCAGTCATCAAGAGTACACGAATGACTCCGAAAGCGCATACCGATGATGTTTCCTTGAATAGTTCTTACGCTGTCACTTGGTGATGGCCCAGCATTGAAATCTGCATCAATTTGCGGAAGGGTTGCACTTCTGTCACGTTGAACGATTCTCTTCAGTCGTCGTTGGTCCAGTTCTTGCAGGATCTTTTGCCGGCCGCAGCGATGTCGGAGATCTGATGTTTTACTGAATTCCTGATATTCACGGTACACTCGTGGAATGGTAGTCCGGCAAAATCCTCGCTTCATTGCAACCTCGGAGAAGCTGTGTCCCATCGTTTTTGTGCCGACTGTAACACCAAGTTCAAACTCACTTAAATCGTGGTAAGCTGCGATTGTAGCAGCAGTGACCGATCTAACAACTGCATCAGACACTTTGTGTGTTATATATATGCCAGTTGCCGACAGCAGCGCCGTATTGTGCCTGTTTGCATATCTCTGTATTTGAATACGCATGCCTACACCAGTTTCTTTGGCGCCTCAGTATATAAATGCAGGTGGCGGGAGACTATTATTATCGTAGTCAATGGTTCTCCATTCAACCTGAGTGGGTGGCGGTGGTGAACGTCAAACGTCAGGCAAGGGACGATTTCATTGGCCTTATGACGCGTTTCGAAATTTGGATAAACCACTGCGACACAGCCTGAATGGAGAACTACTGGTTGGTTTAGTTTAAAGTTTGACGACACTCAACAAATGATAAAAGAAATATCTTTTTAGTTTGATAGAATTACAAATTAATAATTTTCGTATTTTTTGTTTTATTTGTACTGTGAAACGTTACTTATTGGCAAATATAACGATACTATGTGAACGAAAGTATCCTATAAGTTTTTTATGAGTGAGTTTTCGAGTATCAAAATGTGTGATATATTTGGCAGTGTCTTTTGGATGCACTGACTTAGAAGCTTCAATTATTTACTCCGCCAAGGGAGCGTACACCTCACATTTGACACAAATTTCAATTTTTGATGCGTTTACCCGCTCATGAACGTGCTTGCACAGTACCTTCAAGTCTATCGCAGAACACATCAAATGCAAAAACAACCAACCGATTTGCTACATACGCCAAATTAGAAGGAATTATGTAATATTCATACTTTGACCCTCAACTATAGGGGAGTGACACTAAGACTATCCCTCTGTTGAGCGCAGAAATTGTCCCTTGGCCAACGGCTAACAGAAACATCTGATTGTACCTCTTTGTCACCTATAGGTGCCGAAGTATGAGCACCTGAAAAATCCTGTTCCTGTGTGCGGCGTTTTGGTACATATTAGGTACACACGCTGTCCCATGCATGCATATAAATTGTGACACATGCGGTGAAAAGTGAGCTTAAAATGATTTATCTTGGAACTCTTCCATTTGGTCCGTGTTTACATAGAAAAACAGTAATATCAGAAATAGAGTATGCCTTGCTGCAAAACACCTTGTTATTCCTTTATTTCTTTATTCTCCCAAACTAGTTTCAGCGACATATATCACCATCGTCAATGGGGTTTTTTAGTCTAAAACATGCAGAAAATAGCATGGTTACAGACACACAGTAGCACATTATTACATTTTTTACTATTCGTTTTTTTAAATATAGTTTACTATGGATACTTTGATACTACCTTATTTATTGTTTGTTACGGCATATTTTAAGCAATTATTGTCGCTGTTTGCGACGTATTTTCTGTGCGCTTTTTTTCTGTTGCCGTATTTTACTTAGCGAATATCATGTCATCTGCAACCATGTGAGCGGCTGTTGGTAAACAAAATACGAAAAGGTGAACTTCGTATGTCAGCAATATGTACTTGGGGTTGTGGTAGAGTTGTGGAAACTAATTATTTGCTGTGTACTGAGGTGTTACTTAGCTATTCGTGTACTCACGTTCGTTGGATGGTATGCAGCTGCTTTTATACACAGAAAAACAAAACTTTCGCACTTTGCTTTTGATCCAGAATATTACGCCATCTTGCTGTTCACGTGTGTCGCGAGGGGTGTATCGCATGTGGCGAGAAAGGCTACGAAAAACTGTAGCGCGAATAACGACGACTTCTGTTCATTATTTGTGTGTCTGTGTGTGTTGAGGAAGTGGTTCTTTTGCGTGTGTGTGCTTTCTGTTCTGTATTCCTAGTCAGTTCTCTCAGAGCGATAAAGAGTGTGTTGTTTGCAAAGTGTTGTGTTTTCGTTTATTGCATTTTTCCCTTAGACTGTAGCCCTTTGGACGTAGTAATTTTCTTCTGTTGTTAGTTGTCGGTATAGACTGTTGCTGTTTCTCAGAACGTGTAGATCGTTTTCGATATTAGTGGGGTTACGGTTTTTGTTCATTAGATGTGAGCTTACGTCACGTATCCTGAAAGTCAGAGATAAGGTTGGAACCGTACATCTTGTCTGAGTATACACGCATCACTTAACAAGGGGAGACCACGACGTTTGGAACGCGGATTTACTGCAAACTTCGTACAATCTACTCCACGAGGACAACAAAATGTGTAAGCAGTAGCGCGTACTTCTCAAGCGTTACTGAGAAAATTATCTTGCGATTTTCTCAGTAACGCATGAGAAGTACGCGCGACTGCTTACACATTTTGTTGTCCTCATGGAGTACTACGAGTGTACGAAGTTTTCAGTAAATCCGCGTTCCAAACGCCGTGGCGTCCCCTTGTTAGTGTTGATTGCGGCTGGTGCTTCAGAGCATCCGTTAGGCGGCCCTATTCAGCGGACGCGCGCACACACAGACTGCGACAGCGCTGTTATGCGGGTGGAGTCCGGCCAGGCGCTGACCCCCGGCTGCCTTCGCGGCCACGACTGACGACAAATCGCTCCGCTCCGGACAGACGGTTGACGGCGGCTTCCGTCGCCTGCACAGTGCCCCGAGGTAGCGCCGACAGACAGCCGCTCACCCCTGCTGCCTGCGGCGCTGTCAAACGCACTCACGTCTGTCCAGTGGCCACGCGACATCGCTCTCACCCCCCCCCCCCCCCCCTCCCCACCATTCCATCTTCACAGGCTGGTGGGCGCAAGTAGTCTAATGACCGCAGAACAGATGAATGAGAAGTAACAACCGTGCGCGCAATCAAAACAAATACTGTGAGACGAACACGAAGAAACGTGATGTATGCGTTGTGAGCTCAGCCATTGTTTACGCATTATTAGTTTCGTAATTATGAGCGATTTAAATACGACTCAACATGTCACACAAGAAAGTTCGAACGACAAGCGACTAGACTGTTTTTTTACAAAAAAAAGAAAGAAAAAAAGAAAAACAGCCTTTGAACATTAGAATTCGGACCTCCGTTAAGTGAGAAAACATTTCGATGGTGGGGAATGAAAACCTGGTAACTACACCTACCTGTGAAAACCTTTTAATTCCAGTAACCTCTCACTCTGTTATCAAAGAAAAATTTGAAAGTGCGTGGATTTCTCTAATCCTTCAATAACTAGGCTTCTAATATACACTTACACATGTAACAGCTTTTTTTTTGTAGCACTTTATATTTCAAAATTTTTGTACATGGCTGCACGTTCAGAGACCGTGAATAGTTACAATTGAAAGAAAACCAGCCCTCGGTCACTATTTTTAAGGAATTAACCTGGTTTCAACACTGCTAGGAGTGTCTTCCTCAGAATTTAAATCAAATAATCGTCTATATTCTACAACATGGTCACAGAATCATGAAATTTAAATCAAAGAATGGTCTATATTCTATAACATGGTCACAGAATCATGAGTAAAATCGTATGATAGAGTATAAGTACGGAATCATCGTGGAAGACTGGCAGTACTTATATGTCATTTATAAAATAATAAATGTGCCAAAAGGGCATGTGATCAATGCCCTTTTGGCATACTTATTATTTTATAAATGACATATAAGTACTGCCAGTCTTCCACGATGACTCCGTACCTATAATCATACGTTTTTATTCATGATTCTGTGACCACGTTATAGAATATAGACAATTCTTTGATTTAAATTCTGAGGAAGACACTCCTAGCAGTGTTGAAACCAGGTTAATTCCTTAAAAATAGTGACCGAGGGCTGTTTTTCTTTCAGTTGGCACTTCATATTATTTTATAAGAAACATTTTTGCTTCTCCTGTAAAACCTAACAAAATGAAGTAGCGCGGTTTTCATTGCCTACCACCGAAGTAAAAAGCGGAAGCTTGTGCCGACACTAGTACGATGACGTTACAGCCAACACAAATACTGCACGACAAACACGTATCATTGGACCAGAACAGTATCGCACCTACGAGTTTCGATTCGGTCGTCTTATCGTGACTTTTTGTCACGATATTTCACGAGAACACTCTGCACCACTTGATAATGTATTCATAACTTTCTTGCAATCATTCAGAGGGGCAAACACTTTCCTTGTTCAACATGGCACTTGTTTAAAGTCACCTCGTGTTTCCGATAACGGCCACTGAAGGCCAAGTGCAATAATACCGTGGTTGGGTACAGTATATGGTGTCTCCGTCGTGAGGTCAGCCACTGAATACACCTTGCAGTTGTTAGCGATTCAGACGATCTGAACAAGATCTGTCACACAAGAACGTTCTAAAGTTCGACCGATGACGGAATAGACACGGTAACGAACAAATATATAAAGAAATGGAACCGGTGTCTGTTAACTAGGGATGATGCTTACCGCTGAAACAACCGGTTTTCGGTTACATCGGTTATTTCTGCATCCATTCTAACATGGCTCTTAAAGCCGCTCAAAAGAACCGTACTCTAAAATACCCGATTTTCGGTTTTTTATTGCCGTTATTTCCATCAATAAACGTACGTATCATGCAAAAGTTGAAAAATTCTACCGCATTCTCGGAATTTCATGTTTTACATTTCAAGGTACATAGAAATTAAAGTACCAAATGAAATAGGTAAATAAAAGAAAACTCAGTCCATTCATCGTTCGTTGCTTTATCGAAAGATAAAAAAATCCCAGTATTCTCTTACTGATCTTAATCTTACAAATGTCTTTAAAAAATCACACTGTAATCGAGGATTACGAATAGTTAGTGGTAAAGGGTGTAGTCTGGCGTTGGACAACTCTGATTTTCGTGTTAAGTCGCCCGTTTGTAAGGGCCGCAAGCAGGTAGCAGCACATTGCGTAGACGCAAGCAGCAGAACAACTAATTCCTATCTTTGCTATAAACTATGAATGATATTTAATTTTTTATTTATTATTCATGCCCTAACTTTCTTTTTTAATTATTTGATACATGTGGCGGCCAAATATTGAGCTTTTGTGTAAAATTTTTTGCGATCCGAAAGGGACAAGTTGTTTCCTAGACGAATAAATATCTGTACTTTTAGCGGGAATTTGAATACAACTGATTTTTTGATGAGAAAATCAAAAATATCTGTTTAAAAATTCAAATTAATAGTTTAGATTGTGACAGAAACCAGGGACAATTAATTATATGACAATAGTTAAAAATTCAAAAAATTAATTAATCCAGTAGCGAATATTTATTGTCCAATGCTCGTTTTATAATGTGCTGATCCGTAAGTTGACTCTTTCATCAGAAGCAATATCATTCAAAGACGATCACCAGTTATTCAGAACTATAATACCGGCATTGGTTTTAACCTGTCGCTCTTTCTCATCCCTACTTTCAGCATCATATTTCGTACCTTTGTTACGCTGGAAGCATTTGCAACGTACGGACGTAGCCGTCGTTAGCTGAGTGGTTGCCGATAAGCGTATTTTAACCTTCAGGTCAAAGTTCTAATCTAGGGAATCAAAATTTTTGTTTTACTTTTATTTAAACTCCGTATTTCTTGACAAATACAAATGTTTATTAACAAATTCTGAAACATTTTTAATGTAAATTACATATTTTTTTGTCTTGTAATTCCTCATCACACTCAGGTATTCAAAAGAAATTAAAAGTTGGTACGAAAACGCGAAACAGAAAATAGAAAACAAATGATTTTATATTTCTAGAGACTGGAGTTTTATTAACGAGTGTAATACAGATAGTGAAAGGCTATTTACACCTTGTACAGAAACCAGAGGGTAGTTATAAGAGTCGAGGGACACGAAAGGGAGCCAGTGGTTGATACGGTAGTGAGACAGGGTTTGTAGCATGTCCCCGATGTTATTCAGTCTGTCCACTGAGCAAGCCATAAAGGAAACCAAAGAAAAATTTGGAGCAGGAATCCAAATTCAAGGAGAAGCAACAAAAACTTTGACAGTTGCCAACCATACTGCAATTCTGTCACAGACAGAAAGGGACTTGACAGAGCATTTGAACGGAATGTACAGTGTCCTGAAAGGAGGATATAAGATGAAGATCAACAAAAGCAAGACAAGGACAATGGAATGTAAGTAAATATAATCACGTGATGCTGTGGGATTTAGATTAGAAAACAAGAGACTTAAAGTAGTTGATACGTTTTGTTATTTGTCACAGCAATATAACTAATGATAACTGAAGTAGAGGTTATGTAAAATGTGGTACGATGGTAAGAAAAGCGATTTTGGAGAGAAATGGTTCAAATGGCTCTGAGCACTATGGGAGTTAACTTCTGAGGTCATCAGTCCCCTAGAACTTATAACTACTTAAACCTAACTAACCTAAGGACATCACACACATCGATGCCCGAGGCAGGATTCGAACCTGTGACCGTAGCGGGCACGCGGTTCGAGGCTGTAGCGCCTAGAACCGCTCGACCACCCCGGCCGGCTCTGGAGAGAAATTTGTAACCATCGAATACTGATTTAAGCGTTAAGAAGTATCTTTTGAAAGTATTTGTGTAGAATGTAGCCATGTATCGTAGTGAAAAATGGATGATAAACAGTTTAGACAAGCAGAGAACAGAAGCTTTTGAAATGTGGTCCTACAGAAGAATGCTGATGATTACGTGAATAGATCACCTAACTAATGAGGAGGTGCTGATCAGAATTGGGGAGAAAAGAAAGTTGTGGCATGATCTTACTAGAATAAGGCATCGGTTAATGAAACACATTCTGGGACATCAAGGGGTCACCAGTTTAGTACTGGAGGGATGTGTGGGGCTGTAAAAAGCTTAGAGGAAGACCAAGGGATGGATGCAGTATACAGAGGTATGTTGGCTGCAGACGAAGAGGCTTGTTCGTGATAGAGTAGCTGGGAGAGCTGCATCAAACCAGTCTTCGGACTAAAGGACACAAAAATAACAACATAATTTCTGTCATTGAACAGTAAGCCATTTGCCATTTCTGTATCAAATTTTAGTTCAGTTTCACTTGGCCAGTAACTCAAAATTAAAGTATGCTACTTTAATTTTTTAAAAAGTATGACTAAATATTTGTTACATGAAATTTCCATTTCCTAATAAGTCTGGGATTTAAATCAAAGAATAGAAAAACTTGCTATTACCCAGTTCCGAAAACGCTGACTTTTCCATTACATGGCATTTTCGCTGTCAGCTAAAACTACCGACGCTATGTGAAAATATTACGGATGTGTCATACTTAGTTCGCAATCTTCTAATCTCTCAAGGTGATTTTTTTTTGTCTGAGAATTACGTCCTGCTGATTTTGGAAATTGATGGCCGAGTAACTCTCCTTCAAACACTACGAGTATGAAGAGAACCTCATAGGCCACTCAGTAAGGTCCTCTTTTGAGCCGGCCGGAGTGGCCGCGCGGTTCTGGGCGCTACAGTCTGGAGCCGAGCGACCGCTACGGTCGCAGGTTCGAATCCTGCCTCGGGCATGGATGTGTGTGATGTCCTTAGGTTAGTTAGGTTTAATTAGTTCTAAGTTCTAGGCGACTGATGACCTCAGAAGTTAAGTCGCATAGTGCTCAGAGCCATTCCTCTTTTGAGATGAAGAGATTGGCGCAGGACAGGAAGCGTGTTTCTTACACTTTAGACCAAAAGTGGTAATAAAATCACTTACTACCTCAAATAACAGCGAGGAAAACACTTGTCTAGCAGTCTGGTGTGTGTTCGTGGGAGGTGCGCAGATAGTGACGTGGGGGAGAATGGGAAATGACTAATATTTTTGGCAACAGTCTCCTGAGTGGTATGATAAGGTGTCCAGTGAAGGACCAGAACAAGAAACAGAGCCAGAACCAGCAGCAGTGCAGTAACAGTAGTAGCCAGTAGCTAGCAGCAGCTCTAGTAGCCAGTAGCATAGCTACCAGCAGCGGCGCTTGCAGCCCGTAGCCAGTACCAGCCAGTAGCCGGCAACGCCTGCGGGCCGGTCGATACGGGCCCGTGCAGCTGCGCTGCTGTGTGGGTTGCAGCCCTGCAGGGGGCCCAGACTTCGCGCTGCGCTCTCGCGTTTCTTGGCACTCCAAACTCCGGGTGGCATTGTACCAACACTTTGACGCGGACTTTTAAGTTTTTACAAAAAACAGCGAAGGAGGAAAACATTTCACAGAACAAACCGTTTTACTACTTCTCGAAATAACTGTTAACGAAAGTATGAGCGTCTTGAATAGCTTTCAACATTCGTCAGGACCGCTATTATTCTCTGTATTCATAAACGATTTGGCGGAGAGGGTGGGTGAAATCTGTAGTTGTTTGACGAAGATGTTGTGTAGGGGAAGGCGTCGAAGGAAGATACAAGACGACATAGATAAAATTTCCATTTGCAGTGATGAATGGCAGATATCTCTAAATGTAGAAAATGTAAGTATGAGTAAGAAGATCAATCTTGTAATGTTGTATTACTAGCATCAAGTCGTTTAAATATCTGGGCGTAAAATTGCAAAGTGATAAGACAGAACGAGCGCGTGAGGATGGGGGTGGGGAGGGTGAATGGTCGACTTCGGGTTGCTGTTGCTGTTGTTGTTGTTGTTGTTGTAGTCTTCAGTCCTGAGACTGGTTTGATGCAGCTCTCCATGCTACTCTATCCTGTGCAAGCTTCTTCATCTCCCAGTACGTACTGCAACCTACATCCTTCTGAAACTTGTTTAGTGTATTCATCTCTTGGTCTCCCTCTACGATTTTTACCCTCCATGCTTCCCTCCAATACTAAATTGGTGATCCCTTGATGTTTCAGAACATGTCCTACCAACTTCTCTTCTCCCGAATCCTATTCAACACCTCCTCATTAGTTATGTGATCTACCCATCTAATCTTCAGCACTCTTCTGTAGCACCACATTTCGAAAGCTTATATTCTCTTCTTGTCCAAACTATTTATCGTCCATGTTTCACCGCCACACATGGCTACACTCCTTACAAATACTTTCAGAAACGACTTCCTGACACTTAAATCTATACTCGATGTTAACAAATTTCTCTTCTTCAGAAACACTTTCCTTCCCATTGCCAGTCTACATTTTATATCCTCTCTACTTCGACAATCATCAGTTATTTTCCTCCCCAAACAGCAAAATTCCTTTACTACTTTAAGTGTCTCATTACCTAAACTAATTCCCTCAGCATCACCCGATTTAATTCGACTACATTCCATTATCCTCGTTTTGCTTTTGTTGATGTTCATCTTATATCCTCCTTTCAAGACACTGTCCATTCCGTTCAACTGCTCTTCCAAGTCCTTTGCTGTCTCTGACAGAATTACAATGTCATCGGCGAACCTCAAAGTTTTTATTTCTTCTCCATGGATATCAATACCTACTCCGAACTTTCCTTTTGTTTCCTTTATTGCTTGCTCAATATACAGATAGAATACGATCGGGGATAGGCTACAACCCTGTCTCACTCCCTTCGCAACCACTGCTTCCTTTTCATGCCCCTCAACTCTTGTAACTGCCATTTGGTTTCTATACAAATCGTAAATAGCCTTTCGCTCCCTATATTTTACCCCTGCCACCTTCAGTATTTGAAAGAGAGTATTCCAGTCAACATTGTCAAAAGTTTTCTCTAAGTCTACAAATGCTAGAAACGTAGGTTTGCCTTTCCTTAATCTAGCTTCTAAGATAAGTCGTAGGGTCAGTATTTCCTCACGTGTTCCAATATTTCTAAGGAATCCAAACTGATCTTCTCCTAGGTCGACTTCTACCAGTTTTTCCATTCGTCTGTAAAGAATTCGCGTTAGTATTTTGCAGCCGTGACTTATTAAACTGATAGTTCGGTAATTTTCACATCTGTCAACATCTGGTTTCTTTGGGATTGTAATTATTACATTCTTCTTGAAGTCTGAGGGTATTTCGCCTGTCTCGTACATGTTGCTCACCAGATGCTAGAGTTTTTTCAGGACTGGCTCTCCCAAGGCCTTCAGTAGTTCTAATGGAATACGTATCGGGTTATTGGGAAAATTTAGGAAAGCGTGGTTCACTTGCAAATGAGACTGCCTATAGGAGGCTAGTACCACCTATTTATGAGTAATGTTCGTTTGGGATCCGTACCAGATCGAATTAAAGGACGACATCGAAGCAATTTAAAAGCGGGCCGCTGGGTTTCTTGCCTCTAGGTTCGAACAACACAGAAGAACACACAAATACTACGGAGATGCTTCGGGAACTCAGATAGGAATCCCTGGAGGGAAGGCGACGTTCTTGTCCAGGAAAACTATTGAGAAAATTTAGAGAACCAGCATCTGAAGCTAACTACAGAACAACTCTACTTCCGCCAACATAAATTTCGCGTAAGGAGCAGGAAGATAAGAGAATTTAAGACTGCTAACGAGGCATGGAGGCACTCATTTTTCCCTCGATCTATATGCGAGTGGAATAGGAAAGGAAATGGTTAGTAGTGGTACACAGTACCCTCCGCTACATACAGTACGGTGGACTGAGGAGTATGTATGTACATGTAGAAATATTCGCCGTTATCGCTACTGTACTTCTGAGTGGCTAAACATCAAACCATACCAGCGAAGTCGACGCCCAACTCAGTACAACAACCGCATTAAGGTTACGCTGCTCCTTGGTGGATACCTTATGTACGAAAAAACACATGACACTGGTGTCTACATTCAAATACAACAACGCAGGACGCATCTAAACGGCACCGACTTGCCCTAAGCGGTATCTCTCCACCTAAAAGAACGGAAGAAGTTTAGTTACCGCAGCATAATAAGATGCCGGACTATCCCGAATACACCCACTAAAGTAACTGCCAGTGTCAGTTGGTATTAAAGAATACGATACACAAAACTAGTATACGGCTCTATATACACAAGTCAAAAAACGTTTTGCATCGACTCGGTTCCGAGAGTTCCAGAACCTGTATTGAAAATTGGAATAGAGATCAACATAAACATCATTTCCGCCCTTTTTATTGCTCATGAGAATCACATATTGCTTGTTGTACCACTATACAGCGAGACCTTCAGAGGTGAACCTCTGATACTCAGTAGCACGTCCTCTTGCATTGATACATGCTTGTAGTCGTCGTGGCATACTATCCACAAGTTCACCAAGGCACTGTTGGTCCAGATTGTCCCACTCCTCAACGGTGATTCGGCGTAGGTCCCTCAGAGTGGTTGGTGGATCCCGTCGTCCATAAACAGCCCTTTTCAATATATCAAATGGTTCAATTGGCTCTGAGCACTATGGGACTTAACATGTGAGGTCATCTGTCCCCTAGAACTTAGAACTACTTAAACCTACCTAAGGTCATCACACACATCCATACCCGAGGCAGGATGCGAACCTGCGACCGTAGCGGTTGCGCGGTTCCAGACTGAAGCGCCTAGAACCGCTCGGCCACACCAGCCGGCCTTCAATCTATCCCCGGCATGGTCGATAGGGTTCATGTCTGGAGACCATGCTGGCCACTCTAGCGATGTCGTTATCCTGAAGGAATTCATTCACAAGTGCACAATGGGGGTGCGAATTGTCGTCCATAAAGAAGAATGCCTCGCCAATATGCTGCCGATATGGTTGCACTATCGGTCGGAGGATGGCATTCACGTATCGACCAGCCGTTACGGCGCCTTCCATGACCACCAGCGACGTACGTCGGCCCCATATAATGCCACCCTCATGAATCGAAACATGACTGCGTCGCGTCGTTTCATGATTCGAGGGTCAGCAACTGATAAAAAAAAAAAGGGGCCCCCAGGGTCCCACGGTCGCGATGGCGGCGTCACTGTCCCGCCGAGATAATTTGTCCTTTCAGGACAATTATCTGAGCAAGCACCCACGCCAGCAAAAGGTTGCCCGACACGAGCACCCACGCCAGCAAAAGGTTGCGCGTGTAAAAGTTGTCTTTTTGGAGTGATAGAAATGTAAGTATTGATAACTGAAATTGCTTAGCAACCAATCTAGTATATAAGCGGCATAAAATTGTTGTCTTCACAGTATGTCCTCTGACTACACGTCGAAAACGTCTATTGTCTATGACGAGCTCCCAGAAACAGTAAGTACATTTCTGTATAATGGACACTTTGTACAAACTTGCACGAATTGCTGTTTGTGGAAGACTTACAAATGCTTTAGATGTGTATCAATTAGAAGTACCACAAACCATACGAGATGATATTTTACTGGAATTCAGATATTCAAAATTCAATTTCATGCTGAATTCATATAGACTGCCAGAATGCTATATTTTTGATAGAAGTGAAAATGTCCCAATGATTAACGAAATTGTAAATGATGCAATAGAAGCAGCTTCCAAAATAAGAACTGGAATTCCAGTTCCATGGGAAACACTCGCTTTAACCACAATGTCTTTCTTCGATACTACTACATTCTGGCAAAGTCGATTTAAAATTAAAATGTTTTTTTATTAAATTACTTATAAGCAATTCGTATTTACCATTTGTGAAAATTGCTTATATAAATTATCAGATTCCTGGCAAAATCCGCTACTACAACCACTTCTAACTGATATGAAAATTAATATGGTTACCAAGCCACCATATTTTTCAAATGGCGTAATTTCTCCTCCACAAATTAAGCAATATAGCCATTGGTGCATGTTCTGTGCCAATTGTCCTTTATTCAGAAGTGTACGTTGTGGTGGCTCATTAAGCCAAGTATTTGATTCCGAAGACGACGATGATGATTTACCTGGTTTATTACTTGCAGACCTCTAATGGAGACGCTGACGGAGATCTTTCAGTCCATCTTCACGCTGGTTCAAGCTCACCTGACGAATCCAACCCTGAAAATCTTCATTTGGATTGCTACGAGATTACACTGCCAGTTGGGAGCAACCGATGGACCCTTAGGGACATACATATTCACCATTTTGAATTGTTTGACGAAATTCGAAAATTCCTGTTCACAATTATCGTTTGGTTGCCAGAACTTTTGCGAATATCTGAAATCTCAGAACTATGGTATTACACTGATGTCATTGTCATCAGAGGACCGAACGATATTGATGAATTTGGTAGACGAATTGCTTCTATCGCATCAGTCTACCCTGGAGAAATTATCATATGGAAACATGATGACGACCACATCCACCTCGTCCACGATTACACATACTCCTCTAGACGATGTAGATACCGATTTAGGGTTGACCCATTTATTGCCACCAGAATTAAGAAATGTCCACGACGAAGGAGAGCAATCACAGCCATGTCCGACCTCGACTGGTTCAATATACTCATATATTTCTTCTTGCAAAAAAGGCCAAGTCGGGGACAAGTTTGGATTAGAGGAACCCATAAGAGAGTGCCTGGTGAATTTGAAATTGTACAATGGGTCAGTTTCATCGAGGGATCCCTCTCAGTATTGGAAAGGGAAAACCCTCGAATTAATGATCAGTTGCAACAAGAACTCACCAGAGATGGCTCACGTAAATGGCCTCATACAAAGCGCAAGCCAATCTCTGACTACCAAAGGTGCAACCCTGAAACGACGACAAAAAAGGTACTTTCCATATTAATGTCATACAATTGCATACCACCAGAAAATTTAGTGAATGTAATACCATCTGCTCATCCATATTTTATTAATTTGATTGACCCTAAATTCAAACGATTTTTCGATATGGGTTTAGAATTGTATAAAAAAACCATAAATGAATTGGATTTACATGGTATAGAAAATTTATTGTGTTCTGGTTCAGAAGATAATATTTTTTATTCTCATTCCACAAATGTTTGGGAGTACTATTATACTCTTCAGGATTCTCTTGCTTGGCTAAATAAACTTTTATTGTTTCAATGTGCAGATGATACTGACGAGGTTACTAAATTTTTAACAAATCTTGTATCTTGGTTCAATAAAAAAGGATTGTATCAATGGCAAGAATTTGAAGGTAAAAGTGTATATGTACCAAATAAAAAATTAAACACATTATGTATTGTTGGTCCACCAAATAGTGGCAAAAATTGGTTTTTTGATTGTATAATTTCACTTGGTTTAAATGTTGGCCACATTGGACGTTGTAATAATAAAACAAATCAGTTTGATAACAAGATGCTGTTAATAGACGTGTCATTGTTGGTAATGAAATTTCTTTAGAGGAGGGTGCAATTGAAGATTTTAAAAAAGTGTGTGAAGGTATTGCTTGTAATATTAGAGTAAAGTACAAAGGAGACGCTATATTAAGACTTCCACCTCGCTGCACTCGCTGGACAGTGTGTGTAAGGCGTTCAGCCTGACCGGGTGGCCTCCGAACACATCTCCGACGATTGTCTGGCTGTAGGCATAAGCACCTCGCCATGGACGTCGGGAGTGAAGTTGCGCATCATGCAGCCTATTGCGCACAGTTTGAGTCGTAACGAGACGTCCTGTGGCTGCACGAAAAGCGTTATTCAACATGGCGGCGTTGCTGTCAGGGTTCCTCCGAGCCATAATCCGTAGATAGCTATCATCCACTGTAGTAGTAGCCCTTGGGGGCCTGAGCGAAGCATGTCATCGACAGTTCCTGTCTCTCTGTATCTCCTCCATGTTCGAACAACATCGCTTTGATTCACTCCGAGACGCCTGGACACTTCCCTAGTTCAGAGCCCTTCCTGGCACAAAGTAAAAATAAGGACGTGATTGAAAAGCGGTATTGACCGTCTAGGTATGGTTGAACTACAGCCATGTACCTCCTTCCTGGTGGAATGACTGGAAGTGATCGGCTGTCGGTCCCCGTCCGTGTGATAGGCGCTGCTCATGCATGGCTGTTTACATCTTTGGGCGGGTTTAGTGACATCTCTGAACAGTGAAAGGAACTGTGTCTGTGATACATTATCCACAACGTCTGTCTTCAGGAGGTCCGGGAACTGGGGTGATGCATTTTTTTGTTTTATGTGTGTGTTTGCTTATCTCTCCAGTCTCTCTATTGTCTTTTAATTCTGCACAGATATTTCTCAGTATCGATTATTTTTCAGTGATCCTCCTTTCATTTACAACTGTTGCCTGGTAATTGGGTGAACGTTTGTCAAACAATAACGTGCACATACGGGACAGTTCATTGTTCAAGTCACTTATATCTTATAATTTACTAACGACACGTCAGCTTTTTTTTTAAAAAAATGTTTCCTATAAAAATAAACATAGTAAAAGTTCGAACATTCGGGCGAATGTTAAAACCATTAGTAATCACATAAATATTTAAATTATGAGAAATGGAAGATGAACATAGAAATGTTTCTAATTTCATCAGAAAAACGAAATTAAATACATGATGATGAATGTAAATATGTTAAAAATGTCAAGTAATATCTAATTTAAAAAGATGTAACATAGAAGAAACTTCAAGTTCATTGACTAAAAGGTAACACGGCTTGGACGGTTGACTTCGATTGAGACCGGTTTGTCGTTAGCTCGGTGTGTATTTGTCGATGTGAATCGTAGTTGGTCGTTGTAATAATATTTACCACTGTCTCGCGATTACAAAAAAAACAATGACAATTAATAGGAAAAACGTATCGGTTTATTAGGAATTAAGAATACAGGTATAGTTAATATTGCAAAAGAGGTTAACAAGCATTTATTACTGTTCGAACAACGTGCACTTCACCTCTGGAATGTGGTGACATGTTTTGGGTTACCTTACCAACTAAATCACCGACTGATTTAATTATGTTTTCCAACAGGAGATAGTAGCACAAGAGAAGATTCTACAATGATACGTCCGAAAACCTATACATGCCCAGACGTGGACCAATCTGTCTTCTCCCTCCCATTTGTCTGTTACGCAGAAGCAGACGTTACAGGGAGTGCTGTGTGTGTTACTACTAGGACTGTTAGTATTTTTTAAAATATCGGGATTCCAATACATCGAGATTAGAAAAAATAATGATATCGACATTACATATATCGAAAAGAAATATCGATATACCGAGCTGAAAACATATAGAAGTACAGGCCAAAAAAATATCGGTTTCACGTTGTAAATATATTACCAGTTTTAGAGCTGTATATTTGAATATTCTTTTATCACTAGATATTTTGCACATCAACAATCCAGCATCATGTTTATCCCTCTTACAGCGAAATTGAAAGCAAAACGTGCACGTTCACGCTAACAATAATAACAGCATATATATATATATATAATTTCTCAGTCTTCTGAATGGTTTGATGCGGCCCGCCACGAATTCCTTTCCTGTGCTAACCTCTTCATCTCAGAATGGCACTTGCAACCTACGTCCTCAATTATCTGCTGGATGTATTCCAATCTCTGCCTTCATCTACAGTTTTTGCCCTCTACAGCTCCCTCCAGTACCGTGGAAGTCATTCCCTCATGTCTTAACGGATGTCATATGACCCTGTTCCTTGTTTTCCACACATTCCTTTCCTCTCCGATTCTGAACAGAACCTCTTCATTCCTTATCAGTCCACCTAATTTTCAACATTCGTCTGTAGCACCACATCTCAAATGCTTCGATTCCCTGCTGTTCCGGTTTTCCCGCAGTCCGTGTTTCACTACTGTACAATGCAGTGCACCAGACGTACATTCTCAGAAATTTCTTCCTCAAATTAGGGCCGATTTTTGATACTAATAGTCTTCTCTTGGCCAGGAATGCCCTTCTTGCCATAGCTAGTCTGCTTTTGATGCCCTCCTTGCTCCGTCCGTCATTGGTTATTTTACTGCCTACGTAGCAGAACTCCTTAACTTCATCTACTTCGTGACCAAGAATCCTGATGTTAAGTTTATCGCTGTTCTGACTTCTACTACTTCTCATTACTTTGGCCTTTCTTCGATTTACTCTCAATCTCTACTCTGTACTCATTAGACTGTTCATTCCGCCCAGCAGATCATGTAATTCGTCATCAGCGAATCATATCACTGATATCCTTTCACTCTGTATTTTAATTCCCCTTCTGAACCTTTCTTTTATTTTCATCATTGCTTCCTCAATGTACTGATTGTTCAGTAGGGGCGGAAGGCTACCTTCCTGTCTTACACCGTTTTTAATCCGGGCACTTCGTTCTTCGTCGTCCACTCTTACTATTCCCTTTTGGCTCTTGTACATATGGTACACTACTCGTCTTTCCCTATAGCTTACCCCTATTTTTCTCAGAATTTGTAACACCTTCCACCATTTTAAATTGTCGAATGCTTTCTCCAGGTCGACAAATCCTATGTACGTGTCTTGATTTTTCTTCCGTCTTGCTTCCATTATTAACCGCGACGTCAGAATTGTCTCTCTCGTGCCTTTACCTTTCCTAAATCCAAACTGATCGTCACCTAGCGCATTCTCAATTTTCTTTTCCATTCATCTGTATGTTATTCTTGTATGCAACCTGGATGCATGAGCTATTATGCTGATTGTGCGATGATTCTTGCACTTTTCAGGTCTTGCCGTCTTCGGAATTGTATCCATCATGGTTTTCCGAAAGTGAGATGGTATTTCATCAGACTCATACATTCTACTAACCAACGTGAATAGTCGTTTTCTTGCCACTTCGCCAGATGATTTTTAGTAAGTGTGATGGAATGTTATCCATCCCTTCTGCTTCATTTCATCGTAAGCCCTCCAAAGCTCTTTCAAATTCTGATTCTAATACTGGATCCCCTATCTCTTCTATCACATCAGACAAATCTTCAGCCTCATAGAGACTTTCAATGTATTCTTTCCAGCTATCCACTATCTCTTTTGTATTTAACAGTGGAATTCCCGTTGCACTCTTAATGTTATCACCCTTGCTTTAACTACATGTAAGTGGCACAAAAAAAGGTGTTCGATGGCTCCGTAGTTCGATTTTGTCACACATCGGATTCGTGCGAAACACTTCACGTTGGCTTGCCTGTTTTTTCATCTGTGCTAATGGCAGCGACGTGGCAGTTGTAGTTTAAAAACTGCGCGGTGAAGTCAAACGCTGCAGCTGCTGTTAGTTGCGCCAGCCTCGTTTTCATCAGCATTTTCCCTCCAACGTTTCCGGCCACCGCGAAGACCAATCCTGTTATTTAGATTTTTGTCCATTAGTTTCAGGAACTGCTTTTGAAGAACGCCGATGTCAAGAAATAGCACACTACTTGCGTTAAAAATTGTTTTTGTAACCCAACTGTTGTGCTATTTCTTCACATCGGAAAACATTTTATTCCATTGCCACTGAGAATGAAAGCACTAAGAGACTTGCAACAAACTTTACACATAAATTCAAACCTTTACGAATCTTTTTCTGGCTGACGACGCGCACAAGATGATGAAAGGAAAAAAAGTTTATCACTTGCTACATTTTCGCTCTTCGTGTAGTGAAACTGCCATATGAAGCATGTCGTACTAATTTGTTACTTCCTTACTACTAACTGTATTCGTGACAGATTTTGGAGACAGTATTGATGTGTACCACTGAATGTACAAGAAGAAAAAAAAACATCACTGTAGGACGCATAGTTGAGGATATATGACGTCATCAACACTGAGCTGCGCCAAAAAACACTGCACCTTGCAGAACGTTTAAACTCATCACGTCGTTCCTACTAAGTGTATTTGCAACACTTCTCGCAGATGGTATCCATACCTGCCAGTGAATGTACCCACAAACATATATTCTTGTACAGCGCATAGTTCAGAAGATACGACGTCAAATACTAAGGTGCGTCAAAAGACTATGCGTCATGCATCATACTTTATTACTTCTTTACTACTATCTCTATCGACAACACTTTTCGCAGACAATAGCCACATATACCACTGGATGTAAAATGGTTCAAATGGCTCTGAGCACTATGCGACTTAACTTCTGAGATCATGAGTCACGACATCACACACATCCATGCCCGAGGCAGGATTCGACCCTGCGACCGTAGCGGTCACGCGGTTCCAGACTGAAGCGCCTAGAACCGCACGGCCACAACGGCCGGCCCACTGCATGTACCTGCGAAGTTGTATCATTGTGCAGCATACAATTCAGGAGGGATGATGTGATAAACATTAAGCTCGGTGATAATGACACAGTAGGGCGATATTCGCTAGACATGCAGGTGAACTATGTGTACAAATACGCGTGAAATATCTGTAAAATATATTTGACGTGTGAGTATGCAAGCAACGCCATGGATGAAAAACGAAACCTAAGCCTCCGGAACGATTTCAGTCAAATTTGGTACAGATATCAGTTACAACTTGGAAATACTGTAGGGGTAAGAACCACCAGCCTCGTACTGGAGTGAGTGTGAAAACGTGGAGAGAGAAAGAGGGCGGAGGAGATGGAATGAGGAGATAGCAAAGGTAGGAGGAGGAGAAGGAGGAGACTGACAGAGACAAGGAGAGGAGGAGATAAAGGAAATAGGAGGGGGTGGCGTAGAGAGACGGTGGAAGCAGGAGATTGACTACTAGAACACTGGAATAAATGCATATCCAGAGCGTCTGGTAATCAGTTAGTATGACTCACTCACTCACTCCGTCTACCGGGACCATCCGACCGCCGTGTCATTCTTAGAGGAGGATGCGGATAGGAGGGGCGTTTGGTCAGCACACTGCTCTCCAGGTCGTTACGATGGTTTTCTGTGACCGGAGCCGCTACTATTCGGTCGAATAGCTCCTCAATTGGCATCACGAGGCTGAGTTCACCCCGAAAAATGGCAACAGCGCACGGCGACGCGGATGGTCACCCATCCAAGTGCCGACCACGCCCGACAGCGCTTAACTTCGGTGATCTCAAGGGAATCGGTGTAACCACTGCGGCAAGGCTGTTGCCGCTCAGTTATTATATGTAAAGTGTTTGTGAAATGCAGAGCACAACATGGTGAAGACATTTTTAATGGAGCTAAATTTTCGAGTGTGGTCTGTAAAGCAAAACGAAGCACATCGGAACGCCGCCAGTCCCACTGTAGTCCCGGAGGCCGTGGCGGGTGTGTTTAACAGTCTGGCAGGAGTCGTTGGCCCCGTGCCTGCTGCAGCCAGAACGCCTTCCCCAGCGGCCCCTGACTAACGCCGTTAACGGCTGCGTCGTTTCCCGTAATGAAACTGCTTATTATTCAGCGCAGGGCCAGTTGACTTAAGACGCGCCCTGAAAGAGCCAGTCCCCTTTTAATGTGGGCACACCCCGTGTACTGTGTGTTGTCCTCGGTACCTCTATTAACCAACCATCTGTATTCTGACTGAGCCACGCGGGGTAGCCGTGTCGTCAGTGGCGTCTTGTTACGGTTCGTGCTGCTCCCCCCGTCAGAGGTTCGAGTCCTCCCTCAGGCATGGGTGTGTGCGTGTGCGTGTGCGTGTGCATGTGTGTGTGTGTGTGTGTGCGTGTGCGTGTGCGTGTGCGTGTGTGTGTTGTCCTGAGCGTAAGTTAGTTCAAGATAGATTAAGTAGTGCATAAGTCTAGGGACCGATGACCTCAGCAGTTTGGTCCCATAGTCCTAACCACAAATTTCCAAACATTGTATTCTGTTAGAAAAAATCTCGTTCTCGTCATTTGGAGAATGTCTACCAGACAATAATTTCTTCTTTAGAGGAAAGAGGGAGAAGTCAGCCGACTCCCTGTAGGAGGAGAGGCAAAGTATATATATATCGTCTCGTTGTCACTGTAGCATTGTACCATTGGAAGCAAGGAGCGGATGTTCTTTGGTGGCCTGTATCCCCTAACACAGCTGCACACATGTATTAACTGGGTTCTTTGCTCATAAGAATAAGAAAGCTACCTAACTTAGGCTAGTTTTTGTAGTATAAGCTCTTTCCTTAAGCGAAAGAGCCTCAGTGCTGGTGACGTCCCTTTGTGCACACTGCTTTGGTGAACCATCTGCGAGGGATTTAATTGTCAATTACAGGGTAATCGTGTAGATGTAGATCTAGATGTAGAATGACGTGATCACTCAGGGAATAATACGAAAGCATTGACCAGACCAGCCAGACCGCCAGAAAAGGAAAAGATGCAGCCGTTGTCGTACAAGCTGGTGCCGAGCGTTTTTGGCACTGAAAGAAGGATATAAGATGAACATCAACAAAAGCAAAACGAGGATAATGCAATGTAGTCGAATTAAGTCGGGTGATGCTGAGGAAATTAGATTAGGAAATGAGACACTTAAAGTAGTAAATGAGTTTTGCTATTTGGGGAGCAAAATAACCTCGAAGTAGAGAGGATATAAAATGTAGACTGGCAATGTCAAGGAAAGTGTTTCTGAAGAACAGAAATTTGTTAAGATCTAGTATAGATTTAAGTGTCAGGAAGTCGTTTCTGAAAGTATTCGTATGGAGTATGGAAGTGAAACGTGGACGATAAGCACTTTGGACAAGAAGAGAATAGAAGCTTCCGAAAGGTGATGTTGCAGAAGACTGATGAAGATTAGATGGGTAGATCACATAGCTAATGAGGAGGTATTGAATAGAATTGGGGAGAAGAGTAATTTGTGGCACAACTTGACTAGAAGAAGGGATCGGTTGGTCACAACAACAAGAACAACGAAAAAAAGGAAATTAGTTATAAATTACGCCGTGTACGCACTTTATTCAACATTAAGCGTCACTGCAAATATTGAATTTAGGTTATGACGTGTTAGATTTGCCTGCCATCATTGGCGACGATGTGGCGCAGACAAATAGCGAAATTCTGCATGACCCGCTGTACTGTCGGGACATCGATGCCGTCGATGATTTCCTGAACGGTTGTTTTCAGTTCAGGAATGGTTTTGGGCTCATTGCTGTACACCTTGTCTTTAATACAGCCCAGCAAAAAGGAAATTGCATGTGTTCAGATCCGGAGAAAATAGCGGCCAATCGAGGCCCACGCCAGTGGCCTCTGGGTACCCCAGAACCAGAATGCGGTCCCCAAACTGCTCTCCCAGTACATAAACACTATTCTACTTCGATGGAGTTGAACTGCGTGTTCCAGTAACTACATCTCGTCTAAATCAGGATCAGTTGGGATAATAGGGATGAAATCATCTTCCAAAACCTTCACGTACCGTTGAGTAGGAGCGTGCCATCGAGGAATATCGCACCGACCTTTCCGTGGCTGGACATTGCACACCACACAGTCTCCCGTTGAGCGTGAAGACATTTCTCGATCGCGAAATGCGGATTCTGAGTCCCCCAAATGCGCCAATTTTGCTTAGTGAGGAACCCATCCAAATGAAAGTGGGCTTCGTCGCATAATAATTCACATCATTACCCGCGACCAACCGTGAAGTTTGAACGTCCTAACCCAAAACGTTCATAAGTTATGATGATTTTATTTTTTACACACTGAAGCGCGAAACAAACTGGTATAGGCATGCGTATTCAAATACAAATACATGTAAACAGACGGTGCGGTCGGCAACATCTATATAAGACAACAAATGCCTGGCGCAGTTCTTAGATGGGTTACTGCTTCTACAATGGCAGGTTATCAAGATATTAGTGAGTTTCAACGTGGTGCTATGTTCGGCGCACGAGCGATGAGACAGAGCGTCACCGAGGTATCAGGAATCCGGCAAGAGATCAAATCTCCGACATCGACTGCGGCTGGTAAAAGATCCTTCAAGAACGGGACGGAAGAGAATCGTTCAACGTGACAGAAGTGCAGCCCTTCCGCATTTTGCTGAAGATTTCGATGCTCGGCTGTCAACAAGTGTCAGCGTGCGAACCATTCAACGAAAGATAATCGATATGGGCTTTCGGAGTCGAAGACCCACTCGTGAATGCATCGACCCTGCATGTCGGCAGGAGAAGCTAGTGGAGGCTCTGTAGTGGTGTGGGGCGTGTGCAGTTGGAGTGATGTGAGACCATTGATATGTCTGGGTACGACTCTGGCAGGTGACACATACGTATGCAACCTGTCGGATGACCTGCATCCATTCGTCCATTCATGTCCAATGTGCATTCCGACGGACGTGGGCAATTCGAGCAGACGTCCATAATTGCTACAGAGTGGCTCCAGGAACACTCTTCTGAGTTTCAACACTTCTGCTGGTCACCAAACTGCCCAGACATGAACATTATTGAGCAAATCTGGGATGCCTTGCAACGTGCTGTTCAGAAGAGATCTCCACCCCCTCGGACTCTAACCAATTTATGGACAGTCCTGCAGGATTCATGGTGTCAGTTCCCTCCAGCACTACTTCAGACATTATTCGAGTCCATGCCACGTCGTGTTGAGGCACTTCTGCGAGCTCGCTGGGGCCCTACACGATATTAGGCAGGTGTACCAGTTTCTTTGGCTCTTCTGTGTAGTTCAATAACTGTCACCCTTAAGAGAGCTGCTGAAATTGTCTCGTGTAGATCAAGAACAGCAGAGGATGTATAACACTTGCTTGGGGAACTGTGGATATTACTTCTATTTTACTCGACGACTTTCGAGCAACTTTTACGAACTGTGACCATCCTGGAATACACAATGGGCCAGCATAGCTATGCACCTATCCTTGGGGACCACACTGGGGCTTCTGACAGGTGGTCACGTCAACGGGACCGGATGGTGTGGCACCTTCACTCTACCGGTTCCTGTAACAAGCTGGTAGACTTTCTGGAACAGACAGTAGATGAGAAAGTGGAACGTCTAGACGGCTCTCAGAGAGAGACGTGTGACGGTACTGAAGCGAGGCCGGCTCACGAGGACAGCCCTGTGCTGTGTGTCCACAGAGGCTGTGTTGTGAGAGCCGCTGCAGTAACTGCAGCCTGGACGGAGCCGTGTGTCCGGCTGGCTGGCTCGCTCGCTCGCCCGCTGCACACTTGTCTTGCTTCCCAGGGTCGCCGCTGTGGGCCACCAGAAGCCAGCCAACAGCTGCCCAACTGACCGAGCCAGCCACGGGCTGAGCGGCCGGGGCGCAGTACCGCGAGCGAAGCGGTGTCTGCCCAGGTCGTCCAATGAAAACGGCCGCAGCGGTTCAGACTACACCGGCGTCAAGCCGCAGAACGCGGCGGTGACTATGAAGAAGAGCAGTACACGTAAGAGAAATTCACTGATACTGTCACCAATTTCTAGCTCTCAACAGAAAACCAGCTGAGAAACGCTCCTATGGGAGCACAAAAAAGGGCTAATATGTTCTTGTTTATACCAAGATTTTAAAAATGACTCAAACAGCAACTGTTGAAATTCTTCACGGTAAATGATGGCAGCCAAAACAGTTGCGGGATAAAGATTTATTAAAATTCTTGACCAAGGTTTCGGTATATATAAATATACCTTCATCGGAAGTAAAATATCTAAAACTACATCCTGCAATGGAGATTAATAAAACTATTGTGCCAAAGGCGTCGTATAAATGGAGATGATGTCTTAACTACTGACGACACCTTTGGCACAATATTTTTATTAATCTCCATTGCAGGATGTAATTTTAGATATTTTACTTCCGATGAAGGTATATTTATATATACCGAAACCTTGGTCAAGAATTTTAATAAATCTTTATCCCGCAACTGTTTTGGCTGTCATCATTTACCGTTCCTCTTTATTTTAAAAGACTCTGACAGAAAAGTGACGTACCAGCTGCCTCGTTCTACCTTCCTCAGCACCTTTAAAAGTTTTCCCAAAAGTTTTCGCATTCGAACATAGTCACGCTTTTTTACACTGTAATAGAAGAACAGAGTGGTAGTGGCAAAGAGAGGGAAAATTAATAAATACTGGAAGTAGACCGTTCTCGTTTTATAGAAAGAGCGAAGGAGAGAGTGGCAGTGTGAGAGGAAGAGAGGTACACAGTGACAGTGGAACATAGTTGACAGTGACAGAACAGCGCTAGGAAAAGAGTGAAGGAGGCAGTACCAGCGGGGAGGAATAAACAGAAAGAGAAAGTGGGAGTGGATGAAAGCCGGTGATAATGTGAGACAGAGACTGCGACAGTGACAACGAGGAAGAGAGACATGGTGGCACTGAGAAGTGACTGCAGCAGGAGGAAGAAGGGAATGAGACGGCAGCAGTAAGGCAGAGCAAGAGGTAGAAAATGACGGTGCAGTAGGGGGGCAGAACGAAGGGCACTGTGGCTGTGACACGGGAGACAGAGACAGAGAGACACAGAGAGGTAATGACAATGAGTTAGGTAGAATGAGTGAGTGAGTCAGAAAGGACAACTCGGAGTGGATGGGTACGAGAGACTTACTGCGATGGACCAGTGGGTGTGAACGAGTCAAGTTAGGGGAGCTTGCGGGAGTCTGACGTAAGCTGCTTGTCAAATGAAAGCGCGATTATGTTGCAAGCCAAAATTTTGGGAAATTTTTTAAAGGTGCTGAGAAAAATAGTTTGAGGCAGCTGGTAACCCGCCTTTTTTTGTGCTCCGGTTGGAGGATTTTTCCGCTGGTTCCTGAAGGCTTGTCTTTTATACACTGAAGTGCCAAAGAAACTGGTACATCTGCCTAATATCGTGTAGGGCCCCCGAGAACACGACGTCGCATGGACTCGACTAATGTCTGAAATAGAGCTGGAGGAAACTGACACTATGAATCCTGCAGGGCTGTCCATAAATCCGTAAGAGTACGAAGGGGTGGAGATCTCTTCTCAACAGTACGTGTCAAGGCATCCCAGATATGCTCAATAATGGTCATCTCTGGGGGATTTGGCGGCCAGCGGAAGCGTTTAAACTCAGAAGAGTGTTCGTGGAGGCATTGTAGCGATTCTGGATGCGTGGGGTGTCGCATCGCCCTGCAGGAATTTCCCAACTATGTCGGAACGCACAAGAGATATGAATGGATGCAGGTGATCAGACAGGATGCTCAAGTACGTGTCACCTGTCACAGTCGTATCTAGACGTATCAGGGGTCCCAAATCAACTGCACACACCCCCACACCATTACAAAGCTTCCACCACCTTGAACAGTCCCCTGCTCTCATGGTGGTTCTCCATACCCGTACACGTCCATCCCCTCAATACAATTTGAAACTAGACTCGTCCGACCAAACTACATGTTTCCAGTCATCAACAGTCCAATACCGATGTTGACGGGCCCAGGTGAGACTTAAAGCTATGTGTCGTGCAGTCATCAAGGGTACACGATGGGCTTAGCTCCGAAAGCCCATATCGACTATGTTTCGTTGAATGGTTCGCACGCCGACACTTGTTGATGGCCCAGCATTGAAGTCTGCAGCAACTTGCGGAAGGTTTGCACTTCTGTCAGGTTGAAAGATTCTCTTCAGTCGTCGTTGGTCCCGTTCTTGCATGATTTTTTTCCGGCCATAGCGATGTCGAAAACTTGATGTTTTACCCGATTCCTGATATTCACGGGACACACGTGAAACGCTCGAACGGGAAAATCCCCACTTCATCGCTACCTCGGAGATGCTGTGTCGCATCACTCCTGCCGCGACTATAACACCACATTGAAACTCACTTAAATCTTGATAACCTGCCATTGTAGCAGTAGTAACCGATCTAACAACTGCGCCAGACACTTGCTGTCTTATATAGGCGTTGCCTGTTTACACATCTCTGTATTTGAATACCTCATGCCTATGCCAGTTTCTTTGGTGCTTCAGTGTATTACGTGCATAAGTACGGCAAATTTGAGCCTCTGGATCTCAGTAACGGATACTGATATCTACAAATGATTTAAGGTTCCCCGAGAATTTCAACTTAAGAACATACACCCTACGGAAAAAATTTCACAGTTCGCCATGAATAGCAATTACGGAAGTGGCCATCCCCACAATTGGTACTTATAGTACCCAAAAATCATAGTTTTCCGTGATTCTCTCAGGAACCGTCCTTGAGCAGATGGTGCTTTTATAACCCACGCAAGGCCCACCTATGAGCACACGTAATGGAATAGGACCAATGCATTTACTCAAATTGCCCGTGCTAGAGGAAGTGTGTAATGTTTAAAATTCTTTATTGTACGTGGTATTGGGGTAGCATCTTTGATTCATAATCAAAACGTTTTCGGTCCCGGGTTCGAAACCCGCCGCTGCTTAAATAGTAATTAATAATGAGCATTGGCGGCCGAAGACTACAGGAATGTAAGGCATACCCAGGAGCAGACAGACATAGTAGTGATAGGCTGAAATTTAAGACATCAGTCAGGAAGATCAGTAAGCGAAGAAGTGGGATTCGGTAGTACTAAGGAATGGCGAAATCGCTTGAAGTTCTTTAAAGCTATAGCTACAGCAATAAGGAATAGCTCAGTAGGCAGTACAGTTGAAAAGGAATCGGCATCCCTAAAAAGGGTGATAACAGAAGTTGGGAAGGAAAACATAGGTAACTGCGAAGGAACCATGAGTAACAGAAGAAATACTTCAGCTGATTGATGGAAGGAGAAAGCCCAAAAATATTCTGGGGAAACTCACGAATACAGAAATACAAAGCGCTGAGGAATGAAATAAATAGGAAGCGCAAGGAAGCTATGACGAAATGGCTGCAGGAAAAATGTGAAGACATCGAAAAAGAAATGACTGTCGGAAGGACAGACTCAGCATACGGGTAGTCAAAACAACCTCCGGTGACATAAAAAGCAAGGGTTGTAACATTAAGAGTGCAACGGAAATTCTACTGTTATATACACAAGAGAGAGCGCATAGGTGGAAAGAATACATTGAAAGCCTCTAAGAGGGGGAAGATTTGTCTGATGTGATAGAAGAAGAAACAGGAGTCGATTTAGAAGAAATAGGCGATCAAGTATTAGAATCACAATCTAAAAGAGCTTTGGAGGACTTAAGGTCAAATAAAGCAGAAGGGATAGATAAAATTCCATCAGAATTTCTAAAATCAGTGGAGGAAGTGGCAACAAAATGTCTCTTCACGTTGGTGCGGAGAATATTTGAGTCTGGGGACATACCATCTGTTTTTCGGAGCCGGCCACTGTGGCCGAGCAGTTCTAGGCTCTTCACTCCGGAACCCTGTGGCTGCGACGGTCGCAGGTTCGAATCCTGCCTCGGGCATGGATGTGAGTGATGTCCTTAGGTTAGTTAGGTTTAAGTAGTTCTAAGTTCTAGGGGACTGATGACCTCCGATGTTAAGTCCCATAGTGCTCAGTGCCATTTAAACAATTTTTTTGACCTTCGGAAAAATATCATACACACCATTTAGAGGACTGCAAGTGCTGACAAGTGCTAGAATCATCGCACCATCACCTAAACAGCTCGTGCATCCATGTTACTGACTAGAATAATATACCGAAGAATGGAAAAGAAAATTGAGGATGTGCTAGATGACGATCAGTTTGGCTTTAGAAAAGGTAAAGGCATCAGAAAGGCAATTCGGACGTTACGGTTGGTATAGGAAGCAAGACTAAAGAAAAATCAAGATACGTACATAGGATTTGTCGACCTGTAAAAAGCGTTCGACAATGTAATATGATGTAAGATGTTCCGAAGTAAGAGTGATTTCTGGTGTGCCGCAGGGGAGTGTCGTAGGACCGTTGCTATTCACAATATATATGTAAATGACCTTGTTGATAACATCGAAGTTCATTGAGGCTTTTTGCGGATGATGCTGTAGTATATGGAGAGGTTGTAACAATGGAAAATTGTACTGAAATGCAGGAGGATCTGCAGAGAATTGACGCATGGTGCAGGGAATGGCAATTGAATCTCAATGTAGACAAGTGTAATGTGCTGCGAATACATAGAAAGAAATATTCTTTTATCATTTTGCTACAATATAGCAGGTCAGCAACTGGAAGCAATTAATTCCATAAATTATCTGGGAGTAGGCGTTAGGTGTGATTTAAAATGGAATGACCATATAAAATTAATCGTCGGTAAAGCAGATGCCAGACTGAGATTCATTGGAAGAATCCTAAGTAAATGGAGTCCGAAAACAAAGGAAGTAGGTTACAGTACACTTGTTCGCCCACTGCTTGAAAACTGCTCACCGGTGTGGGATCCGTACCAGATAGGTTTGATAGAAGAGACAGAGAAGATCCAACGGAGAGCAGCTCGCTTCGGTACAGGATCATTTAGTAATCACGAAAGCGTTACGGAGATGACAGATAAACTCCAGTGGAAGACTCTGGAAGAGAGACGCTCAGTAGCTCAGTAGGGGCTTTTGTTGAAGTTTCGAGAACATACCTTCACCGAGAAGTCAAGCAGTATATTGCTCCCTTCTAAGTATATCTCGCGAAGAGACCATGAGGATAAAGTCAGAGAGATCAGAGCCCACACAGAGGCATACCGACAATCTTTCTTTCCGCGAACAATACGAGACTGGAATAGAAGGGAGAACCGATAGAGGTACTCAAGGTATTCTCCGCCACACACCGTCAGATGGCTTGTGGAGTATGGGCGTAATTAAGTGTGTAGAAATTCTGAGAAAAATAGGGAGGAGGAGGAGGATATTAGTGTTTAACGTCCCGTCGACAACGAGGTCATTAGAGACGGAACGCAAGCTCGTGTTAGGGAAGGATGGGGAAGGAAATCGGCCGTGCCCTTTCAAAGGAACCATCCCGGCATTTGCCTGAAGCGATTTAGGGAAATCACGAAAAATAGGGGTTATCTATAGAGAGAGACTGGTAATATACAATATCTACAAGATCCAAGAGGGAATAATAAGTGTGGACCACCACGAACGAAGTGCTTGGATGTAAACCAGGGATCTGGTCGCTGACCCCTACTGTTCAATCTATACATCGAAGAATCAATGATAGAAATAAAACAAAGCTTCAGAGTGGAATTAAAGTTTAAGGTAAAAGGATATCAATGATACGATTCGGCGATGACATTGGTATCCTGAGTGAAAAGCACTCCGTCTACAGGCCACAATTGGCCCATCGGGACCATCCGACCGCCGTGTCATCCTCAGTGGAGGATGCGGATAGGAGGGGCGTGGGGTCAACACACCGCTCTCCCGGTCGTTATGATGGTATTCTTGACCGAAGCCGCTACTATTCGGTCGAGTAGCTCCTCAATTGGCAACACGAGGCTGAGTGCACCCCGAAAAATGGCAACAGCGCATGGCGGCTGGATGGTCACCAATGCAAGTGCCGACCGCGCCCGACAGCGCTTGACTTCGGTGATCTCCCGGGAACCGGTGTATCCACTGCGGCAAGGCCGTTACCAATCCTGAGTGAAAGTGAAGAAGAATTACATGATGTGCTGAATGGAATGAAGAGTCTAACGAGTACATAGTATGGATTGAAAGTAAATCGATCAAAGACAAAGGTAATGAGAAGTAGCAGAAATGAGAACAGCGAGAAACTTAAAATCAGGATAGATGGTCACGCTGTAGATGAAGTTAAGGAATTTAGCTACCTAGGTTGTAAAATAACGAGTGAGGACCGGAGCAAGGAGGACATCAAAAGCAGACTAGCAATGACAAAAAGGGCATTCCTGGCCAAGAGAAGACTACGAATATCAATTTGAGAAAAAATTTCTAAGGATGTATGTCTAGAGTATAGCGTTGTATGGTAGTGAAACAACGACTGTGGGAAAACCGGAACAGAAGAGAATCGAAGCATTTGAGATGTGGTGCTACGGACGAATGTTGAAAATTAGGTGGAGTGATAAGGCGAGGAGGTTGTACGAAGAATCGGAGAGGAAAGGAATATGTGGAAAACACTGACAAGAAGGGACAGAGTGTATCTGTTAAGAGGTCGGCAAATATTGATGATACTAGAGGAGATGGTAAAAACTGTAGAGGAGGACATTGTAATACGTACCAGGAAATAAGGACGTAGGTTGCAAGTGGTACTCCGAGACGAAGAGGTTAGCACATGAGAGGAATTCGTGGCGGGCCTCATCAAACCAGTCAGAAGACTGATGACCCAAAAAAAAAATCTGGAGGATAGGTACAGTATGCCCTTTCTTCGATAGGTCTACAAATGGTGGCTAGGTCAAGGATTGCCCAAAGCATGTGACCCCTTATCTCTGTGATCAATGGAAGCCAAGATATGACTCCCTGAAAAATCGCAGCGTTTGGTTTGTTTTATCCTCAACATTATCTATGTGACTGTTCGAATTTAATTTATTTGTAGTTGTAATTGATTGCCAAGTATTTAGTTGAATTTACAGCCTTCAGGTTTTTGTGATTTTTCGTATAAACGAAATCGTCACACTTTCCGTTATTTAGAGTCAAATGCCACTTTTCGCACCATGTAGAAACTTGTCTAAACGGTTTTCAATTTTTTTATTATCTGCCGACTTTATAAGAGGTAAATCACGGCAGTATCTGACACCTATCTAAGAGTGTTAGTCAGTTCTTTGGTATAGACCGAAAGAAGGAAAAATGTCTGGTAAACATGTCCTTTAAAGTGCATGCATTGAGAGCTATGAGCGCTTGTTCAGTAGAAAAGACATGTTTCACAGTGCCAACGCTGAACAAGCGCTCATGGTTCTTAAGCTAAGCATTTTAGAGCACATATTTACGCAATATATTTTTCTTGTTTTGATCGATAGTACTACGTCTGAAAGTTGCCTACCCCAGAATCTCAGCAACAACAGTGCCAGTACATGTATTCTACCGTCAGCGGTATCAGCACGATTTTCGCTTATAACTTTTGACTCGGTCTTTTTCCGAACCAGGATCCCTTACCTCAAAGTGATACTTTACTCTCCTCCGTCCCCCCTGAAAGTTTGTAACATCACAGGATGACCCTTCTTCTCCCGTAGGCCGTAGTGCAGTGCACAGTGACTTTCCGAGCCCACTGTGCTTCACATACACAGCACATGCCCGCGCCTCATAGACCGAGGTGGAAGTCACGTGGTACCTCCTAATGCCGTGTCGGACCTCCTTTTGCTCGGTGTAGTGCAGTAACTCGACGTGACATGGACTGAAGAAGTCGTGGGAAGTGCCCTCCCGAGATATTCAGCCATGCTGCCCCTGTATTCGTCCATAATTGCAAAAGTGTTGCTGGTTCACGAAATAGTCCGCAGCCCGTGGTCGTGCGGTAGCGTTCTCGCTTCCCGCACCCGGGTTCCCGGGTTCGATTCCCAGCGGGGTCAGGGATTTTCTCTGCCTCGTGATGACTGGGTGTTGTGTGATGTCCTTAGGTTAGTTAGGTTTAAGTAGTTCTAAGTTCTAGGGGACTGATGACCATAGATGTTAAGTCCCATAGTGCTCAGAGCCATTTGAACCATTTTTCACGAAATAACCACTCGCTTATGTGCCGTAAAAGTTTGATGGGATTCACGTCGGGCGATCTGCGTGGACAAATCGTTCGATCGAATTGTCCAGAATGTTAGTTAAACCAATTGCGAACACCTATGGCCCGGAGACATGGTGCGCTGTTGTTTGAGAACATGAACTGATGCATTTAGAGTAGCTGCGTGGTCCACGGCGCCTTGCCACGGTTCACGCGGCTTCCCCCACCGGAGGTTCAAGTCCTCCCTCGGGCATGTGTGTGTGTGTGTGTGTGTGTGTGTGTGTGTGTGTGTGTTGTCCTTAGCGTAAGTTAGTTTAAGTTAGATTAAATAGTGTGTAAGCCTAGGGACCGATGACCTCAGCAGTTTGGTGCCATAGGAACTTACCACAAATTTCCAAAATTTTTCATGGTGCTTGAATGGCAAAAATGGTCTCCAAGTAGTCCAACATAGCCATTTCTACTCAATAACGCGTACAGTCGGAGCGCACAACTCGGACGATTCAATGTAAACACAGTCCGTACCATTATGGAGCTATCATCAGCTTACATCATGCTTTGTACACTACTGACCATTAAAATTGCTACACCACGAACATGACGTGCTACAGACGCGAAACTTAACCGACAGGAAGAAGATGCTGTGATTTGCGAATGTTTAACTTTTCACAGCATTCACACAAGGTTGGCGCCTACAAGGTGCTGACATGAGGAAAGTTTCCAACCGATTTCTCATACACAAAAAGCAGTTGACTGGCGTTGCTTGGTGAAACGTTGTTGTGTTGCTTCGTGTAAGGAGGTGAAATGAGTACCACCACGTTTCCGACTTTGATAAAGGTCGATTGTAGCCTATCGCGATTGTGGTTTATCGTATCGCACCATTGCCGCTCGTGTTGGTCGAGATCCAATGACTGTTAGCAGAATATGGAATCGGTGGGTCCAGGAGGGTAATACGGAGCGCCGTGCTGGATTCCAAACGGCCTCGTATCACTAGAAATCGGGATGACAGGCATCTTATCAGCATAGCTGTAACGGATCGTGCAGCCACATCTCGATGCCTGAGTCAACAGATGGAGATGTTTGCAAGACAACAACCATCTGCACGAACAGTTCGACGACGTTTACAGCAGCACGGACTATCAGCTCGGAGACCGTGGCTGCAGTCACCCTTGACGCTGCATCACAGACAGGAGCGCCTGCGATGGTGTACTCAATGACGAACATGGATGCACGAATGGCAAAACGTCATTTTTTCGGATGAATCGAGGTTCTGTTTACAGCATCGTGATGGTCGCATCCGTGTTTGTCGACATCGCGGTGAACGCACATTGGAAGCGTGTATTCGTCATCGCCATACTGGCGTATCACCCGGCATGATGGTATGGGGTGCCATTGGTTACACGTCTCGGTCAGCTCTTGTTCGCATTGACGGAACTTTCAACAGTGGACGTTACATTTCAGACGTGTTACGACCCGCGGCTCTACCCTTCATTCGATCCCTGCGAAAACCCTACATTTCAGCAGGATAATGCACGGCCGCATGTTGCAGGTCCTGTACGGGCGGATACAGAAAATGTTGGACTGCTGCTCTGGCTAGCACATTCTCCAGATCTCTCACCAGCAGAAAACGTCTTGTCAATGGTGGCGGAGCAACTGGCTCGTCACAATATGCCACGCGGTAGTCTTGATGAACTGTGGTATCGAGTTGAAGCTGCATGGGCAGCTGTACCTGTACACGCCATCCAAGCTCTGTTTGACTCAATGCCCAGGCGTATCAAGGCCGTTATTACGGCCAGAGGTGGTTGTTCTGGGTACTGATTTCTCAGGATCTATGCACCCAAAATGCGTGAAAGTGTAATCACATGTCAGTTCTAGTATAATATATTTGTCCAATGAATACCCGTTTATCATCAGCATTTCTTTTTGGTGTATCAGTTTTAATGGCCAGTAGTGTAGATAACTTGGGGGTCTGCGTCACACTCGAGTGCTACCGTCAGCTCTTACCAATGAAATCGGGACTCACCTGACCACGGCACGGTTTTCCTGTCACCTAGGGTCGAACCGGTACGGTCTCGAGCCCAGGAGAGGCGCTGCAGGCGGCGTAGTGCTGTTACCAAAGACAGTCGTGTCGGTCGTCTGCTGCCGTGGCCCATCAACACCAGATTTCGCCGCACTGTCCTAACCGATGCGTTCGTCGTACGTCCCACATTGATTTCTGGCGTCGTTTGAAATAGTGTTCCTTCCCTATTAGCAATGACAACTCTGTACAAACGCCGCTGCTCTGGGTAGTTAAGTGAAGGTCGTCCGTCACTGCATTGACAGTGGTGAGAGGTAGTGCCTGAAATTTGGCTTTCTGGGCGCTCTCTTGACTCTGCGGACCTCCGAAAATTGAATTTCTTAACGATTTCGGAAATACAACAGCCCACACATCTATCTCCAACCACCATCCGCGTGCAGAGTCTGTGAGTCCCCGTCGTACGTCCACAGTCACGTCGGAAACGTTTTCACACGAATCACCCGAGTACGAATGACGGCTCCGCCAGTGCGCTGTCCCCTTACACCTTGTGTACGCGATACTGCCGGCATCTACACGTGTCCAGGCCGCTGTCCAGCAACTTCTGTCGCCTGACTGTCAGACGCCACTCGCCGACACAACCCTTCCTCCCTTGCTGTCCCGTCCACTTGCAGGTCGCGTGGTCTCGGTACCATTCAGCACGTGCAGCAGCCGATCAAGCGGTACGTGCTGTCCGTGCCACCAGCTGGTCGCCGTGATACGTGGACGGCAGCCGGGCGATCGGCGCCACGTGTATTCCACGTCACGATAGCTTCCTCCATCCTTCTCCATCCCCCACTCCGGCTGCGCCCCCGCAGCCGGGGCTACACGCCAATGCGGAGGTGTCTCTAATTCAGTCCATCGCGCGTAGCTCCGACGCTTCTGAACCAGTACCGCTAAGTAAGACATCGGTGTTAGCGCAAAACTATGCCTCCCGGTTAGGAACCAGACGGTACGCGATGTGAAATAAAGTACGGCACAAAGAGCGAGGAGGATATAACAAGTCGACTACGACAAGCAAGTAGACAGTTCCTCACTAAAGGGAGTCCAGTACCGTCAAACGTTCGCACTAATTTGAGGAAGAAATTTCTATGACTATACGACTGATATCGTACGGAGTTTGTACATGTCCGAAAAGAGGAGACAATATATATGTATATATATATATATATATATATATATATATATATATATATATATATATATATATATATATATATATATTTTTCCAAGTGTTTTATGGATGAAGAGCAGTTTTTGCAAATCTCTTGTACAATCGTACATGAAACAAAGAGAATAAGAGAATGGCAACTGAAGACATTATAATGTCTTCCAAAAAATTCATCACAGACGATATATATCTCAAAAAAGTTTTTCATCACCCCGATTGCCATAACTCCTGAAGACAGCCTTTCACTGTGGATATTGTATCACAGAAACAGTCCCTTTGACTGTTCAAAGACGTCACTAAACACGCCCAAAGACGTAAATAACCACGCATGAGCAGCGCCTATTGTACGGAGGGGGTCCGACAGCCGATCATTTCCAGTCAGTCCACGAGGAAGGAGGTACACGGCTCGTGTTGTCTGTCGTTCAATACCGCGGTTCGATAGCGTCCGCATTGTTACTTTGTGCCAGGAAGGGTGCTGGATGAGGGAAGTGTCCGGGCGTCTCGGAATGAAGCAAACCGATGTTGTTCGGACGTGGAGGAACTGTCGATGGCGTGCCCCGCTCAGGCCGCCCAAGGGCTCCTACTGCAGTGGATGACCGCTACGTACGCATTATGGCTCGGAGGAACCCTGACAGCAACGCCACCGTGTTGAATAATGCTTTTCGTGCAGCCACAGGACGTCGTGTTACGACTCAAACTGTGCGCAATAGGCCGCATGATGCGCAACTTCACTCCCGACGTCCATGGCGATGTCCGTCTTTGCAACCACGGCAACATCCAGCGCGGTACAGATGGACCCAACAACATGCCGAATGGAACGCTCAGGATTAGCATCACGTTCTCTTCACCGATGAGTGTCGCATATCCCTTCAGCCGGAAATACGTCGAAGACGTGTTTGGAGGCAACCCGGTCAGGCTGAACGCCTTAGACACGCTGTCCAGCGAGTGCAGCAAGGTGGAGATTCCGTGCTGCTTTGGGGTGGCATTATGAGGGGCTGACGGACGGCGCTGGTGGTCATGGAAGGCGCCGTAACGGCTGCACGATACGTAAATGCCGTTATCCGACCGATAATGCAACCATATCGCCAGCATACTGGCGAGGCATTCACCTTCATGGACGACAGTTCGCGCCCCCATCGTGCACATCTTGTGAATGACTTCCTTCAGAATAACGACATCGCTCGACTAGAGTGGCCAGCATGTTCTCCAGACATGAACCCTATCGAACATGCCTGGGATAGATAGAAAATGGCTGTTTATGGACGACGTGACTCACCAACCACTCTGACGGATCTACGCCGAATCGCCGTTGAGGAGTGGCACAATCTGGTCCAACAGCGCCTTGCTGAACTTGTGGAAGTATGCCAAGGCGAATACAGGCATGTATCAATGCAAGAGGACGTGCTACTGGGTATTAGACGTACCGTTATGTACAGCAATCTGGACCACCTCGCTGTATGGTTGCACTACATTCAATGTGCCGTTTTCATGAGCAATAAAATGGGCGGAAATGATGTTTATGTTGATCTCTATTCCAGTTTCCTGTACAGGTTGCGGATCTCTCGGAACCGAGGTGGTGCAAAACTTTTTTAAGGTGTGTGTATGTAATAAACCCTTCAGAGCAGGTGCACACCAGATTCGAGCTCTCACGGGAATCGACGAAATCCCACGAGAATAATGGGCAAGGGGCACTCCATCAGTTCTGCGTGTATAAGCTGATAATATGGGTCTGCAATTGCAATGACCACAGTGTCCGGATGACCCAATGATCAGAGCATCCGCCTAGTAAGCAGAAGGCTGATTCCAGTCCCGATCTGACACAAAATTTCAAATTTCCACATTGGTTTAACTCAATGTCCACTGCCAGTGGATGTCATCAATTACTTTGTGTCAAGACTTCAACTTATTTTCGATATCAAGAAAATTTCTTTTTTCAGAATTGCCACTTATATTCCCTTCACTCCTACCATCATCAGTTACTTTACTCTTTAAGTAGAAAAAACTTATCATTCACTCATTTTCTCATCTAATTTCCTCATCATTACCTGATTTAACTCGACTACATACCATCAATCATGTTTAACTTCTGTTGATATTCACCCTACAATCTCTGTTCGAGACGCTGCCCATTCCGCGCGATTTATCTTCCCAGTGCGTTCGCTGCGGCCCTACACGGTAACCTCGGTACGCGCAGCACTGCGCCCCGGCGGGCACACCAGTCACAGCGGGGGACGTCGGCGGGAATTCCGCCCCCGCACGCACGTAAGAAGCACGGGCGCCGCGGGAGCACGCACTGGCGTGCAAAGTAGCCCACATTTCGTGAGGAGGAGGAGAAGGAGGTCGCGTGTCGCCGGCAGGGCAGAAGTTGTGTGGGGGAGTTCTGACCTACCGCCTCCCTCCCACCTCCGCCACCATTTCCACTCTGGCCTCGCACATTCATCCCCCAGCCACGGCGACGGCGAAGAGGGGACCGCGGGCCGCTCGTAGAATATTCTACACTGCGCGCACAACCCGGCGGCGAGGGGAGCCGTTTGTCAGGATTTGCACCAGAAATGCGATGCACTGCCGAGGGATGCGACGGCAGAGCGAGATGTGGAGACGGCCCGCCTGGCTCTGAGCACACATCACGTACTGCTGCGCTCACCAGTCTCGACACGGCATACTATTACATCCGTAAATAAGAGAGAGAGAGAGAGAGAGAGAGAGAGAGAGAAAAGAAGAAAACAGGGAGAAAGAGGGGGAGGAAAGGAGGGAGAGAGAGAGAGAGAGAGAGAGCGAGAGAGAGAGAGAAGAAGCAGACAGGGAGAGAGAGGGGGAGGAAGGGAGAGAGAAAAAAATGGCTCTGAGCACTATGCGGCTTAACGTCTGAGGCCATCAGTCGCCTAGAACTTAGAACTAATTCAACCTAACTAACCTAAGGACATCACACACATCCATGCCCGAGACAGGATTCGAACCTGCGACCGTAGCGGTCGCTCGGTTCCAGACTGTAGCGCCCAGAACAGCACGGCCACTCCGGCCGGCAAGGGAGAGCGAGAGAGAGAGAGAGAAAGAGAGAGAGAGAACCACACTGAACAATAAAATTAAAGCGTCACTCTCTCCAACCCCGTAATTGCCTACCATTGCGACGTAGAAGTTTGAAATTTGACTCACAGCTGCCTACAACCTTCTGTAATAGTGCAAAAGCTTGGCGGCCTGCGACATAACCCTCTGGCGTGGCCACGCTTCAGACAGCTAGGTGTCGAGACACGCAAAAAAAAAAAAAAAAAAAAGGCCACAGCTCATAAATTCATGTGACCTGAAAGGTGCATTAATGCTGTCACATTAGCACCAAATTTCACTACAGTCCTGCCCAACGGCACAGTGGACTTGTCACGTTATGAGAAGATCGTCACAGCCCCAGTTGTGCACGTTTCACCGCTCCTGGTTGGTTTGTTCGCCTTGCCGCAGTGGATACACCGGTTCCCGTGAGATCACCGAAGTTAAGCGCTGTTGGGCGTGGTCGGCGCTTGGATGGGTGACCACCCAGGCCGCCATGCGCTGTTGCCATTTTTCGGGGTGCACTCAGTCTCGTGATGCCAATTGAGGAGCTACTCGACCGAATAGTAGCGGCTCCGGTCAAGAATACCATCATAATGGCCGGGAGAGCGGTGTGCTGACCCCACGCCCCTCCTATCCGCATCCTCCACTGAGGATGACACGGCGGTCGGATGGTACCGTTAGGCCACTCGTGGCCTGAAGGAGTGGTCGGTTGGTTTATTTCGGGGAGGGGTCCAAACAGCGAGATGATAGATACCATCTGATTAGGAAAGGATGGGGTAGGAATTCGGCAGTGTCATTTCAAACGAACCATCTAGTCATTTGCCTGAGGCGGCTTAGGAAAACAATAAGAAACATAAACCATGATGGCCGGAGGCGGGTTTGAACTGTCGTCTTCCCAAATACGAGTCCAGTGTGCGAAGCACTGCGCCACCTCGCTCGGTCACCCCTTCTCTTGACGTCTGTGAGATAGAGGTCAATACCGGGACACCCAGCGTTGCAATGACGCTGCTTACTTATGAATGGCCGAGGAAAACATTTCAGACACGCCGCTGCTCAGAAATGAAAAGAAAAGACCTCCGGATGTGGCAAAAAGGGCGTCAATGAAACCATTGGGACTTTGATCCTCACACATTTCCAAGTCGAAAATGGCAGTTCAGGGTGCGATGAGTAACAGAAAGATGTTCTTGACAATCTTAGACACTGATATCAATTTGGCTTTTCAACCCTTCTCTAAGATTATTGTGAGACTGTATCTCCACTGAAGGTAATCATTGTCTCCAGTAGATAGTGGGACGGAATTTTGTATTTTACATTAAGAAGTACAATCTCTTTATAAATACCACACACACAGGTAGTTCTTTTTTCTTTTTCTTTTTTTAGGTAGGGCAGATTACGGACATTTTCAAGAGGTTGGGCAATTTTTCATCTTCCCAAACTTTAACAGGTTTAGAATTATTTTTATCAGTACCATCCCTCCCTCCCATCTTAGCTCTACTGCAATTTGATGTTTTCCCGAAGCGCCATGGATTTTTTTTTCAGGATTTTGGTTCTTATTTGTGCTTTTTCTTCAACTGGGGCCTCTACTTTAGCGTTACTATTTCTGGTCCCTCACGTGGAGGAGACTCAATGGGGTCACCGCAGTTTACTCATTCTGCGAAATACCCTGCCCATCGCTGTTCTAGTAGGTACCAAGGAATCAAACAAATTTTGAGAATTTATTGATAAGGAGGAAGCAGTGTGCTGTCTTTGATGGCGAGTCAACGGCAGATGTAGAAGTAACTTCAGGCAGCCGCCAGAGGAGTGAGTTGGGACCCACACTGTTCGTGTTACATTTTAATGACCTTGTAGACAATATTAACTGCAGCCTCGAATTATTTGCAGGTGATCAAATTCTGTAATGGAGAAGTACAAGAACAAAAACCGTGCTTCTGCCTTTTTTTTCTGTGGTTCTGACCTTCAGTTGTCAGCTGACAGGAGCCTCAGAAACCGATTCGTGATCAAACAAGCAATATTTTGTCGAACATCAGGAAACTGTTTCCTATTTAATATTATTGTTATCTACTCCCTTGCGCCAACGGAAAATTCAGTTGATATTGAAGGTATATTTCATCAGCAACTGCTGATGGCACGAAAGTACGACTGTCTTTAAATACGCATCAGCTTTTACGAGTTAAATGGGGGATAAGAAGCGAGGTCGCCGTAACATTACAGGTTTTGCTCCTCTTATACGTCAATCGCGAAACGTCTGAAAAATAAAAATGAAACTGAATAAATATTTTTTTTATAAATTCAACGTATTTTCTTTCTGCAATGCAGTAGTTATTTACTTTCGTGACGCGTTTCGACTCATAAAGTAAAGGCAACTTCAGTGATTCTTTTCTACAGTAGTATAGTTTTGTTCTTAGATATGAAGCTTAGAGATTTTGTGACTGTACGTCACATAAATGGACATTTGGAGAAAGTGGAAAGAAGTTTTTGTTATGAGACGTGTGAAAAATAAATTATCTAAAGACTAAGTACATCTGCGCGATGTATAACAAATAGTAAAGATTGTAAATTATTATTATAAAAACACAAATATCGATGTAATTAACAAAACACATTTTTTTGTATAATCTCTGTGTAACATAGACCATGAAGATCAGAGACACTGCTTTGATTGAACCAGCTCTTCTGTTGTATTTCGTCTAGAGGTAGGCCGCCATTGTAGCGGTGGATAATATTTAATATAAGTTTGGTTGTAATTTAGTAAAATATACTTACAATAGTTATGGGAAAGTGTGTATTATTGACTTAATTGTCACCTCTCATGATCGCAACCATTAATTACAATTAACTAAATTTTTACAGAACTTCGTAGTGCAGGGAGCTCATCTTCCCTAGCAGGATTTAGTCGGCCATTACGTTGGCTGTATTATTTAATTAAAATTTCATGTCATAATATTAAATGTAAATGCGAGAGACTTCTCAATTTCGATCTTTCATTAATTTCAATGTTAAAAAGATAGTAGTGATAGATTTCATTTATCAAAATTCACAGCATTGAAAGAGTTCAGTACGTTTCATTTTGGCCGCCTAACGGCAGATGGATAATGGAATGTAGTCGAATTAAGTCGGGTGATGCTGAGGGAATTAGATCAGGAAATGAGATACTTAAAGTAGTAAAGGAGTTTTGCTATTTGGGGAGCAAAATAACTGATGATGGTCGAAGTAGAGAGGATGTAAAATGTAGACTGGCAATGGCAAGGAAAGCGTTTCTGAAGAAGAGAAATTTGTTAACATCGAGTATAGATTTAAGTGTCAGGAAGTCGTTTCTGAAAGAATTTGTATGGAGTGTAGCCATGTATGGAAGTGAAACATGGACGATAAATAGTTTGGACAAGAAGAGAATAGAAGCTTTCGAAATGTGGCGCTACAGAAGAATGTTGAAGATTGGGTGGGTAGATCGCGTAACTAATGAGGAGGTATTGAATAGGATTGGGGAGAAGTTTGTGGCACAACTTGACTAGAAAATGGGATCGGTTGGTAGGACATGTCCTGAGGCATCAAGGGATCACAAATTTAGCATTGGAGGGCAGCGTGGAGGGTAAAAATCGTAGAGGGAGACCAAGCAGATTCAGAAGGATGTAGGTTGCAGTAGGTACTGGGAGATGAAGGAGCTTGCAAAGGATAGATTAGCATGGAGAGTTGCATCAAACCAGTCTCAGAACTGAAGACCACAACAAGAACAACAACAACAACAACGGCAGATGAGATTCTCTCCAGTTTTGCCTTGCAAATAATGAACTAGAAATATTGAAAATCATTACATTCCCCAATATCTCAGTTAATCTTTGTGACATTTGGTACATAAATAACCATTAGCCCCTGAGACCCATGTTAACAATTACAGTTTGCTTAACAATACGCATATTTTCTTTTCTAAATAGCAGCGCTCACGCAAACTATTTATTAGAAGGCGGTGAATCGCGCGTTGTGTTTAAAAAATCGGGGCAACCGATGTCCGTACAAGTGCTATCGCGGTATAAGTTAATTAAAAGTCTCATACTAGCCGACAATATTTAAAGCTACCCCAGCCAAAAATCATAAAATATGTAATTATAAAAAAAAAAATATATATAATTATCACGTGATAAGTGCACCCACCCATATATATATATATATACAGTCCATTGAAACAGTCCACACCATAATTTTTTCATGAATAGAATGTTAAGTGCTTTTATTCGTCTTTCCTGTGAAAATCCAAGTTTTCTCTCATCTGGTGTTAGGTTCGTGAGGACCGGCCTCGGCGTGCCAGACTTCACGTGTGCGGGCCGTGTGGAGGGAGGGGGAGGGGGGAGGGGGATGTCACTCGGCTCTGCTCGGGCATTCTCGGAAGCAGCCGAAGCAGCGCCACATTTCATTTGTAATTGTTGCAGTGTGCGGGATTCTGCGGTCGGTGCGCCTCTCTTCTGTCGGCGGTGTTTAGCCTTCGCTGTGGTATGGAGGACGTTCACTGGTCCAGCGGCTGTTTGCTCAAAAAGAGGCAGTCGAGCTTTCTATTGTCACAATCCTTTAAAATGAATGGGAATCACTGAAGATAGGGATGCGAATTCTCAGTTCGCATAAGCGACAGCTGTTACGTCTTTGCTACGAAACAACGTTACAATACGAACAGAAACAAGTTAAATATTTAGTTCACAATTACAGAGTAAAAAATTACAACGATAGACAGATGGGATTCCTTGTCCTGCACATCAAGAAACTCTTTCAACTAAATTTACAGACCTGGGACACGTGAAGAAACTGCTCGTACGAACAGTAACATGCCTGAAGTCGCACGCGTTGTTCCATTTTCAGTTGGATGCTTCATATATTCAGTTGGATGCTTCATATATTAGTACAAAGTACTTTCGTTAAGTAGAGGGGCCTGCCTGGAACGATCTTTCGATTTAAGACTCGCTATTATTGTATTTATTTTGGAAAAACGAGTGCAGCAACGAAAACTGGAAGGTCCGGAATGGAGTGCGGATTTTGCATTTTAAGTGGACTTGACAGAAGACTGCCCACAGAAAGGCACTGCAACACGACTTCTTTCTCATTTGATGGGGACGCATTCAAAAATAATATCGCTTTGTAGAAGGCACATATTCTGATAAGGACAGTACAGTTCCCTAAGCTTACTAGTGTTAAAGAAAACGCGAGTTTTGAAGAATTCATTGTGGCCATGATATAATTACGAGGGGAGTTTTATAAAGATTTCAGGACACTGTAAATCTTACAACCGTTTCGGAGACCGGTTGCCGTTTCAATTGAAAGCGTCCCTGAGTGCATGTAGGTATATCTCACTGACCTGCGAGGTTCAAATGGCTCTGAGCACTATGGGACTTAACTCTCGAGGTCATCATTCCCCTGGAACTTAGAACTGCTTAAGCCTAACTAACCTAAGGACATCACACACGTCCATGCCCGAGGCAGGATTCGAACCTGCAACCGTAGCGGTCGCGCGGTTCCAGACTGTAGCCCCTAGAACCGCTCGGCCACCCCGGCCGGCACCTGCGAGGTAATTTCAGTTTTAAAGACAGATCTTTTTACGTTATAAGTGGGCAGGTCGCCTACATTGCTTTCCTTATGTATAGTTTCTACGTCTCCATAATGAGGTTGGAAAGCACTACAATATTTCAATCTACATATTTGTATGGAAAATATTTTTCCGATTATGAAATGAGTCACGATTACGTGGCAGCTTGAATGCTAACTATGTGAAATCGTCTGTATCTGTCAATGTTAAGGAATTCTTGTATCTTGACAGCAATTTACGAAGTTACTTCTTAACAATCTTTTGAATACACATTAACTGTGGACAAAGATTATTTAACTATGCACATATATTATTCTCCTTTGAATTACAAACCGTGTTGCCTTTGATTTGCATCGTCCTGTGGGGGGAAGGAAAATCTTGGAGGGCACGTGGACACTACTACGTGGCAGCTTGAATGCTAACTATGTGAAATCGTCTGTATCTGTCAATGTTAAGGAATTCTTGTATCTTGACAGCAAAATAACCCATGATGGACGGAGCGAGGAGGACATAAAAAGCGGACTAGCACTGGCAAGAAGGGAGAGGAGTCTACCCGCATCAGAGATAGGTCTTAATGTCCCTAGACACAAACATTATTGAGCGTATCTGGGATGCTGTTCAGAAGAAATCTCCACCCCCTCGTACTCTTACGGATTTATCGTCAGCCCTGCAGGATTCATGGTGTCAGTTCGCTCCAGCACTACTTCGGACATTAGTCGAGTGCATGCGACGTCGTGTTGCGGCACTTCTTTGTGCTCGTGGAGCCCTACACGATATTAGGCAGCTGTACCAATTTCTTTGGCTCTTCCGTGTAAAACGTGGTCATTTTTAATTGGAACCTCACTCCAGGTCCGTGGATAAAATGGAGTAGATTACACAAAGCTTCGTCATAAATGAAAAATTTAGAATCAAAAAGCACCTCGTGGACAAATCCATGCCCGTATATGTAGCGCCCGAAGATGATTTTTAATACCTAAGAATCACAATATACAGCAAAATTTACAGCAGCGTTGAGTCCTACAAACCACAATATACAGTAAAATGCACAGCAGCGCAACTGTTTACGTTATCTGCACACGTTATAATTATTTATTTATGAAAAACTCTTGTATAATGTGCTACATTTTATCCGCTAACACAACAACTTGGCGTGAATTTCCAATTCAAAATGAACACATTTTATAGTAAAAATTTTTGAGGGCCTGAAGATGACAGCAAAATCTATCGAAACCTGTTGTAAATACAGAAATTCTTATGCTATCTTGGTTTTAGAATGTGTTTACCAGATAAAGTATATTGCTCCTTCTGATTTCTCAACATGAGAAAATTCAGATTTGTGAATTTGACTCGATTTTGTAATCAGTGGAATAACAACGCATGCTCTCTTACGTCATGCAGATTCATTTGTTTCCCTGTCCCCTCTTGGGTGCTTCTTCACCTTGTTTGTCAGGCAGTGTAAATACATTATTATTGTATCTCTTTTAACCCTGTTCTTGAAATCTGTTGTTATGGTACACACTTCTTGGATAAGCCTGTGGTTTGTGTGTGTGCGGTTGTAACGTCACAATAGGTTTCGTTACATAGTTAAAATCAGTGTTATGTTGCTATCAGCTGGTAGACATTATCAGCGTAAATTCAATTACTTTACATAATTAATAAACAGTGAAATAATCTCAGCCCCAAATTATATCCATGTAGAAACAATTATGAATCAAAGTCTTTTATTCTCATTATATTTATTCCCTATTTACATTTCCCCACCTCTCCTTAAAGTACGTGGTCAGGTGTGAATGTATTGAGTGTGGTAGCAGACAAACCAGTGATGTAGTGGGTCTCAGAATCTTCTACCAAATTTAACACAGTCAGTGAAAGGCAAAGAGCAGGAACAGGATGGTTCGACCAGAGGTGCGAAAGTCTAAAAAAAACGTTTTCTTACCAGAGGTTGGTCATGGGCTTCCCCCACCACCTCGTGCTGCTCGGGAGACAGATCCGCGCAACGGTTACGAGGAGTTTTTTGGAAGACAGGTAAGCGACCAGACGTTCCATCAGAACGCTGCGTCGAGAAATCAGGACAAAGGTTTTTGAATGTTTAAATATGTTTAATGCTGACAATTTATTTATCAGAGGCTTTTTCGCGATTGATTAATTAAGAACCATTTATTGATTTTTGTTCAATTTATCCGATAAAAGAATAATCTTCTCCGTTCGAGATTTCCGTTACGACCCGCCACGTGGTGCATAGTTTCAAACTGCAACCATCGAGAAAGCTAATAGAGGGAGTTGTAGCCAGTTTTTGCGATTGCTGAACATCTATGCTAGCGTGCGTCGATGTTTAACAACTTATTGAAAATTTAGTGACGAGGGTAGCTTTTCTAAGATGAATCGTTTCGTATTCAAGCACTCCGCGCTGGAGATACCAGCCACGAGTCCTGCTCGATGCCAGCCATTGTACATAGAAAATCTGCATAGAGAAATAGTTACGATATTTGCATTTCAGTGATAACCTAGTGCATGTGCATGTATCAGCATAGTAGTAGTGACCACGTGCTCCCCAAGATTTTCCTTCCCCCCACAGGACGATGCAAATCAAAGGCAACACGGTTTGTAATTCAAAGGAGAAATAATCTATGTGCATAGTTAAATAATCTTTGTCCATAGTTAATGTGTATTCAAAAGATTGTTAAGAAGTAACTTAGTAAATTTGCCTAATGTTGGTTAAAATAAAATTAACTTTGTTTTTAGAAGTAATTTCTCGGCTTGCTCATTTAAACCATACATAAGGAAAGAGAATCATATCAATCACGCTGCCCCTTTACTAAAATTATTGGCACAAGACTAAATTCGTGCAGGACGTAGTTTTCTCTAACAACCCCCAAACTGCAATTGCGTTATCCGTTGCGACTTCGAATTCAATCGATAAGATTGTATTCTGAACTTTGGTGGGCCTAAACATCAATTCTAAAGCGGGCAGAATGGTCAGGGAAGGTTACGCTGCCGAGAGAGAAAAAGTGTGCATAAGATCCGTCTCCACAACAGGCTTATATAAAAATGAATAAAAGTAATCCCTGCTGATAAAATTAAGCAAACTCCCTTCTCAACCTGCCACAGACAGGGAGATTTAACGACATTTACGATCTAAATACCAGTCGTTTGGAGTTTGCACGGTGATCAGCGAGCACAGTGTGTGTGAGCAATGTTCTGGTCGTGTACCAAGGCGCTCGGCCTATCTGCCCGCTATTGATCTCAGCGGCGGCGGACGATGAATTTTCCAGCAGCAATCGGACAGTTCTCGAAGCGATACGCCCGACTCCATCCCGCCGACTTTATGGCTGTGCGAGGAACTTGACGCAACTGTCTCCACCGCTGCGAACTCTAATGAAAAAGGAAAAGAACGACGAAAAAATGCAAAACAGTTCCTTTAAAATTCCCTTTCCGGCGCTGGACATATCGCCCCAGTTTCTAGATGATCATAAGTTCCAGGTAAGCTATGCTCAACCCATGACGGGATGTTGGCAATTATTAGTAAGGTACCAATAGGGAATTCGTGGATTACACTGTAGGAAAGACAAACTAGCCACAAGTTTTTCTGAAATGACTTTCGGAGCTGAGTCCATATTCAGGTGCTAGCGTTGACTTCTTTGCAAGGTTTACGTTTGTGTTCTAAAATATAATATAGTTTTTTGACTGCACAGTTTACAAATTGTTTCACATTTGTGTCCTAAAATGTAGCAAAGTTTTTGTGATTACGTAGTTTTACACCTATGTATATTCTATACAGTATACTTAGTTCCTGAAAAGGCCTCCTTTACGTATTATAAGACAGAGATTTGATGTCCTTTTACAAGCCACGCTGATCAATCAACTGAACTAAATATGAGAAGGATGATACATTCGTTTATATCGGCTGCTGATCTGTTGGGCCAAAGAACGTGATACGATTACAGATATGGCACACTTTTGGAGTTACTTCAAAGACTCTTCTATATAGTAGAGATGAATTCATATAGTTAGACATTTCATTGTTTAAGTCTGAATGGTAACTGCCAATGAAGGGTTTTTTTCTCTGTCAGTTAATTATTATTTTTATCATTTTAAATTACCGGAGCTGAATAAAATTTTGGGTTCTTCATAGTACAACTCCTATAATTTGAAGTGATAAAAATAATAACTCACTGACAGAGAGAAAATTCATCATTGGCCATTATCATTCAAACATAAATAAGTAAATGTCTAACTGTATAAATTTATCTGTACTATTTGGAAGTACATTTGAAGTAACAGCACAAGTGTGCCATATCTCTACACATGTCACGTTCTTTGGCGCATCAGATCAGCAACCGATGAAATCAAAGGTGTCCGCCTTCTTGTACTTAGTAAAGTTCATTGATCAGCATGGATTGTAAAAGAAAACGAAATCTCTATCGTACAATATCCAAAAGAAGGCTTTTCAGGAAGTAAGTAAATCTATGCAATACACGTAAGTGTAAAATTATGTAATCACAAAAAACTTCGCTACATTTTAGGATACAAATGTAAAACTGTTTGTAAACTGTGCAATCACAAAAACTGTGTTATATTTTCGGACATAAATGTAAAACTTGCAAATAAGTCAATGCTGCCATCTGACGATGCCAGCGCTGACGAAACTAGTAACGGTATAATAAAATCATATTAAAAAAACTTGTGGTGGTTTTTTCTATTTCCTACAGTGTAATTTACTAAAACAGCTGCGGTGTTCTGCATCCGAAATGGATAAAAGAAAGGAAATTCGTGGATTTTAGCGCATATCGAGTGACGAAGGATCGGACGAATCAAATAACAGCCCCTGTTTTGGCATTAAACTGCGACAGAATCCACAAAAAAGATAGAAAACAAAAGTAATAACTGTAAATGAAAACTGTGTGTCACAAGCAACAACAGAAGAAATTGAGCCAGTTGCGAAACATGCGCATACGCAGCATGAAGAAAAGCGTGCAGGCGGAAGAAGCGGGAGTTTAAATGTCTAGAACAGCCTGGGACTTCCTTTCAGGCACTACCTCACCTCCTACCTTCTGAGTTTCACAGAAATTTTCGGATGTAAGTTGGTGTATTACGCTGTGAATTACACTTTACGCAATGCATTCTGTGCAAGTGGACTGCATCTTTGCTTACAACGTTTGGTTATCTAAGAACTAGTGCCCCTTGTGGACGCTAGTCAGTTGTTTCCTCAAGATGGTCCAGTGTTCCGAAAACTAGTTACAAATAAACAAAAATCAGGAGATCAGAAACAGTTCACTTATTATTCATCTTACATTTTTTTTATTATACTGGGAACGTAAGAAACACGTCAATATGACACGATCAGTGTAACAAACAATTCGCGTGGCACTGTCGCAGGTTGTTAGTTAGTTAATTAGTTGGATGTTCCACGGATCATTTTGTACCACAAATCGTAATAATGCGGAACGAGTCATTTTACATTCCGACCGCGGTTTAATTTGTAAATACGTCCACATGCTGAACATTAGACTTTTTTGTCTTTTTTGTTTTTCTTTTAAATATACAGAGCTCAGTTATTAATTTCTACCAACCACCATTTACACACTCTTCAACGGAATGGATGGACTTGTCAAAGAGGAACATTTTCACTTTGTTTCCAAATTTTACAGTGATTTCTGTCAGACATTTTGTATCACTGTGTAAATTACAGAAATTTTTTGTTGCAGTATTGCGCTCCTCTTTTTGTGCTAAAGACAACCTCAGTGTGGAGTAATAAACCTCACTTTTACTCCTGGTATTGTTATTATGTATATCGTTGTCCCTTCAGGACTGTAGTGGTCTATTTACAACGACTTCATGAGGGAATACTGTAAGTATATCACGAAGCAGGTCAGAATGCCCAGTATGAGAGATGTCTACAAGGACACAGTCTACTGACTGGTTTGCTGCGGCCCGCCACGTATTCCTTTCCTGTGCTAACCTCTTCATTTCAGAGTAGCACTTGCAACCTACGTCCTCAATTATTTGCTTGACGTACTCCAATCTCTGTCTTCCTCTACAGTTTTTGCCCTCTACAGCTCCCTCTAGTACCATGGAAGTCATTCCCTCATGTCTTAGCAGATGTCCTATCATCCTGTCCCTTCTCCTTATCAGTGTTTTCCACATATTCCTTTCCTCTCCGATTCTGCGTAGAACCTCCTCATTCCTTACCTTATCAGTCCACCTAATTTTCAACATTCGTCTATAGCACCACATCTCAAATGCTTCGATTCTCTTCTGCTCCGGTTTTCCCACAGTCCATGTTTCACTACCATACAATGCTGTACTTCAGACGTACATCCTCAGAAATTTCTTCCTCAAATTAAGGCCGGTATTTGATATTAGTAGACTTCTCTTGGCCAGAAATGCCTTTTTTGCCATAGCGAGTCTGCTTTTGATGTCCTCCTTGCTCCGTCCGTCATTGGTTATTTTACTGCCTAGGTAGCAGGATTCCTTAACTTCATTGACTTCGTGACCATCAATCCTGATGTTAAGTTTCCCGCTGTACTCATTTCTACTACTTCTCATTACCTTCGTCTTTCTCCGATTTACTCTCACACCATACTGTGTACTCATTAGACTGTTCATTCCGTTCAGCAGATCATTTAATTCTTCTTGACTTTCACTCAGGATAGCAATGTCATCAGCGAATCCTATCATTGATATCCTTTAACCTTGTATTTTAATTCCACTCCTGAACCTTTCTTTTATTTCCATCATTGCTTCCTCGATGTGCAGATTGAAGAGTAGGGGCGAAAGGCTACAGCCTTGTCTTACACCCTTCTTAATACGAGCACTTCGTTCTTGATCGTCCACTCTTATTATTCCCTCTTGGTTGTTGTACATATTCTATACGACCTGTCTCTCCCTATAGCTTACCCCTACTTTTTTCAGAATCTCGAACAGCTTGCAGCATTTTATATTGTCGAACGCTTTTTCCAGGTCGACAAATCCTATGAAAGTGTCTTGATTTTTCTTTAGCCTTGCTTCCATTATTAGCCGTAACGTCAGAATTGCCTCTCTCGTCTCTTTACTTTTCCTAAAGCCAAACTGATCGTCACCTAGCGCATTCTCAATTTTCATTTCCATTCTTCTGTATATTATTCTTGTAAGCAGCTTCGATGCATGAGCTGTTAAGCTGATTGTGCGATAATTCTCGCACTTGTCAGCTCTTTCCGTCTTCGGAATTGTGTGGATGATGCTTTTCCGAAAGTCAGATGGTATATCGCCAGACTCATATATTCTACACACCAACGTGAATAGTCGTTTTGTTGCCACTTCCCCCAATGATTTTAGAAATTCTGATGGAATGTTATCCATCCCTTCTGCCTTGTTTGACCGTAAGTCCTCCAAAGCTCTTTTAAATTCCGATTCTAATACTGGATCCCCTATCTCTTCTAAATCGACTCCTTTTTCTTCTTCTATCACATCAGACAAATCTTCACCCTCATAGAGGCTTTCAATGTATTCTTTTCACCTATCTTCTCTCTCCTCTGCATTTAACAGTGGAATTCCCGTTGCACTCTTAATGTTACCACCGTTGCTTTTCATGTCACCAAAGGTTGTTTTGACTTTCCTGGATGCTGAGTCTGTCCGTCCGACAATCATATCTTTTTCGACGTCTTCACATTTTTCCTGCAGCCATTTCGTCTTAGCTTCCCTGCACTTCCTATTTATTTCATTCCTCAGCTACTTGTATTTCTGTATTCCTGATTTTCCCGGAACATGTTTGTACTTCCTCCTTTCATCAATCAACTGAAGTATTTCTTCTGTTACCCATGGTTTCTTCGCAGCTACCTTCTTTGTACCTATGTTTTCCTTCCCAACTTCTGTGATGGCCCTTTTTAGAGATGTCCATTCCTCTTCAACTGTACTGCCTACTGCGCTATTCCTTATTGCTGTATCTATAGCGTTAGAGGACTTCAAACGTATCTCGTCATTCCTTAGCACTTCCATATCCCACTTCTTTGCGTATTGATTCTTCCTGACTAATGTTTTGAACTTCAACCTACTCTTCATCACTACTATATTGTGATCTGAGTCTATATCTGTTCCTGGGTACGCCATACAATCCAGTATCTGATTTCGGAATCTCTGTCTGACCATGATGTAATCTAATTGAAATCTTCCCGTATCTCCCGGCCTTTTCCAAGTATACCTCCTCCTCTTGTGATTCTTGAACAGGGTATTCGCTATTACTAGCTGAAACTTGTTACAGAACTCAATTAGTCTTTCTCCTCTTTCATTCCTCGTCCCAAGCCCATATTCTCCTGTAACCTTTTCTTCTACTCCTTCCCCTACAACTGCATTACAGTCGCCCATGACTATTAGATTTTCGTCCCCCTTTACATACTGCATTACCCTTTCAATATCCTCATACACTTTCTCTATCTGTTCATCTTCAGCTTGCGACGTCGGCATGTATACCTGAACTATCGTTGTCGGTGTTGGTCTGCTGTCGATTCTGATTAGAACAACCCGGTCACTGAAGTGTTCACAGTAACACACCCTCTGCCCTACCTTCCCATTCATAACGAATCCTACACCTGTTATACCATTTTCTGCTGCTGTTGATATTACCCGTAATCATCTGACCAGAAATCCTTGTCTTCCTTCCACTTAACTTCACTGACTCCTACTATATCTAGATCGAGCCTTTGCATTTCCCTTTTCAGATTTTCTAGTTTCCCTACCACGTTCAAGCTTCTGACATTCCATGCCCCGACTCGTAGAACGTTATCCTTCCGTTGATTATTCAATCTTTTTCTCATGGTAACCTCCCCCTTGGCAGTCCCCTCCCGGATATCCGAATGGGGGACTATTCCGGAATCTTTTGCCAATGGAGAGATCATCATGACACTTCTTCAATTAGAGGCCACATGTCCTGTGGATACACGTTACGTGTGTTTAATGCAGTGGTTTCCATTGCCTTCTGCATCCTCATGTCGTTGATCATTGCTGATTCTTCCACCTTTAGGGGCAATTTCCCACCCCTAGGACAAGAGAGTGCCCTGAACCATTATCCGCTCCTCCGCCCTCTTCGACAAGGCCGTTGGCAGAATGAGGCTGACTTCTTATCGCCGGAAGTCTTCGGTCGCCAATGCTGATTATTTATCGAAATTTAGGCAGTGGCGGGGATCGAACCCGGGACCGAAGACGTTTTGATTATGAATGAAAGACGCAACCCCTAGACTACGGGTCGCCTGTATTACGGCACCTTTTTCGGCTGTCATGACTTTCTTTCATAAAAATTAGTCACTGCAGGACAGTATTCTATATGGTGTTATCGAATAAAAATATGCAGAATTTGTCAACTTAACGATTTGCCTCTCCCAAAGATCTGCAAATGTTGTAACAACAACGACGCTGTACTATTGTACATGTAAGTAAATTTTTTTTTCATCTGATTTTTCGATAAACTAGTGTAACTGATGTTCTGATTTCATTTCTTTTTTGTTTCATGTCATTGTGGTAATAAAACTGTAAACGAGTTTCAATGTGAATATTAATGTTTATGTCAAATGTCAAGCAATATTGTAATAGAATTGAAATGTAACAAATGTTGATACTGTTGTAAGATGTTTAAAATTGTAACTGTGCGTCTCGTCCATACGTAGGCAATGTGTTAGGATATGTAGAGTGCAAAACCTCGGGAGAATACCCTGTCTGTAAGGGAGCAGTAAAAGGTGGATGACAGGCGAGCGCGGGAAAATGCGCGCGGGCGCTGCACGGCACAACGGGCTCAGCAGTAGTAGTTGGAGTTTGGCATTGGTCTGAGCAACACGTTCTGGAGCGAGGAGGCTCTCCAGGAAGACGCAGTTTCACTGACCCTCGGGTGTGCTGTTCCAACGCCCACACAGCATAGCAAAATTCACTAAATGGGAAAGTATTGCGGCACTAAGAAGAATTAAAGTGCCGATACGTCAAGTGCCATAGCTGTGGTTGTATGTGTGCTCTGTGCCTCGCCATCTCGCCGCCCGCCAACCGCCGCATCGATACAAGCAGGTTGAAACTTTTAGTACTGTATTCGTATGGACCATAGAGTGAACTGTTCAATAATAACCTAAATTTTACCAGAACTTTCCCATCGTTTAATTATCCTCACAACTAACCTAGACAGGGTCCTTTCCAAATGTTGTGCAATCGGAGTGTCCCGAAATGAAAAATTAAATTTTATGTTAATAATAATTACTTGCAGACCTAGCTATGTCAGAATGGTGTTTAAAGAACTGTTTTGTTAATGAGCCAGTAAATGAATAATGAAGGTCTAACAAAGTTGAAAGATAACTTTAATATTGATATAGTAATGAAGTTTAATTATTTCGAGACAGATATAAAGGTATTTAAATGAGCAGTAAATAAGATAAAAAGAGTAGTAACTCATATACTGGGAATCTTGAACGCATAATAAAGTCAGTAATCAATTTTTTTAATACAGTGAGCATAACAGTTTCAGGGTCCTCCCCCCTTTTTTTATACATTTGAATTCTGAAGTGTTCTAAATTGGTTTGACCAGCAAAAGTTAAAGTCAATATAAAAGCCAAAATTTATCAGTGTTTTATCTTTATCAAAATTGACATTTTGTGTGTGGCTCGAAAGTACTATTTCTAGGGTAACCTATGCCCGATTTTAATCAGATTAATAGACAGTATGAAGTTTTGTAGTATACATTGTAGTGTAGTGTTATGTATTTATGGGTTTTCCATATCAGTACAGAACGTGAAACTATCAGTTCAATAGATTTTCTGGTTCTAAAATTCTACTATATTATGCAGTGTTACTACGTGTTGTTTTGCATGAATATACACCAACTTGTACAGGGAAGAAACTCAATTAATGCCTAATTAGGCTGGCGACCGTATTATTATTAAATTGGTAGCATCTTCGGTGTTGCTTTTGGTCCATCCTGACGTGTAGTTGCATTTCGGACTTGCTTGACGGATCATAGTTATTACAGAGCGTGTGTAAGTCTGATTTGCCACCATTTAGGTATACGCGGTCGATATTTGTATGAAAAGCCTCTCTCATAAGGTGAACCCCTATGAATTACCATAGATCAGGCTTTAACGAGTATTGTGTGCTCCACGCGCACGTTACAATGTGCCTGCTCTAAGCACATTTTGGAACTCCAAAGACAACTATTTCCAGTTTCAATTCTCATAAGTATGGACAAATAAGAATTTACTATGCGTTACACTTATCACTGGTGTAGTACCCACAGATGTGCAGAAACAAATACGTTGCCTCTTTTTATAATTATAGGTGAGACCATCTGCAGAAAACCAGTCAGTGATACTTTTAAGAGCTTTGTTTACCATTTCAGCTGTTTCTCTGTGTACACTTGGAATGATTACAAAGCTAGTACGACCTATAAATAGAAATATTTCTGATTGTTGCATATTCGACAGGAGATGGTTTACATTTATTAGGAACAATAGTGGACCTAAGATTGAGCCCTGGGGAACGCGACAGGTGATTTCTACCCAGCCAGAATAATATCCCCAGACCACATTGGTTGGGTTAATAAGTAAAACGTCCTGATTTCTTTCGATTAGATGTGGCATTATCAAGCGATTGGCTATACCATCAGTCCCATAAAACTTCAGTTTACCCACGAGAATACTATGATTTAGACTGCCAAATGTTTCAGATAGGTCGCAGTAAACTTCAACAGGCGGTATTTTATTATTTAATGCTTAAAAAATTTGGCTTTTGAATGTGTAAATGGAACTGATTGAAGGACGGTGAGACGAAAAATAGATGTTGGACATACACAGGTGATGGAAGTCCACACCTCATCTTAGAATGTTGAGGTCGGGGACTTGTCCACTGCGCACACTAGGGCAGGCTGCGAAATGTGGTAGATCACCTCAAAGAGTACAATGCAAGGAACGAATATTTCGGAGAACGCTCTTCAGTGCACCATGTTGGAACATGGCCTTTATAGCAAACTACCCTCATGTGCTCCCATATCGACCCAATGGCATCGTCAGAGCTTGCGTTTCGCGTATAATGATCGAATTTTGGCAGTGGGTCTGTGATAGTAATTGAGGACACCACAGCTGAAGACTTCGCGAACATTATTCCAGACCACGTGAGCTCCTTTATGCTAGATGCCTTTCCCAGCAGCCAGATTACTATCGAGAAGCGCCGCTCTTCTAATAGCCACGATTCTTACTGAAAATGACTTCAATGTCATCGATGAAAGCGAGCGCCTTGGTCATCCGGTCTCAAATTCTCGACCTGTCACGCACACACTGACGGATATAAAATCGCAACACCAAAAAATAATGAATAAAGAATAATGAAATTTCGGGGGCACATTTGTCTAGGTCGATTTTTAAGTGACTAACACTGCAAGATGAGAAGTTAATATAAGTGCGAGATAAATCACTGCAAATGTGAAATGCTGGTCCGTTAATAACTGGTGTAGCCGCCACAATGTTGAGCGCTAGCATGCAGTCGTGCATACATTGTGTTGCATATATGCCGGATGTCAGTTTGTGGGATGGAGTTCCACGTCTGTTGCACCTTGTCGATCAGTACAGGGACGGTTAACCCCTTCAGCCCTGAATAATTTAAAAAAAAATAGAAGTAAAAAATTCATGCATTTATTTATATATACAGGGTTATTACAACTGATTGAAGCGATTTCACAGCTCTACAATAACTTTATTATTTGAGATATTTTCACAATGCTTTGCACACACATACAAAAACTCAAAAAGTTTTTTAAGGCATTCACAAATGTTCGATATGTGCCCTTTAGTGATTCGGCAGACATCAAGCAGATAATCAAGTTCCTCCCACACTCGGCGCAGCATGTCCCCCCCCCCCCTTCAATGAATTCGAAAGCATCGTTGATGCGAGCTCGCAGTTCTGGCACGTTTCTTGGTAGAGGAGATTTAAACACTGAATCTTTCACATAACCCCACAGAAAGAAATCGCATGGGGTTAAGTCGGGAGAGCGTGGAGGCCATGACATGAATTGCTGATCATGATCTCCACCACGACCGATCCATCGGTTTTCCAATCTCCTGTTTAAGAAATGCCGAACATCGTGATGGAAGTACGGTGGAGCACCATCCTGTTGAAAGATGAAGTCGGCGCTGTCGGACTCCAGTTGTGGCATGAGCCAATTTTCCAGTATGTCCAGATACACGTGTCCTGTAACGTTTTTTTCACAGAAGAAAAAGGGGCCGTAAACTTTAATCCGTGAGATTGCACAAAACACGCTAACTTTTGGTGAATTGCGAATTTGCTGCACGAATGCGTGAGGATTCTCTACCGCCCAGATTCGCACATTGTGTCTGTTCACTTCGCCATTAAGAAAAAAATGTTGCTTCATAACTGAAAACAGGTTTTGCACTGAACGCATCCTCTTCCATGAGCTGTTGCAACCGCGCCGAAAATTCAAAGCGTTTGACTTTGTCATCGGGTGTGAGGGCTTGTAGCAATTGTAAACGGTAAGGCTTCTGCTTTAGCCTTTTCCGTAAGATTTTCCAAACCGTCGGCTGTGGTACGTTTAGCTCCCTGCTTGCTTTATTCGTCGACTTCCGCGGGCTACGCGTGAAACTTGCCCGCCCGCGTTCAACCGTTTCTTCGCTCACTGCAGGCCGACCCGTTGATTTCCCCTTACAGAGGCATCCAGAAGCTTTAAACTGCGCATATCATCGCCGAATGGAGTTAGCATTTGGTGGATCATTGTTGAACTTCGTCCTGAAGTGTCATTGCACTGTTATGACTGACTGATGTGAGTGCATTTCAAGCACGACATACACTTTCTCGGCTCCTGTCGCCATTTTGTCTCACTGCGCTATCGAGCGCTCTGGCGGCAGAAACCTGAAGTGCGGCTTCAGCCGAACAAAACTCTATGAGTTTTTCTACGTATCTGTAGTGTGTCGTGACCATATGTCAATGAATGCAGCTACAGTGAATTTATGAAATCGCTTCAATTATTTGTAATAGCCCTGTACATGGATACATTTGTTGCATATTTGAGTAAAATTAAAAATTTGTCATCCTAGGTTCAAATATTAAAAGAAATTGTCCAGTAAACTAGACATTGGGTCTGGAAGGTAGCTGAAGGTGGAATAAGCTCAGTGTTTACAGATATCTCTGTCTCAACAAACACACACGGACACACGCACATTATATATAGACTTTGTGATCAGATGTATCCGGCCACACGCAAAAACATACGTTTTTCATATAAGGTGCATTGTGCTGCCACCTACTGCCAGGTACACCACATCAGCGACCTCTGCAGTCATTAGACATCGCCAGAGAGGAGAATGGGGCGCTCGGCGGAACACATAGACTTCGAACGTGGCCAGGTGATTGGGTTTCACTTGTGTCATGCATGAGTATGCGAGATTTATACACTCCTAAACATCCCTAGGTCCACTGTTTCCGATTTGATAGTGAAGTGGAAACGTGAAGGGACACGTACAGCACAAAAGCGCACATGCCGACCTCGTCTGTTGACTGACAGAGACCACCGACAGTTGAAGAGGGTCGAAATGTGTAGTAGGCAGGCATCTTTCCAGATCTAAGGTACAGCAATAGAGCGCTTCGAAAACTTCCCAGAGAAAGGTGTTTATTGCACGTAGAATCTAAACGAATGGAGATTTTTTCAAACGCTTAAAACATCTAAGATCAAGGACCGATATACCATCAGTCTCGCTCCTATCCGGTGTTACTTCAGGTGCACATACCAATGGTGCCATTAGCTGAGCATTAATTTCAGCCCAATTAAAAATCTTTCGCGAAAGAAATTAATCGATTCGCACAATTTGCCTCGGCACCAGCTACAAATCTAGCTTAATATACTGTAAAAGAGCTACAGTAAGACAGATGTTGGAATGGCTGCAGAAATGGCCGCGGTCTGGACTCAACCAAAAATTTTTTCACCCCATGTTCCTCGCTGAGATATGAACCAAGCACTGAGATCTCCCCTTCCCCCCTCCCCCCCCCCCCCCAAAATCCCGATTCTGCGCGCGGCTTTTTCACAGATATTGTTTTTCAGCGACTCCACGCTGTAACGGTAAAGTTGCTGTGGCCATATAACGAAAATTCAAAATAGGAGATGCGAACCATCTTGATCCAGTTCTGGGCTATTAAAAGTGGCTTCCACCCGACAATTTACTTTTTTTTTTTTTTTTTTTTTTTTTTTTTTTTTTTTTTTTTTTTTTGGTACGTTTACCACTTCCAACTTCCAACTCGCCGAATGTATTTTGAGAGCTTAGTTTCTTCAGGTTATATATATATATATATATATATATATATATAATAAAAGTGCTTCACCAAGTCAGCTTTTATTATGCCAAACCCTGTTACCAGACGAAGGCATTAAAATATGCACGACATCCCTAAACAAGATCAGATGCGAAGTTTTATAAAGAAAATAGTGTTATAGGTGCCAACGGTGATGAAAACGTTGAAAAGTGGTGAGTTAAGTTTATTTCCTGTTTCTCGACTTGGAGGCATTTTAATTAGTGGAAATTTTGGCTGCTTATTTTTTTTCTATTCACCCGAAATTCGTCAACTGACCTGAGTGATTTTCGGCTTTCTGATCTATAATTTTGGGGATCAACCTATCATTATTGGTATGTGAATAAAAATATCATTTTCAACTATTTTCTGGTTGTAGTTCCTAACAGATTGGATACACTGTATTTAACGATATGGGAATGTAGTTGCAGATCATCAAATTAAAGAGTTGACATCCATAGTTTTATTCATTATATCTAAGGAAATATCCTTCCGTGTTAGGCGATGTAAAAAGTTTTGTATAGTTTCTGTAAAATTCAGTTCTAGCCGGGTATTCGTTGATCATCAAAACGATCATATGCGACAATTCCGGACGTACCCACACATGACAAGACGTCTGAACGCATAATGCACCAACGAACATTGTCTACACCTCCATTTACATCCACAAGGATACTGTGCACATCACATTTAAGTGCCTGGCAGAGGATTCATCGAACTACCCCCAGAATAATTCTCTATTATTCCAGTCTCGTACAGCGGGAGGAAAAAACGAACACTTGTATCTTTTGGTGCGAGTTCTGATTTGCCTTATTTTATTATGGTGATCGTTTGTCCCTATGTAGGTCGGCGCGAATAAAATATTTTCGCATTCGGAGGAGATAGTCGGTAATCGAAATTTCGTGAGAAGATTCCGCCGCAGCGGAAACACATTTATTTTAATCACTTCAAAGCCTGTATCATTTAGGGACACTCTCTCCCCCATTTCGCGATAATACAAAACTTGCTGCCCTTCTTTGTACTTTCTCGGTGTGCTCCGTTAATCCTATCTGGTAAGGACCCCACACCGTGCAGCAGTATTCTAAAAGAGGACAGACAAGCGTAGTATAGGCAGTCTTTTTAGTAGATCTGTTACACTTTCTAAGTGTTCTGCCAATAAAACGCAGTATTTGTTTAGCCGCCGCAACAACATTTTCTGTAACTTCATTCCAATTTAAGTTTCTCGTAATAATTCCTAAGTGTTTAGTTGAATTTTCGGCTTTTAGATTTGACTGATTTATCGTATAACCGAAGTTTAACGGATTCATTTTAGTAGTCATGTGAATGACCTCACACTTTTCACTATTTAAGGTCAGTTGCCAATTTCCGTTCCATAAATCATTTTGCAATTTATTTTCACCTTCTGATGACTTTACCAGTCGATAAACGACAGCATGATCTGCATACAACCTAAGACGGCTGCTCAGTTGGTCTCTTAAATTGTTTACATAGATGAGGAACAGCAAAGGGCCTGTAATACTACCTTGGGAAACGCCAGAAATCACTTTTGTTTTATTGCATGATTTTCCGCCAATTTCTATGAACTGTGACGTCTATCACAGGAAATTACGAATCCAGTCACATAACTGAAGCGATATTATATAAGCACGTAATTTCACTGCAAGCTGCTTGTGTGGTACGGTGTCAAAAGCATACTGGAAATCTAGAAATACGCAATCAATTCGTAAGCCTGAGTCAATAGCACTCAATACTTCGTGTGAGTAAAGAGTTAGTTGTGTCTCACAAGAACGATGTTTTCTAAATCCGCGTTGACTGTGTGTCAATAGACCGTTTTCTTCGAGGTAATTCATAACGTTCGAACACAATAGATGTTCCGTAATGCTGCTACATATCGACGTTAACGATATGCGCCTGTAATTCAGTGGATTACTACTACTTCTTTTCTTGAATACTGGTGTGACCTGTGCAACTCTGCAGTCTTTTGGAATGTCGACTATAGTCGTTTTAGTGGTCCACGTACGAAAGGTGTGGGAAGGCACAACGTTGCATGTGGTTGCTGACGTACAAATATTTGGATGCGGTACACTGATAAGTCAACCTTTTGTGACACTGTACTCCTTCCGTACGTATCTTGTATCAGAGGTGCTTTCGGCCCTGTCTAAATTTTTATTGATGACAATGTACGACCAAATCGTAGAGTGCAAGTGGATCGGGCCTTGGAACGAGAGGATATTTGGTGAATGTACTGGAGGGGTATTATAGCACGCGTACATCCACCAACGACCATCCAATTGTTGTCAGACGCGCTGGTGGGGGAATACAATGCCCTGCCACACGAACTCAAAATCAACCTTCTTGTGGCCAGCATGGGAGGGCATTGCACTGCCGTCTTTGGTGATTACACCGCACATTAAGGAACATGTCCCGCATTTTGTAATGTCCTGGGGTCCAACATAAACCGCGACGACTTCAGCCTAATTATTGTCTTTGAATAAAAGTGCCATTCCTTTTCGTCTCTCTGCGCATTTCTTTCAGTTATCTTCTGTACTATACCATAGCAGTTCTTTCTGTGTGTGGTCCACGTTTCATCGAGCAATGTTACTTGGCACTACTACATCACGCGAAAGTTACTTTCGTCCTTAAGTTTTGCCGAGCAGTGTATTTAGGAATTTCAGTTTCTAAATGAAATCCATCAAAGAAATCCCTGGAAATGTCATTACTAGCATAAAAACAAGCTTTTGACAATGTTGACTGGAATACTTTCTTTCAAATTCTAGAGGTGGCAGGGGCAAAATACAGGCAGCGAAAGGCTATTTACAATTTGTACAGAATCCAGATGGGAGTTATAAGAGTCGAGGGGCATGAAAGGGAAGCAGTAGTTGGGAAGGGAGTGAGACAGGGTCGCAGCCTCTCCCCGATGTTATTCAATCTGTATATTGAGCAAACAGTTAAGGAAATAAAAGGAAAATTCGGAGTAGGTATTAAAATCCATGGAGAAGAAATAAAAACTTTGAGGTTCACCGATGACATTGTAATTCTGTCAGAGACAGCAAAGGACTTGGAAGAGCAGTTAAACGGAATAGACAGTGTCTCGAAAGGAGGATATAAAATGAACATCAACAAAAGCAAAACGAGGATAATGGAATGTAGTCGAATTAAGTCGGGTGATGCTGAGGGAATTAGTTTAGGAAATGAGACACTTAAAGTAGTAAAGAAGTTTTGATATTTGGGAAGCAAAATAACTCATGATGATCGAAGTAGAGAGGATATAAAATGTAGACTGGCAATGACAAGGAAAGCGTTTCTGCAGCAGAGAAATTTGTTAACATCGAGTATAGATTTAAGTGTGAGGAAGTCGTTTCTGAAAGTATGTGTATGGAGTGTAGCCATGTATGGAAGTGAAACATAGACGATAAATAGTTTGGACAAGAAGAGAGTAGAAGCTTTCGATATGTGGTGCCACAGAAGAATGCTGAAGATTAGATGGGTGGTTCACATAACTAATGAGGAGATATTGAACAGAATTGGGGAGAAGAGGAGTTTGTGGCACAACTTGACAAGAAGAAGGGACGGGTTGGTAGGACATGTTCTGAGGCATCAGGGGATCACAAATTTAGCATTGGAGGGCAGCGTGGAGGGTAAATATCGTAGAGGGAGACTAAGAGACGAATACACTAAGCAGATTCAGAAGGGTGTAGGTTGCAGTAAGTACTGGGAAATGAAGAAGCACAGGATAGAGTAGCATGGAGAGCTGCATCAAACCAGTCTCAGGACTGAAAAGCACAACAACAACAAGAGCATAAAAACGTATTTAAGAATAATACCAATTTTTTGAATTTAACATGTTAGTCCTGATTTATCGCAGAATAACGCACTGACTACCAATAAAAAGTTTTCGTTCAGAAAATCTATGCTCAGGAATGAGAAGGTTAAAAGAACGTTAAACCAATAAATTCAATGAAACATAATAGCACACTTTCAATTCAATCGGTACCTGATGCATTAGATGACATTGTAATTCTGTCAGACAAGAACCGTCAGGCATTTCAGACACAATGAGTTCTGTATACTTTCGGTCAAATTTAGTTCCCGTGGTGCACGATATTCCCAACTCAGCGAATCAGTAACGTAAGAATGTCGTTTTCGGAATATTCTCTCGCCTCTTCGATAAATTTAGGCGCTCAATAACGCGAACGAGTTTCACGGTGGAATAACATAAGCGGGCACAGAGAATAAGATTTACGCCAAGGTAATAAATCAATGTTTACAGATTATTGCCGAAAATCTGTTATCTGAAGAACAAAATGGTTTAAGAAAACGCAAGATTCTGCACTAATAATGTTTTCACACTTAAACAAATTGAAGAAAACCAAGAGAGATCAATACGTAAAGACACATCGCATTTGTAGCCTTACAGAAAGTCGTCGAGCATGTAAATAGGAAAATCTTACGGAAAATATTAGGCAGGAATGGATATCGTCAGCAAATAATGAAGGTATCAGAAACCCTACATTGGGGTACAAAAATAAGAATAATAGCTAACTATGCTACGTCAGAAACATCGACTCCCAATAAACCAAGGGGTTCGATAAGGAGTAGCTTATTATCCATACTTTCGTAAGATGTGTGAAAACAACAATTTGTTCCGTGCTTGAGACTGCCACATGACGTATTTTTAATAAAATGCGTTTTTCAGACCATCTTCCAATTCTACAGTATACCGAAACATTGCTACAAATATGCATCTATAGACTGAACCAAATTTATAAAGAATGTAATACAAGTATGAAGATATCCGCTACAAAAACAAAAGCGATGGGTTTCAAAGTGGCGAAGGGGCTGGAGACTAAGATAGTATAGGAAACAAGACCACTGAACAATTAAGTCACTTCAGTTACCGGGAAAATATTATAAGCTACCAGAATGAACTCAACACTGACAACAAACTGCATAAATATCAAATGATATGCTGAACAGTTAATGGAATAATGAAAAATAAAATGAGAAAAGACGCAAAAATCAAGTTTTAAGGTAATGGCAGCCTCCACATTGCTATTTGGAAATGTAACTTCGACAAGTACTAAAATGCGAGAAAGCAGAATCCAAGCGGCAGAAATGAAATTTCTGAGAGGAATAAAGGTTGCACAAGATTAGATAGACTAAGAAACGAAGACATAAGAGCAGAGCTAAGGATGTATTCTGTAAATGAAAAGATCAAGTCTAATCGCTGGCTAGAACATCTACGAAAAATGCCGAATGCTGGATTCAAGACTATCAAAACAAGCCTTAAATTTCAAACCTATAGATACAAGATCCGTAGGAAGTCCAACAAAAAGATGGCTGGATACTTAGAACACGGAACAAATCCATAGCATAGACCCCACTGTAGAAAGAAGAAAAGTTTCACAGTGGCAAGTGTTGCAACTCTGTATAACAATATTGTGGCAGAATCGTTTCAAAACGTCCTCAGTTTTGGGCACAGAAAAATACCCGGTGGGGGGGGGGGCAGCTGTCCCGCCCCGAGTAAAAATGAACTTGACTTCTGACTCCCCATCCTGCCCCAGCACACACGCAGTCGCATCATTTCAGTATTAGTTTAAAGATAACTGGAACACGTAAGGGACACTGAGTAGTAGCGAGTATAGCGAAAGCCATGTGTCGTGAAATGTCAAACTATTCCGTTGGTACATAACTTCCGCAGTTTTTTTGTTTTGAGTGTTGCTATTCCGACTGCTATGGTTTTATTTACCGATTGTCATTTTTCATTTGTAGTTCACTGCTGTTATCTGAGCTACGTATTGTCATTTGGAGAATGTATATATGTATGTATATAAAGGGTGAGTTCGTGATGATTGTTACAAACTTTCTAGGATGATGGAGGCTGATAAATATATCAATTCGAGGTAAGGGCCCCTTAACGGAAACATGTAGTGCTGTTGCTAATAACGCAGAGTAAGCAGCTTTGAAAGATGGCAGTAAGTACAAGGGCAAGAAAAAATGTCAAGTAAACATGGATTCTAAAATGCGTACTTGAGGAGCTATGAGCCCTTAATGGTCTTTCCCTTGTGGGGGGCCACAGTCTTATAGATTTTTTTCAAATAAATTTCAGCCATTTGACTGGTAATGGTTCATTTATTTTACGCAATCATGATTTGGGCTTTGTGGCCATTCTCAAGTGCACGTTGAAATATTAAGACATGTCTGACCTGTCTGAGTCATGTCATAGTCAAAAAAGACCAGAAATAGGTTTTTTTGACGAAGACACGACAGGTCAGACATATTTTAACATTTCAAAACGCACTTCAGTGATTCTCAGGTATTCACTGTAGAGCCCATGTTTATTGGACTTTTTTTCTCGTTTTCGTCCGTACTACCACCTATGAAAGTTGCATAACCCACATTCTTAGCAATGTCTTCCAATGTTAGAGATATCAGAATGATTTTCGCTTGTCACTTTGGATCTGTTCGTTTCCGGCAAAAGGACCCATAATTCACACTGGTACCTTTATTTGTCTCCATCACCCTTGGAAAGTCTGTAACATCATCACGGTATCCCCCTGTACGTACGTACATTTACAGTCGCCGGTGCCTACAGCTTTGACGCTCTGTAGCGGCTTTGGATGCCGTTTTCGAACACGGGTTCCTGTGTAACACTTTATCTACTAAGTCCCCTCTAGAACCTCTAGAAGTACGTAACATGAACTGTGAAACAGCCGGTATTGTTAATGACTGAATTCTGTTATGTGTATCTGTTGTGTTTACTGAGCTGCGGACGTATGCACCAACCCAGTATTTCGCCATTCGCACCCTGCTCGTTGGCTCAGCCGCGCTCTCAATGGACACGAGAATCGAGCTTTCGCCTCGAGACGAGATTAAAGTGCTTATGCAGAAAACTTTGTATTGTCGGCATCCACAGCTGCAGAATTTTAGAATGATGAAAAGATCGCCTCAGCTATACGATAAATCTTTATGATCCAGCTACTTTCTCAGCGTTAGAGCCACATCTTCATGGAACCACATGTATATAAACAAGTGTTTAGTTTTTAATTTATTTCACAACTCATTTCACATTTACTTTATAATTCATTTCAAAGGATAACCAGCAGGTGACATAACATTCGCTGTCTAATTGTGATAAAAATGTTCAACTGTGGAGAGGTTTGAATTCCAATTTAAAATAGGACAGAATTCAGGATACATCATCCTGAAACAGGAAATCTAGACTAATAATAAGGAGGCAAACGATGTGGCTGTAAAACATAAAAGAAATAATAATGTGTAGGTGGAGAAAGCTACGTTCAGACTGGTAACGTAAAATATGTGCCCTAAAGCAAAGCTTGTATGATTGTACGATATGTAACGAAGGTCAGGTTTAGATAAAATGCTGCTCGCCAGATAAAACCATCTAGCTAAAAGGAGGACTGAGGAAAGGCAGAATGTAAGGAACATCGTCTGGATACAGTTGAAATAGACTAAAGATAGCACTATACTAGATGGACTGTAAAAGAACAAAGCAAATGATGTGTAGGTGATGAAACGCACGTTCATCTGGTAAGGCAGAATAAATCTTATACAGGAGAGCCTAAATGACTGTCCTTTTATGTAGCTGGTGGTCTATTTTGTAAGCAGTGTTTTAGCTATACTCCACCATCGTTACTTGTCGCACAATCATATAAGCTCTGCTTCATTACATTTATTTTACCTTACCAGATCAACGTACGTTTCATCACTTACCAGGTGTACCGGTATGAAATGAGCGTTAAGATACAAATGTGTCGATAGGGAACGAGCCTTAATTTTTTTTGTTTGGTTGGTATGACATCTGTCTAAGATATTTAGTATACATCACGTCATGGAACAAACATCATCATATGTTTTCATCGTGTTAACAATGTCGAATTTTGTACCAGAAAGTGATGATTTGCGGAAAGCATTAATTTTTTATTTTCATTTGAAAGAAAGTGCTGCAGAATCGCATCGATTGCTTGTCGAGGCATATGATGATCATGCTCTATCAGAAGCAACATGCAAAAGATGTTTTCGACGGTTCAGAAATAATTATTTTGATGTAAGAAATGAAGAACGTGAAAGACCACCAAAAAAGTTCGAAGACGCCGAATTGCAAGCAATATTGGATGAAGATGATACTTTGAGTCACAAGCAAATGGCAGCAATGCTAATTGTTGCACAACAAACAATTTCTGACCGTTTGAAAACTATGGGAAAGATCCAAAAGTGTGGAACATGGGTGCCACATGAATTGAATGAAAGACAGATGGAAAACCGAAAAACCATTTGTCAAATTTTGCTTCAAAGACATGAAAGAAAATCAATTTTGCATCCAATTATTACTGGCGATGCACATGGATTTATTTTAAGTCCTAAATGGGAATAAATCACTCGTTAATCAGGAACAACCATCAACATCGACTGCAAAACCAGATCGATTCGGCAAGAAGACAATGCTCTGTGTTTGGTGGGATCAGAAAGGTGTGGTGTATCATGAGCTTCTAAAACCCGGTGAAACTGTGAACATTAATCGCTACAGACAACAAATGATCAATTTGAACTATGCATTGATCGAAAAAAGACCAGAAGACATGGCAAAGTAATTTTTTTACACGACAATGCACCTGCACACAAAGCAAAACTGGTTCAGGATACAATCAAAACACTTGGCTGGGAGCTGCTACCCCACCCGCCGTATTCACCAGACTTGGCCCCTTCCGACTACCATTTGTTTTCATCAATGGGACACGCATTGGCTGAGGAACACTTTGATTCCTACGAAGAAGTCAAAAATTGGGTGTCTGATTGGTTTGCTCCAAAAGACGAAATTTTTATTGGCGTGGTGTCCACAAATTACCAGAAAGGTGGTCAAAATGTATAGAAAGCAATGGTCAGTACTTTGAATAAAATGTTTTTACTTTTCAATTCAAAATTAGTGTTTCATTTTCACAAAAAAACGCTGATTTCATACCGGTACACCTGGTATACACCATACTTTTTATGTCCATCTGCCTTACGACTTTACTCTTCTTCTAGGTTTCTTGTATCGGGATGATGTTCCAGACATTCTGCCCTATTTTAAATTGGACTACCAACCTCTCGACGGTTGAACTTTTTTATCACAATTAAACAAAGAATGCTGGGCTATCGATTGGCTATCGTATGAAATAAATTATAAAATAAATATGAGTACATAACTGTTCTTTTATAGCTTCGTGTACAGTTCAACAACATTTTCACCGAAACAGGTCTACTCTGTATGGAGATGTATCAGTCCAAATGTGACTCTAACGCCGTGAAACTAGTAGGACCATACAGCTGAAGTGGTAAAGCGCTTATCCCTAAGAGCAGGACAGAGAGGGTGGGCTGCTGACCAGAGGCCGTGCCGGTCACGGGCTGCTCCTCTTCCAGGTACTCCTCGTCGTAGTCGTAGTCGTCGTCGCCCCCGCGGGGGCCGGCCAGCTGAGTGCGCGGCACGGCTGGGGGCGGCGTCTCGCTGCCCGCGCCCCCGCCCCCGGCCGCGACGACGACCGCCTGGGAGACGGCGGCCCCGCGAGCCGCCATCATCGTCAGCAGCAGCGTCATCACTGCGAGCGGCACGGGCGCCGTCATGGCCGGCGCATGGCCGCCTCCGGCGCGCCCAGAGCTCTCGCCTTCCGCCCCCGGCTCGACGGCAGACGACGCCCCGCTACTACGACGGCGGCGGCGCTGGTGGCATCGCGGCCGCCTCAAAGCGCCGCGGCGCCCGAGCGAGCCAGCCGCATCGGGACGGAGGGGTTCGGGTCGGGACGGGACGGCACCTCGCGGCAGCGCACGTACGTCCGCGAGCCACGGCGGTCGCAGCACGACTGGCGGGCGGCGCGCTGCGGCACCGCCGAGCTTCCGCTGCGCCGCCGCGGCGCGGCAGCACCGTCTGCCCGCGGCGGCTGCCGATTGGCGCAGAGCGCGCCGCGCGCAGAGCTTCCGCTTCCCGCCGCTAGGAGGCAGCGCGTCGCGGGCCACCGTAAAGCTCTGTATAAAGGAAAGTATGGGGCCTTTGGTAGTTCAGGATTGGCTGATGCCGCGTCACATGACATTAGCAGCCATTGTGGATCCAAGCGTTACGCGTGAAGTAACGGACGTGTTGTGCATTTTAAGATTTTAATAGAATAATGCTTGAGTGCTGTGCTTTTGGCTGTTCATTTCGAGGGGAAAAGGAAGGAAAACTGTACAGAATTCCTTCCAAAGAGAGGGGTGCAACAAGAAGAAGAATATTGGTCGCAATGGGAAAGGTTGCAGGAACTCGACTTAACCTCTCAGTTAACTTTATTCATATCTGGCCTTTTGTTTTTTCCTGCTTTTTACATTGCTGTTAGTTTCCAATCCATTTGAACAACAAAAAAAAGTCAGATGAGCTAATAGGATGGTTTAAAGGTAATTTAATTACAAAATAGAAATCTTAGAGATAAAACTGCCACTGTTAGCATAAAATCAGAAAACAGTGAGTGGTACCGTACAAAGTTATCATGAATGATAAAAAATTTAACCTGATCGAATGCACAGTATGGTTTAAACTTTTTTTTTACGATGCTCAAAATTATAAATTCTACTTTGTCCAACACAATATAATGTACAAAACTAAAAAAAAAAAACTTTTGGATGAGGCAAGTACTGAACCTATTTCAGGAATGACTACCATTATGAGGAGACCGTTACTTCTGTTGCACCATTGTCGCTAATCTACATTGTATTAAAAGCAATACAGTTGTTACTGCTTCCTACAGCCTACTTCTGATAGTAGTGTTGTGACCATAGAAAATTTTAATTTTTATTCTTGCTTTTGTGACCATAATAAGAGTCCAGGCTCCATAGGCAAACAGCCAGCCGACATTAAGAAATAGTCCACCAGGACGTAGGGACAGGATAAGCGGCAGAGGCTGCCAAATATGGCTTGTTGATAAAATAACTTAGTGTTTGACTTCCTGCCAGAGGAAGCAGCATGACTCAAACTTGCACAATGGAAGACACAAACACCAGGGCGATAATACCGCGAGAGAGAGTGTCAGTCACGTGCGGAAATGACTCATGTGGAACCAAATTAAGTAGCGTGCAGCTAGAAACGACAGTGTTGTGTGCAACCAAAGGCATTCTTGTGCAAGCCAACCAATTAGAAACAAGAGTGTCATGTGGAACCATAGGCATTCTTGTGCACTCCAATCACTTAGAAATGAAAGGATCGTGTGAAACAAATTAGCTCGTGTGCGCACAAGTACATGAGAACCGAAATAAAAGGCCAGACAGCGGAATAGCTAGGAGCAGAGATTCAGGTGCAGATTCAGAGCCAGTGCCGGCAGTTTGGAGATTCCGCAGCAAGACGCCAGTGGGGCCGAGTAGGCCTGCAGCAGCCAATACAGCTGATAAAGACTTCAACTATGAGAAGATGGTGATAGACTCTGGTGGACACTCAGGAACTGCAGCTCAAGTAGGATTTTTAGAGTTTCATTGGAATAGTGTTGAACAGAGGCTGTCAGTCTTTGTCTCAATTACTTAGAGAGATTTCAGTGCTAACCAAGAACAAGTGATTGCTTTGTACTTGTGTCTTATGTGTACCGGCAATTAGCTTTGAAGTAGCAAGTCCGAATAAATAGACTGAATCTTACTAAGGGGTTTAGGGTCCAACACCTCACATAAGTATATGTGACAATAAACTTGATAGAAACTAACCAATCATTTATGCCTATTGCAATTCTGTAATCTATTTTCAGGAAACTTATTTGCTTCAAACCAAGGAGATTCTTTCCCTATCATCTCCGATATAAAGGTTAACAGCAATTTATAACTAACCCATTGTCGTTGACATCCCGATTGTGCTACGCAGCTTGCAGTTACTTCATTCGGGTATAGTGAGGCTGTGCCAGGACATGACAGTAGGCCTAGTTTTATTTGAACACATATTTAAAGTATTGCAGTGTCTTTTACTTTGGTAATCATTCTCCTAATGTCATAGAACAATTTTATGGGACAGATCTGACAAAAATATAAAGGATACACAATCATATAGGCACATTTATCAGTTCTGTTTACTAAGGTACCGTGCATACACATTTCAATCCAATACTTTATGTCCTATAACAAAAGAGACATTGGGCGAATTTTCGTAGTATCGAGTAGCAGGAATAACAAGTAAGTCGATATAGAGCTTTAAACTAGGGATTTTTCCTTGCGCTTGCAAACTAATAGTGGTTCCCTTTTGTCCTGTTGACTATTGGATAGGACCAGTTTAACGCGAATTACGAAAACTGGTGTTCAAAAATGGTTCAAATGGCTCTGAGCACTATGCGACTTAACTTCTTAGGTCATCAGTCGCCTAGAACTTAGAACTAATTAAACCTAACTAACCTAAGGACATCACACACATCCATGCCCGAGGCAGGATTCGAACCTGCGACCGTAGCGGATGCTCGGCTCCAGACTGTAGCGCCTAGAACCACACAGCCACTCCGGCCGGCTGGTGTTCAAACTCGGTGCCGCAACAACTGCAAAATCTCCTTTCGCTATTAATAGGGAATAGCAGGGAAAAGACAGTGTTTCATGCTCTCCACAACAAATGCTTCTCGACTCATTTAGCTTAAATTAGTTGAGATTTTTTGTTGCTAAATATCCGACATGTTCCGTTTGAAGCCACCGACCAGTTTTAGCAGTGTATTAGCTGGTTGAGTGTACTACCTTAATATACACAGCTACATGTGCTGTAGAAGTCAATGTTACACCAGCGGCGCAGTGGGCCAAAACTGGCGGCCACTGACGAGTTGGCCGTACTTTCCCTGGCTGCTGCACGTAGTGGGCACTTCCGACTGATGCAGAACGGGTAGGGTGACAAATTTAACCCTTGGATGTGTAGGCGTTCGCCACTTTGGTTTTCCTACAGTGCTGTGGACGTCTGTATGCGTTCCTGAGTCGCTGACACCTCCTTGCACCAGACAAGTTATTTCCATATGTCAGTGAATAAAAAAATTTCGAGTCTTTATCATACAATATATGTGCCTCACTGCTTGCTATGATTTGCAGAAATCTCGTTACGAGATCTAGAATCGTTTATGACATACGACTATTTTTATGTAGGTTGACTGTTAAATAAACGATAACAGCAACCAGACACTTTTTTGAATGCTATTTATTAATTTATTTCTTTATTTAAATAGCGCCATCACCGGTTTCGAAGCGACATGCTCATCTTCAATGGCTAGTTCACATTTTACATTAGCTTTCGGCTTTTGTTTGCCCTAGTGACGAAATTTCCTTGGGGTGGTAGTGTTTATAGGATTTGTAGACTTAGAGAAGGCTTTTGACAATGTTCGCTGGAATACTCTCTTTCAAATTCTGAAGATGGCAGGGGTAAAATACAGGGAGCGAAAGGCGATTTACAATTTGTATAGGAACCAGATAGCAGTTATAAGATTCCAGGGGCATGAAAGGGAAGTAGTGGTTGGGAAGGGAGTGAGACAGGGTTGTAGCCAATCCCCCATGTTCTTCAAACTGTACATTGAGCAAGTAGTAAAGGAAACAAAAGGAAAATTCAGAGTAGGAATTAAAATCCAGGGAGAAGAAATAAAAACTTTGAGGTTCACCGATGACACTGTAATTCTGCCAGAGACAGCAAAGGACCTGGAAGACCAGTTGAACGGGATGGACAGTGTCTTGAAAGGAGGATGTAAGATCAACATCAACAAAGGAAAAACGAGGATAATGGAATGTAGTCGAATTAAGTCTGGTGATGCCGAGGGAATTAGATTAGGAAATGAGACACTTTAAGTAGTAAAGCAGTTTTGCTATTTGGGGAGCAAAAGACTGATGATGGTCGAAGTAGAGAGGATATAAAATGTAGACTGGCAATGGCAAGGAAAGTGTTTCTGTAGAAGGGAAATTTGTAAATATCAACTATAGATTTAAGTGTGAGGAAGTCGTTCCTGAAAGTATTTTCTTTGGAGTGTAGCCATGTATGGAAGAGAAACGTGGACGATAAATTATTTGGACAAGAAGGGAATAGAAGCTATCGAAATGTGTTGCTACAGAAGAATGCTAAGGATTAGATGGGTGGATCACATAACTAATGAGGAGGTACTGAATAGAACTGGGGAGAAGAGAAATTTGGAGCACAACTTGTTTAGAAGAAGGGACTGGTTGGTAGAACATGTTCTGAGGCATCAAGGGATCGCGAATTTAGTATTGGAGGGCAGCGTGGAGGGTAAAAATCGTAGAGGGAGACCAAGAGATGAATACACTAAACAGATTCAGAAGGATGTAGGTTGCAGTAGGTACTGGGAGATGATGAAGCTCGCACGGTATAGACTAGCATGGAGAGCGACTTCAAACCAGTCTCTGGACTGAAGATCACAACAACAACATACTGTCGGAGTTATTCTAGGTGGCAATAGTTAGTGACTCACACTGCATTTTGTGTACAACTAAATTGTTGTTTTGGATTTTTAAAAGAGAATTTTTGATTTTGTCAGTAAAAATTAATTGCATTCAAATTCCCATTAAAAACATCAGAGAAAGAGCGCCACTAATTTCACACAATATTATTTTCTTTCGTTTCTATGAAATAATAGAAGAGAAAGAAAGTTATGCAACAATGATAAGTTGAAAACTGAACAGTTCATTTATACATGTAGCGTGTTCTTTCCAGACACCATTTTGATCTTGCAGCCACTATAAATCAAGTCACAAACGAACTTAAGACGTTAGCCACCAGTGGGCACTGATTTATCTCAGTGGGGAAAGTTGAAAATTTGTGCTGGACTGAAGTCGAATCCTGGTTTGGGAGAAATGTTCAACTTTCCTCATGAATGAGTGTCCACCAGCAGCTAATGTCTTTAATTCCTTTGTGTCTTAATTCATTCATAGTTTACAATGAAAATAGAAAGTAGTTGATGTGCTGCCTGTGTCCACGTAACACAGCCTTGTAAAAGAACAACTTGACACCAAACAGAGTTTTCCAACCTCAGTTTTCACCCTCTGGCACTGACTATTCGTAATGCTCAAACAAGAGTACGATCCTCGATTCTAAAATGATTACTGAACAAAGATTTAAAAAATTAGAATCAGCAGGAGAATATTGGCGAATATTGGAGAATTTTTTGTAGTTCTCAACCCCCTCATTAGTTTTTGAAAAAAAGCAAAAAGCAGCGAGCAGTGGACGCACTAAGTTTGCTTTCATTTACCTACTTCATTTGATACTTTGATTCTACGTGTCTTGAAACGTGTAAAGCCTCAGGAAGCCTTAAAGTTTTTCAATCTTTGTCCAATGTTTATGTCTATTGCTGGAAATTACAGCAATAAAAAACTTAAAATCCGTTATTTTAAAAGCCAGTTATTTTGAGCGGTTTTAACAGTCAGGTCAAACTGCACATGAACATACCTGCATAACCGAAAATCAGCTCTTTCAGCAATAAACGCCGTAGCTACGCTGTACCTCTGTACCGGGAAAATACAGCCAGCTTGTTGGTGAACGTCATTTTAGTCTATCGCTGTGCAGATCATAACTTAGACCCTAGAGAGACATAAACAGCACATGCAATTAAGTTCTAAAACCAACATACGTGTCATGTAACTGAGCCCAGAAAGCTCCATTTACACCGACGGAAACAACATCATAACTCAAAGAAGAATTGTCCGATATAAATGAAAGTTGGTAGGCGTGTTTCTACATTTGAAAGATGGCGTCTGGTCACATTCTAGTCAGTCGCATAAGAGCGGTGCTGGTAGCGCAAATCAGGTTTGCTTTAAGCATAGCTTGTAATGGTCGTGAGCTTTAGTTGCCTTTCAGATTGGATGTGGTGAGCTGATGTTACTCAAGAATGTCTTTAAGGCGACTAAGACTTAATTATCAAAACCTCACTGAGTTTGAACAAGATCTTGTAATAGAGCAACGAGCAGCTGGATGTTCTTTCCAGTGATATTGCAGAAAGATTTGGCAGGAATGTAGCCACTGTACATGACTACTGGCAGTGGTGGTCACAAGAATGCATGGTCACAAGAAGACCGGGCTGTGGACAGCCACATGGCACCACCGAGAGTGTAGACCGTCATGTTAGGCATATGGCGCTTGTAAGGTGGCGTGGTCTCCTGACCTTCATTTCTTACATATTCCGTCCTCACAATCGTACTCTGCACATCAAGACGCTTCATTCGAACCCAAACTCGATAAGGTAGAGTCAATTTTGTATGAATTCATGTAAGCGATATGCAAATCTACTAAGTAAATCGCAAGTGCGCACCGAGGTTGAAAAAAAGTCGAGGCTGGTGTACACAACATGATGGCCACAGGAATTTTCGTTCTGAAGAGGAAAGCAGCCCACTGGGAAGACTGTCCCTTCAGAGGGCTGGGTCAACAACATACCTACTTGGGCCGAAGTGACCTCCCAGAGAAAAAGACAGCTTTTTCCAGAGCGAAGAGATAACGACCCCTGTGTTTGACTTCAAAGCGAATTCCGCTACATTGTGTGGGAGCGCCCAGAAGACGCATTTTTTCATGGACTGACTGCATAGTTACAGAGTTCTCACAGGAGGACAGTATACGCCTAACGGAGATGCTACAGATTTCTGCAACGGTCGACTTAAACGAAACGTCATTCTTCCATTTAAAAGAGCAATGCTGATTGGCAGAATATTTCTGACGCAAAGAGTCAGAGGAGTGGGGGAAGGCGGCGAATGATATACCCTTGCAACTTTTCCAGAAAAAGGAGCATTTCTGTTGTCGCTGAAGGAGCGGGAACACTTAACGAGAGCGAGTGTGCTCATATGTGCACGCAAAGAGTGAGGAACAAAGTCTCTTCTCAGTACTTCACTGGGAGAGCACCTCTGTTGTTACCAAATTGGAGTGATACTTATTGAGTCACTCGTGATTAAGCGTTGTTCACCGTGTTGGCCGCCACACTTATTGTGCGGTGTGAACATGGACAGAGTACTAGTTAAACACCTGTGAGCGAGTATTGAGTGGCATCGCGGTGGACTGGTTATCCGACCGGTGTACCACGCCAGTAGTTAGACCAGGGGAGGATAGGAGTCCTTGACTTCATCAAGGCGTAGGGAGAGCTTGATTGGGCGAGGTCAGTCCGGATAGAAAGAGATAGTTGTGTTATTTGTTAGCAGCGATCGATACAGGCAGTAGTCGTCGCAGCTCACAGTATTGAGCGCTACTGCGTATGCAAGCCCCATCTGTCCTCCATAACAGGACACTCCATTACATTTCTCACACGACAGCCTTGACTGTACCTAGAAAAGTTATTCAAGTTGTGTAGGTCTGGCTTTCAGCCATTCTGCTGAGTAACATTCTTAAAGTAAAGGGAGAAAAGAACCTTTCCACACTTTGTAAGATAATAGCATTCCTATCCATAAGAGGCAATCTACTGTTCCGAAAATAACATGGAAATTTGTTATTATTGTATAAGAAAAAATTTCACTTGGTTTCTCAGAATTTTTTGTAATAAATAATATTTTTCGTTCATTTAATGTTTTTCTTACATTACCTAGAAATACTCCCATACCCAAGTATCCCACTAGTTACATAAGAATATATAGAATATTTTTGAGTCTTTTTCTTGCAGTTGACGACTCCAGAAGATATTTGTTGCTGAATGTTTTCAAGCAGTTCCTTTTGGTACATTAGGAGCATTAGTCTGACTTCTGTAGTAGTATGACGTGGAAATTGTTTCTTGCAGGAGCGAAAGGGTATTTGTTGGATCAATCCATTGCACAACTTGACAAAATAAAACCCACACACTCACATTCTGGCGCGTCGTACTGTGTCTGCAGCAACAATGTGAGCAGCTGTCAGCACCACAGTGGCACAAAAAACCTTTCAAATGGTTTGCTTCAAGCACAGATCCAAGACAGACGCTGTGTAGCGTACATTCTGCTGATACCAAACCACCGACTTTTGCCACTTCAGTATTGTCAGCCGAGAGCTCATTGGAGAGCAGGGTGAAGGTCTCTTGTATCTTCTGATGAAATCTGGATCTGGCTCGGTGCCAGTGATAGTTGTATGTTGGTTAGGAGGAGACCAATTGGGGGCCTGCAACCAGCCTGTGCACGTGCTAGACACACAGGAGGCGCTATTTCGTGTGACAGTAGGGGCCCTTCCGTGGTTATCCTAAAAATTTGTAGCCAATCTGGTGCTTCGACCTGTTGTATTGCCATTCATGAATAGTATTCCAGAGGGTAGTTTCCAACAGGATAACGTTCGACCACATACCGTTGTTGTAAACTAACACTATCTACAGAGTGTCGACATGTTGCCTTGGCCTGCTTGACCACCAGATCTGTCTCCACTCGACCACATATGGGGCGTCATTGGACGACAACTTCAGCCTCATCCACAAACAACATTAACCGTCCCTCTATTGACCGACCAAGTGCAACAGGCATTGAACTTGAAAGGTATGTGCTAAGGTCTGATCAGGGTAGCTCCAGAAAATAAAGTCGGTAGTTCCCAACCGCATGGTGAAATGAGTATAATATCTTCGAGTAGGAGGATCTTTAATGGTTAAGAGAGCCAGGCGAGCGCAGTAAAAAACCGGGGAGTCGCAGCTAGGTGCCCGGAGGAAGTAGACGTGTGGTGACAGCGTTAAGGTAGGACGCGCTCTCTGCCCATGACCAAACTTTAGCACGCAAATGAGAGAAGATATATAATGATTTCAAAATGGTTTTTGTTAGATAATGTTAGGATCTGTATATCCAAGGTTAGACACGGTAAGCGTTTTGTAAAAATTTTTGTAAGAGTTATTCGTGCTACAAAAATGTTGGAAATGGTGGGTTTTGTGTATGACTTCAAATTTTAACAATATATGTATTGAGATCAACATTGTGTTTAAATCTAAACAGCCTGAATCGTAATCCACATCCTTTGCTTGTATTGATTATGAAAATGAGTAGTAAAGTAAAGTTACCCACCAATGAAAGAACGTAAAGAAAATGAGGCCTCTATGCAATATATATGTGCAGTTCATAGCTTGAAATCGATTTTGGTATAACTAACGTTATCAGAGCAAAGTTATTTCAAATAACTAATTTTATGCCATTGTGCAACTAGCATTGATCAAGCCAAGATATAATTTCGTTAAGTAAACATCAGGGCCAAAAGTTAATTTGCCATTACCATCTTAATGCCATTGCACTAACGGCATTATTCTCTTAAACTTGATTGCTGAGTCAGATACAGGCTGCATTTCCGGCAAAATGGAGGAGTGCAAGAAACAAGTTCACAGACGCAGTCAGATGCAGGTTTGTTGAATAATTAATTTAGAACAATCTTATCAATGATACTTTCACAAATAAAAAAGGAAACAGTTTTAGTTAGATACTTTCAAACTCCATTCCACAAACTGACATTCGGCACCTGTACAACAGAATAGATGCAGGTTTGTATGTTTGCAATCAATATTCTATAGCTTACACAGGTTATTAATGTACCAGTATTCCACATTTTCAATGGCTTATGTCGAGCTTATATTAACCTATGATCTTACAATGTTAATCGGTTAAATTGTGCCTAGACAAATCTATTCTCGAAATTTCATCACCCCAATTTTTTTTTTTTTTTTTTTTTTTTTTATGTAGCGATTTTAGTTCCGTATTTCGCCAGTACTTGCGCGTGACAGGTTGAGAACTTGGGCCCGGATGGCCAAAGCAGTTAAGGCAACCGTTCCAGAGGGACAGAACAGCCGGGTTCGAGTCCCGGCCTGGTGCAAATTTTCTTCACCACTGATGTACTTCACACGATAAGCGGTTGAGGTCGTGTTTCTCTTGACAGTGAATCTGAAGGACAGTTCTGTTGCCAACAGCGCTTGCTTTCATCGATGACACTCAAGTAATTTTCAGCAACAATCCCGGCTGTTGTAAGAGCGGCACCTCTCAATTGTAAACTGGCTTTTGGGGAACACACAGACATTTTTTGTTTAGTTCATTGTACGTTGTTGTACGTTATCTGAAACGCAGGCGATATTTTAAGTTTTCTTTCGTTTATAATTGAAATCAAATCGTTTTAACACTTCAGCATACTGTTGTAGTAATACAAATGCAGTAGACCGGTACAGCCACTCTAATTTATGTGAAACTGCCAACATTAATGCGATGGTTATAATTTTTACTTTTGGCCAGGTGGATATGTAGCAAACAGTTTGAAACATCGAATTGTTGAGTCGCTCTTTTCACAAACGGAAGAATTACATTTGTTGTGTGAACTCTTGCTCTTTTTTGCAGTTCACTGCTTCCACAGGAATACAAGACGAATTATCAGTTTGGCAGGACGCATTTACTTTTCTGATGATCCCTCAGCAATACGTTTGAAACGTGTTATAACGCTTTTATAAGAACTGACATCCATCTGCATCAGGAATGTCCGGTATTTACCAAAAACAGGTGCTAATGTTTTGTGAATTTTGCTTTATGAAGTAGAAATACCGTAACAGAATCGACCTAAAAGCATGATACGAGGTGCATTCAAGTTCTAAGGCCTCCGATTTTTTTTTCCGGGCTGGAAAGAGATAGAAACATGCGCATTGTTTTAAAATGAGGCTGCGTTCATTGTCAATACGTCCCAGAGATGGCAGCACCGTACGGCAGATGGAATTTTACCGCCAGCGGCGAGAATGAGAACTGTTTTAAATACTTAAAATGGCGACGTTTTCCTTACTTGAACAGCGTGCAATCATTCGTTTTCTGAATTTGCGTGGTGTGAAACCAATTGAAATTCATCGTTGAAGGAGACATGTGGTGATGGAGTTATGGATGTGTCGAAAGTGCGTTCGTGGGTGTGACAGTTTAATGAAGGCAGAACATCGTGTGACAATAAACCGAAACAACCATGGGCTCGCACAAGCTGGTCTGACGATATGATCGAGAAAGTGGAGAGAATTGTTTTGGGGGATCGCCGAATGACTGTTGAACAGATCGCCTCCAGAATTGGCATTTCTGTGGGTTCTGTGCACACAATCCTGCATGACGACCTGAAAATGTGAAAAGTGTCATCCAGGTGGGTGCCACGAATGCTGACGGACGACCACATGGCTGCCCGTGTGGCATGTTGCCAAGCAATGCTGACACGCAACCACAGCATGAATGGGACTTTCTTTCTGTCGGTTGTGACAATGGATGAGACGTGGATGCCATTTTTGAATCCAGAAACAAAGCGCCAGTCAGCTCAATGGAAGCACACAGTTTCACTGCCACCAAAAAAATTTCGGGTAACCGCCAGTGCTGAAAAAATGATGGTGTCCATGTTCTGGGACAGCGAGGGCGTAATCCTTACCCATTGCGTTCCAAAGGGTACTACGGTAACAGACGCATCCTACGAAAATGTTTTGAAGAACAAATTCCTTCCTGCACTGCAACAAAATCGTCCGGGAAGGGCTGCGCGTGTGCTGTTTCACCAAGACAACGCACCCGCACATCGAGCTAACGCTACGCAACAGTTTCTTCGTGATAATGACTTTGAAGTGATTCCTCATGCTCCCTACTCACCTGACCTGGCTCCTAGTGACTTTTGGCTTTTTCCAACAATGAAAGACACTCTCCGTGGCCGCACATTCACCAGCCGTGCTGTTATTGCCTCAGCGATTTTCCAGTGGACAAAACAGAGTCCTAAAGAAGCCTTCGCCGCTGCCATGGAATCATGGCGTCAGCGTTGTGAAAAATGTGTACGTCTGCAGGGCGATTACGTCGAGAAGTAACGCCAGTTTCATCGATTTCGGGTGAGTAGTTAATTAGAAAAAAAAACGGAGGCCTTAGAACTTGAATGCACCTCGTACATTAGAAGACGTTGATTATAGAGGAAACTCTTTTACTGCGTCACATATCAACTTTCTGTCGTCTGAAAATCTTCATCATTCATCGAGACTTTGATCTGAGGTGCATCGTATTATTATGAGATATATGCATATCAGCTGGACAGACGTTTGGACGATATCCTTCAGGATAACGTCCAACACCTGTATCAATAAATGCCAAGCAGAATACGTGCTTCCAAAAGGGCCAGAGGTCGACGAACGTGTTGTTGGCTTGTTCAATTTGTGGAACTATTTCTCTTCAATAAATCATCCATTTTTTCTGAAATTGTAATCATTTGTTTGTCTGTACATGTACATCTTACCCACCGATTTCTGTCCCATTCGGATAATTCCTTCCTGGTGCTCTCCTTTTTTATTTTTGTCTTCTAGTTTATTCAATAGGCGTGGTCACAAAGCAAAAAGTATCTGTATAATGAAATAATAAGCAATCAGTTGCATAAAAGAAATTTAATTTCTTTACCGGTTTCGGACACTTAAGTCAGTTGCTTGGGAGTTATGCCTATCGCATTATTTGGGAGTGGCAACAGCAGTGTGCATACAGCAAAATGTCATAGTCATGTAGTTCACAGTGTCTGCATAAAACTCAAAGTAATGTGGAGAACAAGCTGAGAGCAGTGTTGCTAGCATGATGGTTGGGGCATTGTTGAGTTCAGCTAGAGAGTGATTGTTGATGACACTGTTCCGAACTGCTGCATTCAGTGGGTGTGTTTCATCGATTTATGTAGAAGTCTACATTTCCTCCGTTTTCAGTAAGTATCGTTGTGTATGTTAGCTGTTCTCATACGCAAAGTTAAAAGTGAAATTGTAAACAAGTTGAATGTTTATATTCATTGTTTCGAACATAATACATGAGCATGTAGTTCATCCTCTATATTTACGAACAAAATTAATTCAATACAAATGGTCTTGGTTGACCACCAAAGTGTACTTGCGTATGCTGTGCGCCAGCTCACTGGTTGGCAAAGATGAAGCGTGAAGATCGATAGCAGGCTATTGATCAAATGGACCTGTTACAAAGGAGGCAAGAGTCACACCGACAATCAACACGCCGCCAACGCCCTCTCGACAGTAAGTATTTAGGCCACTGCCACTGACCCGAGCACTCACTCACTCATCCAGGTCGGCATCTGTCAGTTTACTTGTAGAGCGGGTTTAGTTCATAACAGCTACGACAGTACGTAGCGACCATATTAGTGATTATAGCGGGACTATTACTGATGAGCTTGTACCACAAACATGGACTCCATTCAAGTCAAGTAAATACTTCCACTTCACGTAAATAAGAAACTGTATTAATTCATGTGTGCATTGTTGTCGTAGAAATAGGATAATGGCCACCCATAACAACATCCTCTCCCTTGCAATACAAGACTCTAGGAACAGAAACAAGAAACAATCTTTGTAGCCGTTTCCTAACAGGGAAATAAGTTCAAAACTAAAAGCAAGTATTTGGAACAGCGAAAGGAAGGCTTTCACGGTCAGAGTTAGTTCTCTACTTGTTGTTTACCAAATGTTTAAGTCCTCGCTCTCCGTGAGCGGGTCATACTGGAACAGATTAACACTTAAGTTGCGGTCTGTATGAGTTCACAGTTTCTACAGTCTTGTTCTTGCGGCTTTTCGTGGATGATGCTTTAGTACACAGAGACGTTTCAGCATTAGAAAATTGCAGCGAAATGCAGGAATATCTGCAGCGGATAGGCACTTGGTGCAGGGAGTGGCAACTGACCCTTAGCATAGACAAATGTAATGTATTGCGAATACATAGAAAGAAGGATCCTTTATTGTATGATTATATGATAGCAGAACAAACACTGGTAGCAGTTACTTCCGTAAAATATCTGGGAATATGCGTACGGAACGATTTGAAGTGGAATAATCATATAAAATTAATTGTTGGTAAGGCGGGTCCCAGGTTGAGATTCATTGGGAGAGTCCTTAGAAAACCTAGTCCATCAGCAAAGGAGGTAGCTTACTAAACACTCGTTCGACCCATACTTGAGTATTGCTAATCAGTGTGGGATCCGTAACAGGTCAGGTTGACAGAGGAGATAGAGAAGACCCAAAGAAGAGCGGCACGTTTCGTCACAGGGTTATTGGTAAGCGTGATAGCGTTATGGAGATGTTTAGCAAGCTCAAGTGGCAGACTCTGCAAGAGAGGCGCTCTGCATCGCGGTATAGCCTGCTGTCGAGGTTTCGAGAGGGTGCGTTTCTGGATGAGGTATCGAATATATTGCTTCGCCCTACTTATACCTCCCGAGGAGATCACGAATGTAAAATTAGAGAGATTCGAGCGCGCACGGAGGCTTTCCGGCAGTCGTTCTTTCGCGAAACATACGCGACTGGAACAGGAAAGGTAGGTAAAGTGCCACACACCGTTGGGTGGCTTGCTGAGTATAAATGTAGATGTAGATGTAGAAGTGAGTCTGACAGAATACCAACAAGTTCGGGAGGCGGCTCCGAGGTCCCTCGGCGGCGACGGCAGCGAGCGGTCGGCGACACTAGATCCGGAGCAAACTTCCTCTCTCGGCCGGCTGCGTCGTAACTAACGTGACGGTCGCGGAAGCGCTCCTAAGTACCCTAACGGCGGAAGTACACTTGTTCTCGATTGGCTGCCCTCGACACTGGCGGATGCAGCAACAGGTTCGTGGTACGAGCGACCTGTCTTGCTGACTGACACGCCCTCTGTACTGTGATCGGTGTACGCGAAGGGCCTCTGCAGGCCGCGCTGCGACTCACTCAGTCGGAACGTCGGGGAGTCGCAGGGGCCGTGCCGGCAACCAGCCCGACGGCAGTGTGTTGCCGTGTGGCGTGGGCGCTCGGCGGATTTCGCGACACGGCAATGCCCGATGGATCGCCACACAATGGAGGCAGTAACACTGCCCAAAACACTGGCAGAATGGGAGCTCTCTCCAGGGCGCCGCCATAGACGCCGACGATGGTGATCTGGACTAGTGGTGCACAACCGCGATTCATCGCTTGAGTCAATGCAACGCCGTTCATTGCCATCTATGTACTCAGCACCAGTCGAAACTAAGCCGTTTGCGTTGTGTTGTTAACGGCAGCCTACACGTGGGACAGTAAATCTCTAGTCCAGCTGCTGTTACGGTGCAGGATGACACAGAAGGGTCATTCTTGGATGGCAGACGCAGATGTGAAAGGGTTACGATGTGTTCGGTGCACAATACGGCGAACCTCCCCTGTGTTGGTCAGGCTGTAACTTAACTGCTTGCCTGCATCCAGCTGAGTGAATCTTCCTGAAACTGTCTACCAAAATTTCTCAAAAATGATTACCGCACTAGCTAATTCCTAACTTAAACTCGTGTACCGTGCAGAACTCTGACTATACTGAATTATACGAAGACTTAAAACGATTCGCTCAACACTGTCTACGAACTGAAGCTGTTTGTATAAAAATGCAGTACTACGCCGGCCGGAGTGGCCAATCGGTTCTAGAAGCTACAGTCTGGCACGGCGCAACCGCTACGGTCACAGGTTCGAATCCTGCCTCGGGCATCGATGTATGTGATGTCGTTAGTTAGGTTTAAGTAGATCTAAGTTCTAGGGGACTGATGACCTGAGCAGTTAAGTCCCATAGTGCTCAGAGGCATTTGTACCATTTTTTTGCAGTACTACCCCGAATGTATCCTTACTCCTGAAATAAATTTGCACCTGAACCTATAAAGAAATTCCTGGTCCGAAAATGTATTTTCACTTACCTCGTGTCTTGACAAACATTGTTGCAGATTTCTTCCAAGCAGTGCACAACATACAGCAGCGAAGTAACATTAAAAACTGTGACTGAAAATTCTATACCACAGCCTGAAGTGTGCGTACATATACAGGGTGGTCCATTGCTAGTGATCGGGCCAAATATCTCACGAAATAAGCATCAAACGAAAAAACTACAAAGAATGAAACTCGTCTAGCTTGAAGGGGGAAACCAGATGGCGCTATGGTTGGCCAGCTAGATGGTGCTAGGCCGGCCGGTGTGGCCGTGCGGTTCTAGGCGCATCAGTTTGGAACCGCGTGACCGCTACGGTCGCAGGTTCGAATCCTGCCCCGGGCACGGTTGTATGTGATGTCCTTAGGTTGGTTAGGTTTAAGTAGTTCTAAGTTCTAGGGGACTGATGACCTCAGATGTTAAGTCCCATAGTGCTCAGAGCCGTTTAGATGGTGCTACCATCGGTCAAACAGATATCAACTGCGTTTCTTAAAATAGGAACCCCCATTTTTTATTACATATTCGTGTAGTATGTAAAGAAATACGTTTTAGTTGGACCAGTTTTTTCGCTTTGTGATAGATGGCGCTGTAATAGTCACATAAGTACGTAGTATCACGAAACGTTCCGCCAGTGCGGACAGTATTTGGTTCGTGATACATTACCCGTGTTAAAATGAACCGTTTACCAATTGCGGAAAAGGTCGATATCGTGTTGATCTGTGGCTATTGTGATCAAAATGGCCAACGGCCGTGTGCTATGTGTGCTGCTCTGTATCCTGGACGACATCATCCGAGTGTCCGGACCGTTCGCCGGATAGTTACGTTATTTACGGAAAAAAAAAGAAAACGCAGTTGATATCCGTTTGACCTATGGCAGCGCCATCTAGCGGGCCAACCGTAGCGCCATCTGGTTTCCCCCTTCAAGATAGACAATTTTCGTTCTGTGTAGTTTTTGCGGTTGACGCTTATTTCGAGAGATATTCGGCCGATCACGATCAATGGACTACCCTGTATAATAAACTCAGTGAAAGGTCGTAACTGTAACTGGTAAGAAACGACTACTGACAAAATTCAAATGAAACTCTGTATTCAGAAGCAATGCTCTAAAAGTCAACTGATTGTTCAGAATAGTACACGCATGTTCTGAAGAAACAGACCTTGGACGACTACAGATAGAACGGTCATATTCACAGGAGATGTACATTAGTATGTTCTGCAGAAAAGATTAACATGTCAGTCACCTCAATTCACCATGTTTTCCGTTGCCTAACAGGCACATGGTCCGCCATGGGTCCTGGTAACTTGTTCGACGCGTGACGGCATCGATGCACGGAAGGCGCGAATGGCGTTCTGTGGTACAGCCTTCCACGATGCCTTCATCTGGTTCCAAAGTTGACGTGGTCGGACACAGAGCTGCACCCGTCGTTCCATCACATCGCCACACATTTCCGATTGGTGACTGTTGACGTGGCGGGTCAAGGGCGAAAGGCTGACGTCCTGTGATACCAAGAAGGCACGCGTTCGTGCAGCATCACGTGGTCGTGCGTTGCCTTGCTGAAAAATGGCGACTGGAGTGTTGTACAGAAATGGTATGGCTACGGGTCGCAGGACGTCATTGACGTAGGTCACAGTGACCTGGACATGCGCCATCTGTGATTTGTGGATGTACCCAATAGCACCCCACCCCACAAGACCTCGAGTTGGAGCTTTACGTCTTGTTCGAATACAGTGACTGCGATATCGCTCCCCCTGTCTGTGGCGAACCAATATGCGACCACTATTTTCAAACAAACAGGACCTGGCTTCATTAGAAAAGACTATCTGATGCCATTCCTGTTCCTAGTAACGTTGCATACACCATTGCCGTCTAGCATGTTTCTGCACATTCGTCAAAGGTAGGCGGAGAAGAGGACGACGCGGTCGTAACCTTTTCCTTAATAGATGGCGACAGACTGTCACCCCTGATAGTGTATCATGTTTGACAACGCATGAACCTGTGTTCAGTGTATGCCGCCTTTAGCATCTGAAGTTGGTCATTGTATGGCCGAAACCGGTTATGACTGTGTTACAAACATGTGATTGTGTCTATAAATAAACAAAAAATTCATACAAGTGTACCACGTGTTACGTTGTTCTACGGTTGCGTCAGAACAGAGCAGGAGGGCCTTTCGGACGAGCTGTCGATCTTCTCGGAGGGGTGGTCTGGGCGGTGCGACCTGACCCATCTCGTTGTATTCTACGGCGTTCCGTGAGCCATTCCGCGCACACCCCTTGCACTGCCGAAACACTTCCTCCCACACGAGCAGCAGTTTCCCGGATGGGTACATCACATTCTCTCATGTAAATAATGCGCCCCCTTTCAAACTCACTGATTGGATGGTACAGTTCGAGCATACGTCTGCGAGGCGTGCCGCACGTCTGTTCAAGTCACGCTGATGCATTACTTTCGGTTTATAGCGATAACGAGAGGCGCAGACACATTTTACCGGTAGGTGGTGTTGCGTCACCATATCGATGTTGACCTTGAACCCGCAGGCCGACATGGTTCAGTGTTAATCATTTACGCAGATCACAGAAATCTACATGTCCTACAAATATGATCGTCCCAACTGTTCAAGGTATTCTGTCATTTTTTCTGATCATGAGTGTATTTACATAACGTGACTTTAAGAAATAACTTTAAGCAAGGGGAATCTCATCTCCCTATCAGAGCAATCCATGTAACAATACTAGTATCTGAGCTTCGTTTCCGGCCGGAGTGGCCGAGCGGCGCTAGGCGCTACAGTCTGGAACCGCGCGACCGCTACGGTTGCAGGTTCGAATCCTGCCTCGGGCATGGATGTGAGTGATGTCCTTAGGTTAGTTAGGTTTAAGTAGTTCTAAGTTCTAGGGGACTGATGCCCTCAGAAGTTAAGTCCCATAGTGCTCAGAGCCATTTGAACCACTTTTTGAGCTTCGTTGCTACAATCTCAATAACACACAAAAATGTTACGCACTTACGTACCTCACTCTTTCAACATTTCAAAAAAATTCTTCTCTCTCCATAATTGCATCAAAAATGTGCATACGGCAATTCCAGCAATTTCATATGACACTTACAAATCACATTTCTTGACCATTCTTCAAAATACACCTTGCACTCAACACTGCTCAACTCAGAATTGGTGTAACTTTGCTAGCGGTCTCAGGCAGAGGCGGTCTAGCAACACAAAGATATTGTAGAAATAGTCAAAGATTATTCAGCTACATCGTTTTACTGCAGTCTAACGTTAACAGTCGCAACACTGCGTGTCTTTTTTTTCCCCCACTGCGACTGCAGCGCGCCAAGCGGCCAGGTAGTTACGCTGTTGAGTTAGGGGAAATCTTGTGCTAGCGAAAGCGAATCGTAATTGTTTACCTTCGTCTATAGAATGGTTTTTCCAAAGGAGAGCGTCTGCAGCCGAATAAACTGCAGCAACAACAAAAAGGATATACTGCATTCGTCTCTTTTCTCAGGTTTCCTAAGGACCCTAGGAACACAACTGTTTACTTACGATTTTCTGGTAAAATACAAATTTTACTGGATAATGTCGTGTTGTCTAAGAACAAAGAAATTGGCAGTAAACAGCAGAAGACCTGACTTTCAGCAGAAAGACAACTAATAAATGTGGAGTTTTCTTCACTTCACTTCCAGACAAATCAGTGAATGTGGAACGTAGTAATCTGCTATGGACAACAATATCTACATTATTTAACGTGGTAGATGAGGTACCACAACTATAGCTGAAGGAAAACTCACACAAACGTGATAATAAAAGAATAAAAACGATAAAACTGTTTCCCTACAGAGAAGAAACCAATTGTTGCTGCATCTGAGTCACAAAAGTAATCACATTTATAAAAATGTCTGTGTGTTAGAAAGCCGAGTGATGTGTAAGACTGTGCCGAACGTTAGTTTCCCTACAAAGTTGTTACGTGTCAAGGGAAGTGATTGTCATAACAAGAAAAGACAAAAAAAAAAAGGAATATATTCTTCTGACGCTTGAAATATGTTTACATTCTGTTGTTTTCAGCGGAATAAGCTGCAATTACGCACATATTCGCAAGTATTTCTTCGTCATTAAGTCGTGGTTTACGTCACTGAATCAGGGAGTTCAGCATCATTCGTGTCTCTTGATAATTTACTAACGCTTGGAACACAGAAATGCAATAACTATTTCGTTAATAAACTAAAAAAAAGTTAAATACGAACTTTGATTTTAAGGGCTGCTTTCTCCTCGTTTGGGGCGCTAGTGTCGCACCACCTGTCAGACAGTAACAATTTTCACAACAATGAGTGTCTCAATTGTATGTGTTAGACTGTGGTTTTACTCTGTGTGAGCTATAAATATCCATATTTACTTGTTGTTGTTGTGGTCTTCAGTCCAGAGACTGGTTTGATGCCGCTCTCCATGTTACTCTATCCTGTGCAAGCTTCTTAATCTCCGAGTAACTACTGCAACCTACACCCTTCTGAATCTGTTTAGTGGATTCATGCCTTAGTCTCCCTCTACGATTTTCGCCCTCCCCGCTTCCCTCCAGTACTAAATTGGTGATCCCTTGATGCCTCAGAACGTGCCCTACCAACCGATCCCTTCTTCTAGTCACGTTGTGCCACAAATTCCACTTCTCCCCGATTCTATTCATTAGTTACGTGATCTACCCATCTAATCTTCAGCATTCTTCGGTAGCACCACATTTCGAAAGCTTCTATTCCCTTCTTGTCCAAACTATTTACCGTCCATGTTTCACTTCCATACATGGCTACACTCCATACAAATACTTAAAGAAAACACTTCCTGATACTTAAATCTATAGTCCCCATTTACAAATTTCCCTTCTTCGGAAACGCTTTCCTTGCCGTAACGAGTCTACATTTTATAGCATGTCTGCTTCGACCATCATGTTATTTTGCTCCCCAAATAACAAAACTCATCTACAACTTTCAGTGTCTGATTTCCTAATATAATTCCCTCAGTATCACTTGATTTAATTCGACTACATTAATTATTCTAGTTTTGCTTTTTTTGATGTTCACCTTATATCCTCCTTTCAAGACCCTATCCATTCCGTTCAGCTGCTGTTCCAGGTCGTTTGCTGTCTCTGACTGAATTACAATATCGTCGTCGAACCTCAAAGCTTTTATTTCTTCTCCATAGATTTTAATTCCTACTTCAAATTTTTGTTTTGTTTCCTTTACTGCTTGCTCAATATACATATTGAATAACATTTGAGATAGGCTACAACCCTGTCTAACTCCCTTCCCAACTACTGCTTGCCTTTCATGCCCCTCGAATCTTATAACTGCCATCTGGTTTGTGTACAAATTATAAATCGCCTTTCGCTCCCTGTATTTTACCCCTGCCATCTTCACAATTTGAAAGACAGTATTCCAGTGAACATTGTCAAAAGCCTTCTGTAAGTCTACAAATGCTAGGAATATAGGTTTGCCTTTCCTTAATCTACCTTCTAAGGTACGTCGTAGCATCAGTATTGCCTCGCGCGTTCCAACTACTGAATCTCCCGAGTTCAGTTTCTACAAGCTTATCGATTTGTATTTACGTAAGAAACAGAATTTACAGAGCTACCAAAATAGTGTGAAAACCTCATAAGACGTGCCGACAGGGGTGTTCACGAGTATGCCTACCCCAGCTTTCCTGTGTAGTCCATCGTCTGGCCGCTGACACATACGGACGCTCCACAAACCAGGATGTTGGACGGTTCTATCAGCCGGCCTGTGGAGACCTACGGTGAGGTCTCTTTCAAGCTGTGGCAGATGCGGCCAACCCTGTCGCAGAGTACTTGGCATATCCCTGTCCTTCACTGTTATGACTCAACACCTGACGCTTACAAAACCTGCCATACTTAGTAACAACAACATAACGCATTCTGGTGGATGTTCTATCCGTCAGAGAGTATTTCAACTTCTTCTTCTCAGCACCGTCCCGTTGGAGCTGGGTCCGCTTTTTGCGTCAATGCACCCCATTTATTACCATTCAGCACTTCCTGTGGACTCAGGTTTCTTCATCTTAGAGCTGCGCTTACAGTGCGTAACTACTGTAAATTAGGTCATCCAAGTTTTTGATACTTTTAAAAATATCGGGAATGCGATATATCGATATCTAAAAAAATATCGTTACCGGCCCTCGATATATAGATAAAATTATCGATATATTGAGGGGAAAAAATATCGACGTACCGGGTAAAAAATATACGGGCTGTACATTGTAAATATACTGCAAGTTTTAGAGCTGTATATTTAAGTATTGATTTATTATTAGATGTTCTGTACATTAACAAACTAGCAGCCTGCTTATCACCCGTAGAGCAAGAACTGAAAGGAAAGCGATGCACGTTCACGCTTGGCGATAATCATATTGCTAACAGTGGTAACTTGCATGTAAGCGGTACAATGAGAGGTGTCCGATGGGTCTGCCTTTCGGTTTCGTCACATATCGGATTTCTCTGCATCACTTCATGTCCACTTGACTGTTTTTGTCGCCTCTGCAAACGCCAGCGACCTGGCAGCCTCAGTGCTAAAACTGCGTGGTGAAGCTAAGCGTTGCAGTTTCTGCTGGTGGTGCCGAACGCCGATTACGTCATTTATATTTTTACTCATTATTTACAGCAATTATTTTTTATGAATGTCGATGTGAAGAAACAGCACACTAGCTGCGCTAAAAATAGCTTCTCAACGCAGGTGGTGTGCTATTTCTTCACATCGGATATCTTGTTATTCCATTCACACCGCCACCCCACAGTGCAACCGCACTTCTTCCTTGTGTCAACTATACTTGCTTCACACAGTCAAAGAGAAAGATTGGACGTGATGAAAGCTCAAAAAGTAGTGAGGCTCCTTCACATAGTGAAAGTAAAATTATGTTCTAGTACAATTTCAATAGAACAATTTGAAATATTTATCGAAAATTCCAAAAAATATAATATGAAATTAAAATATGGGCACTCGGTATTGCCATTTCGATATCGATATATCTATCAGAAAAACAGATATATACTGATATTTTTTTTAAAAAAAATATATCAATATTTTATAATCAGTCCTAGTTTCCATTCCAACAAAGTCTCCATTGTTGCATCTTTTCATTGATTAGAGCCACTACAGCTAGTTGTCGGATTGATGTATTGCCTAATGACCTCTTCAGTATCCGCATTTCTGCGACATTTGGTGAGTGCTGGGCACTTCTAGGTGTGAGTCAGCTCTCGGCACTATGTAACGCATCTGCCGACGTTGTGCAGGTATACGATGTTACGCTGACTTCCGACCATGTCTTCACTGTTTTGGCAGGCAGTCAAAGTCCCCCATTCGCCTTCTCCAACATCAGTTTTCGTGAGCGTCCCATGGGGCTAGATCGTCCCCAAAAAGCTTGACAGACATCGGACTAGTGCTCGATGGTGTAACATTTTTGGTTTCTATCAGCTCTCTCCGATGTTATTCAATCTGTATATTGAGCAAGCAGTAAAGGAAAGAAAAATTTAGAGTGGGAATTAAAATCCATGGAGAAGAAATAAAAACTTCGAGGTTCGCCGATGACATTGTAATTCTGTCAGAGACAGCAAAGGACCTGGAAGAGCAGTTGAACGGAATGGACAGAGTCTTGAAAGGTGGATATAAGATGAACATCAACAAAAGCAAAACGAGAATAACGGAATGTAGTCGAATTAAATCGGGTGATGCTGCAGGAATTAAATTAGGAAATGAGACACTTAAAGTAGTAAATGAGTTTTGCTATTTGGGGAGCAAAATAACTGATGACGGTCGAAGTAGAGATGATATAAAATATAGACCGGCAATGCCAAGAAAAGCGTTTCTGAACGAGAGAAATTTGTTAACATCGAGTATAGATTTAACTGTCAGGAAGTCGTTTCTGAAAGTATTTGTACGGAGTGTAGTCATGTGCGGAAGTGAAACATGGACGATAAATAGTTTAGACAAGAAGAGAATAGAAGCTTTCGAAATGTGGTGCTACAGAAGAATGCTTAAGATTAGATGGGTAGATCACATAACTAATGAGGAGATATTGAATAGAATTGGAGAGAAGAGAAATTTGTGGCACAATTTCAGTAGAAGAAGGGATCGGTTGGTAGGGCATATTCTGAGGCATCAAGGGATTACAAATTTAGTACTGGAGGGTAAAAATCGTAAAGGGAGACCAAGAGATGAATACACTAAGCAGATTTAGAAGGATGTAGGTTGCAGTAGGTACTGGGAGATGAAGAAGCTTGCACAGGATAAGGTAGCATGGAGAGCTGCATCAAACCAGTCTCTGGACTGAAGACCACAAGAACAACAACAACATCAGTGTATGTTGATGATGCAATGTATGACTGATGTAGTATCAGGTGTCTCGAGATCTGCGAGCTACGCATACATCTAGCGTCATTTCCAGGCATCATTAAAGCGAGCGCGGACGTCAGTTGAGGCTACTGGCCGGCCGAAATGGCCGAGCGGTTCTAGGCGCTACAGTCTGGAACCGCGCGACCGCTACGGTCGCAGGTTCGAATCCTGCCTCGGGCATGGATATGTGTGATGTCCTTAAGTTAGTTAGGTCTAAGTAGTTCTAAGTTCTAGGGGACTGATGACCTCAAAAGTTAAGTCCCATAGTGCTCAGAGCCACTTGAACCATTTTTAAGGCTGCTGACAGTACTGTCTGGACATAATAAAACAAAACTTTTCCCTGTCGTTTATTTATGCCCCGACAGAATGACCTTTTTTATCCTTGAACTGATTCCAACACACAAATCACTTCATTGGCAACTGCCCAGCAGTTCAGTACGCCTTTCTCCTTGCACCCTTTCACAAGTCAACAGCTTTAGGCATTACGTGTTGCCTCACGCAAAAAGACGAGCGTGGTAGTACGAATGGTTATGTTTGTAAATACACCAGTTTGCAGCATCAGCCACGTAAATTTTGTCTCTAACGTCGTAGTTACGTGACGTTTCCTGACGACGCACCGTTGTTGCTTAGCGAACAGCTTTCTCACTCGCACTATGTCGATTGGTTTTGGTTGAAAGTGACACAACGAAAGGGCTATGTAGAGTGACGAAACTCAGTCGCTAAGTGATTAAGCACTAGCAGCAGTTGTTCACAAGGGAATCTCCCCGTCAGGTTCAGTTTTAAGACGGTCCATCGGGTAGCCCGTCAAAAAACTGAACACAGATAAAGCACGAAAACAGGAAGAAGGTGTACCGAACTGTGAAAAAGAAAGCAAAATAGAAACAGTGAACGGTCCGAGGACAAGAAGTGCAATAAAGAGCAGCCTGAAACAGTAATACCATCGTGGATAAGTGTGCATGATGTTGGGCTGCCAAGCGCCCGAGTCGTGTTCGAAATTCATTCGCGCCATTAATTTTTTTTCGCATTATGAACTGTCTACATCTACATCTACATCCATACTCAGCAACCCACCTGACGGTGTGTGGCGGAGGGTACTTTCGGTACCTCTATCGGTTCTCCATTCTATTCCAGTCTCGTATTGTTCGTGGAAATAAAGTTTGTCGGTATGCCTCTAGGTGGGCTCTAATCTCTCTGAATTTATCCTAATGGTCTCTTCGTGAGATATATGTAGAAGGGAGCAATATACTGCTTGACTCCTCGGTGAAGGTATGTACTCGAAACTTCAACAAAAGCCCGTACCCAGCTACTGAGCGTCTCTCTTGCAGAGTCTTCCACTGGAGTTTATCTATTCGCGATTACTAAATGATCCTGTAACGAAGCGCGCTGCTCTCCTTTGGATCTTCTCTATCTCTTCTATCAACCCTATCTGCTACGGATCCCACACTGGTGAGCAATACTCAAGCAGTGGTCGAACAAGCGTACTGTAACCTACTTCCTTTGTTTTCGGATTGCATTTGCTTAGGACTCTTCCAATGAATCTCAGTTTGGCGTCTGCTTTACCGACGATCAACTTTATATGGTCATTCCATTTTAGATGACTCCTAATGCCTATTCCCAGATAATTTATGGAATTTACTGTTTCCAGTTGCCGACCCGCTATATTGGAGCTAAATGAGAAAGGATCTTTTGTTTCTATGTTTTCGGAGCACATTATACTTGTCTACATTGAGATTCAATTGCCATTCCCTCTACCATGCGTCGATTCGTTGCAGATCCTCCTGCATTTCAGTACAATTTTCCATTGTTCCAACCTCTCGATATACTACAGCATCATCCGCAAAAATCCTCAGTGATTTTCCGATGTATGCACAAGGTCATTTATACATATTGTGAATAGGAACGGGCCTACGACACTCCCTTGCGGCACACCTGAAATCACACTTACTTCGGAAGACTTCTCTCCACTGAGAATGACATGCTGCGTCTGTTATCTAGGAACTCTTCAATCCAATCACACAATTGGTCTGATAGTCCATATGCTCTTACTTCGTTCGTTAAACGATTGTGGGGAACTCTATCGAACGCCTTGCGGAAGTCAAGAAACACGTCACCGTGTCTATGGCCCTCTGAGTCTCGTGGACGAATAGCGCGAGCTGGGTTTCACACGATCATCTTTTTCGAAACCCATGCTGATTCCTACAGAGTAGATTTCTAGTCTCCAGAAAAATCATTACACTCCAACATAATACGTGTTCCAAGCACGACGTCCGTCGGTTCATTGAAATTTTTGCTCTCTTTCTGCAATCTTGGCAGTTGTCATACTGTACATCGGTTATAGAATATAAGTCATGTGGTAAGAATATATTACCGTCGTAAATGTAATGAATAGTGATAACAGGCGAGATGCCACACGGACGTCTCACAGAAATGAAAACAACACCTTAGCGGACGTGTACTACGTTAGAGCAAAGGAATTTAAGAGACAAGACCTCCAAAACGGAATGCGACTTCAGAAATGTTAAAAACTTGTTTTGACAGAGCACACAGAAACTGTGTGATTGTGAAACTGTTGCGTTCATCTGTTGCATCTTATGTGAGAAACTATTATATTTTCATCATTTCCTTGGGAGTGATCACACTCACATTCATGCAAACACGTATCTCGTGCAAGGAGGCGTATATGACTCACTTGCAAGTCGTACAAATTAGGTTCGCCGGTAAGAGATTCCTACCATACGACACACACGTGCTGTCACTAATGCCGAGAGTCACACACGTTGGAGTATTCTATTGACTTGTCTCCTTGTCATCAAACGTTTGCGGTTCCCATTCGAAAGCCACTTCCTTTCGGCTGCTAATAGAATAGTTGTGCAGAATCAACTGTCATTACAGCTCCCTTCCTTACTCCTCACTGTTGCAAACGGACGTTACACCACGACACAGGCACAAATTTGAATAAAGCGAACATCGGAAAAATAGTTGCACGAGGGAAGTTTGGATACAGCTCGCTCGATTGGTAGTCCAACATCGTAGCCACTTACCCACGACGCCACTTTTAATTGTCTGCTACTCTATATTGAACTTCTTGTTCTTGGATGTTCACTGTTTCTATTTCGCTTTTTTTCCACAGTTCAGTACACCTTCTTCCTGTTTTCATTCTTGATCTGTGTTTAGTTTTTGACCAGCTGTCCACTGCGTCCTCTTACCACTACTTATGAGGGAAGGTGGGGGGATTCGATGTGGAGTTTCCCTCGTTAGTATTGCGGGCAGGTTCATTGGTTTGTGACAGACTGGTACGGGGTGTCATAACTGAAATGAGAAGTAAGAGAAGATGGTTGTGTGGCGGTGAGACCAGGATTAGGGTTTGGACAGTAAATCAATGAATATGTCTGGTACACTAGACAGGCAAATCTAGGACGGTAATAGCTCTGAATGGACGACAAAGTCGAATCAGTGGTAAAAGTGAATATGTAAAGAATTTTTTTCTTCTTGACTAAATTACTTTAATCACAAATTTGGCATCAATAATGAATCATCCTAACTGAAACATATATTACAGTTTATGTTATTAACCCCCACAAAATTAAATACTATACTTTCAGGTAGTATACCATATTTGCAGTACCAAAGTGGTAGATGGAATTAGTGTTATTGAAAACAAAATATTTTTTTCACCAAATGATTATATAAATAACCATATATAAATTATTTGTACAAACTCTAGTAACATCAACTTAAAGAAGTAATTTTTTTCACCACAGCACAAAGCGACACTGTATCCGTAATTAATACAAAGTTGGATAAACATAGTCAGCAACAGCTTAGTATTCACGCAGTAAAATACGAGAGTAATAAACCTAAAGTTGCTGCTACTAAAATGAATGATGATGACGAACATGCACTACTATTTGAGTTTGGGGTAGAAGTTTCTGGCTCTCCAGTTGGTCCTGTCTCTCCAGTTGGTTCTGTCTCTCCAGTTGGTTCTGTCTCTCCAGTTGGTTCTGTCACTCCAGTTGGTTCTGTCACTCCAGTCGGTTCTGTCTGTCCAGTTGGTTCCGGCTGGTTCTCAATATACGTCTGCAGCCAGACGCGGATACTGTCGCGATGTTTATCCGTCCAGTCCATGTTTGCCTGGGCTCCAGCTAGAGACGCCTGCACGACCTGCAGTGTTGCTGAGTCGAAGTTTGCTTCATTGTCATTAACAAAACTGGTGAGCTGGAAAAAAAATGTTTTGGTAAAGACAAAACATAACGTGCTGAACAATTTTTCTTAGAATACAAAATGGTGAAACAACTGTTTACGTAATTTCTTGTATTCATCTGGCTGGTACTTGTTCGAGAAACAAGGATCCTTAACTCATTGAAAGCATATTTATGTTTGTTCCTACACCCTCTTTGTTATCAAACTCTTCTGTCAGCATGGAGTGTCGGATCGTGTACGGCTCTAAATGGAGAGAGCTTTGGAGTAGCGGATGTGTGTATTTTACTTCTATCAAATCTACAAACATGCTTCACAGAGTACCGAGCAGTCCAGAATGGGTGGTACTTTGTACCACTACGAGACGTCCCCTTTCCCGTTCGTCTACCGACTGAAACGAGGATGAAGGGATTGTCCTTGTGCCTCCGTTCGAGCTGTAATCTACCTTATTTAGAACCTGTAGTCCTCACGTGTGGGTGCAAAATGAAGCCAGGTGGATCGTACTGCAGTTTGTTGCAAATGCCAGCCCACTAAGTTTCATCCGTAGGGTTTCGTGAAAAATCCTCTCCATGGATTCTCGTCCGAGTTCACAGAGGATTTCCATAATACTCACACGACGATGCACCCAGCAGTCACAAATCTACCACCACGTGTCTAAATTGCTTCGATGTCTTCCTTTAATCCGATCTAGTACGGATCCCAAACCCTCGAGCAGTACCCAAGAATAGGTCGCACCAGCGTCCTAAATGCGATCTCCTTTACATGTGAAGCAAACTTTCCCAAAATTCTCCCAATAAGGCAAAGTCGAGCATTCGCTTTCCCTACCAGAATCTTCATATACTCGGTGCAGTTTATATCGCTTTGCAGCGTTACACGCAGATATTTAAACGAGGTGACTGTGTCAAGTAGAACGCTACTGATGCCGTATTACAACATTGCGGATTTCTTTTCCCTACTCACGATGGAAAAGAATATGAAACGTACAGGGACAAGAGGGGCGTTGTTTGTGAGGTTACAAGGGATACTTGAGGTTACAAGGGATGCTGTAATAGTGTAACTAATTTGCTGGATGTGGTAATGTTTACTGTGGAAGAACAGTTGGGGTGTAGCACCCACAAGTCAATATATTTATGGAATCACCTTCTTGATAAAGAGAGGAGGCAGCATATAACAGTTTCATATTGAATTACTTAGTTACAGAATTGCCCATGTCTATGTGCATAACTTGGTACATATGTTAATAATGTAAGGTGTGCTTGTCTTGCTAATCATTGGATTTGCTGGGTATCTGATCAATGAAATAGGAGTACTCCATAAACATAAGAGCTCCTCAAAATAGTTCAAAACTCAAATTTAAAACATAGTAGCAGGAATAATATTTTGGACATTAAAGAACATGTTTTATATAAAAATTAAGTTGTAAGGATGTTTGAGAACCTCTGAATAATAAGTTATTGTCTTTTATTGTGAAGGTACTGTTCAGTTTTCGAAGTATGTAGGGCAAAATGAGTATTTCGTATGCCACACCTTTTAGGCAAAGACGTGATTAAACAAAAGAAGAGGAGTGAAACTGCCTAAAAGTGGAGTGCCCTTAAATATATAAATAATCTGATGATTGTCTATAAAATAATATAAGGTATTTAGTTTTACGTATTTCAATATTGTAACATTGTAAATGCATGATGGTCATGTTTAGAAATAATATATTTGACTAATGTAGTGTCACGTGACGAGACACAGGACGGAGGATAGGGGACAAAGGTGGTGGTCTTTTGATCGTGGTCCGTCGGTGCGGTAAGGTCGGTGCGGCTAAGAGCCGCAGACATAGGATCACGTGGTCATCAGTTTGTTCTGTGGATGTGATTTAGAAAAATAAAAAACGTTTTCATTCTAAACTGTTGTCGGTGTAAATTATTTGTTAACGATCGTGATTTGGACAAACACTTGAATTCATTCAGTGCTGTACTTAGACTGGCTATTTACTCGATATAGGGCGCGAATGCAACTGTGCACAACCGAACTCCTTTTGCAGACGAGTCATGATAAAAGGTTGCGTACAAGCCCCAGTGAAGTTGCATGTTGCATGAGAACATACAGGCTCTCCATTTGAATGCCCTGAAAAGCGTGTCCAGTGTGTAAGTGAAGAAGCCGAGCAACCAGAAATTTCTGGCAGCTGAATTGCTATGATATTCCGGCGGGGGTGACCGAGCGGTTCTAGGCGCTACAGTCTGGAACCGCGCGACTGCTACGGTCGCAGGTTGGAATCCTGCCTCGGGCATGGATGTGTGTGATGTCCTTAGGTTAGTCAGGTTTAAGTAGTTCTTAGTTCTAGGGGACAGATGACCTCAGAAGTAGCGCTCAGAGCCATTTGAACCATTTTGAACTCCATATCCGCATCCAGTGATGCCTATCGTCTGATGATGACAAGGTGACCGGTCGGTACCTATTGACCTCCCGACGTCTGTTCGGACAAGTTTAGTTTAGTCTGACGTTGGGACAATCCACCCAGAGGAGGTGGAAATGTACAATGCCTATCGTCTGAGGATGACAAGGTGGCCGGTCGGTACCTGTTGACCTCCCGACGTCTGTTCGGACAAGTTTAGTTTAGTCTGACGTTGGAACAATCCACCCAGAGGAGGTGGAAATGTACAACAACAATGCACCACTATATGACCTAGTGATTCGGTGGCGGAGGAGATTCCACTGTAGTCGAACAAGTCTGAATGGCGAAGAACGAAGTGGCATTTCCATCTAACGCCACCTGCCTTGTCCATAAGCTCTGTGCTCGCGCTGGAAGTCGAACGTTAATGTGCATCCACGCCGACAGTTGTGGATTCACTGCCCATGGAGGCCTATCAGTTATGTGAAAGCATGGTGTCTGTTCTTTCAGACATTTTCATTCTTCGCCACTGATTCCTCATAAAGTCCCGACGCAGCTAATACCAAGAGATAAGAAAAGAGTGAGAAATGACCGAAATGAATGTTGACAGTTGTGGATTCACTGCCCATGGAGGCCTATCAGTTATGTGAAAGCATGGTGTCTGTTCTTTCAGACATTTTCATTCTTCGCCACTGATTCCTCATAAAGTCCCGACGCAGCTAATACCAAGAGATAAGAAAAGAGTGAGAAATGACCGTAAAGAATGTTGACAGAAGCGACTCGAAAACATATCAGATCAGCATGGATGCGTTTAGGCGAGGTCCTGTATTATTGATAACACTCATTAAGAGGAAGAATAGTCTGAATTGTACTAAAAAGCTAAATAGATCACAGAAAACACTCGTTCTCATTAAAGTTTTCAGAAATCGTTATTCTATAGAAAGTAATTGTCAAAGATGCATTGTAGCTGGCTTCGCCTAACTTCCAACACGTCATAAAAAGAAAGTAGTGTAGAAATACTAGTACGTTGGACTATAAAATTCCAAAATGAAAATAGCAGTTTGAATAAAGTCAGTACCGCCATTAGACTGTTGTTTATTTACAGTGTTACATTTACACTTACACAATCATGATTTCGGCTTTAAAGTGGCATTATCAAGTGTTTTAAGGGTTATAAATTGCCTAAGATGCCACACTGTCGTATTAAAATACACTAGATATACGACAGTATGCCATCTTAGGCAATTTATAACCCTTAAAACACTTGATAATGGCACTTTGAAGACGAAATCATGATTGAGTAAGTGTAAATGTAACACTGTAAATAAACAACAGTCTAATGGCGGTACTGACTTTAAAGAAATATATTATGATTGTGGCCACGCATTAAAAAAAAAAAAAAAAAAAAAAAAAAAAAAAAGCAGTGTTACAACAGGAATTAATTGAGGATGCAGAAGTCACGGGATAGCGATATACTCATATACATATGGTGGTACTATGGCGGTACTATCGCGTACACAAGGTATAAATGGGTAGTGCGTTGGCGGAGCCATCATTACTGCTCAGGCGGTTCGTGTGAAAAGGCCTCCGACGTGATTCTGGCCGCGCGACGGGAATTAGCAGACTTTGAACGCGAAATGGTAATTGGAGCCAGATGTGTGCGACATTCCGTTTCAGGAATTCAATATTCCGAGATCCAGAGTGTCAAGAGTGTGCCGAGGGCACCAAATAGCAGGCATTACCTCCCACCACGGACAATGCAGTGGCCGACAACATGCACTTAACGACCGAGAGCAACGGCGTATGCATAGAGTGGTTAGTGCTGACAGACAAGCAACACTGCGTGAAATAACCGCAGAAATCAGCGTAGAACCGCAGAACGTAACCATCTGGACAGTGCGGCAAAATCTACATCTACATCTACATCTACATTGATACTCCGCAAGCCACCCAACGGTGTGTGGCGGAGGGCACTTTACGTGCCACTGTCATTACCTCCCTTTCCTGTTCCAGTCGCGTATGGTTCGCGGGAAGAACGACTGTCTGAAAGCCTCCGTGCGCGCTCTAATCTCTCTAATTTTACATTCGTGATCTCCTCGGGAAGTATAAGTAGGGGGAAGCAATATATTCGATACCTCATCCAGAAACGCACCCTCTCGAAACCTGGCGAGCAAGCTACACCGCGATGCAGAGCGCCTCTCTTGCAGAGTCTGCCACTTGAGTTTATTAAACATCTCCGTAACGCTATCACGGTTACCAAATAACCCAGTGACGAAACGCGCCGCTCTTCTTTGGATCTTCTCTATCTCCTCCGTCAACCCGACCTGGTACGGATCCCACACTGATGAGCAACACTCAAGTATACGTCGAACGAGTGTTTTGTAAGCCACCTCCTTTGTTGATGGACTACATTTTCTAAGCACTCTCCCAATGAATCTCAACCTGGTACCCGCCTTACCAACAATTAGTTTTATATGATCATTCCACTTCAAATCGTTCCGTACGCATACTCCCAGATATTTTACAGAAGTAACTGCTACCAGTGTTTGTTCCGCTATCATATAATCATACAATAAAGGATCCTTCTTTCTATGTATTCGCAATATATTACATTTGTCTATGTTAAGGGTCAGTTGCCACTCCCTGCACCAAGTGCCTATCCGCTGCAGATCTTCCTGTATTTCGCTACAATTTTCTAATGCAGCAACTTCTCTGTATACTACAGCATCATCCGCGAAAAGCCGCATGGAACTTCCGACACTATCTACTAAGTCATTTATATATATTGTGAAAAGCAATGGTCCCATAACACTCCCCTGTGGCACGCCAGAGGTTACTTTAACGTCTGTAGACGTCTCTCCATTGATAACAACATGCTGTGTTCTGTTTGCTAAAAACTCTTCAATCCAGCCACACAGCTGGTCTGATATTCCGTAGGCTCTTACTTTGTTTATCAGGCGACAGTGCGGAACTGTATCGAACGCCTTCCGGAAGTCAAGAAAAATAGCATCTACCTGGGAGCCTGTATCTAATATTTTCTGGGTCTCATGAACAAATAAGGCGAGTTGGGTCTCACACGATCGCTGTTTCCGGAATCCATGTTGATTCCTACATAGTAGATTCTGGGTTTCCAGAAATGACATGATACGCGAGCAAAAAACATGTTCTAAAATTCTACAAGAGATCGACGTAAGAGATATAGGTCTATAGTTTTGCGCATCTGCTCGACGACCCTTCTTGAAGACTGGGACTATCTGTGCTCTTTTCCAATCATTTGGAACCCTCCGTTCCTCTAGAGACTTGCGGTACACGGCTGTTAGAAGGGGGGCAAGTTCTTTCGCGTACTCTGTGTAGAATCGAATTGGTATCCCGTCAGGTCCAGTGGACTTTCCTCTATTGAGTGATTCCAGTTGCTTTTCTATTCCTTGGACACTTATTTCGATGTCAGCCATTTTTTCGTTTGTGCGAGGATTTAGAGAAGGAACTGCAGTGCGGTCTTCCTCTGTGAAACAGCTTTGGAAAAAGGTGTTTAGTATTTCAGCTTTACGCGTGTCATCCTCTGTTTCAATGCCATCATCATCCCGTAGTGTCTGGATATGCTGTTTCGAGCCACTTACTGATTTAACGTAAGACCAGAACTTCCTAGGATTTTCTGTCAAGTCGGTACATAGAATTTTACTTTCGAATTCAATGAACGCTTCACGCATAGCCCTCCTTACGCTAACTTTGACATCGTTTAGCTTCAGTTTGTCTGAGAGGTTTTGGCTGCGTTTAAACTTGGAGTGGAGCTCTCTTTGCTTTCGCAGTAGTTTCCTAACTTTGTTGTTGTACCACGGTGGGTTTTTCCCGTCCCTCACAGTTTTACTCGGCACGTACCTGTCTAAAACGCATTTTACGATTGCCTTGAACTTTTTCCATAAACACTCAACATTGTCAGTGTCGGAACAGCGTTAATGGGCTGTGGCAGCAGCCTAACACCATGACATCGCCTGCAGCTTCTCTCCTGGGCTCGTGACCATATCGGCTGGACCCTCCACGACTGGAGAACCGTGGAATGGTCAGAAGAATGCTGGTAAGAGCTGTTCGTAGGGATCGAGCGTGGTGCAGGCCCCACAGAGCCATCGACCCAATTTGTCAACAAGGCACTGTGCAAGCTGGTAGTGGCTCCAGAACAGTGCGGGCTGTGTTTTCATGGAATAGACTGCGTCCTCTGGCTGGAAACGGTTATGTTCGGTTACTTGGAGGCAACTGCAGCCATTCGAAGACTCCAGGTTCCCAAACAATGCTGGAAATTTTACGGAAGACAGTGCACAATGTCACCAGCCCACAATTTTTCGCGAGTGGTTTGAAGAACATCCCGGACAGTTCGAGCGAATGATTTGGCCATCCAGATCGGCGGACATGAATCCTATCGAACATTTTGGGACGTAATCGAGAGATCAATTCGTGGACAGACTCCTGATCTGGCAAGAATTTCGGCATTATGGACAGCTATAGAGGCGGCATCTCTCAGTATGGACTTCCAACCACTTGTCCCCTCCACGCCACGCCGAGTTGCTCGACTAGGCCGGGCAGAAGGGCGCCTGACACGGCATTACGAGGCGCTCCGTGACTCTTGTCACCCCACTGTAAACCTACACGATATTTTACTCATTTTAGTACTGGGCACTGTATAGCGAAGATGATGAGGAATGGCACAGTACTCGACGCATTCTGAAACATGCAGTCTAGTTACTTATTGACTATATGGAATTTTCTTTAGCGAGTGTTATTTTTTTTTTACTTGCAGCGGATACTTACCTCATTAAGCTGCTCTTCCGTGGTCAACCTCGCCGCAATACCAGAGACAACGGTGCTGATAATGTTGAAGCCGCCGTAACTGCAAAAAGAGGTTACACGTTTTACTTGTTGAACACATTAATAGCCTCCTCTAGAGTGAACGATATTAACATTAGTGTTTGTCCCAGAAAAGCTGCGTCCTCTATGGTTGTTTATAATGTACCTGACACTGTGAACTACAGTAAACAGCAGAATCTGAAATGAAGTGGGAATAGATGGAGCAGTTCACACTGTGATCGACTTTCTCCTTACCTCATTAGTTGTGCCCTAGGCGAGTACAGCTAATTACACTGGAGCGCCAAAGAAACTGGTATAGGCATGCGTATTCAAATACAGATACGTAAATAGGCAGAATACTGCTCTCCGGTCGGCAACGCCTATATAAGACTACAAGTGTCTGGCGCAGTTGTTAGATCAGTTACTGCTGCTACGCTGGCAACTTATCAAGATTTAAGTGAGTTTGAACGTGGTGTTATAATCGGCGCACGAGCGATGGGACGCAGCATTTCCGAGGTAGCGGTGATTGGGGATTTTCCCGTACGAGGATTTCACGAGTGTACCGTGAATATCAGGAATAGGGTAAAACATCAAATCTCCGACATCGTTGCGGCCGGAAAAAGATCCTGCAAGAATGGGACGGACGACGACTGAAGAGAATCATTGACAGAAGTGCAACCCATGCGCAAATTGCTGCAGATTTCAAACTTTCCTGGAAAAATTAAACTGTGTCCGGACCGAGACTCGAACTCGAGACCCTTGCCTTTCGCGGGAAAATGCTCTCCTGTGAGCGTCTGTACAGTTTACAAGGTAGAAAAACAGGTACTGGCAGAAGTAAAGCTGTGAGGACGGGTTGTGAGTTGTGCTTGGGCAGCTCAGATGGTAGAGCACTTGCGCGCGAAAGGCAAAGGTCCCGAGTTGAGTCACGGCCCGGAACGCAGTTTTAATTTGACAGGAAAGTTTCATGTCACCGCACACTTCACACTCCGCTCCAGAGTGAAAATCTCATCTGGTGCTGGTTTCAATACTGGGCCATCAACAAGTGTCAGCGTGCGAACCATTGAACGAAACATCATCGATACCGGCTTTCGGAGGGCCCACTCGTGTATCCTTGATGACTGCACGACACAGAGCGTTACGTCTCGCCTGGGTCCGTCAACACCGACACAGGACTGTTGATGACTGGAAACTTGTTGCCTGGTGGAAAGAGTCTCGTTTCAAATTGTATCGAGCAGATGGACGTGTACGTGTATCGAGACAGCCTCGTGAATCCATAGACATGAATGGCGGCAGGGGACTGTTCAAGCTGCTAGAGGATCTGTAATGGACTGGGGCGTATGCAGCTGGAGTGAAATGGGACCCCTGATACGTCTAGATACGACTCTGTCAGGTGACACGTACGTAAGCATCCTGTCTGATCACATGCATCCATTCATGTCCGTTGTGCATTCCGACTGACTTGGTGAATTCCAGCAGGACTATGCGACACCACACACGTCCATAGTTGTTACAAAGTTTCTCCAGGAACACTCTTCTGAGTTTAGACACTTCTCATGGCCACCAAACCCCCGAGCCACGAACATTGTTGAGCTTACTTGGGATGCCTTGCAATGTGCTGTTGAGAAGAGATCTTCACTCCTAGTACTTTTAAGGATTTATGGACGATTCTGCACGATTCATGATGTCCATTCCCTCCAGCCCTACTTAAGACATTAGTCGAGTCCATGACACATCGTGTTGCGGCACATCTACAGGCTCGCGGGGGCCATACAGGTGTAGCAGTTTGTTTGGCTCTTCAGTCTAAATGTAGTTGCGAATATGGGCAACCATCAGCTGTATAGTGGAATGATGATAGTGAAAAATTGTGCCTAACCGGGCTTCGAACCCGGATTCCCCGCGTATTGAGAGCGGTCGCCCGACTATTCAGCTATCCGAGCATGACCTACAACCAGACGCAAATACCCATATGTCGTCAACCATGTGTCTACATCCTATACTAGTACATACAGGGAGACATTTCAGTTGAGACTCTGCATGTGCATCTTTTCAGAGATGGTTGCAGGACTCGGTTGTTCGCTACAGGATGTCAAATCAAACGCCTTTCAGTCGTCTAATTTCCAAACTTATTTTATTTTTCTACCAGCTTCGGTGATTTACTACGCCATCTTCAGGCCCATGACCGACGTGTAGGAAGAGCCCGCCTCAGTTCTGGTCAAAACAGGGACCAGCATTCAAATACTGGCACCTGTAGGTTTCTGCTCGCTACATCGATCACTTCAACCACTGTCTGCCGACTGTTGGAGAGTGTAAGAGTTGGAACATACAACAGGTGTTTTAGATCGACTGCTAATGTACAAGTGTTACTTGCAGGCATGAAGAAGTCGCAATATTCTTCATGTTTGTTAGTGCGCTTTCTCTCGACCTGTGGTGCAGCTCTAGTGCATTCTGAGCTGTTGTTCTTGTGGGAGTCCTTGCTCATCAAGGTGCAACACGTCACACGTCTTACAAGTATCTCACCTCGGCCTTGCAAATGGTATATTTGGAAAGTATTTAAAAAGGATCCTTCTATAAATCATGTCTTTAACTTTTATCTCTGAAAATTTTGACTTTAAATGTATTCTATAAAGGGCTAATATTAAGTTCACAGCAGATATATTCTTTAGACTACTTCTACTGTAATGATTCTACTCTCTTGTTACAGGCGTCGTATGTTGGTTTATCAGTACACTATCGTCCTCAGTATATTTACAGCTGTATAAACCATCCCTGTTATCATGGTACGACACTAGATCCATCTTTAGTTTTTTGGTTAATGTCACACTGCTCCTCCTTGGAACTCCAAATACTTTCACGTATGTTTGCGGGCAAGCGAAATGACCGCCGTTTCTACCAGGAACCGTATGTATCACGCTTGATTGACGGCGACTACATAGGTTAGTCATATTTACCATTACGCCATATGGATCCCGACAGTTTTTTTTAAACACATTAGAAATCTGCCTTGAGTAGTTACAGTATCTTCTGGAAAACTACTGCAGGTAAAAGTCTGGACATGTTTTACTGGATTCGCCAGATCAATAACAACAAAATAAATGGAAATCGTCCTTTACTGATTCACGAAGATATGGAAATATTTTAATATGTTATTCTACCAGCAAAACTAAAGAGAAAAGTACATATAAAGAAAGGTCCGCAAATGTTTAGTACGGATTTACGGCTAATAAACGATTTTGCCTGAAATTTAGCAACTTCGCTAATACGAAGCCATCGCAATACTGTACGAGGTTAAAGTAAAGCACGACTTCCATTTATTTTGTTGTTATTGGTCTGGTGAACCTAATAAAACATGTCCCAGACTTGTACCTGCAGTAGTTTTCCAGAATATCTAGAGAAGAAAAGTTCGTAAACTTTAAGTTATTAACTACTTGTCCCAAATTGTTTTTAAATTGCATACAACTGCACATAGTTTTCAATAGTACTTGTAGGGAATTTAATTTTGAAAAAATGATGGTAATAACGTTAATTGAAAGTGTATGAATGTGTCAGATAATCTGCTTTTATTCATAACATAGCGCACCCAACTTCATGCTAAACGGGAGCAAACGAAGCTCAGTGATAAGGAAGTTGTACAGCGTACATACAATTTCACAATACATTCACAATAAATGTTCAAAATGCCTCCACCGATTTCAATGTATTTAGCTCTGCACGTGTATGAACAGATTTTGTTGCCCGTTTCAGTTTCACAGTGTTGTTCCTAATTTCGTCTACTGCATGCATAATGCCAGCAGGTAATGCAGATACACGTCTGGAACATGTTTTATTAGATTCACCAGATGAATAACAAAATAAATGGAAATCGTGCTGTACTTTAACCTCTTACACTTTTGCGGTGGCTTTACATTGATGAAGTTGCTAAATTTCAGGAAAAATCTTTTATTAGCTGTAGCTCTGTAACTAAACATTAGCTTACCTTTGTTTATATGAACAATTTTCTTTAGTTTTACTTGTAGAATAACATATTAAAATATTTGCATATCTTCGTGAATCACCCTGAAGAAGTCGTGAGATGAATTTGTTGTGAATTCATTTGACGTAGACTTGCAAGACAGGATACACCTGCAGTTCAACTGACGTGGGGAAGGTTATTACGTTAGTTTCTAAATATTTAAATACAGTTTCTTATTACATTAGATACATCTCCATTCCCCGTGTTTCACTGAAATAAATACTGTTATGCATGCGTTCTATATTGTTTACCGCTCACGGTAGAATCAAACCTAGTTCCGGCAAGAATGGAACAATTCAGTATACAAATAAAATAACTTCATTTATTTATTCGGATTTCACCGAAATTGTTTTCCCAGAACTCGTAATATATTCTGCTCCTGCGATATGCCGTCTAATTTTCGCAGATAAGAAACGTTTTGAGACATTACTAGCATCATTTTGTTCTTCGACAGCGTAAACATGCCCTTAAACAACAAACAATATGGCAACTATTGCGTTCGCCGGTTAAACTGATGTAATTCGAAGCTGATTTTCAGGCACGTTTAGAATGAAGGAGATCGTGAATCTAGCACCAACGACATCTGTTGATCACCGTTACGATTCGTTACCATCGTCACACGATGAAGCGCTTTTACCAGCGGTGTTCCATATGTAAGGCGACACATTTTTTTTTTTTTCTCAAGGTATGTTGGTTTTACTCAGGATCCCTATACACCATATTATTCCCCACTCTTTTGGCTGTGAAGTTCTATTTTTCAACATAATCTCCGTTTAATGCGATGGCCTTACGCCACCTTACTGGCAGGGCCTGTCTGCTAGCATGGTACCATTCTACTGGTCGACGTAGGAGCCAACGCCTTGCTTACTGCTTCCTGCGTGGCGCATCCTCCGATGGGCCAAACAGATGGAAGTCGGAAGGTGCGAGATCCGGGCTGTAGGGTGGATGAGGGGGACAGTCCCATGAGGTTTTGTGAGCAGACATGCGCGAGGCCTTTCTAAGCCGTGCTCACTCCAAACTATGCGTTTCCTTGAACTTGGCTGTCTGTCTGTGTTTGGTTTCCCGCCGTTGTTGCGGCTATTCCATGGTTCTTCCTCCTTCTACGTGTGGCACCAGCCATATGTATCTATATTTGCACCATCTTTGGTCTGGTGCATATAGTTTCCGGCTAGGGGCTGTGCGGGCAGTCGGTCGGTTGGTGTGGACCAGGGAGGATATCTCCGTGCGGCGCAGTCGGCTGTGTCTGCTGGCGGTCCCTGCGCAGTGTCGGGGCGTGTGTGGAGCTGTCCGATGGCTACGAGCTCCGTGGCTCACCGACCCAGGACGTCAAAGTTGAGTGGTGTGTTAAGTACTCAAGCCACGTCCATTCATGTTGTGTCGTTCGTTTCGGTGGTTCGCTGTTGGGGAGCTTTTTCTGTGAGCAACACCAAGTATTTTGTAGTGGTGAAATCGAGCTGCCGTGCAGTGGTGTCAAGTATATTGGTCGACTACAATTTGAGTGCACCAGCGGATTTTTCTGCCTTGTGGCCGTTAGTGTTCCGGTTACCTGCCCTGGCCACTAAGGTAATTTCCGGCAGTGTCCTTTGCTCACCTGTTGTCACAGTCCAACACCGTGTGTAGTTTTGACAGCTTAATACATATTTCATTGTGGATAATCCGGTCTGTAACAGTGTGGTCTTTGAGTTTTCATGTTGTGATTGGTGGCTAGCAAGTCGTTTGGTTGGTCGGTCTGTGACTGTCTCTTGGTTGGGTTATCGACGGATCAAGTGTAGTTGGGGCCAGCAGCTGTCGCACCTACGTGAACTTTAATGTTTGTAGGGCAGGTCCACCCCCCCCCCCCCCCTCTCCCTCCCCCGGATACATCTGTGTGCCGGTGTACTGCCATTTTCATGGGTGTTTAATGGTCTGTTGGTAATCTATTATAGCCAATGCCTTAAAGAAAATTTTTTTTATTGTGGTTTATGTAAATCAAGGGCCTTCAGCCCGTATAAGAAAGTCTGAATTCTGGCAAGTGGATATTTTGCTGAAAGTTACTGTTGTTGTGCTAGCTTTTCATTTAGTGCGCTGTCAGCCACTTCAAACTTAAACGTTCAACGTATTTTGAATTTTTGGAAAATCAATTGTGGGCCTTCAGCCGCTTAAAACCTTATTTTTAAATTTAGTTATTGTCGCTGCGTTGCTTTAGTGTGCTTTTGGCCACTTTAAACTTAAAGGTTAAAGTATTTTTTTGAATTTTTGGAAAATCAACTGTTGGCCTTCAGCCACTTAAAGCCTTATTCTCAAAATTTCCCCTTAAGCGAAAACATTGCGTCCTTCTGCCTTAAAAGATTGTTGTAATATATTTTAAAATTTGGAAATTTAATTGTGGCCTTCAGCCGTTTGTATTGCACCTTGTTTATGTTTGTTCTATCCACTTTTGCCTTGAGGCTTTCAGCCTAGATGTGATATATACATATATATTTTTATTATTTTATTTGCAATTTTAGCTGTGTGTCTTCAGTCACTTGAAATTTACCTTGCTGATTTTTAAGATTTCTCGTTTGGAGGTCCTCAGCCCTGAAAGAATTGGATTTTGAAACTCGTAGTTGTAAACGTTCGGCTATGTGCCGTTTTGGTTTAAAAGTGTTATTAAATTACAATAACTTACAATTTTGAACAGAAACTGACCGACACCTTATTTGGCCCTTTCCACAATTCTAATCACCTACCGTGCGGGTTTAGCTGGCGTATCACTTTCGTTGTCATGGAAAAGGAGAAATTCGTCAATATTTTTGTGGTGACGAACACGCTGAAACTTTTGTTCAGTTTCCTGAGGGTAGTACAATTCACTTCATACTTGATCGTTGCACTTCGATGGAAGACATCAAACAGAAGAACTCTTCATAGCCCCAGAAGACTTTATCGGCTGAGGCTCCGGCTCTGAACTTTTTCTTCGGAGGAGACGTGGTCCGTTTGCCATTTCGCTTCCGGTTCAAAGTGGTGAACCCGTGTTTCATCAGGTCTGACGATTTTCGACAAAGAAATGTCACGATCAGCTTCGTAACTTACGTGAAACTCCGCAGAGACGGTCCTTCGGTTCTCTTTGTGGTCTTCTGTTACGCACAGAGGAATCCTTCGGGCTCACACCTTTGAGTACCCCAGCAGGTGGACGAGTGTGTCAACACTACCCACAGAGACGTCCAGTTGAGCAGCGAGGTGTCTGACTGCGAACCGTCGATCACTTGGAATGAGAGTGTCCGCTCGTTCCAACATTGCAGGAGTCTCCAGCTGCGTGCGGCCGGCCGGCACGCGGAGGTCGGACAAGTTCGCGCGACGTCGTTTCGAAGATGGAGATGCATCGCCTGATTGTGCCTTGTTTCACTGCCAGGTCTCCGTAGACATTCTGCAGGCGCTTATGAATACTTGCGATACTCTGGCTTTCCAAGAAAAGAAATTTAATGACAGTTCTCTACTTGGAACGGATCCCCATTGGGGACGCCATTTTGAAGGCTATGCACAGTGCCGACACTTACCAAACTTCGTGAAACTATAGTCTGAAGCGGGAATGTTCGACGATGTCCCTCAACAAACTCCGCACTTTTGCAGCGAAAACTGGGCGAGAAAAAGATGTGCTGCATTACTTATTGAACGCTCCTCGTAGTATAATATACTCGCAAGTACGAGGCGTGTTTTTGAAGTAAGTACCGTTTTGAAATTAAAAAAAAGACGTGCTAAGATATCTCAATAATTTTATTTTTACATGAAAACCTGTACCTTAATCTACGCACTGACGCCATTACAGTCTGATTCTTCTTTGTTTACGTTGTGTACTGAGTGTTTAAGATGCCTCCGATACTCGTGAGTCCCGCCGGCCTGTTATAAGATTCCTTAGTGCTAAAGGCCTAAAAGCGACCGATATTCATCGTGAGATCTTTGCAGTTTACGGAGAAAACATCATGAGTGATGGAATGGTAAGAAAGTGGGTGAGAGTATTTAAAGATGGCCACACAAATGTGCATGATGAACAATGGAGTGGGCGTCCTTCGGTCGTTAATGAAAGTTTGGTGCAGGAAGTGGACAATAAGGTAAGAGAAAACAGACGTTTCAAGATTTCCTCCTTGAGGAATGACTTTCCTAATGTTTCTTATAGTGTTTTGTATGGCATTGTGACCGAGCACTTGAATTACCGGAAATTGTGCGCACGTTGGGTACCGAAAATGTTGACGGATGTGCACAAAACCAAACGTTTAGACAGTGCATTGACTTTCCTTGAGCGGTACCACAACGACGGTGATGATTTCTTAAGCTAAATTGTTACGGTCGATGAAACATGGTTGGCCTACGTCACACCAGAATCAAAGCAACAGTCCATGGAAGTTGAGCAAGGGCATCGTTTTGCTGCAAGACAATGCACGTCCGCATGTGGCGAATCAGACCAAAGATCTCATCACATCTTTTCGATGGGAAACTCTAGATCATCCTCTGTAGAGCCCTGATCTTGCGCCCAGTGACTACCGTCTGTTGCTGCACTTGAAGAAACACCTGGGCGGTCAGCGTCTTCAAGACGATGACGAAGTCAAAACAGTGGTGATGCAGCGGTTAACAAGTCAGGCGGCACACTTCTAGGACGAGGGTATTCAAAAACTGGTACAACGTTATGACAAGTGCCTCAATATTGACGGAAATTATGTAGAAAGGTACATTAAGGTACAGGCTTTCATGTAAAAATAAAATTATTGAGATATCTTAGCATGTCTTTTTTTAATTTCAAAACGGTACTTACTTAAAAAAACACGCCTCGTATGTAATGTAATAAAACCAGTTCTGAAAGAAAAGATACTTAGCTCGTTTCGAACGTTGGGGCTACAATTGGGGAGCTACTTCAGCTGTTCTGGGGTCTGGAGAACTGACCACATGCCCCTCCTCCCTCTGCCTCCCCCCCCGACCTTAGCTCATCACAGAGTTAATTTCATACAGATACTGTTGTGCACATAGTTCCACGTAGTTAGTGCATACACAACTTTCCCACTAGAGCGCGCCCCGCTAAGCACAACAGCGCAGGCGCAGCGCTCGTCCGTCTCCGCACTACGAGATGGCGCTGCCTCAGAGACGGACCAAATTCTGCTTCCGCCAATCCGCGTATTAATATGTAACGGAGCCAATGAGATTGCTACTAACGTAGAACCTTTTCTCCTCGCGAATCACACTCGCGCAGTGATGCCTGAACGCGCGAGGTATTATATCGAGTGTACAGACCTCCGATTAGTCAGTCTGCATTTGTCTGCAACAGCCTGTACCAGTCTGCATTAGTCTGTACCAGTCTATAGTCAAGTTTCAGTCTGCACCTAATAAGATTACCATATTTCTGTACTTAGCCATGAAGATAAATGTATAGACACTTTTGTCAAGTATCAGAGGTATGTGAGAATAAGATTAACGTACCAAGACCAAAGGAACTTCGGATTGTCAATTGTAAATAGCATCCAGAACCAAGGTAAGTTATTTTTATGCTTGTTATTATTTTAATAAATGTGTGTGAAAATTAATCAAGTTCTGTTTAAAGTTGGTCACTGTCAATCTGCTATTCTAAGCGTGCAAGTGGCATTTCTATCGTCTGACCTAACGGCAGAAGATAAACACGCCACAATAAGACCACGAGACATATTGCTCACTTTCGCCTACTTCGTCAGAGCGACAAGTCAAATAATCTGATGGTGTGTGCACCGAAGGTCTTACAGTATGCACACCACAGATACCTTAAGGAGTCAATGAAAACCCAAAACTTCTTCAGTAAATGAAACCTTCAGATTTGTAGTCGTATGATTCTTGAGTGAATCACCTTCATAGGTTGATATACGCAGGATACTCACTACTGCCTGATGGCGTCGAAGTTCTGGCTGAGGAAGTTGAGCGCAGCCTGGATGCCCTGCGGCGTGCCGAAGGTGGAGGAGAAGACGGTGGACGAGTCCTGGCTCCTGATGCCGGAGTTGTTCGTGATGGTCTTGGAGAGGTACCTGCGAACAGCGGTGGCACAAGGTCAGGCGGTAACTCCGACACAGACACGTCTAAACTTATTCTGGTCGCACAGCATCTGCACGTGGGTGTGCTGTGCCTGCAGTTGTAAGAGGTAGGTGCAAGGCAGAACTGTATTACTACAAACACGTACAGCTTCAGCGGTAAAACACACACATTAACAATGGTCCAAGTAGCCAAGCTGGCAAAAACAACCTCAGATCTTACGATACATGTTCAGAAAGTAAGTCTAATACTTCCAGGAGTGCTAGTTTTGCCAGGTTCGCAGGAGAGCTTCTGTAATGTTTGGAAGGTAGGAGACGAGATACTGGCAGAAGTAAAGCTGTGAGGACGGGGCTTGAGTCGTGCTTTGGTAGCTCAGTTGGTAGAGCATTTGCCCTCGAAAGGCAAAGGTCCCGACTTCGAGTCTCGGTCCGGCACACAGTTTTAATCTGCCAGGAAGTTTCATATCACCGCACACTCCGCTGCAGAGTGAAAATCTAATTCTGGAAACATCCCCTAGGATGTGGCTACGTCAAGTCTCTTCAATATCCTTTCTTTCAGGAGTGCTAGTTCTGCAAGGTTCTCAGGAGAGCTTCTGTAAAATTTGGAAGCTAGGAGACGAGGTACTGGCAGAAGTAAAGCTGTGAGTACCGGGCGTGAGTCGTGCTTCGGTAGCTCAGATGGTAGAGCACTTGCCCTCGAAAGGCAAAGGTCCCCAGTTCGAGTCTCGGTCCGGCACACACTTTTAATCTGCCATGAAGTTTCATATCGGCGCACACTCCACTGCAGGGTGAAAATCTCATTCTGGGAACATCCCCCAGGCTCCGGCTAAGCCATGTTTCCGCAATATGCTTTCTTTCAGGAGTGCTAGTTCTGCATGGTTCGCAGGAGAGCTTCTGTAAAGTTTGGAAGGTAGGAGACGAGGTACTGGCAGAAGTAAAGCTGTGAGTACCGGGCGTGAGTCGTGCTTCAGTAGCTCAGATGGTTGAGCACTTGCCCGCGAAAGGCAAAGGTCCCGAGTTCGAGTCTCGGTCGGGCACACAGTTTTAATCTGGCAGGAAGTTTCAAGTCTAATACTGTTGTTGATAATTCATCCGGGTTATATAGCCGTGGTCTATGGAATACTTCTACTCCTAACGTTTCGTCCAATACTACGTAGGACATCTTCAGAGGTATGGCTGGTCCTGCTGAGTCCTGCCGACTGACGAGTCGGGCGTCGGAGAGCGGCCTAAATACCGAGGAAAGTGGGCGTGGTCTAGCTTGCACATAGTAGCAGAGAGAAAACTAGCCAAAGATAAAATGTAACTATCGATAATACTTCGTCACAGATAAAAATCACTTATCGATTCTGTAACGCCACTGTCGATATCTCGCTTAATTTCAAGGCCTCTTCTTTTCTATTAAAATTATCTCCTATTTATAAATTTCAATAGCCTCCCTATACAGTCATGGATAATAGTTCGTGGTAGCACTTACAACTGTAGTTTCAGAAAACTTAACTACATGGTCACCGGACTGAAGTGCATGCTGCGCAACGGCCGATTTATCTACACTCCTGGAAATTGAAATAAGAACACCGTGAATTCATTGTCCCAGGAAGGGGAAATTTTATTGACACATTCCTGGGGTCAGATACATCACATGATCACACTGACAGAACCACAGGCACATAGACACAGGCAACAGAGCATGCACAATGTCGGCACTAGTACAGTGTATATCCACCTTTCGCAGCAATGCAGGCTGCTATTCTCCCATGGAGACGATCGTAGAGATGCTGGATGTAGTCCTGTGGAAAGGCTTGCCATGCCATTTCCACCTGGCGCCCAGTTGGACCAGCGTTCGTGCTGGACGTGCAGACCGCGTGAGACGACGCTTCATCCAGTCCCAAACATGCTCAATGGGGGACAGATCCGGAGATCTTGCTGGCCAGGGTAGTTGACTTACACCTTCTAGAGCACGTTGGGTGGCACGGGATACATGCGGACGTGCATTGTCCTGTTGGAACAGCAAGTTCCCTTGCCGGTCTAGGAATGGTAGAACGATGGGTTCGATGACGGTTTGGATGTACCGTGCACTATTCAGTGTCCCCTCGACGATCACCAGTGGTGTACGGCCAGTGTAGGAGATCGCTCCCCACACCATGATGCCGGGTGTTGGCCCTGTGTGCCTCGGTCGTATGCAGTCCTGATTGTGGCGCTCACCTGCACGGCGCCAAACACGCATACGACCATCATTGGCACCAAGGCAGAAGCGACTCTCATCGCTGAAGACGACACGTCTCCATTCGTCCCTCCATTCACGCCTGTCGCGACACCACTGGAGGCGGGCTGCACGATGTTGGGGCGTGAGCAGAAGACGGCCTAACGGTGTGCGGGACCGTAGCCCAGCTTCATGGAGACGGTTGCGAATGGTCCTCGCCGATACCCCAGGAGCAACAGTGTCCCTAATTTGCTGGGAAGTGGCGGTGCGGTCCCCTACGGCACTGCGTAGGATCCTACGGTCTTGGCGTGCATCCGTGCGTCGCTGCGGTCCGGTCCCAGGTCGACGGGCACGTGCACCTTCCGCCGACCACTGGCGACAACATCGATGTACTGTGGAGACCTCACGCCCCACGTGTTGAGCAATTCGGCGGTACGTCCACCCGGCCTCCCGCATGCCCACTATACGCCCTCGCTCAAAGTCCGTCAACTGCACATACGGTTCACGTCCACGCTGTCGCGGCATGCTACCAGTGTTAAAGACTGCGATGGAGCTCCGTATGCCACGGCAAACTGGCTGACACTGACGGCGGCGGTGCACAAATGCTGCGCAGCTAGCGCCTTTCGACGGCCAACACCGCGGTTCCTGGTGCGTCCGCTGTGCCGTGCGTGTGATCATTGCTTGTACAGCCCTCTCGCAGTGTCCGGAGCAAGTATGGTGGGTCTGACACACCGGTGTCAATGTGTTCTTTTTTCCATTTCCAGGAGTGTATTTTACCCAGTGGGCAAAGACTTTTATGCTCCTTTACCCTCGTATTCACACTTGTTTTGTAGTACCTACATAGACCTTGCCACAGGTACACGGAATTTTATACACACCGCTAGATGGTAATGGTGGCCTTCTATCTTTAACAGAACGAAGTACTTGTCCTACTTTTCTGATAGGTTTGAATACCGGTTTCACTTTATGTTTCAGCAAAATTTTGCTGATTCGGTCTGTAACCTTACTAATAAAAGGTAAAGACACCGTGTTCTTCCATTACTGTGTACCATCCTTGTCCTTTGGCCTAGACCACGCCCACTTTCCTCGGTATTTAAGCCGCTCTCCGACTCATCAGTCGGCAGGACTCAACAAGACCAGCTATACAACTGAGGATGTTCAACGTAGTATTGGAAGAAACGTTAGGAGTAGAAGTATTCCATGGACCACGGCCAAATAACCCGGAAGAATTATCAACAACAGTACCATCCGGTCGGGAAAGCCTTCACTGTATGATAAGTCTAATACGTTTTTTAAATTATTTTTAAAAGTCTAACCAGAAAAAATTACAATATATTGTCGATACATTCGTCGACTATTTTTCCACGTAATCGCCGTCCACTTCAGTTATGTACTGAGGCGTGACACGACCTTCTTTAAGCCCTCCTCGAAGAACTCTCCAGTCAGCTCCTCCGCCACTTCAGTACCTCTTTCTGCACCTGTTCACTGGGTGAAAATTTAGTCCCACAGGCGAGTGCCTTCAGGGAGGTGAAAAGATGAAGGCACCAAATCAGGAGAATACGGAGGGCAGTTCGAGACATCCCGACCAAGTGAGACTAGGAGCGCCCCAGTGGCCAAGCCTGTGTGAGTAGGCGCTTTGTCGTGCAGTGAGCACACTCCATTCGTCAGCAATCCCCATACTTTGTTTTGAATCCTTTTGAGAGTTTGTTGCCGCGCGGGATTAGCCGAGCGGTCTCATGCGCTGTAGTCATGGACTGTGCGGCTGGTCCCGGCGGAGGTTCGAGTCCTCCCTCGGGCATGGGTGTGTGTGTTTGTCCTTAGGATAATTTAGGTAAGTAGTGTGTAAGCTTAGGGACTGACGACCTTAGCAGTTAAGTCCCATAATATTTCACAAATTTTTTTGAGATTTTGCAGGGTCTCACAATACCTTGTACGCTGATAGTCTCCAATTGAGGCAGAAAATTGACCAAAATAATACCTTTTCGGTCACAAAACTCAGAGACCATTATTTTGTCCACAACTGTGATTCTGTATTTTTTCCAGCAAATGGAAAATTGGTGTGACGCCATTGTGAAAATTGTCTTTTTGTCTCAGACTTGTAAAGAGCCAGTCACGTTTCATCTCCAGTCACAGTAGAGCTCAGAAAATCCTCACCTTGCAGTTCAAGTCGCTGCAGAAACTCGCGGGTGTTACCTACCACACTTTTCTTGTACTTGCTCTGTTAGCTGTTTTCGGACACATCATGAGCACAGTTACCTGTATCACAGCGTTTCTGTGAGTGTCTCGTAAGAAAGAGTTCTGGAGAGTTGAGAAACACCGCAGAAATTTCGTCCACTGTCAATCGGCGGTTTTCGCGAACAGTTCTCCCCCATTTTTTGCACCAACTCGTCAGTCAAAATGGAAGATTTTCCACTCCTCTGTTTGTCATGAACATTTGTTCTGCCTCCACTGAACTGCGTACACCTCTCAAACACTCTTGTTGTGTTCATGATAACTTCACCGTAAACCGTTTCGATAAGCGAAAATGTTTCGGCAGGCGCTGTTCCTTCCGCAAGTAGGATGCGTATCACAACACGTGGCTTGCACTTCGTTACCGACATCTTTCACTCAGCTGGACACTTCAGTGCGAGTTTACGAACTACCGCGTTTCTGCCATCATCACTCTGGTCAGGGGATTCCCCCTGTACCACTCAGTGTTGTCAACCCTCAAAAAACAAAAAAATCCCAGCACGCTACTGTCACAGTACACTTATTTCTGAACATGTCTCGTAGTACGGTGGAGCGTGTGAAGCATTACATCTTTCACACAGCAGAACACTACAATGGGACTTTACGTGCTGCCGTGTTTCTGCAATCATCGCTCTGGTCAGGCGATTCCCCCTGTACAACTCAGAAATAAAATTGTTGTTCATGGAGGTCTTTGCAATTAAATGAAAGGCAGTTCGTTTTTGCCATGCGCGTTTTGATTCTTTTATTTGTGACGCATCTTCAGCGGCCTGTAATACATGTTCCTTTTTATATACTTATTAATAAATATGTTACTTTGTTACGTTTTATTGTGTTTTCCTCTTGTTTTCCAAGTTAGAAACAACTTTTCCAGCACAAGTTTCGTGTGGTTAAATTATCGTTTGGTGTGCTTACGACTTACAGTGTTGCTATTCCATGTGAGTGTGTAGTCCTGGAGATGTGTTTATTCGGTCCCCGTAGTCCAGGTGGCCGATTTCGGGCGATTTTATCGCCCAAGTACATTACAACACTTCGCTTGCACTTTTCGTAGTGTGTGGTCAGTGTGTGTGTGTTTACAGTGTGTGTGTTTACAGTGTGTGTGTTTACAGTGTGTAATGTTGCCGGCTGTCACTGCGTGTTTATCTTTTGACCGTGTTTTGTGTGTGGTTTGATATATGTTAATTGGTTTGATATATGTTAATTGGTTGTGTGTGTCCGTGTGTGTGTGTGTGTGTGTGTGTGTGTGTGTGTGTGTGTCTGTGGTGTGGGAGAGACAGGGGGAAAGAGAGAGAGAGAGAGAGAGAAAGAGAGAGAGAGAGAGAGAGAGAGAGAGGGAGAGATAGGGAGAGACAAAGGAGGGGGTATTCATTGCTTATTATTTCTACTTATGTTCCATGTTTCTGTTTATTATTGTTTTAATGGCTAACATATCAGTCATTGGTCATATCGATTTGTCGATTAATTGCTTTCTTTCTAATTGCAAGGGCTCTTTGGTTTCCTATAATATTAGGAGTCTTTTGTTGTAATTGTTTACTCTAATTCTTTCCACGTCAATATTTTACCAGGTGTTCAGCAAAGGTAGAGTGGCTGCTTTAATACTTCCAGCATCTTATATGTTCCTTACACCTAGTGCTGAAATTCTTCCCTGTCATCCCTACATATACTGATTCACATTCTCGACGTTCCAACTGTTATATACATGCTTCTTGATATTTTACTTGTTTGTCTATTGCTGTTTGTAAATGTAAGTTGAATGTGTTTCTTGTTCTGTAAGAAATGTGTAATCCTTGTTTCTTTACTGCATTTGCTATTTTGTGTGTTTATTTGTATCGGTACGTTACAATGTACCATTTCTTTTTGTTAGTCATGTCATGGGTGCCACTGTTTTGTGTTTCTGTGCATGCTGTAATGTCAGTAATGACTGTGGTGTTTGTGCGCTATGATCGTTTTCATGTTTCTGTAGTTGTGTAGTTACATCTTTGTGTTATATGGACGTTAAAACTGTTGTTTGTGTCTATGAGTTGTATTGTTTGCAACTCTCTTCACAGTTTTCTTTTTCAAGTGGATATTATTTAGTCAGTATAAGATGTGTCGCAGGACCGCACATTTTTCATTCTGTGGTTGGTTGGATGTAGTCTGTATAACTGTATCTGTGGCAGTTAGCTTTCTGAACATGTCAGATGTGTGCTTATTGCTATCCAATCCACTCACACAAAGAATGACTCACTCACATATAACAGAAACCCCACACACAACGCAAACAGAAAACCACACATGAACACACAGCGACAGTTGACAAAACTACGCACTCCAAACATTCACACGGACTAGCAACACTGTAAATTGTGTCATCAAACAGTAATTTAATCTCACAAAACGTGACGCAGCAAAACTTGTTTCTAACTTGGAAAAATGAAAACATGAGAAGATGTAACATAGTAGCATACTTGTAACTACTACTACGTAATGCATTTATTATACAGGGTGAGGCACCTAACGTTACCGCTGTGTATTTCGTAAACCACATCAAATACTGACGAACCGATTCCACAGACCGAACGTGAGGAGAGGGGCTAATGTAATTGTTTAATACAAACCATACAAAAATGTACGGAAGTATGTTTTTTAACACAAACCTACGTTTTTTTTAAAATGGAACCACGTTAGTTTTGTTAGCACATCTGAACATATAAACAAATACGTAATCAGTGACGTTTTTTGCATTGTAAAATGTTAATTATATCCGGAGATATTGTAACCTAAAGTTGACGCTTGAAACCTCCGACGTTCAGTTGCGTGTTGTAACAAACACGGGCCACGGTCGGCGAGCAGCATCTGCAGGGACATGTTTACGATGACGACCGTGTTTACGAGTGTGGCGGTAGTGCACTGTTGTGGTTTGGTCTAGCTGTCGCAGTGTCCGCATGTAGCGCTTGCTGCTATTGTTATTCTGCATTCGTCTCCGCACGTAGACCAACTGTAGTACACCGTGTTACCAGACGTCTGTGATAGTGTAGTGTTATAGGAACTGTGACCATGGTGTATTCGAACGCTGAAAAGGCGGAGATGAAACTCATCTATAGCGAGTGTCGATGAAATGCAGCTGAAGCCTGCAGGGTGTATGCAGAACGGTACCTGGACAGAGAGCATCCAACGTGGCGCACATTGCAAAACATCTACCGCCAACTGTATGCAACAGGTATGGTCGTAGCACGCAAACGGGTCCGTAACAGGCCCGTCACAGGAGAAGCGGGTGCAGTTGGTGTGTTAGCTGCTGTTGCCACGAACCCACATATGAGTACACGGGACATTGCGAGAGCCGGTGGACTGAATCAAAGTAGTGTCATGCGCATACTGCATCGTCAGCGCTTTCACCCGTTTCACGTGTCGCTACATCAGCAATTACATGGTGATGACTTTAATCATCGAGTGCAATTCTGTCAATGGGCATTAACAGAGAATGCGTTGCAGTTCTACCTGTTTACCGATGAAGCGGGTTTCACAAACCACGGGGCAGTGAATCTACGGAACATGCATTACTGGTCCGTGGACAATCCTCGCTGGCTCAGACAGGTAGAGCGACAGCGACCGTAGGCTGTAAATGTATGGTGCGGAATGATTGGCGATCACCTCATTGGTCCTCACTTCATTGCAGGGGCCCAAACAGCTGCAACATACATCGCGTTTCTACAGAATGATCTGCCAACGTTGCTCGAAAATGTCCCACTGGAAACGCGTCGACGTATGTGGTATCAGCATGATGGTGCACCTGCACATTCCGCAATTAACACTAGGCTGACCCTTGACAGGATGTTCGACGGGCGTTTCATAGGACGTGGAGGACGCATAAATTGGCCAGCCCGTTCTCCTGATCTTACACCTCTGGACTTCTTTCTGTGGGGTACGTTAAAGGTGAATGTGTACCGTGATGTGCCTACAACCCCAGAGGATATGAAACAACGTAATGTGGCAGCCTGCGGCGACATTACACCAGATGTACTGCGGCGTGCACGACATTCATTACGCCAGAGATTGCAACTGTGTGCAGCAAATGATGGCCACCACATTGAACATCTACTGGTCTGACATGTCGGGACACACTCTATTCCACTCCGTAACTGAAAACGGAAACCACGTGTATACGTGTACCTCACCCCTCATGGTAATGTACATGTGCGTCAGTGAAAAAGACCAATAAAAAGGTGTTAGCATGTGGACGTAATGGGCTGTTCCAGTCTCTTCTGTACCTAAGGTCCATCACTGTTCCCTTTGGATCCCTACGTAATTCGGTGCTCTCCGATACACACGATCGAACAGCGGAGGAGTGGTACTCAAGCGTCAACTTTAGGTTACGATATCTCCGGATGTAATTAACATTTTGCAATGCAACAAACGGCACTCATTACGTATTTGTTTATATTTGCAGATGTGGTAACAAAACTAACGGGGTTCCATTTAAAAAAAAACGTAGGTTTGTGTTAAAAAACATACCTCCGTGCATTTTTTTATGGTTTTTATTAACCAATTACACTAGTCCCTCTCCTCACGTTCGGTCTGTGGAATCGATTCGTCAGTATTTGATGTGGTTTGTAACTGTTTGTAACTTACAGCGCCATCTATCACAAAGCGAAAAAAGTGCTCTAACTTAAACATTCATATTTCTTTACGTACTACACGAATATGTAATAAAATGGGGGTTTCTATTTTAAAAAACGCAGCTGATATCCGTTTGACCCATGGCAGCGGCATCTAGGGGGCCAACCATAGCGCCATCTGGTTTCCCCCTTCAAGCTAGAGGAGTTTCGTGCTTTGCAGTTTCTTCGTTTGATGCTAATGTCGTCAAATATTTGGCCCGGACACTATCAATGGACCACCCAGTATATATACAGGGTGTTACAAAAAGGTACGGCCAAACTTTCAGGAAACATTCGTCACACACAAATAAAGAAAAGATGTTATGTGGACATGAGTCCGGAAACGCTTAATTTCCATGTTAGAGCTCTTTTAGTTTCGTCAGTATGTACTGTACTTGCTCGATTCACCGCCAGTTGGCCCAATTGAAGGAAGGTAATGTTGATTTCGGTGCTTGTGTTGACATGCGACTCATTTCTCTACAGCACTAGCATCAAGCACATCATTACGTAGTATCAACAGGTTGTGTTCATCACGAACGTGGTTCTGCAGTCAGTGCAATGTTCACAAATGCGGAGTTGGCAGATGCCCATTTGATGTATGGATTAGCACGGGGCAATAGCCGTGGCGCGGTACGTTTGTATCGAGACAGATTTCCAGAACGAAGGTGTCCCGACAGGAAGACGTTCGAAGCAATTGATCGGAGTCTTAGGGAGCACGGAACATTCCAGCCTATGACTCGCGACTGGGGAAGACCTAGAACGACGAGGACACCTGCAATGGACGAGGCAATTCTTCGTGCAGTTGACGATAACCCTAATGTCAGCAACAGAGAAGCTGCTGCTGTACAAGGTAACGTTTACCACGTCACTGTATGAAGAGTGCTACGGAAGAACTAGTTGTTTCTGTACCATGTACAGCGTGTGCAGGCACTATCAGCAGCTGATTGGCCTCCACGGGTACATTTCTGCGAATGGTTCATCCAACAATGTGTCAATCCTCATTTCAGTGCAAATGTTCTCTTTGCGGATGAGGCTTCATTCCAGCGTGATCAAATTGTAAATTTTCACAATCAACATGTGTGGTCTGGCGAGAATCCGCACGCAGTTGGGCAATCACGTCATCGACACAGATTTTCTGTGAACGTTTGGGCAGGCATTGTTGGTGATGTCTTGATTGGGCCCCACGTTCTTCCACCTACGCTCAGTGGAGCACGTTATCATGATTTCATACGGGATACTCTACCTGTGCTGCTAGAACATGTGCCTTTACAAGTACGACACAACGTGTGGTTCATGCACGATGGAGCTCCTGCATATTTCAGTCGAAGTGTTCGTACGCTTCTCAGCAACAGATTCGGTGACCGATGGATTGGTAGAGGCGGACGAATTCCATGGCCTCCACGCTCTCCTGACCTCCACGCTCTCCTGACCTCAACCCTCTTGACTTTCATTTATGGGGGCATTTGAAAGATCTTGCCTACGCAACTCCGGTACCAAATGTAGAGACTCTTCGTGCTCGTATTGTGGACGGCTGTGATACAATACGCCATTCTCCAGGGCTACCTCAGCGCATCAGGGATTCCATGCGACGGAGGGTGGATGCATGTATCCTCGCTAACGGAGGACATTTTGAACATTTCCTGCAACAAAGTGTTTGAAGTCACGCTGGTACGTTCTGTTGCTGTGTGTTTCCATTCCATGATTAATGTGATTTGGAGAGAAGTAACAAAATGAGCTCTAACATGGAAAGTAAGCGTTTCTGGACACATGTCCACATAACATCTTCTCTTTCTTTGTGTGTGAGGAATTTTTCCTGAAAGTTTGGCCGCACCTTTTTGTGACACCATATATATATATATATATATATATATAAACGTTTTACAGGCCACTGAAGGTGCTTCATAAATAATAGAAGCAAAACGCTTATGGCAAAAAACAAACTGCTTTTCATTTAGTTGCAAAGATGGAACATATCTCCATGAATTTTGAAGCAATGAGGGAACAGCAGAAAACGGAAAAAAACGACGAGAATAATTTTGTTTGTAGGAAACACTATCATTAAAGTGATCTGAAACATTCTTTAAGTCCCTATTTGACCATTGCGTTTGCTGTCTCATTCTTGAGATGAAGTCAGTTTTCTTGACAACAGTATATTCAAGGGTCGATACAGATAGATAGCCCAGCCCGACAGCGCTTAACTGCGTTGACCTGACGGAACCAGTGTTACCACTGGGGAGAGGCCGTTGGCTGACATACAGAAAGGGACATTAATTTTGGTCATTTTCATGTGGTCGTTTTACACGCACTCTGAATTTTTGCCAGAGACAGCTGCAGCAGAACAGCCCGCGGGAGTGTTGGAGACCAGCAGCGCGTACTCACTCGTCCAGCAGCTGGGCGTCGGTGGTGCAGCCGAGCGCCGCCAGGATGGTGGACTGCTCGGTGGCCGTCTCCGTGCTGGAGTAGCGCTCCCACAGCGAGTCCCACGCCTCCCGGCCCTCCGCCTGCTGCAGGCCGTAGCAGTACACCACGCTCTTCATGTCCGGGCCCACCCTGCCAGGGAAACACAAGAGGCGTCCACAGCGTCTTAAACACCAACAGCTCAAGTACACTTCCATAGCCTTACTCAAATAATCTGCGGCATTACAGACGGCGACTCTGAGCTTACTTCTAGATAAGCTTCAGTATTGCGGTATGAGTGGAACAGTGCACAAACGGTTTCATTCACATTTGCCTCTAATAATGCAAAAGGTTGAAATTAACAGTACAGAGAGTCTGCAAAAATCAGCAGAGTCCCCAAACTTGGGAGGTATCAAGAATGGTTCCCACAGGGTTCAGTGCTGGGTCCATTATTGTTCTTAATATACACTGGTGCGCCAAAGAAACTGGTGTAGGCACGCATATTCAAATACAGATGTATGTAAACAGGCATAATATGGCGCTGCTGATGGCAACGCCTCTATAAAAAAGTGTCTGACGCTGTTATCGGGTCAGTTACTGCTGCTACAGTGGCAGGTTCTCAGCATTTAGGTGAGTTTTGAACGTGCTGCTATAGTCTGCGCACGAAAGATGGGACACAGCATCCTCTGAGGTAGCGATGAAGTAGCTATTTTCCCATACGATCATTTCAGGAGTGTACTGTGAATATCAGGAATCCGGTAAACCATCAAGTCTCCGACGTCGCTGCGACTGCAAAAAGATCAGACAAGAATGGGAGCAACGACTACTAAAGAGAATCGTTCAGCGTGACAGAAGTGCAGCCCTTCCGCAAATTGCTGCAGATTTCAATTCTGGGCCACCAACAAGTATCAGCGTGCGAACCATTCAAGGAAACATCATCGATATGGGCTTTCAGAGCCGAAGGCTAACTCGTGTACCCTCGATGACTGCACAACACAGAGCTTTAAGCCTCGCCTGGGTCCCTTCAACAGCGACACTGGACTGTTGATGACTGGAAACATGTTGCCTGGTCGGACGAGACTCGTTTCAAATCGTATCGAGCGCATAGACGCGTACCGGTATGGAGACAACGTCATGAGTCCATGGACCCTGCATGTCAGCAGGGGACTGTCCAAGCTGGCGAAGGCTCTGTAATGATGTGGGACGTGTGCAGTCGCAGTAATATGGGACCCCTGACACATCTAGATACCACTCTGACAGGTGATGCGCACGTAAGTATCCTGTCTGATCACCTGCATCCATTTATGTCCATTGTGCATTCCGACGGACTTGGACAATTCCAGCAGGACAACGCGACACTCCACAGGGCCAGAATTGCTACAGAGTGGCTCCAGGAACACTCGTCCGATTTTAAACACTTCCGCCGGCCACCAAACTCCCCAGACGTCAGTATTATTGAGCATATCTGGGATGTTTTGCAACTTGCTGTTCAGAAGAGATCTCCACGCCCTCATACTCTCACGGATTTATGGACACCCCTGTAGGATTCATGGTGTCAACTCCCTCCAGCACTACTTTAGACATTAGTCGTGTCCATGGTACGTCGTGTTGCGGTACTTTGCGTGCTCGCGGGGGCCCTACACTATGTTAGGCCGGTGTACCAGTTTCTGTGGCTCTGCAGTATATATATAGTAATGACTTCCCATTCTGCAGTCATTAAGATGCAAAGGTAGTTCTTTTTGCTGATCATACAAGTATAGTAATCACACGCAACAAAAAAGAACCAGCTGAGGAAAAGGCAAATAATGTTTTTCAGAAAACTGTTAAGTAGTTCTCTACAAATGAACTCTCACTAAATTTTCGGGAAACACACTATGTACAATTCTGTACAGTAAATGGCAGAACACCATTGATAAATATAGACTATGAACACAAGTCTGTTCCTAAGGCAGAATATTCCACATTTGTGGGTATGTGCATTGATGAGAAATTGAATTGGAAGAAAAACACTGATGCCCTGGTGAAACTGTTAGGTTCAGCTACTTATGCTATTAGGATTATTGCAAATTTTGATCATAAACATATCGGTAAATTAGCCTTCTATGCCAATTTTCATTCACTGTTTTCATATGGCATAATATTTGGGGGTAATTCATCATTAAAAGGAAAAGTATTCATTACAAAAATACGTGTAATCAGAATAATAGCTGGAGCCCACCCAAGATCACCTTGCAGACATTTATTTAAGGAACTCGGGACATTCACAGTACCTTCACAATACATACATTCACTTATGAAATTTCTTATTAATCAGCCACCTCAATTCAAAAATAATAGTGAAATGCATAGCTAGAGCACTAGAAGAACGGATGACCTTCACTACTCTGGATTAAATCTAACTTTTACATAGAAAGGGGAGAATTATGCTGCCACAAAAATCTTGGGTCATTTGCCAAACGGCATTAAAAGTTTGACAGATAGCCAACCAACATTTAAAAAAAAATTAATGGAATTTCTGAATGACATCTCCATCTACTCAACCGACGAATATTTAGATGTGAAGTAGTAACTGCAAAATATGTAGTGTAAAGAAAACTTATGTTAAACTGACACGTTCCACATCATTACGAAATGGTGCATTCATGATCTCTGGAACAAGTATTAATGTAACGTAATGTAGTGCTGGTACACCTGCCTAACATCGTGTAGGGCCCGCACGGGCACACAGAAGTTCCGCAACGCGACGCACCATGGACTCGACTAATGTCTGAAGTAGTGCTGGAGGGAACTGACACCATGAATCCTGCAAAACTGTCCATAAATCGATAACAGTACGAGGGGGTGGAGATCCCTTCTAAACAGCACGTTGCAAGGCATCCCAGAAATGCTCAATAATGTTCATGTCTGGAAGTTTGGTGGCGAGAGGAAGTGTTTAAACTCAGAAAAGTGGAGCCACTCTATAGCAATTCTGGTCGTGTGGGGTGTCGTACTGCTGGAATTGCCAAGTCTGCCGAAAGCACAATGGACACGTATGGATGCAGGTGATCAGACAGGGTGCTTACGTGTGTGTCACCTGTCAGAGTCGTATCTAGACATATCAGGGGTCCCATATCACTCCAACTACACACGCCCCACACCATTACACCGCCTTCACCAGCTTAAACAGTCCCCTGCTGACATGCAGGCTCCATGGATTCGTGAGGTTGTCCCCGCACCCGTATAAGTCCATCCGCTCGGTACAATTCAAAATGAGACTCATCCGACCAGGGAACATGTTTCCAGTCGTAAACAGTCCAATGTCGGTGTTGACGGGGCCAGGCGAGGCGTAAAGCTTTGTGTCGTGCAGTCATCGAGGGTACACGAGTGGTGCTTCGGCTCCGAAAGACCATAACGACGATATTTCGTTGAATTTTTGGCACGCTGACACTTGTTGGTAGATCCAGCATTGAGATCTGCTACAATTTTCGGAAGGGTTGCACTTCTGTCAAGTTGAACGATTCTCTTCAGTTGTCGTTCGTCCCGTTCTTTCAGGATCTTTTTCCGGCGGCCTCGAAATCGGAAATTTGATGGTTTACCGGATTCCTGATATTCACGGTACACCCGTGGAATCGTCGTACGGGAAAATCCCCACTTCATCGCTACTTCGGAAACACTGTGTCTCATAGCTCGCTCTCCGACTATAACTACGTTCACACTGACATAAATCTTGATAACCTGCCACTGTAGCAGCGACCGTTCTAACAGCTGCGCCAGAAACTTGTTTACATAGGCGATGCTTGCCTCAGCGCCATCTCTGTATTTAAATACGCATGCCTACACCAGTTTCTGTGGCGCTTCATTGTATTATTTGTCCTGGCAGAATATTGCACAGAGCATAATCTGAACAACGCTAAGACTTGTTTTAAGAATTGTACACTGGCAGGGAGAAGAAAGAATGTTGTTGCATCCAGCTTACGACGACCGAGTACATGATATCGGGCGGTCAGCACTTCTGAGTGGCCATCCAGGGCTGCCATTAAATGAAGGAACATTAGGTAAAAGAAAGTATTTCAGTGTACGGTATACAAGGGCCGCGCGTAGGGAAGAAGTTACGAGGTCTAGGCCAGTCTCACAAGGGAAGCCGCCAATTGTGAAATTCAGATTCGATTCATACTGCGCATAATAAAAGCTCATGGCCAGAGGTGTAATGTGGCAAAGCACCAAGATGCACTTCTCAGCCGTTGTCGAGAAAATCGACAGTTAAAAGAAGCCGTTGCGGTGAAATACTCTCTACGATTAATAAGTTTCTACCGCGCCATAGCGCAGCGGTACGCGCTCGGATTCGTAATCCGAAGGTCGCCGGATCAAATCTTGCGCCATGCAGCCTTTTTTTTTAGTATTTGTTTTTTGTAATTCAAATGTGTGTACACACACACACACACACACACACACACACATATATATATATATATATATATATATATATATATATATATATAATTCCCGGCAATCTGTTGCAACAATTATGCATATAATAAGTTGTTGAAAGTCGTTTGTCATGGAAAAATTGGCGACTTCGAACATCATTATGTTTTCCGCAAACAAAGTTGTATTTCATAAATGTTATTAATTGTCCTCATAATGTTAACCACGTATAGTTAACGGAAGACGTAAAAACGATATTCCGAAGCGAATACGTATAGCGTAAGTCAAACGTTCGAATTAGAATAGAGACCCCGCGAACACAAATTTGCTGTGGCAGGTATGAAATATAAACTCCGTTACTCGCTCGTTACACTTGAAGGACAGATGTTGAATGGGCCGAAACGAGCCGCCGCGTAACAGCGTAGCTGCCTGCTAAGTTCGAAAGAAGGCAGATGCGGTCCATAGCGCAACTTATAACATCGTCGAAAATCGGTGCGGACGTGAGAGCTTTGGTACACCCTGTAAACAAACGGAAAAATGGAGGCGGTACAATTGGAGAGCGATCCGCCTTCACTAACATGCATAGGCAATTCATTAATAGTTATAGTTACATATATATATATAGTTACATATATATATATACTCCGCATAATAAAAGGTCCTGGTCAGAGGTGTAATGTGGCAAAGCACCAAGATGCACTTCTCAGCCGTTGTCGAGAAAATCGACAGTTAAAAGAAACCGCTGCGGTGAAATACTCTCTACGATTAATAAGTTTCTACAGCGTCGTGGCGCAGTGGTAAGTGCTCGGGTTCGTAATCCGAAGGTCGCCGGATCGAATCTCGCGCCGTGCAATTTTTTTTTTTATTATAATTTTTTTGTAATTCATATATATATATATATATATATATATATATATATATATATATTAGTTTTTTGTAATTCATATGTGTATATATATATAGTTTTTTGTAATTCATGTATATATATATTACATGATTACGAACCCGAGCACTTACCACTGCGCCACGACGCTGTAGAAACTTATTAATCGTAGAGAGTATTTCACCGCAGCGGTTTCTTTTAACTGTCGATTTTCTCGACAACGGCTGAGAAGTGCATCTTGGTGCTTTGCCACATTACACCTCTGGCCATGAGCTTTTGCTATGCGGAGTATGAATCGAATCTGAATTTCACAATTGGCGGCCTCCCCTTGTCAGAGGAAAAACAATGAAATAACAGGGCAACGGTAAGGGGGGGGGGGGAGGGGGTGACAAATGTTAAGTGCTTAAGTGATGTTGGTGGCCGGTCATCTGGCGCAGAGCCGGAGGCTCTCTGTCCCCAAAAACGTCGTCTGTCCTTTCGGAGTCTGGATCACAAGAGAGAGTAGCAACTGAGTCCTGCACTGCAGAATCCTCCAGGCTCCTCGCACATGACCTGTGTCCCACATACACTATTGGCTAAAACCGACGGCATGAATTCGCTAGCAGAGGGCTCAAGGCGTCTCTGGTCAGCATCTTTTTAACTGGACAGGACTGCCTCGGGTCTGAAAGGCACGTAGGCGCAGCGCAAGTTCCTCTGGCAGAGAACTTGCAAAGATTGGACTGGGCCTTTGAAATAAATTTCCCTAAAATATTCCTTGTCTTGTTGCCACACTGTACGGAATCATGAAAGAAAGTCATATACTTGGAAAAGACCAAGAGACACCAGAATGTTCCACACTGATTATATAACCAGATTTTAAATTGTAGGAGAGGGCAGATGTGAACTCTGACGGCAATTTATTTGTTATGAACTGTAGATTAAAACTGAAGAAATTAGAAAAAAGGTAGGAAATTAAGGAGATGGGACCTGGATAACTTGAAAGAACCAGAAGTTGTTGAGAATTTCAGAGGGAGCATTAAGGAACTACTGAGAAGCACAGGGGAAATGAAAACAGTAGAAGCAGCGGATGAAATAGGTGAAAAGACAAGGCCCAGTAGAAACCATTGGATAACACAGGGATTAATGAATTTAATTGATGGAATGGGAAATATAAAAATACAGGCGAAACGGAAATGTCAAAGAAAAGAGATTAACACGAAGTGCAAAATGGTGAAGCATAAATGGCAAGAGGACAAATGTAGTGATACAGAACCAAATATCACTAGGAGAAAGATGCATACCGCCTACAGGAAAGTCAAAGTGGCCTTCGGAGAAAAGAGAACCATCTGTATGAATATCAAGAGCTCACATAGAAAACCAGTCCTAAGGAAAAATGGGAAAGCAGAAAGGTGGAAGTAGTATATACAGGGCGTGTACAAGGGAGATGTACTTAAATGCAGTGTTACAGAAATGGAAGAGCATATAGATGACGACAAGACAGGAGATACGATACTGTGAGAAAAATTTGACGCAGCACTAAACGACCTAAGTCGAAACAAGGACCCGGGGGGTAGACGACATTCCGTCAGAACTACCGACAGCCTTGGGAGAACAGATATGACAAACTCTTCCATCTGGTGCGCAAGATCTATGAAATACCTTCAGACTTCAAGAATAATTTAATCATTCCAATTCCAAAGAAAACAGCGCTGACAGATGTGAAAATTACGGAACTATTAGTTTAATAAGTCATGACTGCAAAATACTAACACAAATTCTATACAGAAGACTGTAAAAACTGGTAGAAGCCAACCTCGTGGAAGAGCAGTTTGGATTCTGTAGAAATGTTGGAACACGAGAGGCAATACTGACCCTACGACTTATCTTAGAAGATAGGTCAAGGAAAGGCAAGCCTATGTTTCTAGCATTTGTAGACTTAGAGAAGGTTTTGGCAATGTTGACTGGAATACTCTCTTTCAAATTCTGAAGGTGGCAGGGAGCAAAAGGCTATTTACAACTTTTACGGAAATCAGGCGGCGGTTATAATAGACGAGGAGCATGAAAGGGAAGCAATGGTTGAGAAAGGAGTGAGACAGAGATGTAGCCTATCCCCAATTTTATTGAGTCTGTACAGTGAACAAGCAGTAAATTAAACCAAAGCAGTATTTCGAGTAGGAATTAAAGTTGAAGGACAATAAATAAAAAGTTTGAAGTTTGCCGATGACATTTTAATTCTGTTAGAGACAGCGAAGGCCTAGGAAGAGCATTTTACAATATGGACAGCGTCTTGAAAGGAGGATATAAGACGAACATCAACAAAAGCATAACAGGGATAGTGGACTCAAGTCGAATGAAATCTGGTGATGCTGAGGGTCTTAGGTTACAAAACAAGACACTCTGAGTAGTATTAGTTTTGCTATTTGGGCAGCAATAAACTGGTGGTGACCAAAGTAGAGAGGATAATGGCAAGAAAAGTATTTCTGAAGAAGAGAAATTTGTTAACATTGAATATAGATTTAAATATTACGAAGTCTGTTCTGCCATGCATAGATGTGAAACATGGACGATAAACAGTTTAGACAAGAACAGAACAGAAATTTTTGAAATGCGGTGCTACAGAAGAATGTTTAAGATTAGATGGGTAGATCACGTAGCTAATGAGGAGATGCTGAGTAGAACTGAGGAGAAAATGAATTTGTGGTACAACCTGACAAGAAGGAGCAATAGATTTGTAGGACTCATTCTGAGATATCAAGGAATCACGAGTTTAGACTTGGAAGGAAGTGTGTGGCGGTAAAATCGTAGAGGGAGACCACGAGATGAAAACAGTAAGCAGATTCAGAAGTATGTAGCTTGCAGTAGTTATTCGGAGGATAGATTAGCAAGAAGAGCTGCATCAAACCAGTCTTCGGACTGAAGACCGTAAAACACCTACAACAACAACAATATTACTGGTACGCTGGAAGAATGAATTAAAAAACGCCTTCACTCACAAATTTTCGTCACTTATTAAATACACGATGCATTTCGGAGCCGTGGGTCCATCCTCAGGTGTAAGCTGTTTTAATACATGATTTATTTTTGCTCTTGAATGAGGTGAAATGCATGTTCCACATAATCCAAGAAAAGCGTTTTTAACTTTTTAACACCATCATGTAGCGGTTTCTCCATCCCGTTCATGCGTGCTAGTGTTAAAAAGATACAAATTCTTTCCTTGGATTGTGTGAGACATGCCTTTCACCTCATACGAGCAACTTAAATCTGAGGATGGACCCACAGGGTCCGATATGCATCGCGTGTATAATAAAACAGGAAAATTTGTGACTGAAGGCGTTTTTTAATTCATACTTCCAGTGAACTGAATACAGTCGCGGTTGCTGGATAAAATTAAAAACATTATTGGTCCTTATATCTAGGCGCAACCTCATAGTGGACAAATACACTTACGGTTTCTCAGAAATGAAGGGCTTCATTTAGTTGATGAAGTACCTCTAGGAGCTATCCAGCAGACGTGGTTTATGCCCGACGGCGCTCCATCCCACTTTACTGTAAAAGTTTGCTAGTATCTCTATAGCAAGTTTCCGAATCGATTTTTTGGTCAACAGGAGTCCAGTTCACGGCCTCCTAGATGGTCAGATATCAATCCAGGGCATTTTCACCTCTGGTGACACTTGAAATCCTTGAGGTATTCAACTGCTGAACCCAATGACGAGGTTTCGAGTGGTAGTATCCATCTCAAATTTGACCACACGCGATGCATTCCAGAAAATTTTAACAGAATACGGCAAAGCATGAGGCGAGGGCCCAGGAATGCATTAAAGTAGGGGGATAGGAGGCCGCTTCGAGCAATTTTTGTGAATATATGGGGTTAAGTCTATCACAGGTGACACTACTAACAAATTCATGTAACTGCCTGAAGACAGATTTTCGAACCCATGTTCATAAGGACTTTTTGCAACGTTTTGGTCCCAGGAACACGTCAATACACTTATGGAAAGCATTATATAAACGTGCTGTAGACTCCAATTCATGGTAGCTAAATATGTGAAAAATTAAGCTGGTTTCAACATTTTAGAAATGGATTGCTTGGAAAAATCCTAAAATACAGCGTGAAGAACAGTATGGTATCAATGGAACCAGCAAACAATCTGGAATTTTTTGCTATAGTCATGAATATATCTCATACATGAGAAACATCATCTAATTTATTTGATTGAAATTTTGATGAAATAGTATGCAATAATATGAAAGGAGAATTTAGTTAACACGTCAGAGTAAACAATCGATATCTGGCACCTGCAACGTTAAATTGGTTAAATTGTTGGTTGTTTAGTTTCTGTGGTCTTTAAATCAATAATGCATTTATAATGAGCAAGATGACTAAATTCTGAAAAATGCATGAAATTAATTGCTCTTACGATTGACAACTTTCTCTCCTGCTATGATTCTGTTGAAACAAATCCTTCTAACACAAGAGAACTATATTGATATATATGTAATCATTTAATGTAATAACTGAATAGTGATGTATATTATACAAATAGTCATTCTTCAGCAACTGAACCTTTCAATTAACTTTGTACTCAACGTAAGGAAGCGGTAAATATAATGTAGACAGTGGAGGGCACTTGCAGCAACTACCAGTATGCGATATCATTTCGACGCTACCTCCCTTGCAAGCACATTGCTTTTACAAATGGAGTTCGTTAATTGTAAGAGTGGCTTTTCTAAAAAAAGAAAGAAAACGACGAATTTTATCACCAGCAAAAGTCGAAACGTAACCTGTTTAGAATGTAGGCATCTATAAGGTTTATCTGCGTAGACAAACGAGATGTATTAATTCATACAGGCGCCAGCTGAATGCGCCAAAGATACATCAATTCGTATTAAGCCACGATAATGTAATCTGAGAGGACGGCAAAAAAATTAAAAAAAACGATGTACCTTCAGTTTTTCTGCAACACCTCTGTTGATTTAATGCTTGTAATATCGCCCTTTTGTTCTCGTCCGCCGTTGTTTACGGACGGATATTTGTTCTCTATGTGTGTAACAAATAAAAAGCGGATAGCTCGTGAATGAAAAGTATTTTATTTTTACGAGCTTCAAGTAGATCTGTTGCCCTCTATGCGCATCATGAAGCATTGCAGCAAACCTTCGGATGCGCGGGAATATTCTTCAAGAAGACGACCGCCGTGTCGTCATCGGCGTTGTCGTACTACGAGAGAGCAGAGGTAATTATCAATAGTAAGAAGAGAACTTCCAAAGCTAATTATTTTGGGCTCATGTTGCAGAGGATTGAATGCAGTAACTGTTGTCACGTCATGCGTGGTGCTTGTGCAAAGGAAAAAGATGTAAGCTTTACCAATCGATAGGCGCTGCTCTCTACGGTACTATCTCTCTCGCCAAATTAACTGTGCTTTCATACGCTTGCGACTGGCCAGCTGGTCTCAAAGGGCGGGTGCGCTCTCTCCCTCAACAATTGTCCTCCTGATGATGATGACGTCAAGCATCGAAACTCGTAGTGGAAAAACTAAACGGGTGACTGACACAGGAAATCGTTTTATTTTTATCAACAGTCGCAGCCCTGATGATGATGTGTTTTATGGACGAAATATTCGGACTAACGTACGACTGATGAAGGAGTGGCAAGTTAAAAAGCGGACTAGCATAGGCAAGGAGGGCATTATTGGTCAAAGTAGGTCTAGTAGTATGTTATGTTGGTCTTAACCTGAGCTAGAAATTTCTGAGGATGTCCTTCTCGAGCACAGCATTGTATGCCAGTGAAACGTTGATTGTGGAAATATGGGAAAAGAAGAGAACCGAAGCAGTTGAGACGTGGCGCTACAGAATAATGTTGCAAATTAGGTGGACTGGTAAGGTAACGAATGAGGTTCTACGCAGAATCGGAGAGGAAAGGAATATGTGGAAAAGACTGGTAAGGAGAAGGGACAGTATGATAGGACGTTAGATATGAGGGAATGACTTCCATGGTACTAGAGGGAGCTGTAGAGGGCAAAAACTGTAGGGGAAGACACAGATTGGAACACATCCAGCAAATAATAGAGGACGTAGGTTGCAAGTGGTAAGTCTGAGATGTAGAGGTTGGCACAGGGGAGGAATTTGTGGCGGGCTACACAAACGAATCAGAACACTGATGATAAGATCGGACAGCATTTTGTGTAATGTTTAATGGAACAGTAAAACTAAAGCGAAGGGATTTTAGTTTCGTCTACAAGAAAATGCGTGTTTTTGTCTCCAAAATGCGTTTCGTTTTATCGAAATTAAACATCTTCAGTGGTCTGTAATAAAAGATATTTACAAACTGGTTCTCTTTCTAGATCGAAAAACAATTCGATACAAAAAATGTTCATTCCACGTACAGTATTTCACGCCCAGTGTTCGGTCACATCAAGAAACCACATGTGCTTTGCACGTTTCTTTTTCCTTCTTTTGGTGCTGTTGATTCTGGCCTAATCACATATTACTTTGCAGAACTATGCATTTCTCCATGCGAAACGCACCACTCCTTCTGTTTGTATCTTTCTCGCTACATATGTCTCATGTATTTTGCTTAGTGTTAGCAACTTCACCGTGAATTTCTTCTTCGATCTGCAAATGTAATCTTTCCCCGTTATTTGTCGTATGTGTTTCGCGTCATTTAATTAAGTTACCCTGTCCTTGAACACTCTCTCCATTCCACCACCTGGCATTCACTGTTCAGTGATCTCTCCTCCCACCCTCACCCCCGGCCCACCCCCTCGCCGCCCCCCCCCCTTTCACCTCCTTGCCACCCATTCATCCTTTTAACCTACAGCTCCCTCGCTGCTCCTTGATTTTCCTTGCCTTGCACATTGAATAAATACACAGTAACATAATTAAATGACAGGTATAACGAATAACACAGAAGGAGTACATTTCTAGCTCGATGGAAGACTAGCGGTAAAATTGCTAACACTACACGAAACACACTAGGCATGTGCAGCGAGAAGATACACACAGATAGTAGTGGTGACATATTCTGATGCGTTTCATGGACAGTTGTGCAAAGCAACATGGGATTAGGCCAGAATCAACACTATCAAACATAAAGAACAACTTAAAAAACCGAGTAAGCAGATTGCGTTTCCTGATCTGAGAGAACACAAGGAACGAAATACTATATGTCAAATCTCTTAAAGAACAGTTTGTAAGTATCTGTCACTACAGATCACTGATAATTTTTATTTCAATAAAACGAAAGATCTTTGGTGAGAAAAGGAGGCGTTTTCTTGTAGTTGCATAGAAGGTAGCGAAATATCTTGAATGATTATGGTGTAAGTACGGACAACATGGACACACAGATGAAGATCGTAGAACAAATGTACACTGAGGTAACAAAAGTCATCGGGTACCTCTTAGTAAGGGCCTCCTTTTGCCCTGTGTAATGCAGCAACTGGACGTGGTTCAAATAATGGTTCAAGTGGCTCTGAGCACTATGGGACTTAATATCTGAGGTCATCAGTACCCTGGAACTTAGAACTACTTAAACCTAACTAATCTAAGGACATCACACACATCGATGCCCGAGGCAAGATTCGAACCTGCGACCATAGCGGTCGCGCGGTTACAGACTGAAGCGCCTAGAACCACTCGGCTACTCCGCCCGGCAACTGGACGTGGCATGGCCTCAACAAGTCGTTGGGAGAACTCCTGCACAAATACTGCCGTCCATGATTTCGAAAGTGTTGCCGGTGCAGGGTTTTGTGCACGAAATGACCTCTACGTTGCGTTTCCTGATCTGAGAGAAAACAACACGAACAATACGAGACTGGAATAGAAGGGAGAACCGATAGAGGTACTCAGGGTACCCTCCGCCACACACCGTCAGGTGGCTTACGGAGTATGGATGTAGATGTAGATGTAGACCATAAGTGTTCGATGGGGTTCATGTCGGGCGATCTCGGTGGTCAAATCATTCGCGATGACTGTGGCCAAGTGACATGCCATATTGTGACCTATAGATATTCCGTTGTTGTTTGGGAAATTAAGTCCATGAATGGCTACAAATGGTCCCGAAGAAGCCGAATATAGACATGTCCAGTCAACGATCGGTTCCGTATAATGTAAACACGGCCCACACCATTATGGAGCCACCGCCCACTTGCAAAGTAGCTCGTTCAAAACTTGGGTCCGTGGCTTCGTGGGGTCAGCGCAACACTCGAACCCTACCATCAGCTCTTACCAACTGCAATCGGAGCTCATTTGACAAGCCGACGGTTTTCCAGTCGTCTAGGGTCCAACCGATATGGTGTCGAGCCAAAGAGAGGTGCTGAAGGCGATATTCTCGGTACACTCTTGACACAGTGGATCTCGGAATACTGAATTCCCTAACAATTTCCGAAATGGAACATCCCATGCATCTAGCTCCAATCACTACTCCGCCTCCAAAATATGCTAATTGCCGTAGTGCGACCATAATCTCTTCGGAAACCGTTTCACAAGAATCTCATGAGTACAAACGACGGTTCTGCCAATGCTCGATACTATCACCATCTGTGTACGTGACTATCGCTATCCCATGCTTTTTCTCACCTCAATGTACCGGGTGATCAAAAAGTCAGTATAAATTTGAAAACTTAATAAACCACGGAATAATGTGGATAGAGAGGTAAAAATTGACACACGTGCTTGGAATGACATGGGGTTTTATTAGAACAAAAAAAAACCACAAAAGGTCACAAAATGTCCGACAGATGGCGCTGGACAGCAAAACGTCAGTGACTGCACATGACAATCGTGTATAAATGAGGCGTAATGGGAGAGAGAATCAGATGCGCCAGCAGTCGCAGCATGTTGACGTTACCTGAAAAGGCGCTTTTAATGAAGCTGTATTATCAGAATGGGGAATGTGCTAGTTCAGCGTTACGATCCTCTCGCCATAGGAAGGGGATTCGAATGGGTAAAGGTCCGTTGAGAAATGCAGCTTTGGCGAGAATGATTTCGAAGTTCGAAGCCACGGGTTGTTTAGACGATAGTGGCCGACCGAGCAGAAGGCGTAATGCTGCTGAGACAGTTCAGGAAGAAATGGAGACTGTAGCGGGTTCGTCTATGCACGGGGAAGTCAGCGCTCGTGCAGTCACACGTCACACCGGCATTCCATACAATGCTGTTTGGTAGGCACTGAGGCGTACCCTCCGATACTATTCGTACAAAATCCATCTGCATCATGAACTGTTACCTGGCGATTTAGTGAAGCGGAGGGCATTTGCGGTGTGGGCGTTTCAAAAGATGGCGGAAGATGACGTTTGGTTGAGTAACGTGTTGTGGACCGACGAAGTTCATTTCACGCTCCGGGGGTCTGTCAACGCCCACAACTGCAGAATCTGGGCTACCGAAAATGGGTTGTATTTACCACATCTACCGTTATCGGGCCTTTTTTCTTCGAGGAGATGCGTGATTCTGGTTTTGTAACTGCTACCGTGACGGGTAAGAGGTACGCCAATACGTTAGAGAATCGCATCATCCCCAGCCTGGCTGATAAACACCTGCTGGAACGTACAATGTTTATGCAGGATGGCGCTCCACTCCACATTGCTAGACGCGTGGAAGATCTCTTGCCGCCACTTTCTTCACGCTTGGCCTCCCAGGTCCCCAGACGTCAGTCCGTGCGATTATTGGCTTTGGGGTTACCTGAAGTCGCTAGTGTATCGTGGTCGACCGACATTTCTAGGGATGCTGAAAGACAACATCCGACGCCAATGTCTCACCATAACTCCGGACATGCTTTACAGTGCTGTTCACAACATTATTCCTCGACCACAGCTTTGTTGAGGAATGATGTTGGACATATTGAGCATTTCCTGTAAAGAACATCATCTTTGCTTTGTCTTACTTTGTTATGCTAATTATTGCTATTCTGATCAGATGAGGCGCCATCTGTCGGACTTTTTTCTAAATTTTTGTATTTTTTTGGTTCTAATAAAACTCCATGTCATTCCAAGCATGTGTGTCAATTTGTGCATCTCTATCTACATTATTCCGTGATTTACTCAGTTTTCAAATTTATACTGACTTTTTGATCACCTGGTATTTTAATGGCAGCCTGCTTTTACTGGTGATGTTTTATTTGTGGGGTGCTGAACTGCGCAGTCATCAGTGCCCGTACAAAGTCCCATTTTTTATACAGTCTAATGTAACCACTGTCACGAATGGTGATGATGAGGATGAAACGATGAGGGAAACACAAACACCGAGTCCCCGTGGGAATCGAACCCGGGACCCCGTGGTCCAGAGGCAACAACGCTAGCCACTGGACCACGAGGTGCGGACTCTTCTTACTGGTGAAAGGAAGAGAGAGGCGGGGCGCCCGCTCCGCTACTCACAGGTAGTTCTCGTCCGCGATGAGCTTGTCCAGCTCCTGGCTGGAGAACTCCAGGCAGCCGGGGGCTCCGGCGGCGCACTGCCACCTGGACACCAGCTCCCTGTGGATGCGGTCCACGTGAGAGTCGTCGTCCGTCTCCGCGTAGCCCAGCTGCGCCGAGATGTCAGCCAGGATGGTCCTCAGGTAGGTCTGCAGCAGAGAAAGAGGCGGAGCTGTCGAGACGCGGCCACACGTCACTGGGCAGGCGCCGCAGACTCTGCGACTGTAACGCTGCTGCTGTATAGCGACTTCGTGTGCTTCGCTGGCGAAACGGCTTCTGATGCTTGCTGGACTACCGGATCGAACAGTAGGATTAGGAAATTTAAACTTCCTGGCAGATTAAAACTGTGTGCCCGCGAAAGGCAAAGGTCCCGAGTTCGAGTCTCGGTCGGGCACACAGTTTTAATCTCCCAGGAAGTTTCATATCAGGGCACACTCCGCTGCAGAGTGAAAGTCTCATACTAATTTACTATTAGTTTGGTGCATAAGTTCTTGGTTGCGCCGGCCGCGGTGGCCGAGCGGTTCTAGGCGCTTCACTTCGGAACCGTGCGACTGCTACGGTCGCAAGTTGGAATCCTGCCTCGGGCATGGATGTGTGTGATGTCCTTAGGTTAGTTCTAGAGGACCTCAGATGTTAAATCCCATAGTGCTCAGAGCCATTTTTTTCTTGGTTGCTTTGAATGTTGGTATTTTTGTTTTCTATCTACATAAATGACCTTTTGGAGAGGGTGGATAGCAATGTGCGGCTGCTTGCTGATGATGCTGTGGTGTACGGGAAGGTGTCGTCGTTGAGTGACTGTAGGAGGATACAAGATGACTTGGACAGGGTTTGTCATTAGTGTAAATAATGGCAGCTAACTTTAAATATAGATAAATGTAAAGTAATGCAGATGAATAGGAAAAAGACTCCCGTAATTTTTGAATACTCCGTTAGTAGTGTAGCGCTTGACGTAGTCACGTCGATTAAATATTTGGGCGTAACATTGCAGAGCGATATGAAGTGGGACAAGCATGTAATGGCAGTTGTGGGGAAGGCGGATAGTCGTCTTCGGTTCATTGGTAGAATTTTGGGAAGATGTGGTTCATCTGTAAAGGAGACCGCTTATAAAACACTAATACTACCTATTCTTGAGTACTACTCGAGCGTTTGGATCCCTACAAGGTGGGATTGGGGGAGGACATAGAAGCAATTCAGAGGCGGGCTGCTAGATTTGTTATTGGTAGGTTTGATCATCACGCGAGTGTTAAGGAAATGCTTCAGGAACTCGGGTGGGAGTCTCTAGAGGAAAGGAGGCGTTCTTTTCGTGAATCGCTGCTGAGGAAATTTAGAGAACCAGCATTTGAGGCTGACTGCAGTACAATTTTACTGCCACCAACTTGTATTTCGCGGAAAGACCACAAAGATAAGATAAAAGAGATTAGGGCTCGTACAGAGGCATATAGGCAGTCATTTTTCCCTCGTTCTGTTTGGGAGTGGAACAAAGAGAGAAGATGCTAGTTGTGGTACGAGGTACCCTCCGCCACAGACCGTATGGTGGGTTGCGGAGTATGTGTGTATGTAGATGTAATTTCGTTGCTACATGTTTATTTATCGATTGGCTTTTTTTTTTTTTTTTTTTTTTTTTTTAGTTTACTGTCGCTGTTTGAGTTTACATATTGCCATTTTGTCATTTGAAAATAGTGAGCGCTAGTAGAAAATGGAGTACACCTACACTTACATCTACATTTTTAATCCGCAAGCCACCCAACGGTGTGTGGCGGAGGGCACTATACGTGCCACTGTCATTACCTCCCTTTCCAGTTCCAGTCGCGTATGGTTCGCGGGAAGAACGGCTGCCGGAAAGCCTCCGTGCGCGCTCGAATCTCTCTAATTTTACATTCGTGATCTCCTCGGCAGGTATAAGTAGGGGGAAGCAATATATTCGATACCCCATCCAGAAACACACCCTCTCGAAACCTGGACAGCAAGCTACACCGCGATGCAGAGCGCCTCTCTTGCAGAGTCTGCTACTTGAGTTTATTAAACATCTCCGTAACGCTATCACGCTTACCAAATAACCCTGTGACGAAACACGCCGCTCTTCTTTGGATCTTCTCTACCTCCTCCGTCAATCCGACCTGTTACGGATCCCACACTGATGAGCAATACTCAAGCATAGGTCGAACGAGTGTTTTGTAAGCCACCTCCTTTGTTGATGGACTACATTTTCTAAGGACTCTCCCAATGAATCTCAACCTGGCACCCGCCTTACCAACAATTAATTTTATATGATCATTCCACTTCAAATCGTTCCGTACGCATACTCCCAGATATTTTACAGAAGTAACTGCTACCAGTGTTTGTTCTGCTATCATATAAGCATACAATAAAGGATCCTTCTTTCTATGTATTCGCAATACATTACATTTGTCAATGTTAAGTGTCAGTTGCCACTCCCTTCACCAGGTGCCTATCCGCTGCAGATCTTCCTGCATTCCGCTGCAATACCAAGTGGAGAGATCGGAAGATTTCCGACATGTTCTTCAGTTTGAGTTCAACAGAGGGTTTACAGCAGCGGAGACAGCCAGAAATGTTTGCGCCGGGTATGGGGATAATGGCACTGGACAGAGCATGGTAATAAAATGGTTTTCTTGTCTTAACGAAGACCGTTTTGACATTACTGACTCCCCACGTTCAGAAAGACCGTCTGATCGCTATAATCCACAACTATCCACGTCCTTGCAGTCGAGAACTCGCAAATGTGATGAACTGTGATCGTTCTACCATCTTGCGATGGGGAATGTTCAAAAATTGAATGTATGGATACCGCATGCTCTAAGCTCAAATCAGCTGGTCCAAACAAAGACTTACAACGTATCCACAAAGTAATGTTATTCATGTGGTGGAGCAGCGACGGTGTGGTGTACTACGATTTGCTTCCCCGAGGTGTAAGCATCACTGCTGACTGTCAACAACTGTGACGTCTTGCAGACGCAGTCCAAGAACAACGATCAGGAAGACTGCGTAAGATGATGCTATTCTGCGATAAAGCCCGTCCGCATTCTGCTAGACTGACAAAGGAATGGTTTGGGAAGTCATTGCGACCCACCTTATTCAACCTGATCTTCCGCATTCAGGTGTTCACGTTTTCCGCTCTCTATCTAACAACCTTCAAGGATCTTCGTTTCCGGATGAAAATGCTCTCCGAACACGCCTCAACGAGTTCTTCGCCTGAAGACCTCTTGATTTCTACAATCGCGGTTTCGGGAGGGTATCCCAGCGTCTGCACACTGTTGTAAATACTGAAGGAGAACGGGTTACTGATGACTAAAGTCAATGTTGTGTGTATCTGTCTTGTCTATTAAACTTATGGAAAATCTCCACAAACTTATGCACCAACCTAACACTTCCGGCAGGACCGTTAAACTCATTCAATACCGTAGCTTCTAGGAGTATTTGCGCACCTTTGCAATTACCACTATCTTCAAGCGTAGATCTGCAACCAGTGAAACAAATACCTCAGCCCAAACACCAGTAGTGGTTCACAGTACAAGTTTGTACCATTCAGTCCTACCCTGCGTTCAACAAATGATCGTAGTATGCAGAAAAATCATTCGCTGCAATGAAAAGTGTGAAAGAAACATATCTTTTTTTTTGCATATCTTAGAGAGATAGTAAAACAATATAAAATATCACAAATATTAACATAATTGGTAGAAAGTTAATTGTATAATTGTAATAAATAATATACAACTAGAGACAGATATGGATCCGAATATTATAAGTGTGATAGTAGCTCTGTTTGCTACGTTTGATGACTGTTCCGTTGAACTGATTTTGATGAAATTTGTCAGTCAATTAGCTTGAACCCTGAAGAATAACGTAGGCTACTTCAGAGATTAAATAAAAATAATAACCGACCTCGCAGAGGCTGAAGTAGGGAACAGAACATCTACTTTTACTCCAGTGAACTTAAACCTTGTTAAAAAATTACCCAGGTGCGAGTAACACACGCACATTGAGGGTTCTGTACAAATCTAACTATGCATACAGGGTGGTCCATTGATAGTGAGCGGGTCAAATATCTCACGAAATAAGCATCAAACGAAAAAACTACAAAGAACGAAACTCGTCTAGCTTGAAGGGGGAAACCAGATTGCGCTATGGTTGGCTCGCTAGGTGGCGCTGCCATAGATCAAACGGATATCAACTGCGTTTTTTTAAAAATAGGATCCCCAATTTTTATTACATATTCGTGCAGTACGTAAAGAAATATGAATGTTTTAGTTGGACCACGTTTTTCGCTTTGTGGTAGATGCCAGTCTAATAGTCACAAACGTATAAGTACGTGGTATCACGTAACATTCCGCCAGTACGGACGGTATTTGCTTCGTGATACATTACCCGTGTTAAAATGGACCGTTTACCAATTGCGGAAAAGGTCGATATCGTGTTGATGTATGGCTATTGTGATCAAAATGCCCAACGGGCGTGCGCTATGTATGCTGCTCGGTATCCTGGACGACATCATCCAAGTGTCCGGACCGTTTGCCGGATAGTTACGTTATTTAAGGAAACAGGAAATGTTCAGCCACTGTGAAGCGTCAACCACGGCCTATAACAAATGATGATGCCCAAGTGGGTGTTTTAGCTGCTGTCGCGGCTAATCTGCACATCAGTAGCAGACAAATTGCGCGAGAATCGGTAATCTCAATAACGTCGGTGTTGAGACTACTACATCAACATCGACTGAACGCGTACCATATTTCTATGCACCAGGAATTGCATGGAGACGACTTTGAACGTCGTGTACACTTCTGCCACTGGGCAGAAGAGAAATTACGGGACGCTGACAGATTTTTTGCACGCGTTCTATTTAGCGATGAAGCGTCATTCACCAACAGCGGTAATGTAAACCGCCATAATATGCACTATTGGACAACGGAAAATCCACGATGGCTGCGACAAGTGGAACCTCAGCGACCTTGGCGGGTTAATGTATGGTACGGTATTATGGGAGGAAGGATAATTGGCCCCCTTTTATCGATGGCATTCTAAATGGTGCAATGTATGCTGATTTCCTACGTGATGTTCTACCGATGTTACTACAAGATGTTTCACTGCATGACAGAATGACGATGTACTTCCAACATGATGGATTTCCGGCACATAGCTCGCGTGCGGTTGAAGCGGTACTGAGTAGCATATTTCATGACAGATGGATTGGTCGTCGAAGCACCATACCATGGCCGGCACGTTCACCGGATTTCTTTCTGTGGGGAAAGTTGAAGGATATTTGCTATCGTGATCCACCGACAACGACTGACAACATGCGTCAGAGCATTGTCAATGCATGTGCGAACATTATGGAAGGCGAACTACTCGCTGTTGAGAGGAATGCATTGAGGTTGACGGACATCATTTTGAGCATTTATTGCATTAATGTGGTAATCACGTTGTAACAGCATGCGTTCTCAGAAATGATAAGTTCACAAAGATCCACGAATCACATTGGAACAACCAAAATAAAATGTTCAAACGTACCTACTTTCTGTATTTTAGTTTAAAAAGCGTGCCTGTTACCAACTGTTCGTCTAAAATTGTGAGCCATATGTTTGTGACTATTACAGTGCCATCTATCACATAGCGAAAAAAGTGGTCCAACTAAAACATTCATATTTCTTTGCGTCCTACACGACTATGTAATAAAAAAATGGAGGTTCATATTTGAAAAATCGCAGTTGACATCCGTTTGACCTATGTCAGCGCCATCTAGCGGGCCAACCGTAGCGCCATCTGGTTCCCCCCTTTAAGTTAGGCGAGTTTCGTACTTTGTAGTTTTTTTTCGTTTGTTGCTTATTTCATGGGCGGCGACTATCAATAGACCACCCTGTATAGACAGGTCGTCCCTTCTGAGAGTCCGGAAGCTCGATGATTTGTGCCTCTGATCGACATATACTGACAAGATATCAGCCCGAGATTTTCGAGAATGTTTTAGTTCCAATAATACAAACGTGACGAAGTCATGCGCGAGGCTGCCAACCTCTACTATAATAATCAGCAGTTGTGCATTCAAGCTGACTGGACTGCAATGCTAAAAGTCAAACGTCAGGGAAGGAATGATTTTATTGCTCGTACGACGCCATTCGGAATTTATCTATCATCAGATATCCCGAAGCGATTGCTACACGTAGATATAGCGTTTGAAGTTATATGTGAAACTGCGAACGCTTCTTTCACATACAACTTCAAACGCCATATCTACGTGTAGCAATCGCTTCCGGATATCTGATGATAGATAAATTCAGAGCTACTATCAATTTATAATATTGGTATCCATACCTGTCTCTAGTTGTATATTATTTATTACAATTTTACAATTAATTTTTTATCAATTATGTTAATATTTGTGAATATTTTATATTGTTTTACTATCTCTCTAAGATGTGCAAAATAAGATTTGTGTCTTTCACACTTTTCATTAGAGCAAATGATTTTTCTGCATTTACCACTATCATTTGTTGAACTCAGGCTAGGAGTGAATGCTATAAACTTGTATTGTGAACCACTAGTGGTATTTGGGCTGAGGTATTTGTTTCACTGGTTGTAGATCTGCATTTAAAGATAGTGGTAACTGCGAAGGTGCGCAAATACTCCTAGAAGCCATGGTATTCAATGAGTGTAACGGTCCTGCCGAAAGTATTAGGTTGGTGCATACGTTTGTAGGGTTTTTGCGTCATATGAGCAGTAACGGCTTGAGTTTTACCACTGCAACGCAGTCAGTCTGCATGGAAAACTACTGATTATATTAATTTCAAGTTTGAAATGACGTTTGCAGCAGCATGGACAATCAGCTCGGAGACCACGGCTGCGGTTACCCTTGACGCTGCATCACAGACAGGAGCGCCTGCGATGGTATACTCAACGACGAACCTGGCTGCACGAATGGCAAAACGTCATTTTTACGGATGCCTCCAGGTTCTGTTTAGAGCATCATGATAGTCGCATTCGTGTTTGGCGACATCACGGTGAAGGCACATTGGAAGCGTGTATTACCGGCCGTTGGTTGCCGAGCGGTTCTAGGCGCTTCAGTCTTGAACCCCGCGACCGCTACGGTCGCAGGTTCCAATCCTGCCTCGGGCATGGATGTATGTGATGTCCTTAGGTTAGTTAGGTTTAAGTAGTTCTAAGATAGGAGACTGATGACCACAGATGTCCCATAGTGCACAGAGCCATTTCAACCATTTTTTTGAAGCATGTATTCGCCATCACTCATTGGCATACTGGCGTATCACCTTGTGTGATGGAACGGGGTGTCATTGGTTACACGTCTCGGTCACCTCTTGTTCGCACTGACGGCACTTTGAACAGTGGACGTTACATTTCAGATGTGTTACGACCCGTGGCTCTACCCTTCATCCGATCCCTGCGAAACCCTACATTTCAGCAGGATAATGTACGACCGCATGTTGCAGGTGCTGTACGGGCCTTTCTGGACACAGAAAATGTTCGACTGCTGCTCTCTCCAGCACATTCTCCAGATCTCTCACCAATTGAAAACGTCTGGTCAATGATGGCCCAGCAACTGGCTCGTCACAGTACGCCAGTCACTACTCTTGATGAGCTGTGGTATCGTGTTGAAGCTGCATGGGCAGCTGTACCTGTGCACGCCATCCAAGCACTGTTTGACTCAATGCCCAGACGTATCAGGACCGTTATTACAGCCAGAGGTGGTTGTTCTGGGTACTGATTTCTCAGGATCTATGCACCCAAATTGCGTGAAAACGTAGTCACATGTCAGTTCTAGTATAATATATTAGTACATTGAATACCCGTTTATCATCTGCATTTCTTCTTGGTGTAGTAATTTTAATGGCCAGTAGTGTAAGTGTCATCACTTTTGATCTCATTGGCTTAGAAGTTTACATTTATCGTACCGTCAGGGGCCTGTAGATCTTAGCATGTGACATGAGTTGCGATTTGATGCGTCCACCAGTTCCTCAGAAAAAGGGTTTTAAACAGACAGACAGAACGACAGACCAAGAGACGGACCGACCGAGAGTCATACAGACAGACCGACTGACCTACCGACCGACCGACCGACCGACAGACAGACATGCCGACAGCAGACTGATCGATAGACCAACTGACTGACTGTCAGTCAGGCCAACAACAGATAGATGGTTAGACCAATAGACAGATAGACAGACAGACAGACCAACCGACTGACCACCTGATAGGCCAACTACAGATAGATAGGCAGACAGACAGACAGACAGACAGACAGACCGACCGACCGACCGACCGACCGCCTGATAGGCCAACAACAGATAGACTGACAGACTGACAGACCGACTAGAGGCAGACCAACCGACCGACCGACCGCCTGATAGGCCAACAACAGATAGATAGACTGACAGACTGTAAGACCAACCGACAGGCAGACCGACTGACCGATCGACCGACTGCCTGATAGGCCAACAACAGATAGACAGACCGACAGACTGAGAGACCGACCGAGAGGCAGACCAACCGACCAACCGACCGACTGACCACCTGATAGGCCAACAACGGATAGATAGACCTACAGACTGAGAGACCAACCGATAAGCTGACAGACAGACCGAAAGACAGACAGACATGCCGGCCGAGAGACCGTCAGAAGGACAACAAATTGATCTTACAAGAGATCAGTTTTTTACCACTTGAGGTACAGAACGCTAAGTATGTTAACATATGTGTGCTATTTGTTTTCCCAAAAAAACTATAGCTACACTGCGGATAATTTTTGACTTTTCCTCATATTTCTGTATGTATCCCAGCATCAATAAAAATGTGTGAAGGAGAAAAAACATTGTTTACTTTGAAAATGACGCCTGTCCGTCCACAACTGTTGTGAATTTTAGAGAAAGCCAGATAGGGAATCGACCTGTATGGCTCAACACCAGTATCAAAATACGAGGGTAATCCCAAAAGTAACGTCTTTTTTGTTTAAGTACATAGACCTGTTTGCCGCGCGGGATTAGCCGAGCGGTCTTAGGGGCTCCAGTCATGGACTGTGCAGCTGGTTCTGGCGGAGGTTCGAGTCCTCCCTCGGGCATGGGCGTGTGTGCTTGTCCTTAGAATAATTTAGGTTAAGTAGTGTGTACGCTTAGGCGCTGATGATCTTAGCAGTTAAGTCCCATAAGATTTTACACACATTTGAACATTTTTTGAACATAGACCTGTTTATTTCTACAACGGATTACATCAGTTTACAGCTTGAACATTTAGCTATTTTTCGAGATAATCACCATTTCTGTCGATGCATTTTTTGTAGACGCTGTGGCAGTTTTTGTACCCCCATGTCGTACCAGCTTGTCGCTATGCTGTTCAGAAAGTTATAAACCTCTTCTTTCATCTCGTCGTCGGAGCTGAATCGTTTTCCGGCCAAATGTTCTTTTAACCTAAGGAACAGGTGACAGTCACTGGGCGCCAAGCTAGGACTATGGGTGGGTGATTATGTTCCACTGAAACTGTTGCAGGAGAGCAACGGTTTGCCGAGAGATGTGTGGGCGAGCGTTGTCGTGAAGAGTGTGTAAGCCCTTGCTCAACGTTCCTCTTCTCTGGTTCTTAATTGCCCGTTTGAGTTTTTTCAGAGTCTCACAGTACCTGTCAGCGGTAATTGTGGTCCCAGGGGGCATAAAGTCGACCAACAATACCCCTTCCCGATCCCAAAAAACGGTTGTCATTACTTTATGTAAGTCTGCAGGCTTTCGTGGTTATTAGGCCGCGTCATGTTTCTTCTCGACGTCTCGACCCCCCTGCAGGGATCTTCCTCAGGATCTTTTGGTGTCCAATACTGCTAGAACACTCTGGCGGCCTAATAACCCAGAAGATTTTAACTTCAGTGTCATGACTTTACCAGCAGACTGTGTGTGCTTGAATTTCCGCGGCTTTGGCGAAGAAGGATGCCGCAACTGGCGTGATTGTTGCTTGGCCACAGGTGTAAAGTGGTATGCCTAGGTTTCGTCACCCGTGATAATTGAGTCCAGAAAGTTGTCCAGTTCGGCTGCATGGCGGTGAAGAAATGCGCGGGAAACATCAACTCGTTGCCGCATGTGGTCCTTAGTCAGCATGCGTGACACCCATCTTGCGCACACGTTCCGGTAGTTCAATGTTTCCGTTAAAATTCTGTGAGCGCTGCTTCGGGAAACCTCAGGAACCAACGTGCAGAGATCATCCAAGGTGATCCGCCGATCTTCACGCATGCTTTGCTCAGCCTTCAGCACTGTCTCCTCAGAAATTGACCGTCTCCCGCTCCTTTGTTCGTCGTGAATTACGGTACGACCAGCTGCTAACTGTCTACATCACTTACGAACATGTTTGACATCAATGCACGACTCACCACACACTTTCGTGAATTGGCGATGGATTTCAATCGGCGCATTGCCCTTTGCGTTCAAAAACCGAATAACTGCGCGCAATTAGCACTTGGTGGCGGTAACATCCAACGGAAGCTACATTCGTCCACGAGACTCAGAGGGCCACAGACACGGGTTCCCAGGTAGATGCCGTGTTTCTTGACTTCCGCACGGCGTTCGATTCAGTTCCTCACAGTCGTTTAATGAACAAAGTAAGAGCATATGGACTACCAGACCAATTGTGTGATTGGATTGAAAAGTTCCTAGATAACACAACGCAGCATGTCATTCTCAATGGAGAGAAGCCTTCCGAAGTAAGAATGATTTCAGGTGTGCCGCAGGGGAGTGTCGTAGGACCGTTGCTATTCACAATACACATAAATGACCTTGTAGATGACATCGGAAGTTCACTGAGGCTATTTGCGGGTGATGCTGTGGTATATCGAGAGGTTGTAACAATGGAAAATTGTATTGAAATGCAGGAGGATCTGCAGCGAATTGAGGCATGGTGCAGGGAATGGCAATTTAATCTCAATGTAGTCAAGTGTAATGTGCTGCGAATACACAGAAAGAAAGATCCCTTATCATTTAGCTACAACATAGGTCAGCAAGTGGAAGCAGTTAATTCCGTAAATTATCTGGGAGTCGGCATTAGGAGTGATTTAAAATGGAATGACCATATAACGTTGATCGTCGGTAAATCAGGTGCCAGACTGAGATTCATTGGAAGAATCCCAAGGAAATGCAATCCGAAAACAAAGGACGTAGATTACAGTACGCTTGTTCGCCCACTGCTTGAATACTGCTCAGCAGTGTGGGATCCGTACCAGATAGGGTTGATAGAAGAGATAGAGAAGATCCAACGGAGAGCAGCGCGCTTCGTTACAGGATCATTTAGTAATCGCGAAAGCGTTAAGGAGATGGTAGATAAACTCCAGTTGAAGACTCTGCATGAGAGACGCTCAGTAGCTCGGTACGGGTTTTTGTTGAAGTTTCGAGAACATACCTTCACTAAGGAGTCAAGCAGTATATTGCTCCCTCCTACGTATATCTTGCGAAGAGACCATGAGGATAAAATCAGAGAGATTAGAGCCCACACAGAGGCATACCGATAATCCTTCTTTCCACGAAGAATACGAGACTGGAATAGAACCGATAGAGGTACGCAAGGTACCCTCCGCCACACACCGTCAAGTAGCTTGCGGAGTATGGATGTAGATGTAGATTATCAACGGCTGCCAAGCCAAGACTGAGCGCCTCAGATAGGCGTGCGCATGTTTACGCACAGCGCGTGAAGCACTCTTCATAACAGTGTGACCAACTGCCACATAAACAGAGTTCTGTACTTATAAAAAAAAAATAGACCTTACTTTTGGGATTACCCTCGTATGTGACATAAATGGCAGTAGCTTTTGGTTTCATTGATTTAGAAGCTTACATTCATGCTGTAGATCTTAGCATGTGACATGACTGGCGACTTGATACGTCTACCATTCCTGAGAGAAAGGATTTTAAACGGGCAGACCAACAGACAAACAGACCAACCGACCGACATACAGATTGAGAGACAGACAGACCGACCGACCGACCGAACGACCGACGGACGGACAGATAGGCCGACAGACAAACAGTCCGACATTGTTTACTTTCAGAATCACGCTCCTACGTCCAAAGCTACACGCCAGCTGGGGTCCTCGACATGTAGAGCTGAGTAGCAGAGGGCGGCTGGGCAGACTCACTGACCTGCAGCAGCTGCTGCTCCTCGGACTGCTGGAGCCTGGTGTCCAGGTAGGAGATGGCGGTGAGCGCGCTGTACCACGGCACGTACTCCTGCTCGGCGACCAGGTAGACGGTGTTGTCCAGCGCGACGCTGTAGTCCAGCAGGCCGGCGCGGGCCAGCTGGAAGGCGTCGTCCAGGATCTGGGCGCGGTTCACCACGCCGATGGCCGAGTGGTCCGACTGCAGCTGCGCCGCCAGCAGCGCCCAGTTGTCCGTGTCGTAGTTGACGCGGTAGAAGCCTGCACAGCGGGGCAGTCAGTCTACGTCCGCGTCTACATCTCTCAACAGCTGTCAAGTTCACTAAAGAGACCACGTCCCTCAGTACCACCTGTTAGTAGGGTTTCTTTCCGTTCAAATCACATACGGCGCACGCGAGCTGTAACTCTTTATCCCTTTTACTACTGTTTCTTTTCAGAGTGAAAATCAGTAGTGCTAGATTGTAACATATGAACTTTCTCGGCCGCAAATGTCACAATAACCTCTACACATACACTACCTGCCATTAAAATTGCTACAAGACGAAGATGACGTGCTACAGACGCGAAATTTAACCGACAGGAAGATGATACCGCGATATGCAAATGATTAGCTTTTCAGAGCATTCACACAAGGTTGACGCCGGTGGCGACACCTGCAAAGTGCTGACACGAGGAAAGCTTCCAACCGATTTCTCATACACAAACAGCAGTTGACCGGCGTTGCCTGGTGAAACGTTGTTGTGATGCCTCGTGGAAGGAGAAGAAATGCGTACCGTCACGTTTCCGTCTTTGAAAAAGGTCGGATTGTAGGTTATCGCGATTGCGGTTTATCGTATCGCGACATACCTGCTCGTGTTGGTCGAGATCCAATGACTGTTAGCAGAATATGGAATCGGTGGGTTCAGGGGGGGTAATACGGAACGCCGTGCTGGATCCCAACGGCCTCGTATCACTAGCAGTCGAGATGACAGGCATCTTAACCGCATGGCTGTAACGGATCGTGCAGCCACGTCTCGGTCCCTGAGTCAACAGATGGGGACGTTTGCAAGCCAACGACCATCCGCACAGTTCGACGACGTTTGCAGCAGCATGGACTATCAGCTCGGAGACCACGGCTGCGGTTACCCTTGTCGCTCCACCACAGACAGGAGCGCCTGCGATGGTGTACTCAACAACGAACCTGGGAGCACGACTGACAAAACATCATTTTTTCGGATGAAAGCATCGTGATGGTCGCATCCGTGTTTGGCGACATCGCGGTGAACGCACATTGGAAGCGTGTATTCGCCATCGCCATACTCGCGTATCACCCGGCGTGGTGGTATGGGGTGCCATTGGTTACACGTCTCGGTCATCTCTCGTTCGCTTTGACTGCACTTTGAACAGTGGACGTTACATTTCAGATGTGTTACCACCCGTGGCTCTACCCTTCATTCGATCCCTGCGATACCCTACATTTCAGCAGGATAATGCACGACCGCATGTGTAGGTCCTGTACGGGCCTTTCTGCATACAGAAAATGTTCGACTGCTGCGCTGGCCAGCTCATTCTCCAGATCTCTCACCAATTGAAAACGTCTGGTCAATGGTGCCCGAGCAACTGGCTCGTCACAATACGCCAGTCACTACTCTTAATGAACTGTGGTATCGTGTTAATGCTGCATGGTCAGCTGTACCTGTACACGCCATCCAAAATCTGTTTGACTCAATGCCCAGACATATCAAGGCCGTTATTACGGCCAGAGGTGGTTGTTCTGGGTACTGATTTCTCAGGATCTATGCACCCAAATTGCGTGAAAATGTAATCACATGTCAGTTCTGGTATACTATATTTGTCCAGTGAATACCCGTGTATCATCTGCATTTCTTATTCGTGTAGCAATCTTAATGGCCTGTAGTGTAGACTGTTACTTGCGCCATGATTCTAACCACGACAAAACCCAGGCATCATAAAAACTTCGGAGGATAGGTAAGGAAAATCTGAGAACCAGAAATGCTTCACGCGGAATTATTGCTCACCAGTGCATTGCTCAAGAATAGTTATTCGTCCACTGAGGTAAAAAGAGCGTTAAGACCGCAGCGCAAAAATCATAGTGATGCACAAGTGCCGGTGAATTCGGGAGCATTCCTGCCTTTCATTACCTGCGCTACTGATCGCAAAGGAAAAATCTTTTCCGCCTTTCCCACAGTTCGTGACTCACTAAGATGCTATACTGTGCTCCAAACAAACATTTATTCTTCAAATTGAGGCCTATGTCTGATACTAGTAAACTTCTCTTGGCCAGCAATGCCTTTTTTTTTGTCAGTGCTAGTCTGCTTTCTCTGTTCTCGCCCGTCATTGGTTATTTTCCTTCCAAGACAGCATAATTCCTCGTCTACTTCGTGAACGTCAGTTTTGATCCTAAGTTTCTGACTACGTTTGATTGCCTTTCTGTTTTTCTGGTTTACTCTCAATCTATATTCTGCACTCAGATTGTTCGTTTCATTCAACAGATCCTGAAATTCCTGTTGATCTTTATTGAGCATGCGAGTAGCAAAGTCATCAGAAAGTCTTACCATTGCTGTCCTTCCACCGGAATTTTAATCCCATTCTTGAACGAATCTGTTATTTCCGTCATTACCTCTTCTATAGCTTACTTCTATTTTTCTCAGAGTTTCTAACAAGTCGGACCATTTGAGATTATCGAATGTTTCTTCTAGGTCAACTATTCCTAAGAACGTGCCTTTATTTTTCTTCAGTCCTCCTCCCATTACCAACCACATCGGGCCTGCTTCTTTGCTGTCTTAATATTAACCTGATCGTCATCTAATGGGTCCTAAATTTCTCTTCCATTCTTCTCTACATTATTCTTCTCAACAACTTGGACGCCTGAGCTGTTAAGCTGACCGTGCGATTATTCTCCACTCGTCGGCTCTTGCTATTTTCGGAACTGCGTGGATGATATTTCTTCGAAAGTACGTCGTGATTGGCAAGAGACAGTTTCTACACACAGTTTTTTTAGCTTTTAGGGGGGATTCCCTTATCCCAGATGTAGGTTTCGAACTTGGTGGAAGAAGCGGGGTCCTTTTCCTATTCTGTTTAAATCGTCTAATTTGGCCGTTCCATCACTTGATATAACACTAACTTTTCAGACGTTCAACCTTCCCCCCTTCCACTGTGATATAAAAGGATGTGTATGTCCTACTCATCTTCATTGCCACTGTCTTGCTCTTACTCACAGTCAACTTGAATTGTTTGAATTTTTATTCCAGTAGGCAGTCTCTTATGAGGCTCGATTTCTGCCTCTCCCCAAATGCCATCAGAAAATCAACAACACTACACGCTACTATTCGGTCGAGTAGCTCCTCAATTGGCATCACGAGGATTAGTGCACCCCGAAAAATGACAACAGCACACGGCGGCCCGGATGGTCACCCTTCCAAGTGCCGGCCACGCCCGACAGCGCTTAACTTCGGTGATCTGACGGGAACCGGTGTATCCACGGCGGCGAGGCCGTTGCCCCACCTGACATGTAAGGTGTCCAAACTCCCTACGTCTCACAACACATACAAATTTTTGGTGGCGTTTTGATTCACCTGTACGTGACGCCTCAGTAACATCACCTGGAGTTTATTTGTAAAAGCGTGAAAAGGGCGCCCCCTGGTATGCAGAGCTGCACTCACCGACTTCCTGTATGTTGACGAGGAGCCAGTCATCGGCCGCGACCGTAACAGCGAGCTGCGCCTCCCCCACGTCAGCCGGCAGCCACTGGCGCGTCGCCGTGCTGCTGAAGTCCCCCTCCTGGCCAGTGGTGAACGTCAGCGGCACGTCCCACGAGCTCAAGTCGGGCTCCGCCCCCTCCGTCAGCAGGAAGCGGGTCTGCAGGGCAAAGAGTTGCAACAATTTGGAAGACCGTCCCGTCCGCCAGTGTCTAACGCTCCATCTATACCCACATCTGCATCTGCATCTGTACTGCTTTACAAACTGAGTGTACCGTCAAGGGGACGAGGTCGAAACGATAGGAAACCTCAGATCCACCAGAAACATAAAAGAAGTTTAAGATCGGCAAAAGACATAGGACATAGGACGTGTGAAACCCAGCTCGCGCTATTCGTTCACGAGACTCAGAGGGCCATAGACACGGGTTCCCAGGTAGATGCCATGTTCCTTGACTCCTGCAAGGCGTCCGATACAGTTCCCCGCATTCGTCTAATGAACAAAGTAAGAGCATATGGACTATCAGACCAATTGAGTGATTGGATTGAAGAGTTCCTAGATAACAGAACGCAGCGTGTCATTCTCAATGGAGAGAAGTCTTCCGAAGTAAGAGTGATTGCAGGTGTGCCGCAGGGGAGTGTCGTAGGACCGTTGCTATTCACAATATATATAAATGACCTTGTGGATAACATCGGAAGTTCACTGAGGCTTTTTGCGGATGATTCTGTAGTATATCGAGGGGATGTAACAATGGAAAATTGTACTGAAATGCAGATGGATCTGCAGCGAATGGCAATTGAATCTCAATGTAGACAAGTGCAATGTGCTGCGAATACAAAGAAGGAAAGATCTTTTATCATTTAGCTGCAATATAGCAGGTCAGCAACTGGAAGCAGTTAATTCCACAAATTATCAGGGAGTAGGTATTAGAAGTGATTTAAAATGGAATGATCATATAAAGTTGATCGTCGGTAAAGCAGATGCCAGACTGAGATTCATTAGAAGAATGCTAAGGAAATGCAATCCGAAAACAAACGAAGCAGGTTACAGTACGCTTGTTCTCCCACTGCTTGAATATTGCTCACCAGTGTGGGATCCATACCAGATAGGTTTGATAGACGAGATAGAGGAGATCCAACGGAGAGCAGCGCGCTTCGTTACAGGATCATTTATTAATCACGAAAGCGTTACGGAAATAATAGATAAACTCCAGTGGAAGACTCTGCAAAAGAGACGCTCAGTAGCTCGGTACGGGCTTTTGTCGAAGTTACGAGAACATACTTTCATCGAGGAGTCAAGCAGTATATTGCTCTCTCCTACGTATATCTCGCGAAGAGACCATGAGGATAAAATCAGAGAGATTAGAGCCCACACAGAGGCATACCGACAATCTTTCTTTCCACGAACAATACGAGACTGGAACAGAAGGGAGAACCGATAGAGTTACTCAAGGTACCCTCCGCCACACACCGTCAGGTGGTTTGCGGAGTATGGATGTAGATCTAGATTTGCCTACACTAGCTGCATATACACTCAACTTCAGAAAAAAACATAACACCTTGAACGACTAGACCTAGGACGTTCATATTCAGAGGACAAGTACACTAGTATGTTTTGCAGAAATGACTAGCATTTCAGTCCCCTCCGTTCAGCATGACTCCCGTTGTCTAATCGGCACAGGGTACTCCACGGGCTCTGATAACTTGTTCGATATGTGATGGCATCGACGGCGAGAATGGTGTCCTGTGGTAGAGTCATCCACGCTGCATTGACCTGGTTCCAAAGTTCACTGTGGTACTTGGGATTGGGTCACAGCACGACACCTCTCGTATCACCATAGCCCACACGTTTTCGACTAGCGACAAGTTTGATGATCTGGTGGACAACGGCAAAAGACCTGGTATCCTGTGACACCAAGAAGGCACGTGTTCGTGCAGCAACATGCGGTCGTGCATTGTCTTACTGGAAAGTGGCGTCTGGGGTGTTGTCCAGAAAAGGTACGGCTACAGGTCGCAGGACGTCATTCACGTAGACCACACTGGTCACAGAGCCCTGGACACGCACCACCTGATACTTCTGGTTGTACCCGACAGCGTCCCTCACTATAAGGCATCGATTCGATATGTCCTGTGTGAATGCAGTCACTGTCATTGTCTGCGGTGAACCAAAATGTGGCCACCATTTTCAAACAAACAGAGCGTGGATTCGCCCAAAAGCACTGTCTGATGCCATTACTGTCCTCAGTGAAGTCGTTCCATACACCATTGCCGTCTACCATGTTTCTGCGCATTCGTCAAAGGCTGGCGGAGAAGTGTACGATGCGCACGCAACCCGTGCCGTAATAAACGGCGACGGACTGTCACCGCTGACAGTGTACGATACGCCGCACGGTCCCACTGTTGCGCCGGAGCCGAGGAGGTTGCAGATCTGTCATTTGGATGAGGCGTCGGTCTTCTCTGGGTGGTAGTGTGGGTGGTGCGACCTGACCCATCTCGTCGTGTGCCAGGGCCTTCCGTCAACCATTCTGCACACCCCCGTTGCACAGCTGAAACACTTTGTCCCACACGAGCAGCAGTTTCCCGGATGGATGCATCACATCATCTCGTGGCAATAATGCGCGCTCTTTGAAACTCACTGATTTGACGGTACTGTTCCCGCATACGTCTGCGAGCCATCCCGAACGTGTGCGCAGGTCACACTGGTCCATTACCTTCGGTTCATAGCAACCACGAAAGCAGAAGGCACGTTTTCCCAGTAGGTGGTGTTGCGCCACGATATCGAAAAATGGTTCAAATGGCTCTAAGCACTATGGGACTTAACATTTGAGGCCATGTCCCCTAGACTTAGAAACTACTTAAGCCTAACTAACCTAAGGACATCACACACATCCATGCTCGAGGCAGGATTCGAACCTGCGACCGTAGCGGTCGCGTGGTTCCGGACTGAAGCGCCTAGAACCGCTCGACCCAGCGGCGATATCGACGTTGACCGTGAACCTGCGGGTAGACATGGTTCAAATGCCAATCACTTCTGCACAACGTACTAATGTACATGTCCTGTGAACATGGACGTCCTATCTCTTGTCCTTGACGGTGTTCCGTTCATTCTGTACACGAGTGTAATATTTCTTGTAGTTGTGGACTGGTTTATATTGCTATCACGAAAAGAAGTGTTAACACCTGTCTGGTTGAACACAAGAGGAATTCCCAACTGGGACATACGGATAAATCGGCCGTAACGGAACATGTTTCCACCATAATAATTTTAACAGAAAGGAGGCACTCCGTCTTCAGGCCACAAGTGGCCAATCGGGACCATCCGACCGCCGTGTCATCCTCAGTTGAGGATGCGGAAAGGAGGGGCGTGTTGTCAACACACCACTCTCCCGGTCCTTATGATGGAATTCTGTGACCGGAGCCGCTGCTGTTCGGTCGAGTAGCTCCTCATTTGGCATCACGAGGCTGAGTGCACCCCAAAAAATGGCAACAGCTCATGGCGGCCTGGATGGTCACCCATGCAATTGTCGCCCACGCCCGACAGCGCTTAACATGGGAACCAGTGTATGCACTGCGACAAGGCCGTTACCCCAACAGAAAGGAGGGCGGTGTTAAATTACATAAAATTTGATTGTCAGTGTCGGACCGTAAGAACGGTGATCAATTACTTTCAATCGAGAATGTTGGCATCACCAGACACAATCTATAGCCGACGTGTTGTGATGGACTGCGCTGTTCTCTATACCGACTATACACCGTATATATATATATATATATATATATATATATATATATATATATATATATATATATATATACACTCCTGGAAACGGAAAAAAGAACACATTGACACCGGTGTGTCAGACCCACCATACTTGCTCCGAACACTGCGAGAGGGCTGTACAAGCAATGATCACACGCACGGCACAGCGGACACACCAGGAACCGCGGTGTTGGCCGTCGAATGGCGCTAGCTGCGCAGCATTTGTGCACCGCCGCCGTCAGTGTCAGCCAGTTTGCCGTGGCATACGGAGCTCCATCGCAGTCTTTAACACTGGTAGCATGCCGCGACAGCGTGGACGTGAACCGTATGTGCAGTTCACGGACTTTGAGCGAGGGCGTATAGTGGGCATGCGGGAGGCCGGGTGGACGTACCGCCGAATTGCTCAACACGTGGGGCGTGAGGTCTCCACAGTACATCGATGTTGTCGCCAGTGGTCGGCGGAAGGTGTACGTGCCCGTCGACCTGGGACCGGACCGCAGCGACGCACGGATGCACGCCAAGACCGTAGGATCCTACGCAGTGCCGTAGGGGACCGCACCGCCACTTCCCAGCAAATTAGGGACACTGTTGCTCCTGGGGTATCGGCGAGGACCATTCGCAACCGTCTCCATGAAGCTGGGCTACGGTCCCGCACACCGTTAGGCCGTCTTCCGCTCACGCCCCAACATCGTGCAGCCCGCCTCCAGTGGTGTCGCGACAGGCGTGAATGGAGGGACGAATGGAGACGTGTCGTCTTCAGCGATGAGAGTTGCTTCTGCCTTGGTACCAATGATGGTCGTATGCGTGTTTGGCGCCGTGCAGGTGAGCGCCACAATCAGGACTGCATACGACCGAGGCACACAGGGCCAACACCCGGCATCATGGTGTGGGGAGCGATCTCCTACACTGGCCGTACACCACTGGTGATCGTCGAGGGGACACTGAATAGTGCACGGTACATCCAAACCGTCATCGAACCCATCGTTCTACCATTCCTAGACCGGCAAGGGAACTTGCTGTTCCAACAGGACAATGCACGTCCGCATGTATCCCGTGCCACCCAACGTGCTCTAGAAGGTGTAAGTCAACTACCCTGGCCAGCAAGATCTCCGGATCTGTCCCCCATTGAGCATGTTTGGGACTGGATGAAGCGTCGTCTCACGCGGTCTGCACGTCCAGCACGAACGCTGGTCCAACTGAGGCGCCAGGTGGAAATGGCATGCCAAGCCGTTCCACAGGACTACATCCAGCATCTCTACGATCGTCTCCATGGGAGAATAGCGGCCTGCATTGCTGCGAAAGGTGGATATACACTGTACTAGTGCCGACATTGTGCATGCTCTGTTGCCTGTGTCTATGTGCCTGTGGTTCTGTCAGTGTGATCATGTGATGTATCTGACCCCAGGAATGTGTCAATAAAGTTTCCCCTTCCTGGGACAATGAATTCACGGTGTTCTTATTTCAATTTCCAGGAGTGTATATATATACTACGCTGCCTCGAGTTCGAGCAGTTTGCCGCTTTATCACTGATGATGTTTCTTGCAGTGGGAGACGAAATGTTAGGAAGAAGTTTTGTACATCGACCACAGCCTATCAGCCCGCAAGTTTCAAGTGAAGCTGGACGGATGTTCAACCATATCTTAGTAACAATACAAGGTGGTGAATAGAATTGCAACTTACTTTAAATGCTCATGAATCTAAAACTGTGCATGTCACAAAATGCTAAAAACTTAGTATTTTACTAGTTCAATATATGCGAGTTACCAGTGGATTCAGTAAACTCATAGAAATATGTAGATGTAACGCCTTGAAAGGACATGAAATAGGATGATCACGTAGGCTCAGTCATTGGTAAAGCTAGTGATGGACTTCAGTTCATTGACATTATACTAGGAATAAGTCTTCAAAGTAGTCTGCATACAAAACACTCTCTGAAATCATGCTGGAATATTGCCCAAGTATGTGGGATCTCACTGTTCGGTTGGTCACTGGTCTTGTGACAGGTTTGATGCGGCTCACCAGGACTTCCTCTCCTTCATCTCACGGCAGCACTTACATGCCATACCGCTCCATACCATACCAAACAGGTGATACTAAACGCATCTGGCCACAGGTTTGACTCGTAGGTGAGCGTCATGGAAATGCTGAAAAACCAGATCTGGCAGGAGCTTCAAAGTACGAAAGTGCTCCGAGACCGATTTCATTCCCGGCCTACGTGCGACGTCTTCCCAGTAACTACGGTGATAGAGTCACCTAACAACTGTAAACAAGAGATGTGTGTACAAACTGTCACATATGAGCAGGCAGTGTTAAGTAGCGGACGTGTGGACGCAGTGGTTCAATGTTACTATGTTACAAAACTTAATGGAGCAATACCTCTATACCATGTGCTCAAGACATTCTCTATAGTGTTCTGAAGTAGAGACAAGCGTATTCAAAAGTTTGCCCCGGGCGAAAGCAACTAGTCACGGATGTCTGCTGCGAATTGACTGAAATGCGAGTAGTTCTTTTCCGGAAAAAATCATCACGGGTGGCCAGACCTAGTGTTGTCAACACGAACCTACTACAAAACGATAAAGTATAGAAATTCACGTAAAGGGTCAACGCTTCAACGGCATAATCGACTTTCGACCCAATGTGACGCGTAAATTGAACAACATTCTAAAATAGGATTTTTCTGACACTTTCACAAGGTTGTATCGATACTACGTGGGTACTATTGAAGTGGGGGATAAAAACATAAAACTTCTTAAGCATTAAAATCTCCATCTTAACGTTTCTATTTTTTACTCACGCGATATCGAAACTTTTCAGACAGACGAGGCAGATGTCACCAGTTGGATTACCAATCACCGGTAGTTACAAAATACGACTGGTGCAAGCTTAAACATCGATATTTCAATATCGACACTGAAGCGCTTCATACATAGTAACATCGATGCTACACAAAAAGTATGGGCCTCTGATAACGGCAGAAAAAACCATGCTACTCGTTGCCACTGACAATAAATTTATCGTCAGTTAAACGAATGGTTTACTGAACATGTCCTACAACAACACCGGTGCATAACAACTGCAGTTTTTCAGCCGTGGCCACCGGAATGTGTGTGTGTGTGTGTGGGGGGGGGGGGGGGGGGGGGAGGGGGGGGAGGCAATATTTTTGAAAGAAGCAAAGCAGACACACTGGCTGTTGTCATAGGAAATCGTGGACTAATGTCTTTCACTGTTCATCCAGTCGATGATTTCGTGGTGCTAGGTAGTGTGTACCGTTATTGTTATGAAGTTTTTTTTAATTGCTCAAAATAACATGCCGAAATGTGTAAGCACATGTAACGTTAATGATACGAAATATTACAGTTGATCCACACAAATACAATCACTTATAAAAAGGAAAGCAGCATATCGAAAAGTACGATTTTACAGATGATTGTGTTCGGGATTTCCTTGAATAATTTTACCCTTTTAGTTCCTTACTTTTAATGATAATTGTTACGAATAATAAAACTTTGAATATTCTTTCATTTTCAGGTGATCTGCGTTAACACTGAAGGTGTTTACAAAGTGACACGGCAATGGAGGAACGTCATATTAGCTAATGTGGGATGGCATCAAGTTTTTAATAATTTGCCGGCCAGTTTGGCCGAGCGTTCTTGGCCCTACAGTCCGGCACCGCGCTCCTGCTACGGTCGCAGGTTAGAATCCTGCCTCGGGCATGGATGTGTGTGATGTCCTCAGGTTAGTTACGTTTAAGTAGTTCTAAGTCTAGGGGACTGATGACTTCAGATGTTAAGTCCCATAGTGCTCAGAGCCATTTGAACCATTTTTTAATAATTATTTTATTTTTAACACTTATGTTATTACCAAAGGTATTTCATAAACGGAAAGAGAATCTCGCGTTATGTTAAATGTGACCTCAGCAATAAGGAAAAAATTATATCTGGATCATTACTGGAATTACCAACAGATAAGAAAGAAAGGATTAAGCTATAGGCAAGAAGTCGTGGGCTAAGTAATCTTAATTATTACGACCAATATTGCGTTTATTAATGAATAAATACAGTAATAATTAAGATTACTTAGCCCACGACTCTCTGCCTATAGCTTAATCCTTTCTCTCTTACCTGTTGGTAGTTCCAGTGATGATCCAGGTACAATTTTTTTTTCGCATTGCTGAGGTCACATTTAAAATAAGGCGACATTCTCTTCCGTTTTTGAAATACCTTTGATAATAAGATAACTGTTAAAAATAAAAAACGTAAATTATTAAAAATTGATGCCATCCCACATTGGCATCAAATTTTTAATAATTTACGTTTTTACATTGGCTAATATCACGTTCCTAATGGCCGTGTCACTTTGTAAACACCTTCAGTGTTAACACAGATCACATGAAAACGAAAGAATATTCGAAGTTTTATTATTCGTAACAATTATCATTCAAAGTAACGAACTAAGAGGGCAAAATTATCCAAGGAAAGCCCGAACATAATCATCTGAAAAATCGTACTTTTGGATATGTTGCTTTCCTTTCTATAAATAATTATATTTGTGTGGATCAGCTGTAATATTTCGTATCATTAACTTTAAATGTGCTGACACAGTTCGGAAAGTTATTTTGAGCAATTAAAAAAACTTCAGTACAGTAATGGTACACACTACCCAGCACCACGAAATCATCGACTGGATGAACAGTGAAAGACATTAGTCGACTATGAGCTATGACAACAGCCAGTGTTTCTGCTTTGCTTCTTTGAAAAATAATGCTCCCCCCACCCCCCCCCCCCACGCACACACACACACACACACACACACACACACACACGCACACACACACACACACACACACACTCTGTTGGCCACGACTGAAAAACTGCAGATGTTATGCACCGGTGTTGTCGTAGGACATGTTCAGTAAACCATTCGTTTCACTGACGATAAATTTATTGTCAGTGGAAACCAGTAGCATGGTTTTTTTCTGCCATTATCAGAGGTCCATACTTTTTGTGTATCCGTGGAGCCAGGTAATCGGCAAGGTACTGTGCAAGCTGATGGACGCTCCATAATGGTGTGGGCTGCGTTTATGTGGAATCGCCTGCGTCCTCTGGTCCAACTGAGCCGGTCATTGACTGGAAATGGTTATTTTCAGCTACCTGGAGACCATTTACCGCCAAACAGCGATGGAATTTTCATGGGTGACAATGCGCCATGTTGTTGTTGTGGTCTTCAGTCCTGATACTGGTTTGATGCAGCTCTCCATACTACTCTATCCTGTGCAAGCTTCTTCATCTCCCAGTACTTACTGCAAGCTACATCCTTTTGAATCTGCTTAATGTATTCATCTCTTGGTCTCCCTCTACGATTTTTACCCTCCACGCTGCCCTCCAATACTAAATTGGTGATACCTTGATGCCTCAGAACATGTCCTACCAACCGATCCCTTCTTCTTGTCAAGTTGTGCCACAAAGTCCTCTTCTCTCCAATTCTATTCAATACCTCCTCATTAGTTATGTGATCTACCCATCTAATCTTCAGCATTCTTCTGTAGCACCACATTTCGAAAGCTTCTATTCTCTTCTTGTCCAAACTGTTTATCGTCCATGTTTCACTTCCATACATGGCTACACTCCATACAAATACTTTCAGAAACGACTTCCTGACACTTAAATCTACACTCAATGTTACAAATTTCTCTTCTTCAGAAACGCTTTCCTTGCCATTGCCAGTCTACATTTTATATCCTCTCTGCATCGACCATCATAATTTATTTTGCTCCCCAAATAGCAAAACTCCTTTACTACTTTAAGTGTTTCATTTCCTAATCTAATTCCCTCAGCATCACCCGACTTAATTCCATTATCCTCGTTTTGCTTTTGTTGATGTTCATCTTATACCCTCCTTTAAAGACACTGTCGATTCCGTTCAACTGCTCTTCCAAGTCCTGTGCTGTCTCTGACAGAATTACAATGTCATCGGCGAACCTCGAAGTTTTATTTCTTCTCCATGGATTTTAATACCTACTCCAAATTTTTCTTTTGTTTCCTTTACTGCTTGCTCAATATACAGATTGAATAACATCGGGGAGAGGCTACAACCCTCCGCGTCATGTTACCAGGCCATAATTATTGTTCATGACTGGTCTGAAGAACGTTCTGGACAATTCGTGTGAATGATCTGATCAGCCAGACCGTTCAACATGAATCCCATCCAACATTCGTGGTACATAATCAAGAGGCCAATTCATGCACAATCCAACAGCGGTGTCACTGGTTCCCATCAGATCAATGAAGTTAAGTGCTGTCGAAATGGGCTAGCACTTGGCTGGGTGACCATCTAGTCTGCCAGGTGCTTTTGGCATGTGGGGTGCACTCAGCCCTTGTGAGGCAAACTGAGGAGCTACTTGATTGAGAAGTAGCGGCTCTGGTCTCATACAGCTGGAAGAGCACCCCCATATCTGCATCCACTGACGTCTGTGGTCTGAGTATGACACGGCGGCCGGTCGGTACCATTGGGCCTTCATGGTCTGTTCTGACGGAGTTTTGAGTTTGTATTGTATTGTATGTTAACCGGGGGCCTAGAAACGACGAACAGGCTCCGTCCCCGCCGCAGCCGCAGTGGTCCACAACCCCACGACGACTACCGCAGTCCACTTTCACCCCTCCGCCACCCCACACCGAACCTAGGGTTATTGTGCGGTTCGGCTCCCGGTGGACCCACCAGGGAACGTCTCACACCAGACGAGTGTAACCCCTATGTTTGCGTGGTAGAGTAATGGTGGTGTACGCACACGTGGAGAACTTGTTTGCGCAGCAATCACCGACATAGTGTAACTGAGGCGGAATAAGGGGAACCAGCCCGCATTCGCCGAGGCAGATGGAAAACCGCCTAAAAACTATCCACAGACTGGCCGGCTCACCGGACCTCGACACAAGTCCGCCGGGCGGATTCGTGCCGGGGACCAGGCGCTCCTCCCCACTCCGGAAAGCCGTGCGTTAGACCGCACGGCCAACCGGGCGGGCAGTTTTGAGTGTAGTTTTTAGTTCGTGCACAAACGCCTGCGTCGGCAACGCTTCCTCACTTCTGGGCGGCTGTAGAGCCAAAATGGATCAACATTTCTGCAGGGGACTTCCAGCGACCTGTCCCTGCCACGTGGAGTTGCTGCCTACGCCTTGCTAAAAGGGGTCAGACGCAATACTAGCGGGTGTCCCACGACTTTTGGCACCTCAGTCTGTGTGTGTAGTGACCTCGGTCGTGCCTTACCTGTGTCAGGGTGACGGCCCCTGTTTCGTAGTCCCTGGTGACGTTGACGAGTGGGAAGCCCGCCGTGTTTATCCACGGCCTGAGCGCCTCGCTGAAGGTCTTGCCGTCGGGCAGCAGAGGCTGGGGGTCGGCGTCGGCCAGCGCCTCCTCCAGGCCGGCCAGCAGGAGCTCGTCTGATCCCTCGCTCAAGGCGCTGCATCAAAACAGGTTGGTTGGTTGGTTGGTTGTTTGGGGGAAGAGACCAAACAGCGAGGTTATCGGTGTCATAGGTGTAGGGAGGGATGGGGAAGGAAGTCGGCCGTGCCCTTTCAAAGGAACCACACCGGCATTTGCCTGGAGTGATTTAGGGAAAACACGGAGAACCTAAATCAGGATGGCCGGACGCGGGATTGAACCGTCGTCCTTCCGAATGCGAGTCCAGTGTGCTAGCCACTGCGCAACCTCGCTCGGTCAAAACAGGCACGGTGACACATCACCCTCAGTCACTTTGTCTGTGTAAACGTCTCATCCATCAAGTCATTAGTAGGAGTCGTAGTAGTGTTGTGACATTATTGTTCATATTTCTTAAAAAAATTTTTGTAAATATTTTATTGAAACTGTTAAAGCAGAAGTAGAGACATCTTCTTTGAAGTGAAATCGATACTGAAACTCTTTGATAACATCAAAATGAATGTACATATTTACTTTTAAATATTGTAAAGATATCCATTTGTTATAATTATTAAATGTAAATGGGTGCTATAATGTAATTATGTATGTAATAGTTACTGGCACTCACTTAGGGGTGTATGATATATGTGTAGTAGAAAAGATGGTGTAGTTCCGTCAGGAACGGAAAGCTGTCTAAGCGTAGGAAAAGGTGGGAGCGGAAACGTTCGACGGTCGCGAAGAATGTCAGTCGAGCATAGTGTGGAGTGCGACGTACTGTTGCATCTTGTCTCGGTTGGAAACTGCAGTTTATCACGGCCTGGTATGGGGAGAAAAACCGGCTGTTGATTATAAGATGGATCATCACTACGGATAGGAAATAAGTCCGACATGGGTAACTGCTCATGGCCGTTTTGATATGAATGCACTTGTTGCCCCCAGCGCCACCGTCGCTGATCACAGCTTACAGGGTACGACATTTTAGCTGTGTATTATAGAGTGTGCCAGGAAGTTCAAATGTGCTTTAAGCATAATAACCATCATCCAAATTAACAATTGTGTCCACCTGGAAATTTATCCCGCTCATAAACCAAGCAGGATCCTAACCTGGCACATGATAGTTCCGAGTGTCCTGTATTCAGCCAAGACTGTGAAATCTTTAATATATTGTTGGCAAATCAGTATTTAATCAGTGAAATAACTGATGGAAAGAATAACTGAGAATTTCATAATTAACATTTTCTTTGTTAAAATGATTACGTAAGGTTATGCCAGATTCAGAGACCACATTAGATAAATTGTTTGCTGCTTTCACAATACGTATTAATGAAAGGAAATACTAAGTTGATGATTAATGGTGATAAATAGTAACGTTAAACAGTTTACAGTGAATCAATGAAATGTTGAGTACCAAATATGTTGATGTAGAACCCCCCCCCCCTCCCCCCCCCCCCCGTCCAAATTTACTTTTGCTTTCATGAAATCAGTCTGTTTGCTTAAGCAATTGGGTACTGTAGTTTAGTTTCGAGCGGCTACACTTTTCTTGTATTGCTGAACCATCTTTTATCTAAATCTAAAGTGAAGTCTGTTAGATAAGTAGGGAGTTGCAATTTTTCTGCTGTCCTACTCAGCTTCATTACGTGTGCCTAATTAGACTGGCGAATAATAGTGTACCAAAAACCACATATATTGTCATCGATGCTGAATAGTAGTCTAACTACTGTTATTTGCCATACCTCTCAACTAATGACTTATCTGAAGAAACGAGTTAAAGTCTGATGCTTATTCCTTAGGTTAACACACACGGTTTTTGCACTTGTTTGTGTGGTTTTACTATCCGGATAGGTAACTGTATTTTCTGTTTGTTACATTGCTTATTATTACAGTTGGCATTGCATGACAGTATGTTTTGTAAACCAGTTCAGAGAATACAAAATACATGCAAGTATTACATCTGGTTTTACGTATCAGGATAGTAAATAACACACACAAGTCAAAAGAAGGAATATTACAGTATGAGGGGCGTACAATGGGGAATGCAACATATTTTTTCTCTTGGACAATTTAGGTTGAAGAATGTAAAATTTGTTGTGTGGCATCGTGGAGCATTCCCGTTTTAGTCCCTGTACTTTCACGAAGTTCTGATGGGTAGCGCCACTGTATGTAGCCTTCAAAATGGCTTCTGTGACGGAGGTGCTGTCCAAGCAAAGAGCTATCATTGAGTCTCTTTTGGCGCATAACCAGAGCATCGCAGATATTCAGAGGTGCTTGCAGAATGTCAGTGCTCTGGAAAAGAACAAAAGCACGGTGAGTCGTTGCGCGAGGCGGCTGTCATCATCACAATAAGGTCGCACGAACACATCCGATCTGCCGCGTTCCAGTCGTCCTGCAGTGGTGGGACGTGCGGGCACTCTCATTCGACGGATCAGAATTAAACACCTCCCTGCTCAATACTGAACATCTCTGTGGGTAGTGATGACACACTCTTCCACCAGTTGGGGTACCCAGAGGTATGTGCGCGCTGCGTTCACCGCAGAAGGCCATAAACAGCCTTGGTCCAATGAAGGATGCACTGCACAAGGAACCGTACGTGGATGATTGAGAGCTTACTGGTGCAACAAGTGGTTGGCTCTGATGTCGACCAGAAGAGTGACATCATGCAGGCATACAGACCTTCCCAGAACGGTGACGTAAGGCCGTCGCATTGATGGCAGACTGCGTTGAGAAATTGGTTTTTGTAGCCGAAAGAGGGGGGAATAGCGCAGTATTGCAGTCCTGCATAAAACCAACTTGCTTTCAGAAAAAAAGTGTGCCATTACATATTGAACGCCCGTCGTCGTAGTAGTAGTGGGTGACAAAAACAAAGTGATTTGACAGTGGAACAGTGGATGGAGAAATGTTGTCGGTACACTGCTATCTGCCTGCCCTGTAGGGATGCGGAAGCAACGGCTTTGCAATTCAGTTCCGAATTCTTTCGTACGTTGACCTTTAACCGGCAGTAATTAATTGCACGATCAAAGAGAGTTATCACTTTTCTGTACTTTTGAGGTACTAGCTGCAGTATTTTGCCTACTATAAAAAAAAGAGCAAAAAGAAAGAAAACACATGACGAAAGAGAATCACAACAGGTACGTTTACAAACACGGTGCGACCTAACCGTTCTCTGATAGGTTGTTGATATGGTAGCTCTTCTGTAAACAACTTATCATCTGCCACTTTGTTCATCATCATCTTCGTTTTCCCTCCATCCAAAATCTAGTCGGGTTTCAATGGTACTTCGCACTTTACTCGGTCTTTCCACCATTCTTCTTCCACAATTTGGTTCCGTAGCAGATTCCTCCTCCTTTTTTTTTTTTTTTTGTCATCAGTCTACTGACTGGTTTGATGCGGCCCGCCACGAATTCCTTTCCTGTGCTAACCTCTTCATCTCAGAGAGTAGCACTTGCAACCTACGTCCACAATTATTTGCTTGACGTATTCCAATCTCTGTCTTCCTCTACAGTTTTTGGCCTCTACAGCTCCCTCTAGTACCATGGAAGTCATTCCCTCATGTCTTAGCAGATGTCCTATCATCCTGTTCCTTCTGCTTATCAGTGTTTTCCACATATTCCTTTCCTCTCCGATTCTGCGTAGAACCTCCTCATTCCTTACCTTATCAGTCCACCTAATTTTCAACATTCGTCTATAGCATCACATCTCAAATGCTTCGATACTCTTCTGTTCCGGTTTTCCCACAGTCCTCCTCCTTAACTCATCTTTATTGTGTTCATCCATCTTGTTCTCGGTCTTCCACTAGGTCTCTTGCCCTCAATCTTGAACTCCATCATTTTTCTTGGTATTCTTCTCTCCCATCCTCTTCACATACCCAAACCATTTTAATCTATTCTTTTAAATTTTCTTAGTCATCTTCTCCACTCCAGTTTCCTTCCTACAATCTTCATTTTACATTCTGTCTCTCCTCCTCTTCCGTAGCATACTTCTCAGAAACTTCATTTCAGTGGATCGTATCCTACTCTCCTCTAGTCATAGTCCAAGTCTCTGAGCCGTAAATTAGGTGTGAAGTAAGTCTTGTATAGCACCAGCTTGCACCTCATTGGCACTTCCCTTCCCCACACCAAGCCCCTCACACACTGGTAAAATGGACTACTCTGTTGTATTCTATTGCTAATTTCTGTCTCCAAACGTGCATTCCCCATTAATACACTTCCCAAATATTTCAAGTTGTCCATTATCTCAATATCCCGTCCATTAATATGAATTTGTCCCTTGCCCTCTCTATCCCCTCTGGTTACCACTATGGACTTGCTTTTCTCCACACTAATTTTCATTCCATATTTCTCGACCTTATCACTTAGGATGTCTATTTGTTTTTGTACTTCTCCTTACTGCTTGTCCCCCACGCCACAATATCATCAGCAAATAGTAACAGCTCCATCTCATCTCCCTTCCTCTATGGGCTTCTTTCCTCTCTTTGACTATTTCATCCATCACCATTGTAAATAGTAGTGGTGATGTCACAGTTCCTTGTCTTACTCCCGTAACATTCTTAAACCATTCAGTTCTTGTGTCTGCACACAACTAGAGCCTTTTTCATACATTGCCTGGATGACTTCAGGTGTTTGCTTTCCAACTCCCTTTTGCCTGGGCACACTGTCATATGCTTTCTCTAGGTCGAGAAATGTCATCATCAGATCTTTCCCATAGACCCAATGTCTTTCCATCAACTGTATCATACTAAAGATTGGATCCACTGTTGATCTACCAGGAAGAAAGGCATACTGAGTTTAACAGAAAACAGTCAAATGACATTCCAAGGTCTTGGTATTTAATGTTCAATGAAGTTTTAAGTTGATATAGTAACTCTACAACTTAGCTCTACTTGTAACAGTCAACAAAGGTTTTTTCTTTTTTTCAGTTGTAACTTAAGTAAGTATTGACCATTTGAAAATGTTAAACATTTGTCACAATCACGGAAATATTTATCAGACAAGGCGTTCATGGCGTAACACTTTTCATTTCCGCAACTTTAGTACGTAGCAGTGGGCCACATGCACTCAGACCCATTGATGTTGTCTAAGCCTCATTCCAGTGAGACAGAATCCCAACACACTTTTCCTTGCATCAGGGGTTGTTCTTTTAACTAAAACGCGAATTTCACCACATAGCAGTTGAAGTAATGGTCACTGTATGACACAAGATAGACACAGAATTTAAACATGGTACTTACTTTGCCTTGAGATAGCGACTGAGTCCATCGTAGAACACATCTGTTCCCAAGGCATGCTGCATCATACGGATCACTGAGCCACCTACAAAGAAACGATACACAGTGCTTAGATCTCGTACACTCACTGTTTCTTTCCGAGTCCGATAAAAGTTGGTAGAGGCGTTAAGGCAGATCTCAACACAGTTGAGAAAACGCGCCTTTGCCAAAAGGTTATTTTGAGGAAAGAAGGGGTGCTCCAGCACACGTAGAAGTTCACTATATGTAGCTTATGCAACATGGATGATACAGTGATTCGGAGCGCAATGTGACCTGAGTATATGGACATACATAATGTGACATTTACTTACTAATAAATCTACCCAAGGGAAACACTCCGACTTTGATCAGCTTTGAATATGTTGTATTGAAATGAAAGGCAGATATTTTTTACACGTACCCATGTAGTCATTAAAGGGGGTGGAACACCCCCACTCAAAAAAGAATTTTTCTCGAAATATATCCCCCACTATTTTGTTTTTGATTTCGACGTTTGACTAACATCAAAACGTATAGCATCGCTATTATGAAATTCAAACGTATAAGATGAAGTGGTATACCAAAAATGCATTTTGCATTTGTCAAAAATAAGGGAGAAGTAAGATGCATTTTGCATTTGTCAGAAATAAGGGAGAAGGAAAACATTCCACATGGGAAAAATATATCTGTAAACAAACATGATGAGACTTACCAAACAAAAGCGCTGGCAGGTCGATAGACACACAGACACAAACGTACACCAAAATTCTAGCTTTCGCAACCAACTGTTGCTTCGTCATGAAAGAGGGAAGGAGAGGGAAAGACGAAATGATGTGGGTTTTAAGCGAGAGGGTAAAGAGTCATTCCAATCCCGGGAGCGGAAAGACTTAACTTAGGGGGAAAAAAGGACAGGTATACACTCGCAAACACACCCATATCCATCCGCACATACACATATATAATAGAGGAAAACATTCCACATGGGAAAAATATATCTGTAAACAAAGGTGATGAGACTTACCAAGTAGTGCTATCTCTGAAGACTAACATTACACGATGTAATCCCTTTCAGCCACAATGACCGCCTCCAGTCTCGTCCTGAAGGATCACACGCGCTCTCGGAAACAGCGCTGTCCAAATTCGCAAATGCTGCTTCGATAGCGGAACGTAGAAGTGCGTCATTAGGGCGTCTCGTCTTATTCATAACTCTTTCGACTACGCTCCAAATAATATAGCCGAGCGGGTTCAAATCCGGGCTATTCGGGGTCCAGAACTGCTTTGACCACAACGTGTCAACGTTATTCGAGAGCCAGTTTTGGACTAAGTGGCTCGTATGAGCCGGTGCGCCGTCGTTGTCTCCCCGAGGCCGTAGTTACCATCCACGGTTTAACGGCATTCATCAAAGCTTCCAGGAAAACTTCTTAGTTTGATCCTCTTCAAAGAAATGTGGTGGCATGACATCACACAACACCGAGAAGGCCAACCGCAGACTCTTCCGAGGCATTACACTTGGCCACAATATCGTAAACAGTTGACGTCTGGTACACAAAGAATCGAATTAACTCAACAGCGCGAAGGCCATCGATAATCGCGGCTCTGCGGTTGTACTCCACACTTGTCCGTAACCTCTCTGCCATTTTGAGGTTCTGACTGTTTACAAGGTGCCTATGCCTTCTCCACTCGCGTCCTTCGGCGGAACTACGATATGGCGGGATATTCAAACTAAAATTTGTCCGAATGTAAGTGCCGTAACTTGTATATATTAATTTTGGGAAATATAAAAATTACTTAACGGCTGAAAGCAAGGGCAAACTACAGCCGTAAATTTTCCCGAGGGCATGATTAAGATTGTATGATGATGGCGTCTTCTTGGGAAAAACATTCCGGAGGTAAAATAGTCCCCCATTCGGATCTCCGGGCGGGGACTACTCAGGAGGACGTCGTTATCAGGAGAAAGAAAACTGGTGTTCTACGGATCGGAGCGTGGAATGTCAGATCCCTTAATCGGGCAGGTAGGTTAGAAAATTTAAGAAGGGAAATGGATAGGTTAAAGTTAGATATAGTTGGAAATAGTGAAGTTCGGTGGCAAGAGGAACAAGACTTTTGAAGCCCACGCCCACTACAGTAGTACAAGTTTATATGCCAACTACCTCTGCAGATGACGAAGAAATTGATGAAATATATGATGAAATAAAAGAAATTATTCAGATAGGGAAGGATGACGAAAATTTAATAGCCATGGGTGACTGGAATTCGGTAGTAGGAAAAGGGAGAGAAGGAAACGTAGTAGGTGAATGTGGTTTGGGGCTAAGAAGTGAAAGAGGAAGCCGCCTGGTAGAATTTTGCACAGAGCATAACTTGATCATAGCTAACACTTGGTTCAAGAATCATAAAAGAAGGCTGTATATATGGAAGAAGCCAGGAGATACTGACAGGTTTCAGATAGATTATATAATGGTAAAACAGAGCTTTAGGAACCAGGTTTTAAATTGTAAGACATTTCCAGGGACAGATGTGGACTCTGACCACAATCTATTGGTTATGACCTGTAGATTAAAACTGAAGAAACTACAAAAAGGTGGGAATTTAAGGAGATGGGACCTGGATAAACTGAAAGAACCAGAGATTGTACAGAGTTTCAGGGAGAGCATAAGGGAACAATTGACAGGAATGGGGGAAAGTTATACAGTAGAAGAAGAATGGGTAGCTTTGAGGGATGAAGTAGTGAAGGCAGCAGAGGATCAAGTAGGTAAAAAGACGAGGGCTAGTAGAAATCTTTGGATAAAAGAAGAAATATTGAATTTAATTGATGAAAGGACAAAATACAAAAATGCAGAAAATGAAACAAGCGAAAAGGAATACAAACGTCTCAAAAATGAGATCGACAGGAAGTGCAAAATGGCTAAGCAGGGATGGCTAGAGGACAAATGTAAGGTTGTAGAGGCTTATCTCACTAGGGGTAAGATAGATACTGCCTACAGGAAAACTAAAGAGACCTTTGGAGAAAAGAGAACAACTTGTATGAATATCAAGAGCTCAGATGGAAACCGAGTCCTAAGCTAATAAGGGAAATCAGAAAGGTGGAAGGAGTATATAGAGGGTCTATACAAGGGTGATGCATTTGAGGACAATATTATGGAAATGGAAGAGGATGTAGAAGAAGATGAAATTGGAGATATGATACTGCGTGAAGAGTTTGACAGAGCACTGAAAGACCTGAGTCGAAACAAGGCCTCGGGAGTAGGCACCATTCCATTAGAACTACTGATGGCCATGGGAGAGCCAGTCCTGACAAAAATCTCTCATCTGGTGAGCAAGATGTATGAGACAGGCGAAATACCCTCAGACTTCAAGAAGAATATAATAATTCCAATCCCAAAGAAAGCAGGTGTTGACAGATGTGAAAATTACCGAACTATCAGTATAATAAGTCTCAGCTGCAAAATACTAACACGAAGTCTTTACAGACGAATGGAAAAAGTAGTAGAAGCCGATCTCGCGGAAGATGTTTGGATTCCGTAGAAATATTGGAACACGTGAGACAATACTGACCCTACGACTTATCTTATAAGAAAGATTAAGGAAAGACATACCTGCGTTTCTAGCATTTGTAGACTTAGAGAAAGCTTTTGACAATGTTGACTGGAATACTCTCTTTCAAATTCTGAAGGTGGCAGGGGTCAAATACAGGGAACGAAAGGCTATTTACAATTTGTACACAAACCAGATGGCAGTTATAAGAGCCGAGGGTCATGAAAGGGAAGCAGTGGTTGGGAAGGGAGTGAGACAGGGTTGTAGCCTGTCTCCGATGTTAGTCAATCTGTATATTGAGCAAGCAGTAAAGGAAACAAAAGAAAAATTCGGAATAGGTATCAAAATCCATGGAGAAGAAATAAAACTTTGAGGTTCGCCGATGACATTGTAATGCTGTCAGAGACAGCAAAGGACTTGGAAGAGCGGTTGAACGGAATGGATAGTGTCTTGAAAGGAGGATATAAGATGAACACCAACAAAAGCAAAATGAGGATAATGGAATGTAGTCGAATTAAGTCGGGTGATGCTGAGGGGATTAGATTAGGAAATGAGACACTTGAAGTAGTAAAGGAGTTCTGCTATTTTGGGAGCAGAATAACGTATGATGGCCGAAGTAGAGAGGATGTAAAACGTAGACTGGCAATGGCAAGGAGAGCGTGTATGAAGAACAGAAGTTTGTTAACATAGAGTATAGAATTAAGTGTCAGGAAGTCGTTTCTGAAAGTATTTGTATGAAGTGTAGCCATGTACGGAAGTGAAAAATGGACGATAAATAGTTTGGACAAGAAGAGAATAGAAGCTTTCGAAATGTGGTTTTACAGAAGAATACTGAAGATTAGATGGGTAGATCACATAACTAATGAGGAGGTATTGAATAGAATTGGAGAGAAGTTCTTGGCACAACTTGACAAGAAGAAGGGATCGGTTGGTAGGGCACGTTCTGAATCATCAAGGGATCACCAATTTAGTATTAGAGGGCAGCGTGGAGGGTAAAAATCGTAGAGGGAGACCAAGAGATGAATACACTAAGCAGATTCAGGAGGATGTAGGTTGCAGTAGATACTGGAAGCTTGCACAGGATAGAGTAGCATGGAGAGCTGCATCAAATCAGTCTTAGGACTGAAGACCACAACAACAGCAACAAAAAATTACTTGTGTTATATTTTTGTTTTCCTCTTACATTTTGTCTATTTTTTGTTTTCAACCTATAACCTTCTAAGATTTTGTTACGTTATATTTGAAGTAGTTTGTACATTAGTGATGTAACATTATTTTAAATCTGTACAATAATGGGGAAGAAATGCTCAGTGCACTGTACCGACTTGACAGAAAATCCTAGGAAGTTCTGGTCTTACGTTAAATCAGTAAGTGGCTCGAAACCATATCCAGACACTCCGGGATGATGATGGCATTGAAACAGAGGATGACACGCGTAAAGCTGAAATACTAAACACCTTCTTCCAAAGCTGTTTCACAGAGGAAGACCGCACTGCAGTTCCTTCTCTAAATCCTCGCACAAACGAAAAAATGGCTGACATCGAAATAAGTGTCCAAGGAATAGAAAAGCAACTGGAATCACTCAACAGAGGAAAGTCCACTGGACCTGACGGGATACTAATTCGATTCTACACAGAGTACGCGAAAGAACTTGCCCCCCTTCTAACAGCCGTGTACCTCAAGTCTCTAGAGGAACGGGAGGTTCCAAATGATTGGAAAAGGGCACAGGTAGTCTCAGTCTTCAAGAAGGGTCGTCGAGCAGATGCGCAAAACTATAGACCTATATCTCTGACGTCGATCTGTTGTAGAATTTTAGAACATGTTTTTTGCTCGAGTATCATGTCGTTTTAGGAAACCCAGAATCTACTATGTAGGAATCAACATGGATTCCGGAAACAGCGATCGTGTGAGACCCAACTCGCTTTATTTGTTCATGAGACCCAGAAAATATTAGATACAGGCTCCCAGGTAGATGATATTTTTCATGACTTCCGGAAGGCGTTCGATACAGTTCCGCACTGTCGCCTGATAAACAAAGTAAGAGCCTACGGAATATCAGACCAGCTGTGTGGCTGGATTGAAGTGTTTTTAGCAAACAGAACACAGCATGTTGTTATCAATGGAGAGACGTCTACAGACGTTAAAGTAACCTCTGGCGTGCCACAGGGGAGTGTTATGGGACCATTGCTTTTCACAATATATATAAATGACCTAGTAGATAGTGTCGGAAGCCCCCTGCTGCTTTTCGCGGATGATGCTGTAGTATACAGAGAAGTTGCAGCATGAGAAAATTGTAGCGAAATGCAGGAAGATCTGCAGCGGATAGGCACTTGGTGCAGGGAGTGGCAACTGACCCTTAACATAGACAAATGTAATATATTGCGAATACATAGAAAGAAGGATCCTTTATTGTATGATTATATGATAGCGGAACAAACACGGGTAGCAGTTACTTCTGTAAAATATCTGGGAGTATGCGTGTGGAACGATTTGAAGTGGAAGGATCGTATAGAATTAATTGTTGGTAAAGCGGGTACCAGGTTGAGATTCATTGGGAGTGTCCTTAGAAAATGTAGTCCATCAACAAAGGAGGTGGCTTACAAAACACTCGTTCGACCTATGCTTGAGTATTGCTCATCAGTGTGGGATCCGTACCAGATCGGGTTGACGGAGGAGATAGAGAAGATCCAAAGAAGAGCGGCGCGTTTCGTCACAGGGTTATTTGTTAACCGTGATAGCGTTACGGAGACGTTTAGCAAACTCAAGTGGCAGACTCTGCAAGAGAGGCGCTCTGCATCGCGGTGTACCTTGCTCGCCAGGTTTCAAGAGGGTGCGTTTCTGGATGAGGTATCGAATATATTGCTTCCCCCTACTTATACCTCCCGAGGAGATCACGAATGTAAAATTAGAGAGATTAGAGCGCGCACGGAGGCTTTCAGACAGTCGTTCTTCCCGCGAACCATACGCGACTGGAACAGGAAAGGGAGGTAACGACAGTGGCACGTAAAGTACCCTCCGCCACACACCGTTGGGTGGCTTGCGGAGTATAAATGTAGATGTAGATGTAGATTTTATGCGCCAGGCAAACTGGTTTCTAAATGATTGTTTCGCACCTTTAACGGTAGTATGAGCATGTATAAAAGATGTGTATGTGTCTAATTTTGCTCTGCACTGCAACATATTCAAAGTCGATCAGAATCGATGTTTATCCGTTGGACAGGTTTGTTTGTAGTTAGTCACTCACGTACATAGTCTATAGTTCACTCAGCGCTTTATACACTCATGCTCATGGCCGGCCGCGGTGGTCTAGTGGTTCTGGCGCTGCAGTCCGGAACCGCGGGACTGCTACGGTCGCAGGTTCGAATCCTGCCTCGGACATGGGTGTGTGTGATGTCCTTAGGTTAGTTAGGTTTAAGTAGCTCTAAGTTCTAGGGGACTTATGACCTAAGATGTTGAGTCCCATAGTGCTCAGAGCCATTTGAAAACTCATGCTCATAAATTAAGGATAATGCTGATACATGGTGAAACAATGATCTGGTGGGCGGTTTGCGGGTTTAAATCTCCTCGGAGTATGACCATGCGGTGCATTTGACCTGCGGTCGTCGCACGGTGGCGCTGGCAGCAGTCCACATACGCAGAGGTGTGTCGGTGCATGTCAGAGTACCTTGCAGCGAGTAAGTGTGCAGGCGTTTTCAGACGTGCTAATAGTGACTGTGTGTTGAAAATGGCTCAAAGAACATATACTGATGACGTTATGAGGGGTAGAATACTAGGGCGACTGGAGGCTGGTCAAACACAGCAGGTCGTAGCACGGGCCCTCCGTGTGCCACAAAGTGTGATCTCAAGATTATAGCAACGATTCCAGCAGACAGGAAACGTGTCCAGGCGCTACAGTACGGGATGTCCACAGAGCGCAACACCACAAGAAGACCGATATCTCACCATCAGTGCCCGCAGACGGCCACGGAGTACTGCAGGTAGGCTTGCTCAGGACCTTACTGCAACCACTGGAACAGTTGTCTCCAGACACACAGTCTACAGACGACTGAACAGACATGGTCCATTCGCCCAGAGACCTGAAAGGTGCATTCCACTGACGCCTGGTCACAGGAGAGCCCATAAAGTGCATGGTCATTGGAACAGTGGTCCCACGTTATGTTCACGGACGAGTCCAGGTAGAGTCTGAACAGTGATTCTGGCCGGATTTTCATCTGGCGTGAACCAGGAACCAGATACCGTCCCCTTAATGTCCTTGAAACGGACCCGTATGGAGGTCGTGGTTTGATGGCTTGGGGTGGGATCATGTTTGGTGCACGTACACCCCTACATGTCTTTGACAGAGGAACTGTAATAGGTCAGGTGTATCGGAACGTCATTCTGCACCAGTATATCCGCCTTTTCAGGGGTGCAGTGGGTCCCACCTTCCTCCTGATGGATGATAACGCACGGCCCCACCGAGCTGCCATCGTGGAGGAGTACCTTGAAACAAAAGATATCACGCGAATGGAGTGGGCTGCCCGTTCTCCAGACCTAAACCCCATCGAGCACGCCTGGGATGCTCTCGGTCGACGTATCGCTGCACGTCTACAAACCCTTACGACACTTCAGGAGCTCTGACACGCACTGCTCGACCACCTGATCCAGAGTATGCCAACCCGTTATGCGGCCTGTGTAGGTGTGAATGGTGATCATATCCCATATTGATGTCAGGGTACGTGCGCAGGAAACAGTGGCATTCTGTAGCACGTGTGTTTGCTACGGTTTTCTGAACTTATCACCAATGCCGTGGACTTACAGATCTGTGTCGTGTGTGTTCCCTATGTGACTATGCTATTAGCGCCAGTTTTGTGTAGCGCCACGTTGTGTGGCACCACATTCTGCAATTTTCCTTAATTTATGAGCCCTAGTGTATATTGTGATTATGTCCAATGGTAAACATTACAGAATATTAACATATTTTGTTTTTCCATAAGTATGCATGCTGCACATTCGAAGTTCAGTTCACATAACACATAAAATTTAATAACACAAGTAAGTACTCCGACAAACGAAACATTGAAACTTCCTGGCAGATTAAATTTCATTCTAGAAACGAAACGTTGCTTCCCTGCCCATCGCCACATTTGTCTGTTGCGGGGATGTAAAGTGATAGCGGAGGCACGTGGTATAGTCAGTTTAATGCGACCACCTGTCAGAATCCTGAATAACCACCTATGCAGTACAGACGAGCAGTAAGAAAGTCAGTGAGGTTCTGGTAGGCACTGGGAGGCATGTGCAGCCATCCCAACTCCAGCTGCACCATGTTTCTCGGAGGACGACCCGTGGTGCAAACACCCCTGGCGAGGTGGTCCCACAGATTGTCCACTTTGTTTGAATCGGGGAGTTTGGTGGACAGGGAACAGATAAACTCATCCAGGTCCTCTTTCAACCAGGCGTGTTCACTACGAGCTGTGTGACACGTCGCAGTGTCGTACTGGTTGATGCCGTCACACAGAGGATGAAACAAGTAGCACTTAGAGGTGAACATGGTCCCCAAGCATAGATCCATTGTGCGTTTCAGAGTGTCTAGATGACCGAGGGAATCCCACGAAGACATTCCCCAGACCAAGAACCTCTCTCCCCCAGCCCCAATCCGTGTGACTATTGTTTCAGGGCTGTACACGCCAACGGCCGTCTGACCCGTGGAGCATAAAACGTGATTCTTCTGAAAAGGCTGCCTGTCGCCAGTCAAAGCGCCTCCAGCTGCGGCATTGGTTTCCTAATTCGAGCTTCTGTCGCCATTGACCAGCAGTGCACGAACCAGGCACCCACTGTAGAGGCCCTGCCCCCATCTCGTGGTCGTGCGGTAGCGTTCTCGCTTCCCATGCCCGGGTTCCCGGGTTCGATTCCCGGCGGGGTCAGGGATTTTCTCTGCCTCGTGATGGCTCGGTGTCGTGTGCTGTCCTTAGGTTAGTTAGGTTTAAGTAGTTCTAAGTTCTAGGGGACTCATGACCATAGATGTTAAGTCCCATAGTGCTCAGAGCCATTTGAACCATTTTTTTGTAGAGGCCCTGATGCAGCAGTGTTCGTTGAATGACCTTCGAGGAGATACTGTTGGTAGCCCCTTAGTTCATCAAGACTGTCAACAGTTGCACGTGTTTTTATACCTGGGATTCACAGTCATGCAGAACTTTATAAAAGACATTATATTTTTTTTATTTCACGATTGAAATTTGGGCCTTAGGCCATTATCAAGTGAAGCTGAAAAATACATAATGTTTTTAAACTATTTAACAAAATCGTTGTGTATCTCGGAATTCTACCGATTACACAGGATAAAAATGCAACTGCGTGAGCATGATACTTACAGGTTATGGCTATTAGGCCAGGTCAACCTAAAATGAGCTGACACATTTATATGTCGTTGTCATAACCATTAAATACATTGGTGACGCTGTTAAATAGTGCTAGCACCCATATCCGTATGTCATACAACTACATAGCCTTAGACATGTTGGTTGGCCCATCACTAGTCATATATGCACTAAATTTCAGCGGCAGATTACTGTTTACATGCTACTGGTAGCCGTTTTGGCGCGTAAACGGATTTCGTTATTTTATACAATTGACACTGAAAGTACTTAGTACACTGTCGTATCATTGCAGTATGCCATGTCGACGATCAGTTCGTCTACATCTACATCTACATCCATACTCCGCAAGCCACCTGACGGTGTGTGGCGGAGGGTACCTTGAGTACCTCTGTCGGTTCTCCCTTCTATTTGAGTCTCGTATTGTTCGTGGAAAGAAGGATTGTCGGTATGCCTCTGTGTGGGCTCTAAACTCTCTGATATTATCCTCATGGTCTCGTCGCGAGATATACGTAGAAGGGAGCAATATACTGCTTAACCCTTGGTGAAAGTTTGTTCTCGAAACTTCAACAAAAGCCCATACCGAGCTACTGAGCGTCTCTCCTGCAGAGTCTTCCACTGGAGTTTATCTATCATCTCCGTAACGCCTTCGCGATTACTAAATGATCCTGTAATGAAGCGCGCTGCTCTCCGTTGGATCTTCTCTCTCTCTTCTATCAACCCTATCTGGTACGGATCCCACACTGCTGAGCAGTATTCAAGCAGTGGGCGAACAAGCCTACTGTAACCTACTTCCTTTGTTTTCGGATTGCATTTCCTTAAGATTCTTCCAATGAATCTCAGTCTGGCATCGACTTTACCGACGATCAACTTTATACGATCGTTCCATTTTAAATCACTCCTAATGCGTACTCCCAGATAATTTATGGAATTAACTGTTTCCAGTTGCTGACCTGCTATATTGTAGCTAAATGATAATGGATATTTCTTTCTATGTATTCGCAGAACATTACGCTTGTCTACATTGAGATTCAACTGCCATTCCCTGCACTCATCCGTCAATTCGCTGCAGATCCTCCTGCATTTCAGTACAATTTTCCATTGTTACAACCTCTCTATATACCAGAGAATCATCCGCAAAAAGCCTCAGTGAGCTTCCGATGTCATCCACAAGGTCATTTATGTGTATTGTGAATAGCAACGGTCCTACGACACTCCCCTGCAGCACACCTGAAATCACTCTTATTTCAGAAGACCTCTCCATTCGTGTGCTTGTTATTTATGTAAAGTTGGCGAAATGTCACGCCAGCTGTATTTTAATTGAATGAGGGTGGCCCTATGGGAGCGTCCCGCTGATTTGGAAAGTGTGTGACCGCCCCTGTGATTCTGGTTATTCTAAATTAATACAGTAAACCACGACAAAATAAATAACCTACACAAATTTAACTGTAATGAGTGGGCAACATAAGAATACCTACATGTATATATAACGATGTATAGCCTTTATGTGAGTAAAACGGTGATCAATCTCCATGTATGTTATGTACGATGTATTAAAAATGGGTTACGTAAGATATTATAGTGGCACAACGAGGGCACACTCCATGCTTCCTAGTACCGTCGCTGGACGGCAGTGGCGCTCCACACAGAGCAAAACAACATCTGTCATCGCATTACGCGCCAAAACGGCTACCAGTAGCATGTAAACAGAAATCTGCAGCTGAAATTTAGTGCATATATGACTAGTGATGGGCCAACCAACATGTCTAAGGCTATGTAGTTGTATGACATATGGATATGTGTGCTATTTAACAGCATCACCAATGTATTTAATAGTAATGACAACGAAACATAAACACGCCCACCCTCACCTACCTTGGCCTCACCATTGACCATCACCTCACCTGGATCCCTCATCTCCGCTCCATCCAACCCAAAGCCCACAACCGCCTCTGACTCCTCAAACTCCTCTCTGGACGGACATGATGGTTGCACCCCTCTACCATCCTCCACACCTACAAATCCTTAATCCGTCCCATCCTCTGTTATGCCAGTCCTGCCTGGATATCTGCCCCCTCCCCCCATATTCTATAAGTCCCTCCAGATCCCTGAGCGTCATGCACTCCGCCTCGCCTTCCGTATACGCCTCCCGTCCCCCATGCAGATCCTCTATAATTTCATTCCTTTCCCCCATCTGCTCCTCTTCCTCGAACATATTCGCATCCTCTACACCTCCCGCCACCTTGAACCCCGTCACCCCCTGGTTGCCCCTTTCCTCTCCCATCCCCACCCCCTGCCACGTCTTCACTGTTGTATCCCCCCTACCCTCCATCTCTACACCCTACATCTCCTTTCCCAAGGTGGCTTCCACCAACTCCCCCTCCTGGATGGTGCCCTCTCTCCCTCCATTTATCCCTCCTATCAACTCTGATCCTCACCCCCCTCCTTTCCTCTGTCCTCTCCCTGGGGTCCCTCTTCCTCCCCCCTTCCATCCTGTGTTTTCTCCCCGCCTACCCTCTCCCTATCTCCTTTCTCTCCCCCCCCCCCCCCGATTCCTTTTGTACTCCCCTCCTCTGCCTTCCCCACTCCCTGGTACGTCTGCTTAGCACCCCCCACCCCTCTTCTGGATCCTCATCCTACATTGGCTCCTTTCCCCCCTCCCCCTTCACTTCCTCTCCTTCCCCCCCTTTTTTTCCCGTCATCTGACCAGTTTCCCCCCACCTGCTCTCGGGTGTGGTATGTCATATTTGTGCCAACTTTTTAGTGCCGTGTTTCAGTGAGTGTTCAGTGTTGTGCATCTTTCCACAGTGTTGTGAACAGACGTCATGCTGTCGCTGGGTGTGCATTTTATATCTCTTGCGAACAGAACCCAGACTGTCGCCATGTTTTGTAATTGTCTGTCTATTATTCTTCTGCTTCCTGTGTATTTTATTAGCATCATCAACCCTGTGTTTTATGTTTTAAGCTCCAGAATTTTCTGCCATTTTACCTTTAAGCCAGCGATTTTATGGCCAACTGTTATTTTTTTATTATCTTCATCTTTTTAAAACAAATTCTGTAGGCTGAAGAGCGGCGTAATAAGCTGCTGCCAGCCTGCCCCCTTTAGGGGGAATCGAAACTCAATAAAGGAAAAAAAAAGACACATAAATGTGTACCGCTGTGTCCCTCTCTCCATCTCCACACCCTCCATCTCCTTTCCCAACGCACCTTCCACCGTCTACCCCTCCCGGATGATGAGCTTCGCCATGACATCTACCCTTCCTACCAACTCTGACCCCCTCTTCCTGCCTCCTCCTCAGGGCTCCCTCTCCTCCCCTTCCCTCCTCCTGAGCGGCTTCCCCATCCTACTCCCCCTCCATCTCTTGTGCCTCCTTTCAGTGTCTCTGCACTCCCTCCTGCATTGTCTTCCCTCTTCATCTCCCACCCCAAGTGTCTCCTGCCTCTTTGTGTACCCGCTGATGCCCCTACTCTCTTCATCCCGCCGCTTCCCCTGCTGCCCCTTGCTCTCCCCTCCTTTTTCATCTTCTCCGACCTCCCTCAGCAGGTCCCACCCGGCAGTTTTATACTTCACTGTGTGTGCTCCAAGTGAGTTTTATGTGTGTTGTTCTGGAGTGTTTTTAATACTGTGGCCGACTTTTAACCTGTGCATGTGCATTCAGTGTCTCCTTTGTGTTTTAAGACTCGCCAACTGTGTTTTTTTAACTTTATGGTGACTTTTTTAACTGTCCTCCATGAACGTCTCCGTGTTAGTCTATTTTTTACCTCCATTTTCTCCCATTTGTAAAACAGAATAATGGGAGAAAATGTATGTATCATTTTATTCTTGTTTTAGTTGTCGTGTCAGCGGCGGATTGTGCCGCTGACAGCCCTCCCCTGCCCATATGGGACAGGGGAATGAAATCACAATAACGTAAAAAAAGACTTATAAATGTGTCAGCTCATTTTAGATTGACATGGCCTAATAGCCATAACATGTAAGTAACATGCTCACACAATTTCATTATTATCCTGTGTAATCGGCAGAATATGAAGAAACACAACGATTTTATTAAATAGTTTAAAAACATTCTGTATTTTCAGCTTCACTTGATAATAGCCTAAGGCCGAAATTGCAATCCTGAAATAAAGAAATGTTACAGTTACTGGCGTAAATGTGATGTATTTTATAAAGTTGCACGTCTGTTCGCCCGTACACACGTCCACAGCCGCCTTTCACCCCTGTGATGTACAGCCCTCGGTGCACCCCAACTGCTTCAGTGACGGTTTTGAATACTGCCATTTTGCCGTGCACTGATCCTTTAGCCACAGCAGGATGCGAACAGTCTATAAGCTTAGCGGTTTCGGGAATGTTTCCACCCTTCGTGCGCATGCGGTTTTGTACGGCAGATAAGTCACTCTATTTCCGAATTTGGACAACGACTGCATTGTTTTCCATGTCCCCCCGACACGCTTTACACAGGGTCTTTCCGTAAGAGCGAGCATAAATGTAACAGGACGTAGAAAATTCTCCACTGAAGAATTTGACAGAGGGAACCTGGGGTCAGAGAAGGCAGCTTAAGCAGATACAGAAGTAAACTTCTCTACTGCTTTGTCTTGCATTGTTGTTTTTCAGCTCCTTTACAACTAACGTAGGTACAAATTTAAAAGTACTCTGCTGTTTATTTGCTTGTACACTTTTTATTTCCTGCAAGGAAACAAGGAGGACGAGTCTGATTACTAGGAAGCCATGATGCAAGGTTTTCTCTACTTCACTTACCCATAAGTATTTCGAACAACAGGAATAGCCATGCGTGGGATGAGAAGAACCCTCAAGCCGTATTAGAATCACAATATCAAGTACGTTTTGCTGTGAATATCTGGGCTGGAGTTGTAGGTGACAATCTGATAGGGCCACATCTTCTACCTTTCTACCTGGCCATCTGGAAGGCCACCTGTACTTGAGATTTGTGCAAACAGTTCTACCTGAATTGTTGGAGAACATACGCTTGACTCTTCGTGAGAGGATATGGATACACGATGACGGTATACTGCCTCTCTTCAGGGTAAATGTCCACAACCTTTCTTGGTCGCTGGATTGGAAGGGGAGATCGTATGTCGTGGCCTGCGAGGTCACCTGACCTGAATCCCCTTCATTATTTCCTGTGGGGATATCTTAAGTCACTTGTGTACGAGACCCCTGTGGATATAGAAATGGCATTAGTTGACAGAATAGTATCTGCCTGTGATGCTATTTGGCACACCAGAGTGCTTCAGAACCTTGTTCACCAGTGTCATACTTGCACTGACGTTGACTGCTGTAAGTTCCAGCACATTTTGTAAGATACAGTGCAAATGGTATGTCCATGGTGTCCGTGGTGGTATTTGCAGTTAACTGTGTGAAAGAGTACACAGTAAGGTGATTTTATTCCTTTTGTCTCCTGAATCTGGCTTCTCTGACCCCAGGTTCCCAACCTCAAATTATTCTGTGGAGCATCCTCTATGTCCTGTTAAATTTTTGGACACTCTTACGGAAACACACTGTATACACTGTTGCTAATGACACCTGCATCTGTATTGGCTATTGCATTTTGATATCGAACATAGGCGTTGGTCAGTGGTCACCTTCAGCTGAAAGGACTGTGTACATAAGCGGATCACAGATAAATGAGCATTTATTCCACCAACACCGCAGATGGGGAAATCCACTGACAAAGACGACTGTGACGAAGGCCATATTGTCATGCCTGGGAACGAGCATCTCACAAGCTGAGAAGCTGGTCAGCTGTTCACGTGGTGCCACAGTGAGGATCTGTGGAGGTCGATGAAGGGTGGGTGACAAGGTGTCCGATGTCCACGCCTCATTGCAGCATGTGGAGGTCAGAATTGTCCACTCCATTAAGCAGTACAGGCGGCGGTGTCTGGCAGAGCTGACGACTGAGAACGATGCTGGTGCAGGCACAAATGATTCAGTCCACATTTTTGAGAAATGTCGCTCTGTTGCAAACGAACTCCATGTGTTCCCACGTTGACCCAATGGCATCGCCAACTACGAGTCCCATGAATCGAAAACATGACTGCGTCGTTTCATGATTCGAGGGTCAGCCACTGATAAAAAAATGGGGCCCCCCGGGGTCCCAAGGTCGTGATGGCGGCGTCACTGTCCCGGCGAGATAATTTGTCCTTTTAGGACAATTATCTGAGCAAGCACCCACGCCAGAAAAAGGTTGCCCGACACGTGCTGTTTGATAACGTAATGTATATAAAAGGTGGTAATAATTTATTTAGTGTAGTCAGCAAAATGTCTTGGGTAAATCAGTATTTAAGCACGGGCAACCATGGCTCTATACGATACGACGGAGATGTTTTATATCCGGGACCTGAGGAAGACATTGAAATGGCGGAAAGAATTCCATTAACAAATGTTAATCGTTCACGTAGCAATAATGATATTCGAACAGTTCAAAGAGAGGATGCTGCTATTCGTATACGGTATGGAGATAATCCAACATTCGACGATTTGGATACGAGTGGCCAAACAGTTGAATTTGAGCGGGTGCCAGAACCAAGGCCAGAAGAAAGTAATCTTGGCGTGCGACAGCGCCGCCCAAATAGACCACGAAATCGTGGCCGCGGTCACCAGAGTTCGGATATAGAAACTGCTAGCGAAACAGTGCCCTTGTTATCTGAGAGTGTCACGGACGGGGCCGCAATTAGCACAGCTGGTGTTACAAGTTCCGGGCAGATAGCGATAGCGGCTGGAGCGACAACTGCTGCCGCCGCAGGTGCTGCTTACGGCGTTAAAAAAGTAGTTGAACGTGTACAGAACAAAGGATATACTTTACCTGGCAGTGATTACGTAGGACCGGGAAATCCTATAAATATAGACGCACCGCGCAGTGGACCAGATGCCATTGCTAAAGAGCACGACGTAGGATACGATAATCTGCTAAAGGAAGCAAGAGATCGACCATTTACAGAAGAAGAGTTTAGACAACGAGTTCAACAGTTCGATGCAAAAGCTATAATTGATTTCGCAATTGACTGGAGTCATACACGAAATTGGCATTCATTTGTGGGAAAATACGGCTTGAAATTGAAGACAGCTGTTGAACAACGTATTGGAAAAACTTTGTATCCGAAACAACCAAATGCCGAAAAAACAGGTATGTAAATCTACGTCTACAGATACACAGCACTGCAAAACAGGCATACTTACAGCTGTGTGATAACGAATCGGAAGCACTGCACCACAGTGACTTACCCTTGTAGTAGGCGATGTCGTCGAAGCGGGCCATCACCTCAGACGGGCTGCCCGCAGGGGCGGTGAGTGCCTGTGAAGAGCTGGAGGAGTCAGACGAGAGGCCAGGCTGCACGTACACCACCACAAACTGCTCGTCCAGCTTCCAGTCGGTCTCCACCTGTCAGACCGAGACACAAGTCGTCAAGCCTGAATCACTGATGCATAACACCACTAAACGAGACGGGTAGCCCAGTGTCAACACAGTTCAGAAGCAGTGGCAAAGTTTGGAAGTGTGTCTGATCATTTAAGTGTCTATCGGTAATGCTACCAAGGTTTTTTTTTTTTTTTTGCATTGTCAGAGGGGCCCCAATTTGCACCACACTGTATCTAGCAGCTCAAGACCAATGAGACATTCAAACACTTTTCTGTCATTTTGCAGGGAGTCTGAGAGTATCTACCAACAGCATCAAAAACCATCTCCAAAAATGCTCCCCAAAAATTTAGTCTGTTAAAGAATGGGAACACTCTGTACCACTGCCCATGGGTGGAGAACATTGACCAGGGCTCACAAGGAACCATACTGCGTGAAGAGAGAGCACCACCGGCTGTCCATACCAAACGCTGCAACCATAATTCACCAGGTTCTCAGACAGTCCACATACAATCTTTGTCTGAAGGGTCAGTCCTTCAAAACAGTTCACTTTCGATCACTGGCCAGGAATGAAAACTACCCACAGGAAATCACAGAATTGCCATGTTACTTTTAACTGCACAATGAGTGAAAAGGTAGTCCCACAGATGGAGTGACTTACCCACTGTTGAGGCTAGCCCACCCCTGATTCTTACCTATTTTCTAGTAGCACCTTTTACCACTGATAGGGTGTGGACACTGTCAATCAGTGTCTATGAGGAACTGTACTGATTCATTTAACTGTATAGAGAATGAAGAGAGAGTGTACAGACCAGACTTCTATTGAGGCTAGAGTGCAGCAGATTCTCAGCTATTTTGCAAACAGTCCATGGTCGAAGATTATGATATTTTCAAGAGGATTACTTTCTGCTGATGGCCTAGACTAGAAACTGTCAAACTGTGTCGATGGAGAGCGACGTTGATGTCGTCATTATCCAGGTATGTATGAAGACCCACCCATTGCTGAAGCCAGTATACTGCGGCCTCTGTTGCCAACAGTTACTAGTGTAGACAGCCAGCCAGTGGCTGCAAGGGGCCACAGGGGAGCAGGCTCCAAGCATATGTACAGTGCACAAGGACTGAGAGTCCTAACTGACCAGATGTGGCTACTGACATACCTAGAGTTCCACTCGTTGTCATCCACTCCTCATGGAAGCAGTGGAGTTCGAATTAAACTGGTCATGTTGCCGAGATGTCTCTTCCTCGTTTGTCGACTTGCCTATGACAGTTGGGTGTTTACTACACCTCTCATGCGTTCTGTCAGTGTCAGTTCTCTATCCCCACGTATCAAATCGAGTGGTTCAAAACTGTAAGGGTGATTAAAGTGCAGTCTGCCACGGTGTTTGTTGCGAGAGAAAAGGGCTCTCAGGTACAAATGACGAGCACAGAGTGAAGGAGACGACACTACAAACAAACCACCAGCATGCGCCACGAAATACATAACTGGCAGACGACATAACAGGAACATCAGACTAATTTCAGATTATGTAGTTGTGAGGTATTATTTGGAAAAGCTGTACAAATATTCACATAGATTATAGTAAGATGTTGAACAATAACTGGAAACTTGCTTCAAATGTTCAAAAATGTAAAATTTTGCGTTTCACATAATTCAAAAGGTTTCCTGTGAGTACAATATCAGTGAGTCGCATTTGGAACCAGCAGACTCATATAAACATCTAGATGTAATAAATGTTGGATTTTAAAATGGGATGATTACACAGACACAGGATCATGTAAAACAGATTTTGGTTCATTAGCAGGATAGCGGGAAAATGAAATCTGCCTGCGAAGAAGACTGAATACGAAACACCCATCTGACCCAACTTGGAATATTGATCAGTTGTGTGGGTGCCACACCAGGTAGGACTAACAGGGGATATTGAATATGTACAAATAAGGGGAACACGAATGGTCACAGGTCTGTCCGACCTATAGGTGAGATTCACCGAGATTCTGAGAGACCAGAAATGGCAGACACTTGACCTTAGGTCGCAATTATTTCGCGAAAGACTGCGTACAAAATTTCAAGAGCCAGTATCAAATGAGGTACCTAGGCATTTGATGCAACCTCCTACATTTTACTCTACAGGGATCGTGAAGAAAATCGAAACCACGAGCACTGCTTGGTAGTGTCAGAGATGACCTCAGACTACAGTGTATTGGATATCTTGCCAATGAGGCAGGACGTAAAGGTCAGACAGTGCATGCTGTCGAAGAGTATTTCCAAGGGCGTCAAGGACATACCAAAGTGTATGAGCCTAACAAGTCAGTAGTCGCGAAACACTACCTATCAAAATTATGTAGAATGGATTACGGCCATACTGATTTTCGGACAGAGACGTGCCACTTCTGGGACTGAGTCATTAAAGAATGGCCACACCCTTTCGCAAGGTCTCAGGACCCACAGTCAGTTTGGCTCCCACAACGAACTGATATTGAGGCGAGGTGGAGGAACAGGATAGGTGCTACCAACATGCGTGAATCTGGGATATGAATCTAGAATAGGTCAACGAGACATCAGGAGAAATAAGGGAGGAGATGCTGGGTGTGGACTTTGGACAGACTGGCAAATCAGAGGGATGGGGGACGGATGAAGGGCAAAAAAAGCACCACACAGACCCTAAAGTGGTAACTTCATCAGCTCGACGATGGCAACGTGATCACTTGCTGAAGTATTGTGTCCATCGGATACTAACGTCCGACCATCCAGCTATGAAATATTTAGCCATGAAGCACGCTACGAGAAGCTGAAGAAGCGCAACTAGTTACAGCACGCAAGGAGGCATTTATAAGCGATCATGCTCCCCACATATTCATACAGAATGTGAACGGTAAGACGGAAGTACCCTCTTCGATGCACTTTACAGTGTAAGTAGACTGCTGGAAAAATATTAGTACGTCTGAAAACGACGGCATATACCACCTGGGAGATATTAAATGTACTGATAATCGTTTTTGGGATAGTTAGTGTACTGATAATGGTTTTGGGGATAGTAAATGTACTGATAACGGTTTTGGGGATGGTAAATGTACTGATAATGGTTTCGGGGATAGTAAATGTGCTAATAATGGTTTTGGGGATAGTAAATGTACTGATAATGGTTTCAGAGATAGTAAATGTACTGATAATGGTTTTGGGGATAGTAAATGTACTGATAATGGTTTTGGGGATAGTAAATGTGCTGATAATGGTTTCGGGGATATTAAATGTACTGATAATGGTTTCAGGGATAGTAAATGAACTGATAATGGTTTTGGGGATAGTAAATGTACTGATAATGGTTTCAGAGATAGTAAATGTACTGATAGTGGTTTCGGGGATAGTAAATGTACTGATAATGGTTTTGGGGATAGTAAATGTGCTCATAATGGTTTCAGGGATGGTAAATGCACTGATAATGGTTTCAGGGATAGTAAATGTACTGATAATCGTTTCAGGGATAGTAAATGTAATGATAATGGTTTTGGGGATAGTAAATGTACTGATAATGGTTTCGGGAATAGTAAATGTACTGATAATGGTTTCGGGGACAGTAAACGTACTGACAATGGTTTCAGAGATAGTAAATGTACTGATAATGGTTTTCGGGATAGTAAATGTGCTGATAATGGTTTCGGGGATAGTAAATGTACTGATCATGGTTTCAGGAACAGTAAATGTACTGATAATGGTTTTGGGGACAGTAAATGTACTGATAATGGTTTTGGGGATAGTAAATGTGCTAATGGTTTCAGGGATGGTAAATGCACTGATAACGGTTTCAGAGATAGTAAATGTACTGATAATGGTTTCAGGGATAGTAAATGTACTGATAATGGTTTTGGGGATAGTAAATGTACTGATAATGGTTTCAGAGATAGTAAATGTACTGATAATGGTTTCGGGGATAGTAAATGTACTGATAATGGTTTTGGGGATAGTAAATGTGCTGATAATGGTTTCGGGGATATTAAATGTACTGATATTGGTTTCAGGGATAGTAAATGTACTGATAATGGTTTTGGGGATAGTAAATGTACTGATAATGGTTTCAGAGATAGTAAATGTACTGATAATGGGTTCGGGGATAGTAAATGTACTGATAATGGTTTTGGGGATAGTAAATGTGCTGATAATGGTTTCGGGGATGGTAAATGCACTGATAATGGTTTCAGGGATAGTAAATGTACTGATAATCGTTTCAGGGATAGTAAATGTAATGATAATGGTTTTGAGGATAGTAAATGTACTGATAATGGTTTCGGGAATAGTAAATGTACTGATAATGGTTTCGGGGACAGTAAACGTACTGACAATGGTTTCAGAGATAGTAAATGTACTGATAATGGTTTTCGGTATAGTAAATGTGCTGATAATGGTTTCAGGGATAGTAAATGTACTGATAATGGTTTCAGGAACAGTAATTGTACTGATAACGGTTTTGGGGACAGTAAATGTACTGATAATGGTTTTGGGGATAGTAAATGTGCTAATGGTTTCGGGGATGGTAAATGCACTGATAATGGTTTCAGAGATAGTAAATGTACTGATAATGGTTTCAGGGATAGTAAATGTACTGATAATGGTTTCAGGGATAGTAAATGTACTGATAATGGTTTTGGGGATAATAAATGTACTGATAATGGTTTCAGAGATAGTAAATGTACTGATAATGGTTTCGGGGATAGTAAATGTACTGGTAATGGTTTTGGGGATAGTAAATGTGCTGATAATGGTTTCGGGGATATTAAATGTACTGATAATGGTTTCAGGGATAGTAAATGTACTGATAATGGTTTTGGGGATAGTAAATGTTCTGATAATGGTTTCAGAGATAGTAAATGTACTGATAATGGTTTCGGGGATAGTAAATGTACTGATAATGGTTTCAGAGATAGTAAATGTACTGATAATGGTTTCAGGGACAGTAAATGTACTGATAATGGTTTCAACGTCGTCCACCAGTAGCGTAGTGGAATAGCTGCCAGATCGCCATCTGTGCAGTGCGTGGCTCACACTCGTGCCATCTCTTATTTTACATCCTTTTTTTTGCATGCTGCCACCTCGTTATGCTAGTTTCACTTTCTGTTATCACTGAGTTACTGCATGGTATGCCCATGAGAGGCAGCAGCAGCGCCTATCGATATAGCCGTCACGTGTTATCTTTGCTGGACTGCTATTACTTCCCGGTGGTCGTCTGTCATGGAGTGAGTTGGAACGTGCCAGGAGTGCAGTTCCAACCTCCCTGTTGGGGAGTTGGACGCAGCACTAGTTCAGTCAGATGGAGCAGCAGTGAGGCCCGCATGTCCATGGCTCGCCCGACCGTTGCTCCCACACATTACCAGACGACGTGATTTGAGTCGCAGATCGGTTATGGGTTGGCTGTGTGTGTGTATCGACTCCCGATTTCTCTTCGTGATTGCACAGCCACTGCTTAGTGTCGTTCAAGTTTTCATGCAAGTGATTGTCAAACAGTGTGTGTAGTTAGTGTCATTTCCACTGGCAACTTGTTTTAAATGTTGTCAGCCTACTGGCAGTGAGTTCGTCGGTTGCTGTGGATTAGCCAGGAAATTTCCGCGCGGCGCAGTTGACTGGGACCGCTGGCGGTCTCTACGCAGTGTCGGAGTGTGTGGGAGCTGTTCCGATTGCTACGAGGTTCGTGGCTCACCGACCCAGGACATCAAAGTTGAGTGGTGATTTAATTACCGAAGCCAGTCTGTTCACGTTGTGCCGTTACTTTTCATGGTTCGCTATTGGGGGGTATTCCCATGAGCAACAGCGAGTGTTCGAGTTGGCAAAGGCTTGGCCACCATCCAGTAGAGTTTAACCGTATTTCGGTCATTTGAAGTCCAAGTTCATCAGCGGAATTTTCTGCCTTGTGGGCGTTATCGTTCCGGTTACCTGCCCTGGCCGCTGACGTAAAATTCAGGCAGTGTCCTTTCCTCACCGTGCTGTCGCTGTCCAACACGTGTGTGCAGTTTTGACAGCTTATGTGTGCTTGGTTGTGGGCGGCTGCGCCTTTTACGTTTTGGCTTTGGAGTTCATTGTGCACTGGTCGGGTGGAAAGCAAGTCGTCTTGTCGGTGGGTCCGTTGCCTGTCTCTTGGTTGGGTTGCCGGCCGATCGGATACAGTTAGACCGAGTACATATCTCCCACAAGCGAACGTTAATATTTCAAGTGCAGACCGACCCCCTGAAGCTTCTGAGCGCCACTGGCTGTACTGCCTTTTCTTATTGGTGTTTCATTGTGTATTTTAATGGCTCGTAGCCGATGGTTTGAATTTGTATGCTTTTAGTTGCGTTTTAAATAATGGCCCTTCAGCCGTTTTAAAATTAAAATTTCTTACTTGTCAAGTCTTAGATTGTTTGGACCTTCAGCCTCATTCGAAATATTATTTAAGGATAAAACGTTGCGCTTTATGCCTTTTGAAAATTGATTGTAGTTGTGTTTCAAATGTAGGGCCTCCAAGCCGTTTTGAAAATTAAAGAGGTTGTGGCCTTGAGCCATATGATTGTGTGTGACATATTCAGTCCATAGTTAAGCTCGGAAATTTGCGCTGTAATGTTTGGGCAACTAAGTAAAGTTATATGTGTTCGAGTGTTGCTGACAGCCGATCATTTCGGGCCCCTTTCCACGTGACTGTTCTGGCCTGCGGATCTAACCAGGCGTTTCACCTTTAATAGGGAATGTTCACAGTGAGAAGGGTCAGTGTGGTGCAAATGGGTGAGGTAAGCAGGCAACTATGCCGCGGAGACGAACTCGTCCTTTCTTCAGCCAAGTCAGTGAGTTTGAAAGGGACCGAATTGTGGCATTCCGAATAGCAGGATGGTCCTTTCGGAGAACTGCCACACAACGTGCTGCATCAGTTGTGCAACGACGCTAATGTCAGTGATCGCGTCAACATCCCCATACACGCGGACGAAGTTCTGGATGTCCATGCAGTACAGACGCCCGGCGTGATGGTCGTATTGTAAGGGTAGCAGCGGCAGACGGTACAGCTGCCGCAGCACAGGTAGGACGGCTTGTGAGCCCAGATGTGTCAGCACCAACTGCTGCTAACCGGCTATTACCAGTGAGACTACGGGCACACACACCCACTCCACAACATGGCTGCAAGGGAGGAGAAGGAAACCAATGTGCACTCCTTGTGCATACCGGGGGGGGGGGGGGGGGCGGGGAGTCATTCCAGATGTGGAAAGGGTCCTTCCGGATGCCATGAAGGGTACAGGGTACACCCATCTGCAGGTGGTCGCTCATGTCGGCACCAATGATGTGTGTCGCTATGGATCGGAGGAAATCCTCTCTGGCTTCCGGCGGCTATCTGATTTGGTGAAGACTGCCAGTCTCGCTAGCGGGATGAAAGCAGAGCTCACCATCAGCAGCATCGTCGACGGGACTGACTGCGGACCTTTGGCACAGAGCCGCGTGGAGGGTCTGAATCAGAGGCTGAGACGGTTCTGCGACCGTGTGGACCGCAGATTCCTCCACTTGCTCCATAGGGTGGTGGGGTTTCGGGTTCCGCTGAATGGGTCAGGAGTCCACTACACCCAACAGGCGGCTACACGGGTAGCAGGGGTTGTGTGGCGTGGACTGGGCAGTTTTTTTAGGTTAGATGGCCTCGGGCAAGTACAGAAAGGGCAACAACCTCAAATGGTGCGGGGTAAAGTCAGGACAATCGGTATTGTAATTTTAAACTGTCAAATCTGCCATCGTAAAGTACCGGAACTTCAAGAGCTGATAGAAAGCACCGAAGTTGAAATCGCTATAGGTTCGGAAAGCTGGCTGAAGCCAGAGATAAATTCTGGCGAAATTTTTACAAAGGCACAGACGGTGTTCGGAAAGGATAGATTGCATGCAACCGGTGGTGCTGTGTTTGTCGCTGTTAGTACTAGTTTATCCTGTAGTGAAATAGAAGTGGAAAGTTCCTGTGCATTATTATGGATGGAGGCTATACACAACAACAGAGCTAGGTTAATAATTGGCTCCTTTTACCGACCTCCCGACTCAGCAGCATTGGTGGCAGAACAACTGAGAGAAACTCTGGAATACAGTTCACATAAATTTCCTCAGCTTGTCTTAGGTGGAGATTTCAATTTACCACGTATAGACTCGGACACTCAGATGTTTAGGACGGGTGGTAGGGAGAGAGTATCGAGTGAGATTATACTGAATGCACTATCGGAAAATTACTTCGAGCAATTAAACAGAGAAACGACTCGTGGAGGTAACATCTTGGACCTACTGATAACAAACAGACCCGAACTTTTCGATTTTGTAAGCGCAGAACAGGGAATCAGTGATCATAAGGCCGTTGCAGCATCCCTGAATATGGAAGCAAATAGGAATATAAAAAAAGGGAGGAAGGTTTACTGTTCAGCAAGAGTAATAAGAGGCAGATTTCAGACTACCTAACAGCTCAAAACGAAAATTTCTGTTCCGACACTGACAATGTTGAGTGTTTATGGAAAAAGTTCAAGGCAATCGTAAAATGCGTTTTAGACAGGTACGTGCCGAGTAAAACTGTGAGGGACGGGGAAAACCCTCCGTGGTTCAACGTCAAAGTTTGGAAACTACTGCGAAAGCAAAGAGAGCTTCACTGCAAATTTCAACGTAGCCAAAACCTCTCAAACAAACAGAAGCTAAACGATGTCAAAGCTAGCGTAAGGAGGGCTATGCGTGAAGCGTTCAGTGAATTCGAAAGTAGAATTCTATGTATCGACATGACAGAAAATCCTGGGAAGTTCTAGTCTTACGTTAAATCAGTATGTGAATCGAAACAGCATATCAAGACACTCTGGGATGATTATGGCATTGAAGCAGAGGACAGATGACACGCGTAAAGCTGAAATATTAAACACCTTTTCCCAAAGCTGTTTCACAGAGGAAGACCGCACTGCAGTTCCTTCTCTACATACTCGCACGAACGAAAAATTGACTGACATCGAAATAAGTGTCCAAGGAATAGAAAAGCAACTGAAATCACTCAACAGAGGAAAGTCTACTGGACCTGACGGGATACCAATTCGATCCTACACAGAGTATGCGAAAGAACTTGCCCCCCCTTCTAACAGCTGTGTACCGCAAGTCTCTAGAGGAACGGAAGGTTCCAAATGACTGGAACAGAGCACAGGTAGTCCCAGTTTTCAAGAAGTGTCGTCGAGCAGATGCGCGGAACTATAGGCCTATATCTCTGACATAAATCTGCTGTAGAATGTTTTTGGTCGCGTATCATGTCAATTCTAGAAACCCAGAATCTACTCTGTAGGAATCAACATGGATTCCGGAAACAGCGATCGTGTGAGACCCGACTCGCTTTGTTTGTTCATGAGACCCAGAAAATATTAGATACAGGCTCCCAGGTAGATGCCGCTTTCCTTGACTTCCGGAAGGCATTTGATACAGTTCCGTATTGTCGTCTGATAAACAAAGTAAGAGCCTACGGGATATCAGACCAGCTGTGTGGCTGGATTGAAGAATTTTTAGCAAACAGAACATAGCATGTTGTTCTCAATGGAGAGACGTCTACAGACGTTAAAGTAACCTCTGGCGTGCCACAGGGGAGTGTTATAGGACCATTGCTTTGCACAATACATATAAATGACTTAGTAGATAGCTTCGGAAGTTCCATGCGGCTTTTCGCGGATGATGCTGTAGTATACAGAGACGTTGCAGCATTAGGAAATTTCAGCGAAATGCAGGAAGACCTGCAGCGGATAGGCACTTGGCGCAGGGTGTGGCAACTGACCCTTAACATAGACAAATGTAATGTATTGCTAATACGATTATATGATACCGGAACAAACACTGGTAGCAGTTACTTCTGTAAAATACCTGGGAGTATGCGTACGGAACGATTTGAAGTGCAATGATCATAGCCGGCCGGTGTGGCCGAGCGGTTCTAGGCGCTTCAGTCTGGAACCACGCGACTGCTACGGTCGCAGGTTCGAATCCTGCCTCGGGCATGGATGTGTGTGATGTCCTTAGGTTAGTTAGGTTTAAGTAGTTCTAAGTTCTAGGGGACTGATGACCTCAGCAGTTAAGTCCCATAGTGCTCAGAGCCATTTGAACCATTTTTTTGCAATGATCATACAAAATTATTCATTGGTAAGGCGGGTGTCAGGTTGAGATTCATTGGGAGAGTCCTTAGGAAATGTAGTCCATCAACAAAGGAGGTAGCTTACAAAACACTCGTTCGACCTATACTTGAGTACTGCTCAGCAGTGTGGGTTCCGTACCAAGTCGGGTTGAAAGAGGAGATAGACAAGATCCGAAGAAGAGCGGCGCGTTTCGTCACATGGTTATTTGGTAAGCGTGGTAGCGTTACCTAGATGTTCAGGAAACTCAAATGGCAGACTCTGCAAGAGAGGCGCTCTGCATCGCGGTGTAGCTTGCTCGCCAGGTTTCAAGAGGGTGCGTTTCTGGATGAGGTATCGAATATATTGCTTCCCCCTACTTATACCTGCCGAGGAGATCACGAATGTAAAATTAGAGAGATTCGAGCGCGCACGGAGGCTTTCCGCCAGTCGTTCTTCCCGCGAACCATACGCGACTGGAACACGAAAGGGAGGTAATGACAGTGGTACGTAAAGTGCCCTCCGCCACACACCGTTGGGTGGCTTGCGGAGTATAAATGCAGATGAAGATGTAGATCGACATGCAGAGCTAGACTGGTGCCGTGAGAGGGTCACTTGGAAGATGGAGTGGTGCGCCGCGAACTGTTCTGAAAGCAGATTCTGCCTGTAAGCAAGTCCGAGTCGCTTGCGCATACGACACATTCCTGGTGAGTGCTGTTCGGCACAGTGCATTCGCCCGAGACACACTGGCCCCACCCGCGGTCTTATGATCTGCGGTGCGATAAACTACAACTCTCGTACACGTCTAGTATTTCTGGAGCAGGCGCTAACCAGCGCTCGGTACGTGCAGAATGTTGTCAAACCCGCTCACCGAAGGTGATGTGTTGTTCCGGCAGGATAATGCTCCCCCGCACTTACTGAAACTCAATGTATTCTGCAAGATGTGCAGGAACTTCCCTGGCTAGAACAATCTCCGGACTTCAGTCGAGTACGTGTGGCACATGATGGGAGGAAAAGTGATGCCTGCGACTCGCCAACCAACAGCGCTTACAGAGCTACGTTAGCAGCTGGACAAAGCGTGGCACAGTGTACCTCAGGACGGAAGTCGTCATCTATGCGATCGACTGGATGGCAGAGTCCGCGCCTGCATTGCCTCGCATTAGACTACACCGCTTACTAATATGAGTCTATCTGTCGCTTGAGCCTTGCCCCGCAGTTACGCAGGGTCAGCCATCGTTAATCGGATTTGGCACGTCAATGGTTAAGGGGTGGCCGGATGCCCTTCCTGCCTCCACCCCGTACCCCCCGGGACGGAATCAGTGTACCCCAACTGTCTGCGTCGAGTGGAATCCATGGAATAGTGCGAACGTCTGCGAGCCGTGGAACTGTCTGCGTCGAGTGGAATCCATGGAATAGTGCAAAAGTGTTCAGATGTCTGCGAGCCGTGGGACTCAGGCGGGACATGGGGACCATCCCAGTATTCACCTAGAGGGATGTGGAAAACCACCTAAAAACCACATCTAGGCAGGCCGGCACACTGGCCCTCGTCGTTAATCGACCGGGCGGATTCGATGCGGGGCCGGCATGCCTACGCGAGTCCAGGAAGCAGCACATTAGCGCTCTCGGCTACCCTGGCGGGTCACTTACTAATATGAGTCAGCACAAATCGATACCTGGTACCTCAGAATCGCTTGTGCTATTTATCTGTAAATGTAATCATTTTATGCACTCCATATTTCCTGTTGCGACATTAACTCATGAGTGAATTGGAAACCTCCTAAAGGGTGGACTATTTTTTTTCATCAGTGAAATTAGGTGTGGATGTAGATAGTAAAAAGTGATATCAAAAGTAGTAAACAAAAACAATGAGGTGTCTCGTGAGTGGATGTATTGGGCCGTGGTTTGACCCATCCTTGGGTCAGGTAAGGTAGGACTCTGATCTACACAAAAATGTGTGTACGTTTTGAGGAATCAAACTCTGTCCTGCCGCCACTGAACAGCCCTGCAGGCTGTCTAGCTAGTGCCGCTGAAGACTCACCTCCTGCATCGCGAAGTACTCGAAGAAGGTGGCGAAGCCCTCGTTGATCCAGATGACGTCCCACCAGCGCGGGCTGACCAGGTCGCCGAACCACTGGTGCGCCAGCTCGTGCGCGATCACCGTCCCGATTCTCTGCTTGTCGGACTCGTCAGACACCTGGTCCGCCCACAGTATCAGCCGCTCCCTGGAAACGTATGGTCACCTGCTGTGCATTTTCAGCTACTCGCGGCGTAACGAATAATCCACGCAATTTCGGGCATTCAGCCGAGGGAATACGCTGAAGAGACAAAGAAACTAGTGTACCTGCCTAATATCGTGTAGGGTCCCCGCGAGCACGCGAAAGTGCCGCAACACGACGTGGCATCAGCTCGACTAATTTTGGTAAATATTTTTGGAAAACAGTGATCAATTAATTATTACACTCCTGGAAATTGAAATAAGAACACCGTGAATTCATTGTCCCAGGAAGGGAAAACTTTATTGACACATTCCTGGGGTCAGATACATCACATGATCACACTGACAGAACCACAGGCACATAGACACAGGCAACAGAGCATGCACAATGTCGGCACTAATACAGTGTATATCCACCTTTCGCAGCAATGCAGGCTGCTATTCTCCCATGGAGACGATCGTAGAGATGCTGGATGTAGTCCTGTGGAACGGCTTGCCATGCCATTTCCACCTGGCGCCTCAGTTGGACCAGCGTTCGTGCTGGACGTGCAGACCGCGTCAGACGACGCTTCATCCAGTCCCAAACATGCTCAATGGGGGACAGATCCGGAGATCTTGCTGGCCAGGGTAGTTCACTTACACCTTCTAGAGCACGTTGGGTGGCACGGGATACATGCGGACGTGCATTGTCCTGTTGGAACAGCAAGTTCCCTTGCCGGTCTAGGAATGGTAGAACGATGGGTTCGATGACGGTTTGGATGTACCGTGCACTATTCAGTGTCCCCTCGACGATCACCAGTGGTGTACGGCCAGTGTAGGAGATCGCTCCCCACACCATGATGCCGGGTGTTGGCCCTGTGTGCCTCGGTCGTATGCAGTCCTGATTGTGGCGCTCACCTGCACGGCGCCAAACACGCATACGACCATCATTGGCACCAAGGCAGAAGCGACTCTCATCGCTGAAGACGACACGTCTCCATTCGTCCCTCCATTCACGCCTGTCGCGACACCACTGGAGGCGGGCTGCACGATGTTGGGGCGTGAGCGGAAGACGGCCTAACGGTGTGCGGGACCGTAGCCCAGCTTCATGGAGACGGTTGCGAATGGTCCTCGCCGATACCCCAGGAGCAACAGTGTCCCTAATTTGCTGGGAAGTGGCGGTGCGGTCCCCTACGGCACTGCGTAGGATCCTACGGTCTTGGCGTGCATCCGTGCGTCGCTGCGGTCCGGTCCCAGGTCGACGGGCACGTGCACCTTCCGCCGACCACTGGCGACAACATCGATGTACTGTGGAGACCTCACGCCCCACGTGTTGAGCAATTCGGCGGTACGTCCACCCGGCCTCCCGCATGCCCACTATACGCCCTCGCTCAAAGTCCGTCAACTGCACATACGGTTCACGTCCACGCTGTCGCGGCATGCTACCAGTGTTAAAGACTGCGATGGGGCTCCGTATGCCACGGCAAACTGGCTGACACTGACGGCGGCGGTGCACAAATGCTGCGCAGCTACCGCCATTCGACGGCCAACACCGCGGTTCCTGGTGTGTCTGCTGTGCCGTGCGTGTGATCATTGCTTGTACGACCCTCTCGCAGTGTCCGGAGCAAGTATGGTGGGTCTGACACACCGGTGTCAATGTGTTCTTTTTTCCATTTCCAGGAGTGTATATTTTGACTGAAGTTCAACTGCGTAGCAGCGAGGAGAGCTCCGCCTACCATCCTAAGGGAGCCATGGGTCTGATGATGGTTTTGTAAAAAGAACCGAAACCGGTTACCTACATCATTAAAACATAAATGGTGTGATCAAGACTGAACTTTAGTCAAAATATAGCTCGACTAACGTCTGAAGTAGTGCTGGAGGGAACTGACACCATGAATCCCTCAGGACTTCTGAACAGCACGTTGCAAGGCATCCCAGATATGCTCAATAATGTTCCTGTCTGGGGAGTATGGTGGCCAACAGAAATGCTTAAACTCAGAAGAGTGTTGCTGGAGCCACTCTGTAGCAATTCTGGACGTGTGGGGTGACGCATTGTCCTCCTGAAATTGTCCAGTCCGTCGGAATGCACAATGGACATGAAAGGATGCAGGTGATCAGACGGGGTGCTTACGCACGTTTCGACTGTCAGAGTCGTATCTAGACGTATCAGGGGTCCGATAGCACTCCAACTGCACACGCGCCGTACCATTGCAGTGCCACACCGAGCTTCGACAGTCCCCTGCTGACATGCAGAGTCTATGGAGTCATGAGGTCGGCTCCATGCACGTACAGCTTCATCCGATCGATACAATTTGAAACTCATTCGACCAGGCAACATGTTTCCAGTCACAACGTCGGTGTTAACGGCCACAGGCTAAGCATAAAGCTTTGAGTCGTGCAGTCATCAAGGGTACACGAGTGAGTCTTCTGCTCCGAAAGCCCATATCGATTATGTTTTGTTGAATGGTTTGTAGGCTGACACTTGCTAATGGCCAGGCATTGAAATCTGCAGCAATCAACGGAAGGACTGCACTTCCGTCACGCTGAACGATTCTCTTGAGTTGTCATTGATCCCGTTCTTGCAGGATCTGCTTCCGGCGGCAGTGATGTCGGAGATTTGATGTTTTACCGGATTCCTGATACTCACAGTACACCCATGAAATGGTCGTATGGGAAAATCCCCACTTCATCGCTACCTCGGAGATGCTGTGTCCCATCGCTCGTGGAAAGACTATAAAACCACGTTCAAACTCATTTTAATCTTGATGAAGTGCCATTGTAGCAGCAGTAAACCATCTAATAACTGCGCCAGACACTTGTCGTCTTATATAGGAGCTGCCTACCGCAGCGCGTATTCTGCCTATTTAACATCCCTGTATTTGAATATGCATGCCTATACTAGTTTCTTTGGCGCTCCAGTGTATCACTTCTTAAATTGATATTTCGGCCGCGTACCGTCCAGCCATCCTCAGAGTCAGTCCCAAGACTGATGACGAGGTGCCTGCCATTACTGGCAACTGAACCCAGATCCTGCACGTGATAAAGTTTTAAACATGGCTGCGTAGTCAGCGACCGTTTATAAACTAAAGCAATTACAGCCCTTGGTCACAAAATTTAAGCATTTGATCAGGTTTCGACACTTCTATGCGTGTCTTCAAAAGAAATTAAATAATCAAATTGGCCTATAACATAAATGCAAAATTATGGGAAAACATTTTATGCAAAAGTCTAAGTACTGACCAACGGTGCAGGAAAAAACAGTACTTACATGTCACATATAACCTACGAGGGTCACTCCAAAAGAAACGCACACTATTTTTGTAAAAATACAATTTTCATTCTGCACAGGTGAAAGTTTAACCGTGTGTAGATACATCCGTCCCGCTTGTTTTCAAACTTAGTTCCACCTGTTCCCGTGAGTGGCGCCGTCACATCATGTCTTCAGCATTCGTCAGAAGCAACGTGCTGTCATAGAATTCCTGTGCTGTGAAAACGAGACAGTGGGAAGTATCCACAAGAGGTTGAAAAAGGTGTATTGTGATGCTGCTGTCGATCGCAGTACAGTTAGTCGGTGGGCAAGCAGGTAACGTGATGAAAACGGGGACGACAATATTGAAGATTGTCCTCGCAGGGGCAGGCCTCGTACTGCACACACTCCAGACAATGTGCAGAGGGTTAACGAATTGGTGACTGCTGACAGACGCATCACAGTGAACGAATTGTCACGCTAGGTTGGGATATGGGAAGGATGTGTTTGCAGAATACTGAAAGTGTTGGCCATAAAAAAGGTTTGTGGCAGGTGGGTTACCAGAATGTTGACAGTGGCTCACAAAGAAACAAGAAAAACGGTATGCAGCGAACTTTTGGAACAGAACGAGAATGGTGGAGATGAATTTCTTGGAACAATTGTGACAGGTGATGAAACATGGCTCCATCATTTTTCACCAGAGACGAGGAGGCAATGAATGAAGTCGCATCATGCAAATTCATCCAAAGAAAAAAAAATTCAAAACCACGCCTTCCGCTGGAAAAGTTATGGCTACAGTGTTTTTCGATTCCGAAGGACTCTTGCTTTGTGGACATCATGCCAAGTGGAACCACCATTAATTCTTATGCGTATGTGACGATAATGAAGAAACTTCAAGCTCGGCTGAGTCGTGTTCGAACACATCGGCAAAATCAGGATGTTTTGCTGTTGCACGACAATTAACGGCCACATGTCAGTCAAAAAACTATGGAAGCGATCACAAAACTCGGATGGTCAACACTGAAACACCCACCTTACGGCGCTGACCTGGCTCCATGTGACTATCATCTCTTTGGGAAACTGAAAGACTCTCTTCGTGGAACAAGGTTTGATGATGATGATTTCCCTTGTGCACGCTGCCAAACAGTGGCTCCAACAGGTTGGTCCAGAATCTTACCGTGCGGGTATACAGGCGCTGGTTCCAACATTGCGTAAGGCAGTTGAGAGGGATGGAATTGATGTGGAGAAATTAAAATATTGTTCCTAAAGGACGTATCTACACACCGTAAAACTTTCAAACATGTAGAATAAAAAATGGATTAAAAAAAAAATAGTGTGTATGTCTTTTGGAGTGACCCTCGTAGATATCAACCGAGGAGGGCTTCAGTGACAAAAATTTAAAAAAGAATATGTGGAAGGGGTTACACTATGGGCTGCTCATACATATAAGCCCACAGGTAGCAACACACTGAGGCGCCCGCGTTAATATGTGCGGGCAGGTGAAAATTACACCAAGAGTGCCATCTAGTAGCCATAAATATAAGTAGGCTACTTAACATTTAAAATACAGGCAGCTGGACGTTAAGATGAACAGTATTTAGTACGTGAACTAACAGGCAAAGTTTTATTTGACAGCAGCAGACATGGTAACTTTTTGTTTATGTAAAAACTTAGAAATACAGTTTGAAGACTGAAAACTGATCAACAGTACAAAAAGCACCAGTACTTACTGTCAGGTATAAAAAAATATTAAGCGACAAAGCTTTAGCCACAATTTTGAAGTAAAATGCGTGGATAGCGAGCCACTATGGGCTGCTCGCATATGTCGAGCTACAGGTAGCGCCACTTCCTAAAGAAATGTTGTGTTTTCTGTGTGAGGGGCTTATTAATTGATTAACATCAGTAATATAACTTACATCAGAGTGCTCTCCTGCTCTCCTGCGAACCTTGCAGAACTAGCACTCCTGAAAGAAAGGATACTGCGGAGACACGGCTTAGCCACAGCCTGGCGGATGTTTCCAGAATGAGATTTTCACTCTGCAGCGGAGTGTGCGCTGATATGAAACTTCCTGGTAGATTAAAACTTCTTTCAGGAGTGCTAGTTCTGCAAGATCGCAGGAGAGCTTCTGTAAAGTTTGGAAGGTAGGAGACGAGATACTGGCAGAAGTAAAGCTCTGAGTACTGGGCGTGAGTCGTGCTTCGGTAGCTCAGATGGTAGAGCACTTGCCTGCGAAAGGCAAAGGTGCCGAGTTCGAGTCTCGGTCGGGCACACAGTTTTAATCTACCAGGAAGTTTCATTTCACAAGTCAATTGAAAATAAATCTCTACTTTTGTTGCACATTCAGAGGAATTCTCTTTAGATGCCAACCAGAGGTGACAGACTTTTTTGAATGGCCACCATGCAGCTGTGGGCGTGGAGTGGCTTCACAGTATTAGAACGGCACTCCCCCCTCCCCCCTCCAGCACTCGGCATTTCCCCTTCAGCGCCTGCCCGTAACCCCCACCACTACCACGCTGCCCGCTTGTGTCCTGCGGACCACGTAATTGTGCACGGACTCTGCTGAGTGTTACAAACCTGCTGGCGTCGAGCGCCGCGGTGGCGGACGTTTACCAGCCTGCAGGCCACTGAAGGTCGTCATTACCTGTATGTGGCGAGGCCCCAGTTCTCCATGGCGCCGGCGCTGAAGTCCGGGATGGCCACGTTGTCCAGCTTGTCGATGGTTTCTGTCTCGTAGGGGACGTTGACCAGCCGCTCCATGGTGTCGATGATGGGCTTGGTGACGCTGGCCGCGTACTGCCCGTCCTGAACCACCTGCTGGCGGGCCCAGACGCCGCCCAGCTCGTCCGCCACCTCTGTGAACTGCGACACGACGAAGGCGACGAGGTAGCTGCTCATGGGGGGCGTCGGCTGGAACACCAGGTACTTCCTGCCCACGGCAGCGTCGTCCCTGCAAGGGTCAGAGAGCGGCGTTTATAGGACTCACACAGAAAGTGTCCGTTCCGACAGAAATACCGTACGTCATGTAGGGACTCAAAGGACGGTGAGTAGAGGAAGCTAGGAAGAACCTGCTAGAGCACTGTGGACAATGGAAGACCAGTACTACCATCTGCTGGGGACTCTCACAAACTTCACGGCACCAAGTGAATGTCTCAGCGCAGAGCACATATTTGTATTTTTGTCCAAGGTGAGTGAATTTGCTTGGAGAAATCCATGATAGACACTGCGCAGTCTTACAAATATACACTACTGGCCATTGAAATTCCTACACCACGAAGATGACGTCCTCCAGACGCGAAATTTAACCGCCAGGAAGAAGATGCTGTGATATGCAAATGATTAGCTTTTCAGAGCATTCACACAAGGGTGGCGCCGGTGGCGACACCTACAACGTGTTGACACGAGGAAAGTTTCCAGCCGATTTCTCATACACAAACAGCAGTTAACCGGCGTTGCCTGGTGAAACGTTGTTGTAATGCCTCGTGTAAGGAGGAGAAATGCGTTCCATCACGTTTCCGACTTTGATAAAGGTCGGATTGTAGCCTATCACGATTGCGGTTTATCGTATCGCGACATTGCTGCTCGCGTTGGTCGAGATCCAATGACTGTTAGCACAATATGGAATCGGTGGGTTCAGGAGGGTAATACGGAACGCCGTGCTGGATCCGAACGGCCTCGTATCACTAGCAGTCGAGACGATAGGCATCTTATCCGCATGGCTGTAACGGATCGTGCAGCGACGTTTCGATCCCTGACTCAACAGATGGAGACGTTTGCAGGACAACAACCATCTGCACGACCAGTTCGACGACGTTTGCAGCAGCATGGCCTATCAGCTCGCAGACCGTGGCTGCGATTACCCTTGACGCTGCATCACAGACAGGAGTGCCTGCGATGGTGTACTCAACGACGAACCTGGGCGCACGAATGGCAAAACGTCATTTTTTCGGATAAATCCAGGTTCTGTTTACATCATGATGGTCGCATCCATGTTAGGCGACATCGCGGTGAACGCACATTGGAAGCGTTTATTCGTCATCGCCATACTGTCGCATCACCCGGCGTGATGGTTCGGGGTGCCATTGGTTACACATCTCGGTCACTTCTTGTTCGGATTGACGGCACTTTGAACAGTGGACGTTACATTTCCGACGTGTTACGACCCGTGGCTCTGCCCTTCATTCGATCCCTGCGAAACCCTACATTTCAGCAGGATAATGCACTACCGCATGTTGCAGGTCCTGTACGGGCCTTTCTGGATACAGAAAATGTTCGACTGCTGCCCTGGCCAGCACATTCTCCAGATCTCTCACCAACTGAAAACGTCTGGTCAATGGTGGCCGAGCAACTGGCTCGTCACAATACGCCGGTGACTACTCTTAATGAACTGTGGTATCGTGTTGGAGTTGCATCGGCAGCTGTACCTGTACACGCCATCCAAGCTCTGTTTGACTCAATGCCCAGGCGTATCAAGGCCGTTATTACGGCCAGAGGTGGTTGTTCTGGATACTGATTTCTCAGGATCTATGCACTCAAATTGCGTGTAAGTGTAATCACATTTCAGTTTCAGTATCATATATTTGTCCAGTGAATACCCATTTATCATCTGTATTTCTTCTTGGTGTAGCAATTTTAATGGCCAGTAGTTTCTTTATTCACAACCGGCTTCCATCACTTATCATCTTCACAGTGGAAAAATTTTGTGGCAACTTCACATGTCATACATGCTGCGTCTTGTGTGTTAACCTACTGGATGTTATAGCGACTGAGCAAGGTGCTGTCGACTTTAGAATTTTTAGCATATTGCAGCCCCGTCAGCAACTGTGATAGACTAATATATTGAAAAGTCCGCCTCAGTTGCGAAAATTTTCTGGTCTTTACTCAGGTTTCGGTTAGATTAATCTTGCCTTCTTCAGAAGCATAAAATTACTATAATGCCAGAGTAAGGAACAGTAAACATTAAAAATTAAAATCTACAGTACCGTGGTACCATGTCGAATTAAAACTTCTTAACTGCAGTCTAGTCCCGGCATCACTTCACACGCGGTCGGTTGCCAGCGGTAACTACGTTGGCACTGACCCTTGCACTGCTTTAATTTTTAATGTAGGTTGATCCTTACAAAGATGAAGACAGCAACCAGCCACTATAAATACTGCTATTTATTTAAGTAAATAGCGCCCTAACCGGTTTCGAACTGTCAAGTTCATCATCAGACGGCTGTTCACAAGGTTTGCAAGATACCCTTTACATAATCGTCGTCAGTTTACGATTATGTGAAGGGTATCTTGCAAACCTTGTGAACAGCCGTCTGATGATGAACTTGACAGTTCGAAACCGGTTAGGGCGCTATTTACTTAAATAAATAGCAATATTAATAGTGGCTGGTTGCTGTCTTCTTCTCTGTAAGAATGAGCCTACATTAATTGTACACAGCCACGTTCTCACCATGTCAGTTCTTTAATTTTTTATGCCGGCCGAAGTGGCCGTGCGGTTCTAGGCGCTGCAGTCTGGAACCGCGAGACCGCTACGGTCGCAGGTTCGAATCCTGCCTCGGGCATGGATGTGTGTGATGTCCTTAGGTTAGTTAGGTTTAACTAGTTCTAAGTTCTAGGGGGCTAATGACCTCAGAAGTTGTCCCCCATAGTGGTCAGAGCCATATAATTTGTTATGTTTACTGTGCCTTACTCCGGCATTTGATAGTAATTTTATACTTCTGAAGAAGGCTAGATTAATCTAGCGGAAACCTGGATAAAGACCACAAAATGTTCGCAACTGAGGCGGACTTTTTAATACGTTATTCCTGTGGACTTACTGCTGCTACATGGTTTCATGTTTTCAATGCTTTCGGTTTTCTTAAGCCGGTATTATGGCGTGGAGAATCTTTTTCTGGCGTTTGCCAGTCAGCTACGGCGTCTTTTATGGTTAATTTTTCCACTGTGAAGATGATCAGCGATCGAAACCGGTTGTGAATAAATATATTTGTAAGACTCTAAGTGTAAACAGTGCATTTCTCCAAGCGTATCAACACTGTTGGCAGTCACCTGAAAAAAGTTTCGAGTGAGCATTGTGACTCAAATATCGAAGCTTCTTTAGGAACTGAGAATACTTAAATACACTCAGGGGACGAAAGTCATCAGACAGCGATATGCACACATTCAGATGGCAGTAGCGCCGCGTACACAAGGTATAAAAGGGCAATGCATTGTCGGAGCTTCCTTTGTGCTCAAGTCCTTCATAAGAAAAGGGGTCCGACGTGATTGTGGAAACACAACCGGAATTAACAGCTTTTGATAACGGAATGGTAGTTGGAGCCAGACCCATGAGACACTGCATTGCGAAAATCGTCAGGGAAATCAATATTGCGACATCCACCGTGTCAGGAGTGTGCCGAGAATGTCAAATTTCAGACATTACCTCTCACCACGGACAACGCTGTGGCCGATGGTCTTCTCTTAACGACCGAGAGAGCGGAGATTGCGTGAAGTTGTCAGTGCTGACAGACAAGCAACACTGCGTGAAATAACCGCAGCAATGCCGGTCATACTACGAACGTAACCGTTAGGACAGTGCGACGAAATTCGACTTCAATGGGCTGTGGAGGCAGACGACAGGTCTAGTGCCTTCGCTAACACCACGACATCACCTGCTCCGCTTATCCTCGACTCGTGACCGTATCGGTTGGTCCCTAGACGCATGAAAAACTATAGCCTCTCCAGATCAGCCTCACTTTCAATAAGGACCCTCCCGTGGTCTAGGGCGCCGGCACGGTAGCTCAGCGTATTCGGTCAGAGGGCTGCTTGCCCTCTGTAATAAAAAAACTGAGTAATGAAATCAACGATCAACTTGAACGGATGTTTGTGACGTCCGCCTAGACCAAACGCAACGAACTATATCGAACAAAACGAAAAAAAGGGGTACCGTCTTTGATACATAATCAAAACGTCTACAGTCCCAGGATCGAATCCCGCCGCTGCTTAAATTTTGATTAAAAAATAGCACTGACGGCCGAAGACTTCCGGCATAAGCAGTCACCCTCATTGTGCCAACGTCCTTATCAAAGAGGGCGGAGGAGCGGACAGAGGTTCAGGGCACTCTCTTGTCCTTTAGGCAGAAGAATCAGCAATGATCAAGGGCATGAGGATGCAGAAGGCGATGGAAACCACTGCATTAAAGACACGTAACGTGTAACCACAGGACATGTGGACTGTAATTGAAGAAGTGGAATGAGGATCTCTCCATTGCAAAAGATTCCGGAATAGTCCCCTATTTGAATCTCCAGATGGAGACAGCCAAGGGGGAGGTTACCATGAGAAAAAGATTGAATAATCAACTGAAGGATAACGTTCTACGATTCGGGGCGTGTAATGTCAGAAGCCTGAACGTGGTACGGAAACTAGAAAATCTGAAAAGGGAAATGCAAAAGCTCATTCTAGATAAAGTAGAGGTCAGTGAAAAGTGGAAAGAAACAAGGATTTCTGGTCAGATGAGTAAATGGTAATACAACAGCATCAGAAAATGGTACAACAGGAGTAGGATTCGTTATGAATGGGAAGGTAGGGCAGAGATTGTGTTTCTGTGAACAGTTCAGTGACAGGGTTGTTCTTATCAGAATCAACAGCAAACCGACAACGATACTTCAGGTATACATGCCGACGTCGCAAGCTGAAGATGAAGACATAGAGAAACTGTATGTGGATATTGAAAGCGTAATATAGTATGTAAAGGAGAATGAAAATCTAATAGTTATGGGGGACTGTAATTCAGTTGTACGGGAAGGAGTAGAGGAAGAGGTTATAGGAGAATATGGGCTTGGGACAAGGAATGAGAGAGGAGAAAGACAAATTGAGCTCCGTAAAAAGTTTCAGCCAGTTATAAAGAATACCCTCTTCAAGAATCACAAGAGGAGGAGATATACTTGCAAAAGGCCGGGAGATACGGGAAGAATTCATTTAGATTACATCATGGTCAGACAGAAATTCCCAAATCAGATAGTGGATTATAAGGCGTACCCAGGAGCAGATATAGACTCAGATCACAATATAGTAGTGATGAAGAGTAGGCTGAAGTTCAAGACATTAGTCAGGAAGAATCAATACGCAAACAAGTGGGATACGGAAGTACTAACGAATCACGAGATACGCTTGAAGTTCTCTAAGATTATAGATACAGCAATAAGGAATAGCTTAGTAGGCAGTACAGTTGAAGAGGAATGGACATCTCTAAAAAGGCCATCACAGAAGTTGGGAAGGAAAACATAAGTACAAAGAAGGTAGCTGCGAAGAAACCATGGGTAACAGAAGAAATACTTCAGTTGATTGATGAAAGGAGGAACTACAAACATGTTCCGGGAAAATCAGGAAAACAGAAATACAAGTCGCTGAGGAATGAAATAAATAAGAAGTGCAGGGAAGCTAAGACGAAATGGCTGCAAGAAAAATGTGAAGACATCGAAAAAGAAATGATGTCGGAAGGACAGACTCAGCTTGCAGGGAAAGTCAAAACTATCTTCGGTGACATCAAAAGCAAGGGTGGTAACATTAAGAGTACAATGGAAAATCCACTGTTAAATGCAGAGGAGAGAGCGGATATGTGGAAAGAATACATTGAAAGCCTCTAGGAGGGGGAAGATTTGTCTGGTGTGATAAAAGAAGAAACAGGAGTCGATTTAGAAGAGATAGGGGGTCCAGTATTCGAATTTGAATTTAAAAGCGCTTTGGAGGACTTAATGTTAAATAAGGCAGAAGGGATAGATAACATTCCATCAGAATTTCAAAAATCATCGGGAGAAGTGGCAACAAAAAGGCTATTCATGTCGGCCTGTAGAATGAATGAGTCTGGCGACATAACATCTGACTTTCGGAAAAGCATCATCCACACAATTCCGAAGCCGGCAAGAGCTGACAAGTGCGAGAATTATCGCACAATGAGCCTAACAGCTCATTCATGCAAGTTGATTACAAGAATAATATACAGAAGAATGGAAAAGAAAATTGAGGATGCGCTACATGACCATCAGTTTGGCTTCAGGAAAGGTAGAGCCAGGGGACAGGCAATTCTGACGTTGCGGTTGATAATGGAAGCAAGGCTAAAGAAAAATCAAGACACTTTCATAGGATTTGTCGACCTGGAAAAAGCGTTCGACAATGTAAAATGGTGCAAGATGTTCGAAACTCTGAGAAACGTAGGGATGTGCTATAGGGAGAGACGGATCATGTACAATACGTATAACAGCCAAGAGGGAATAATAAAAGTGGACGAGCAAGAACGAAGTGCTCGTATTGAAAAGGATGTAAGACAGGGATGTAGCCTTTCTCCCCTACTCTTCAATCTGTACATCGAGGAAGGAATTACGGAAATAAAAGAAACGTTTAGGAGTGGAATTAAAATTCAAGGTGAAAGGATATCAATGATACGATTCGCTGATGACATTGCTATCCTGAGTGAAAGTGAAGAAGAATTACATGATCTGCTGAGCGAATAAGTAGTCTAATGAGTACGCAGTATGGATTGAGAGTAAATCGAAGAAAGACGAAGGTAATGAGAAGTAGTAGAAATGAGAACAGCGAGAAACTTAACTTCAGGATTGATGGTCACGAAGTAGATGAAGTTAAGGAATTCTGCTACCTAGGCAGTAAAATAACCAATGACGGACGGAGCAAGGATGATATCAAAAGCAGACTAGCTATGGCAAAAAAAGGCATTCCTGGCCAAGAGAAGTGTACTAATATCAAATATCCGCCTTAATTTGAGGAAGAAATTTCTGAGAATGTACGTCTGGGTTACAGCATTGTATGGTAGTGTAACATGGACTATGGCAAAAAGGAACAGAAGATAATCGAAGCGTTTGATATGAGTTGTTACAGACGAATGTTGAAAATTAGACGGACTGATAAGGTAAGGAATGAGTAAGATAAGAGAATCGAAGCATTTGAGATGTTGTGCTATGGACGAATGTTGAAAATTAGGTGGGCTGGTAAGGTAAGGAAGTTCTACGCAGAATCGGAGACGAAAGGAATATGTGGAAAACACTGATAAGGAGAATGGACAGGATGATAGGACATCTGCTAAGACATGAGGGAATGATTTCCTCGGTACTAGAGAGAGCTGTAGAGGGCAAAAACTGAAAAACTGTAGAGGAAGGCAGCGACTGGAATACATCCAGCAAATAATTGAGGACGTAGGTAGCAAGGGCTACTCTGAAGAATGTGGCAGACACCCAAAGAAGCCAGCGCGACCAGAGTTGTCAACAGGGCACTGTGCAAGCTGCTGGTGGATGCATAATGGCGTGGGCTGCGCTTACATGGAACAGACTGCATCCGGTTATTACTGACTGGAAACGGTTATTTTCTGCTGCAAGGAGACCGTTTGCACCCAGCCACGGAGTTCGTGTTCCCAAACAAGGAAAGAATTTTTATGGATGATAATGCGCCGTGTTACCAAGCCGCAGTTTTCCGCGACTGGTTTGAAGAACACTCTGGACAATTCGAGTCACTGATTTTGTACCCAGCTGCCCGACATCGAATATTTATGGGAGATAATCGAGACGTCAGTTGGTGCACAAAAGCCTGCATCGGCAACACTTCCGAAATTATGGAATGCGATAGAGGAAGCATGCCTCAATATTTCTGCAGGGGACTTCTAGCAGCTTGCTCAGTCCCTGCCACATCGAACTGCTGCACTACGCCGGGAAAAAGGAGGTCCGACACGATGTTAGGAGGTGTCACGTGACTTTCGTCAACTCAGTGTACATGCAGCGAGCTTCAAAATTACACCTACAACTTCGAGGGGTTGCAGAAGGTGTCTTGAGGAACAAAATGAGGTTAGAAATCCGTATTCGGAAACGTCATCCGGCGACGCTACAGAGCGTCGAAATTATAGGCGTCGGCGCCTGCATATACAGGGCCGTCCATTGATACTGACCAAATCTAATTATGTATACAGGGTGGTCCATTGATAGTGACCGGGTCAAATATCTCACGAAATAAGCATCAAACGAAAAAACTACAAAGAACGAAACTCGTCTAGCTTGAAGGGGGAAACCAGATGACGCTATGGTTGGCCCGCTAGATGGCGCTGCCATACGTCAAACGGATATCAACTGCGTTTTTTAAGATAGGAACCCCCATTTTTTATTACATATTCGTGTAGTACATAAAGAAATATGAATGTTTTAGTTGGACCACTTTTCTCGCTTTGTGATAGATGGCGCTGTAATAGTCACAAACGTATGAGTACGTGGTGTCACGTAACATTCCGCCAGTGCTGACGGTATTTGCTTCGTGATACATTACCCGTGTTAAAATGGACCGTTTACCAATTTCGGAAAAGGTCGATATCGTATTCATGTATGGCTATTGTGGTCAAAATGCCCAACGGACGTGTGCTATGCGTGCTGCTAGGTATCTTGGACTACATCATCCAACGTTACGTTATTTAAGGAAACACGAAGTGTTCAGTCACATGTGAAACATCAACCACGACCTGCAGCAAATGATGATGCCCAAGTAGGTGTTTTAGCTGCTGTTGCGGCTAATCCGCACATCCGTAACAGACAAGTTGCGCGAGAATCGGGAATCTCAAAAACGACGGTGTTGCGAATGCTACATCAACATCGATTGCACCCGTACCATATTTCTATGCACCAGGAATTGCATGGCGACGACTTTGAATGTCGTGTACTGTTCTGCAACTGGGCACTAGACAAATTACGGGACGATGACAGCTTTTTTGCACGCGTTCTATTTGGCGACATATTGGTATTCACCAACAGCGGTAACGTAAACCGGCATAATATGCACTATTGGGCAACGGAAAATCCACGATGGCTGCGACAAGTGGAACATCGGCGACCTTGGCGGGTTAATGTATGCGACGGTATTATGGGAGGAAGGATAATTGGCCCCATTGTTGTTGTTGTTGCTGTGGTCTTCAGTCCTGAGACTGGTTTGATGCAGCTCTCCATGCTACTCTATCCTGTGCAAGCTTCTTCATCTCCCAGTACCTACTGCAACCTACATCCTTCTGAATCTGCTTAGTGTATTCATCTCTTGGTCTCCCTCTACGATTTTTACCCTCCACGCTGCCCTCCAATGTTAAATTTGTGATCCCTTGATGCCTCAAAACATGTCCTACCAACCGATCCCTTCTTCTACTCAAGTTGTGCCACAAACTTCTCTTCTCCCCAATCCTATTCAATACCTGCTCATTAGTTACGTGATCTACCCACCTTATCTTCAGCATTCTTCTGTAGCACCACATTTCGAAAGCTTCTATTCTCTCCTTGTCCAAACTAGTTATCGTCTATGTTTCACTTCCATACATGGCTACACTCTATACAAATACTTTCAGAAACGACTTCCTGACACTTAAATCTATACTCGACGTTAACAAATTTCTCTTCTTCAGAAACGATTTCCTTGCCATTGCCAGTCTACATTTTATATCCTCTCTACTTCGACCACCATCAGTTATTTTGCTCCCCAAATAGCAAAACTCCTTTACTACTTTAAGTGTCTCATTTCCTACTCTAATTCCCTCAGCATCACCCGATTTAATTTGACTACATTCCATTATCCTCGTTTTGCTTTTGTTGATGTTCATCTTATATCCTCCTTTCAAGACACTGTCCATTCCGTTCAACTAATCTTCCAAGTCCTTTGCTGTCTCTGACAGAATTACAATGTCATCGGCGAACCTCAAAGTTTTTACTTCTTCTCCATGAATTTTAATACCTACTCCGAATTTTTCTTTTGTTTCCTTTACTGCTTGCTCAATATACAGATTGAATAACATCGGGGAGAGACCCCATTGTATCGATGGTAATATAAATGGTGCAATCTATGCTGATTTCCTACGTAATGTTCTACCGATGTTACTACAAGGTGTTTCACTGCATGACAGAATGGCGATGTACTTCCAACATGATGGATGTCCGGCACACAGCTCGCGTGCGGTTGAAGCGGTATCGAATATCATATTTCATGACAGGTGGGTTGGTCGTCTAAGCACCATACCATGATCCGCACGTTCACCAGATCTGACGTCCCCGTATTTCTTTCTGGGGGAATGTTGAAGGATATTTGCTATCGTGATCCCCCGACAACGCCTGACAAAATGCGTCAGCGCATTGTCAATGCATGTGTGAACATTACGGAAGGCGAACTACTCGCTGTTGAGAGGAATTTCGTTACACGTATTGCCAAATGCATTGAGGTTGACGGACATCATTTTGAGCATTTATTGCATTAATGTGGTATTTACAGGTAATCACGCTGTATCAGCATGCGTTCTCAGAAATGATAAGTTCGCAAAGGTACATGTATCACATTGGAACAACCGAAATAAAATGTTCAAACGTACCTACGTTTTGTATTTTAATTTAAAAAACCTACCTGTTAGCGACTGTTCGTCTAAAATTGTGAGCCATATGTTTGTGACCATTACAGCGCCATCTATCACAGAGCGAAAGAGGTGGTCCAACTAAAACATTCATATTTGTTTACGTACTACACGAATATGTAATAAAAAATGGGTGTTCCTATTTTTAAAAACGCAGTTGATATCCGTTTGACCTATGGCAGCGCCATCTAGCGGGCCAACCATACCGCCATCTGGTTTCCCCCTTCAAGCTAGACAAGTTTCGTTCTTTGTAATTTTTTTGTTTGATGCTTATTTCGTGAGATTTTTGACCCGGTCACTATCAATGGACCACCCTGTATATCCTCCTATATCCAGAATGACTCGCTAATGGCGTTACAGCTTTTCAAGGACGATGAACAAGGATAAAAGTATCGATCTGCGGTAAAGGCCGGGCTTCGGAAATAACTGACTAGAAGGTTATAAGCGAAAGTCGTTTCGATACCTCTGGCATGTACTGGTACTGTTGTTAAGATTAAAAGGTAGGCAACTTTCGAAGGTGATAGTATGGCCCAAAACAAGAAAAAAGTCTAGTATACATGGGCCTTATAATGCATACCTTACGAGCTCTGAGCACTTGTTCAACAGAGGAAGCGTGTGTTTCTCAGTAGCGAAGATGAACAAGTGCGCAGAGCCGCTGAGGTATTCTTTTAAGGGCCCAAGTTTACTGCACATTTTTCCTTGTCTTGGTCCATACTATCACCTCTGAAAGTTGAATACCCTACATTCTTAGCAACTACAGTACCAGCACATGTGTTCCACTGCCACAGATATCATAACGACTTTCCCTTGTAAGTTTCGACTCGTTCGTTTTAAGAGCAAAGATCCTTACCTCAAATTAGTAAATTTATGCTTCTCCATCATCGCTGAAAGTTTGCAGCATCAACACGGAATCACCCTCTACATACGAGTACATGCATTTACAGGCGTCGGCGGCTGTAACTTTGACGCTCTGTACCTTTGGTTCTGGACACGGGTTCCTATCCTCATTTTGTTCCTCAAGACATCTTCTGCATCCCCCTGAAATTTGTCGGTGTAATTTTGAAACACCCTGTACAAACAGAACTGACGTTAACTGTCACGAATAACACATTGAGCAAGTCGGACATAATGCAAAAAGTCTTAGGCGATCATATAAGGAGGTTGTCAACTCGAATCTAGATCTAGAAATGATCCAACATATATTGTCAAATTTAACTAGTTTTACATGCATTTAACCGGCGAAAACTGTAATTTGAACCTATTCGGTTAACGTACTGTTTGAGTTCCGTATACACAGCTTATTTCGTAACTCTGCCTTTCATTAAGGACGTCATTACCGTGTCTGGTCACATGAGTTTTATCTCTATTTCTTCTAGGATGTTCAATAATCTACCTTGTCATGCCTTGTAACAAATGATGATGTTTTCAGTGATATCATTACTAGAATGCTTGCACTCTCTTAAATGAGCATCAAATGCTGAGGGACTGGATTCACGAACATTAACATTCTAACATATCCACCACTTTCCGTTCCGTGACAGTAGTGTCCAGACGAGGCAGTGTGACCGTTTCTCATTTGACGGCTGGAAGAAGTCCAAAGTGCCGCCTGTGTACTGTGAGATGTGACAGATGTTGGATGCTATCAGGATCACATACACATAGTAATATTTATATTCTAAATATTCATGGCGCTCTTTGTTTTCTGCACACACAGCAACTTTGACATAATCGAGATTGTATAACTGACACATACATACTTTGATGTGGACATAAATAATGTTTAAGTACAAACAACTTACTGGTGACGGCAGCCGCAGCTCAGACATTGTGAATAACGACATCAACACTCAATGCTCAATAACCATTCAAATGATCATAAAAATCACAAGAATTAAAAAGTCAAGAATGATGAGGTGCTTTATTCGCAACTGCCAGTTTCACATCAGTGTAGACATATCTTCACGTTTATCTGTCACGGATACAAATCATCGAGTGAAATTTTTGAAATGGTAGAAGTACAGAACCAAAGTACTTGCATTAAAAAAAGTTGACAAGTACTCACAACAGTTATATCTGCATAATGAGGATAATGGAATGTAGTCGAGTTAACTCGGATGATGCTGAGGGAATTAGATTAGGGAATGAGACACTTAAAGTAGTAAAGGAGTTTTGCTGTTTGGGGAGCAAAATAACTCATGATGGTCGAAGTAGAGAGGATATAAAATGTATGCTGGCAATGTCAAGGAAAGCGTTTCTGAAGAAGAGAAATTTGTTAACATCGAGTATAGATTTAAGTGTCAGGAAGTCGTTCCTGAAGGTATTTGTATGGAGTGTAGCCATGAGTGGAAGTGAAACATGGACGATAAATAGTTCGGAAAAGAACACAATAGCTTTTGAAATGTGGTGCTACAGAACAACGCTGAAGTATAGACGGGTAGATCACATAACTAATGAGGAGGTATTGAATAGAATTGGGGACAAGAGGAGTTTGTGGCGCAACTTGACTAGAAGAAGGGATCGGTTGGTAGGACATATTCTGAGGCATCAAGGGATCACCAATTTAGTATTGGAGGGCAGCGTGGAGCGTAAAAATCGTAGAGGGAGACCAAGAGATGAATACACTAAGCAGATTCAGAAGGATGTAGGTTGCAGTAGGTACTGGGAGATGAAGAAGCTTGCACAGGATAGAGTAGCATGGAGAGCTGCATCAAACCAGTCTCAGGACTGAAGACAACAACAACAACAACAATGTACATGGACAATTATGGAGTCCCAGCTTTCAGGGAGTTAAGAATTAAATCACATTGGTACACTGCCATATCAAAATTGAGTACATGCAAAAGATCCTTGTCAGAATGTACAAAGCATAACTGCTGCATGAGCCAGGCCTAGGCCTCCACTGACGTGAAACCGATAGTTGCGAATGAAGCATCCTCATACAGCCTTGTGGGTTTTGGGGAAACCTCATCAATCTTGACTTTGTAATTGCTGTAATTTCTGTGATAGTTTGAATGGTTATTGACTGTTAAGTGTTGTTACTGTTATCACAAATTTAAGTAACCTAATAATTCTACTCTGCTGTATACAAACGCTATTGTGTTATAGATACCAATACGTATACATCTGCTTGTTTGTTCTCTGTGTCAGAGGGCACTGTCTGTGGGTTATGTGCCCACATACTGTGCTGGCAATTAAATATTTCACATGCATCTCATGGCTCACAGGAAGATACCTTTTAGCAAATACTAACAGACTGCAGAGCAGCAAGAATACAAAATTTTCAGATATTAATAATTATGGCCACATTTTACAATCAAATTCCTTTGCAAAAGGAATAACTGAGTGCATATGCAACGGTAAGGTTCTGGGCCTGTCACAGTTGGTATTCTAGAACATGTCATCCACCATTTCACAGACCATCTATCAAAATACCTGAGTGATAAGATTTCACCTAGAAATATATTTTCTGAGCCATTTGACGCATTTGAGTGAAAATAACAACGTTCTTTCCTACAAACTTGAAGTTTAAGGCTTTTGAGGTATAATGATGAGAGTTTCACTATATATTCAACTGACTGGATGCACAGGGCAATATTAGATGGCACATGTAGTTATCATGATGAATCTTCTTCTTAATGGCGACAATTAGTATTGGTGCTCCACAGGGGTCACTTCTGGGTCTATCCCCATTCTTGCTATTTAGAAATGACATTCCATGTTACAGTGATACAGAGAAATATATACTGCTCACAACAAACATAGTTCATTCGATTACGTACAAGGCAACCTATAGCATCAGTAGTAAAAACACATCAGGCTCAAAAGAAAATATGTAAAACTAAGCATTCAAAATTCTTCATCAGAACTTGAATTGAAAATCATACATTACAGATCATCTCAAATGCTTGAGTTCAGCAACATTTGCTGTACAAGGAATTGCTGATTTCGGTGATGAAAGTATTACAAAATTAGTTCACTTTTCATACTTCCATTGACTGATGTCGTAAGGAAAATGGGGCAATTCCACACATAGACACAATGTATTCACTGCACAGAAATATGCTGTAAATGTAATATCCGATGTCCATCCTCGAATTTGATGTAGGCGACTGTTTAAAGATCTAGGATTACTAACAACAGCCCCACATTCCATATACTCTTCTATCACATTTGTTTTTAACAATCCTCCAGCAGTAGTATTCATAAATATGACACAAGAAATCACATTGTCTTCCACTTTAATCTTACAGCCAGAAAGTACCAAACCATGCAACCATAAAATATTTGACTTCAATCCTTAAGAATTAATGGTGTGGCAGATAAAGTTTGAAAAAAAACTGACACTATTATACGAACTGTTCTGTTCCAAGGATAAATTTTTCAGTGATAGTATGTACATTGTTGGGTTACTTTTATCGAATTTTGTTGTAAATTAAGATTAAAACAAAAAAATCTGTTATTTAAATGATCAGCATGTAGTCATGTTCCCACAGAGAAAATATATCTTATTTGTGAGCATACTGACACATTATGCACCATCATGAGTTTCACAAACATGATCGTCCAAGAAAACTAAAATTAAAAATTAAAAGTAAAACTGAGGCCCCAGAATAATGATAAGACGAAATTGAAGCCTCTTCCGTTCCATTGCCTTCTGGATTCTAGGCAATTCTGCATTAAGTACAATCTACTAATTGAGGACGGGCATCCAGGTGAAACGACCAAACAGCCAAAGCCTCCATTCCATGTACCCAGTTGGCTCACTGGTAGAAGTATTGGGCCACCTCAGTCAGGGAAGTAGATAGCATCCAAATTGTTACTTCGTCTACAAACTGTCTTCTGTTCTTAAGTGCTACTTTCTGTGGTATTGCACAATCAGTGCCACACAGGGGGTCGTCATCGTCGTTGATCTGAAGTTGGCAGTACGAGTGCAGTGGCTGTCCACCAGTGGTCGATACTGCATCGAGCATCGTCCAACATCAAGTGGCGCGAAGCCCTAGCCCTACCAGGGTGCTGCAGCGGAAACTGCAGTTTTTTTTCTTTCTTTTTTTTTTAAAAAAGTCATCAGTCTTCTGATTTGATGCAGCCCGCCACGAATTGCTCTCCTGTGCCAACCTCTTAATCTCAGAGTAGCACTATCCTTTTTTATTTGCTGGATGTGTTTCAGTCTGTTTTCCAGTACAAGCTCCCTCTACAGTTATTCCATGGTGTCTTAACAGATGTCCTAGCCTCGCCTCCCGTCTTCTTGTCAGTGTTTTCCATATATTACGAGGGTGAGTCTAATGAAAACCTTAAATATTTTTTAAAAATATTATTGATTATGCACAAGTGATACAAAGCTGTATCACTTTTCAACATAATCTCCCCCACGCTCAATGGAAGTCCTCCAGAGCCTACAAAGTGCATAAATTTCTTTAGAAAAAAATTCTTTTTGTAGCCCACGCAACCACTCATGCACCGCGTGGCGTACCTCTTCATCAGAACGGAACTTCTTTCCTCCCATTGCGTCTTTGCGTGGTTCAGACATATGGAAATTATTTGGTGATTAGGAATGGCGCCGTTCCTTGCTCGCTCTCTTCGTTTCCGGTTGTTGGAAGTGAACCCAGGTTTCGTCACCAGTAACGATTCTTGCAACGAAGCCATCACCTTCTCGTTCAAAGCGCCGAAGAAGTTCTCCACAAGCATCAACACGTCGTTCTCTCATTTCAGGAGTCAGCTGCCGTGGCAGCCATCTTGCAGACACTTTATGAAATTGGAGCACATCATGCACAATATGGTGTGCTGACAAGACTAATGTGTAAACATGCTGCAATGTCACTCGGCGGTTTTCCTTCACTATGGCTTCAACTGCTGCAATGTTCTGTCGAGTCACAACTCGTTGTGCCTGACCTGGACGAGGAGAATCCTCCACTGAAGTCACACCATCTGCGAACTTCCTACTCCATTTGTAGACTTGCTGCTGTGACAGACATGCATCACCGTACTGAACCTTCATTCGTCGATGAATTTCAATAGGATTCACACCTTTGCTAAGCAAAAACCGAATAACAGAACGCTGTTCTTCCCTGGTGCAAGTCGCAAGTGGGGCGGCCATCTTTATACTGATACTGCGACGGTATGTGTGCATCTGCACTATGCTGCCACCTACAGGCCATTCTGCACGCTGTTTGTAGCACGCTCACCAACTTACAGGATAACGGCGCGAAATTTCGATTTGTTATTACAAATTTAAGGTTTTCATTTGACTCACCCTCGTACTTTCCTCTCCGATTCTGTGGACAACCTCTTCATTCCTTATCTCATCAGTCCACCAAATTTTCAACAGTCATCTGTAGCACCACATCTCAAATGCTTCGTTTCTCTTCTTTTCTGGTTTTCCCACAGACCGCATCTCACTGCCATACAATGGTGTGCTCCGAATGTACATTCTCAGAAACTTCTTCCCCAAATTAAGACCGATGTTCGACGCTGGTAGACTTCTCTTGGCCATTACTTTCGTCTAGCTTCGATTTACTCTCAGTCCGTATTATGCACTCATTAGACTGTTCATTCCATTCAACAGATTGTAATGATTCTTTATTTACGTGACCATTACGGCACTCCAACCCCAGTTCTCGATACCAATAATATCGTACTGCTTATCTGCGAAGTAAGAGACATATTTTTGTGACAATATTCACATTTGGTTTTATTAATGTATAGGTACTCCGATGTATCGATATATTACAGTGATATGGTTCTTTTGTGTATTCATTTCTGTGAGATTGTCATAATCTTTGACTTACTTGTAACCGTTTTGGCGCGAATGCGCACAGAGAAGTCTTTGTTTCACTTTGCAGAAGTTAAGTTGTTATTTCGCTTTGTAAAAGGTCAAGTCTTGGGTTTGGTTAAAGTGGAAATTAAATATATGGAGACTGATACAAAAACTTTCTTGATGATGTGACAATTAAGAAGAAGTATATGTGAATTTACAAGAAGTTTAATAAAAATGTGGATCGTGAACACCAAGTCAAAAACTATTTCTACCATACCATTGTTCTGATCTGGGATTGTTAGATCATTAAGAATTTCCTGAAAAACACATTTGTTAGGTCTTTAAATATTGCTAAAATACAGATCTGGACCATCTAGCAGTCAAAGTCGAATCACCCTAGAATCAACAAGATGAGCCATAACAACTTCGACGAGATTTACGTGGGAATCCATTCAAGATAAGTGCCAGAATTAATGAGTTTTTTACAGTGACTTCACTATTTCCGTTCTGACGATACCATCCACAGTCAATAACTTTGTAGTTGCCCGATGAAGCCAACATATGCTGCGTGAGCAACATTATTAATCTGAGTGCTAACCTACTTTGCAAGTGGTGGTATCGTTAGAAGATCCAGTAATTCTTGTGCAGTTTCTCTGAGGACAGCAATGACATCAGTGTGCCTTATCATTGATATCATTTCACCGCGAATTTTAATGCGAGTTTTTAAATTTTTCACTTTGCAGTTAATCGCCAGATACTCCCCACTTAATCTTCAGGTCCCATCCAGTGTACTCTACAGCGATTCCACTGGAGATACTTTGCACTTCAGTGACGTACATTGCTATTCACTGCTTACCTCTCCACAGATACGTCAACTCGCGGCTAGGACTGTCAGCTTCGTGGAACGTAATCTCTAGTCAGGCGCAAAAGAACTCTTGTACAGAGATTTACAATTGTGCATGTAAAGGACATCACTAGGGAAACAATTTTACATTGCAACACAAAAAAATGGTTCAAATGGCTCTGAGCACTATGGGACTCAACATCTGAGGTCATCAGTCCCCTAGAACTTAGAACTACTTAAACCTAACTAACCTAAGGACATCACACACATCCACGCCCGAGGCAGGATTCGAACCTGCGATTGTAGCGGTCGCGCGGTTCCTGACTTAAGCGGCTAGAGCCGCTCGGCCACACCGGCCGACCATTGCAACACATGTAGATCTTCAGCGTACAAGTTGAGTATTAACAGTTTATGTATTTTATACTGATGTTTGTTATTCATTCCATGCTTGATTTGCGGTTCAATTCCCATGCTGTTTCCAGAACAGAAATGTATTTTGTACCTGTGTCTACCACATGGACACACATCATTTGGTGCCGATTCTAAGTGAAAATGTGTGAAAGCCAAATAGGGGCGTTAGACATCTGGACTTACATGGTAGAATTCAACCGGGTGTTGAAGAGCACATTGTAGCTGGAGGGGACGATGAAACTGAAGGCGAAAGGCGCCTTGATGGCCGGCTCGTCGTAGCAGGGGAAAGCGCGCCGGGCGTATGTCGGCTGGAACTGCGTTGTCCCGAGCCACCTGGTGACAGAAGCACACACCACAAATTAGTTGTTGAACTTCTGCCCCATCTACCCCACACTCACTGGTTCGGCGTTGCAGAGGAAAGCGTGCCAGTACATCGGGCGGAAACGAATCCTGCAGGGTCACCTGGTGGCAAAAAACACACAAGAAATTAGTTGTTGTACTTCTGCCACATCCATTCCCTACTCACTGGCTCATCATAGAAGGGGAAGAGGGGCCAAGTGTATGTCAGCTGGAACTGTATTGTGCTGAGCCACCTGTGGGCAGAAGTGTACACACATAGTTAGCTATGTGTCCTCGGAGTCTTTCGTAACAGCATACATGCATAAAGCATTCTCGGTTTTTTCGATGGCCATCGAAAGCTTGAGCATTTTATTCGAACTGACGCAGCTGGAAAACCGAGAACGTTTTATTCATATAGTTAGCTGTTGTACTCCTGCCCTGCCTCAACCTCACTCTGTTTACATTGCACAGCTTCTCTGCTTCTGTCTCTCATTAATTCGTACACTGTATTTTATACATGCCATCAACAAGGAGAGACTTTAGGAATGACTGCCTAGTCAAAGTACAGATTTATTTAATTTATTTATTAGTGCATTTACTTCACCTGGCATACAGACCCTCTCTTACATCTAACGAGACATCCTTATTGAATTACAAATATTATAAGTATAGTTCAGGAGCAGTACATAATAATACTAATTATTATTATAATTATAGTTATAATGGTACATAACAAATGAGCTATGATACAAATTGGAAATTTTGGAAATTTGTGGTAAGCTCCTATGGGACCAAACTGCTGAGATCATCTGCCCCCTAGGGTTACACACTACTTAATCTAACTTAAGCTAACTTACGCAGAGGACCACACACACACATATGTACGCACACAAACACACACACACACACACATGCCCGAGGGAGGACTCGAACCTCTAATGGGGGGAGCCAGACGAGGCGGCTACCCTGCAGAGCGAGCCAAATAGCATCCAGTTTAACAGTGAGGAGGAGAGAACAAGACATGCAAAAAAAAATGGACGATTAGCACCATCATTATGGTAGACGTCACTGTCCCAGTAATATCAGCGTTAAATTGGAAAGCACCGGATCCAACCCCTCATGTAGAATTGCTGTCACAAACGCTTCAACACACGTACTTCACTGTGTAACCCGGCACCTTTATTCAACAACCACTTATTGGACCAAAACGCCCCATAAGGTTCTAACATGCCTTTTAGCAACAGAAGGAGACCCAACGGACTCGCATAAATACTGGCCTATCACATGCTTATGCAAAATGTATTATGAGATCACATCAGATTCAAACAAAATTATATATACTGAAATTTGATGCGAATCACTTTGGGAGCATATGACCAGAGAGTCTTAGCGAAGAAATCTCGAGTTGGTAAAGGTCATCTGAACACATATTCTGTTTTACTAGAGCAAGCAGTGGATGACAAAGTGTAATGTGTATACAGTCTTCATTACTTACAAAAACCATTTGATTCCCTTCCATCTACATGGCGTACTGAAGTTCTGCAGATATACAGGGTGGTCAGAAACTGCCAATAGAAATTTAAGGGTGTTGCAGGGTAGGTTGTGCTGAGAAATAACTGTTAAGAAAAATCTCGATATGTTACGCCATTTCCAATTGAAACTGGACAATCAGGCCGCTGCACGAATTCAAATGCCCTCCAGAGAAGGCGTCCCAAATGTGTTCTTCGTTTTGTTTCCTGGAGCCGAACAAAAGTGCAGTACAGGAATTGGACTTGAGACGGTAGTAAGAACCGAACCCAAGCCAAAGGCTGAGTGGCCTTGAACTCTATCTTCCATGTCACGAGAGGAACTGACATTAATTGTATTTGGTGGGCCGCTTGAATTTGTGTGTGCAACAGTCTCATTGGCCAACTTCAATGATGAAATGCTCAGAATCGGCAAAAGTATCGAATTTCTTTCTTATTTCTCAGCGCAACCTATCCTGCAACACCCTTACCAGCTCAACAAACGGAAACATGGTCCGTAGCAAGTTGTAATGCGATCTTTATTTAATCGAGCGATTAGCTAATTACCATGTTGTTACACATAGAGCAAAATACAGACTACGATCTTAAAAAATGTCACTGCAGTCAGGATCCTTTCGTAAAATGAAGGATTATGGCTACTTTTTACTTGTAATTAACAGTGATGTGAAAATGACATGCAATACAAATGTTACAAACATGTTTTACAAAGACGTTTACTCCAAACTGGAGCCGGCCGGAGCGGCCGAACGGTTCTAGGCGCTACAGTCTGGAACAGCGAGACCGCTACGGTCGCAGGTTCGAATCCTGCCTCGGGCATGGATGTGTGTGATGTCCTTAGGTTAGTTAGGTTTAAGTAGTTCTAAGTTCTAGGGGACTGATGACCTCAGCAGTTAAATCCCATAGTGCTCAGAACCATTTGAACTCCAAACTGGCTAATCGCACGATTAAACAGACATCGCATTACAACCTACCACGAATCATGTTCACGTTTCTTAAGCATCTGGAGGCTGTAGATTCGCACAAATACAAAAGTTTAACCCTTACAAGCTTTACTCACAGTTTCTGACCACCCTCTATTCGGTAAACAACTCCATCATCAACGCAGTGTTGTCCACACACATCTAGACCCCAAATGCAACAAAATGTACCAATACAGCAAACAAGGATCAAGAGAGAGAGGGAGGGAGATTTCAGAAGGGCAGCTTAAGACCCTTATACACTAAATTGAAAAACTCATTAGATAAACACATCAAAAATGCCCTATGACAGTTTATAAAGTTAGAGAATGTGCTAGTGAAGGTTTTCTTAAAACAGTGGCACTTACAAATGGAACTACTGGTTTTAGAAAATGTGGAATTAACCTATTTCATGTTAACATTTTCGATGAGTCGGATTTTCCTATGTCTTTAGTTTCAGACCACTCTCTAAATTCTGATGGTGCGCCTAACTCAGCAGAACCACTGGAATCAGAGAGATGTGTGTGCCCTCCAAACACGTAGAAAGGTGATATGCAAAATGTTGAAGCATATGTCTCACTGAAGGAGTTTCGTGATTTCCCAAAAGATCCTCTCATAAAAACAAATGGACACTCAAAACAGAGAAACATCATATTCTCTTAAACACCTGAGAAGGCGACTGCAGAAAAAAATTTGAGGAAAAGGGTGAAGTTAGAAGAAAATGAGAAAAGAAATGAGAAGAAAGCAACACGAAGATAACTCAGTAACGTGAAAGGAAAAGGGCTTCAAGCGGAGGTGATGGACAAGGCGATAAATATGTCTCATCTGATCAATCAGAGTGCAGTTCATCAAAAGATTTTTTTTTTTTAATTTGAACTGGGATGTTGTGTGATTGGCGATTATATTTTGTTATAATTTCCAATTGATGTTCAAAATGGTTCAAATGGCTCTGAGCACTATTGGACTCAACTGCTGTGGTCATTAGTCCCCTAGAACTTAGAACTACTTAAACCTAACTAACCTAAGGACATCACACACATCCATGCCCAAGGCAGGATTCGAACCTGCGACCGTAGCAGTCGCACGGTTCCGGACTGCGCGCCTAGAACCGCGAGACCACCGCGGCCGGCCCAATTGATGTGTTTTCATACTTTTAAGTCCTGATCCGTGGTAGTGATGAATATGTGGTCTCGTACCTTCCAAAAAACTAAAATAAAAAGAGGTTTTGCATTCCCTTAAGCAGAAGACTCTGATGTGTATCACGTATGGACACTGCAATGATTGTGCGTTGTCTATGGCTACAAAACACTATGTCAGTTTTGGTAGACTTGATTTTCACAGAGCAAAACGTATTTTCGATTAATGCTTGTATTTATATTTAACACTGTATTAATGTTTCCTTTGTGATCTAATCTATTCAAGCATTAATAAAGCAAAAATCGTAACTGTTTAACTGTGTATTACACAGAGTACACAGTAAAACATTTGCAGCATATTTCAAAAATTACAGGTTCATTTATTAATTAGCTGCCAAATCATTTTTGTTTCACTCCAAAATGTTGGCAAATAAATTGTTCTTTCTAAAAAATATTTTATTCAGTAAGAAGTGATTTCTACAAAATAATCAAAAATGTAATTTTTGTTTCACCGTGTACCACTCTTCCCAGCTACGAAATCTCAGGTTCATCTTCGGAGGCAATGGTTATGAGATAAAGATGACTGACAAACCAACGGCGAGAAAGGATGAAAGCAATAGCGAAGAACAGCAACAAAACACCGCGCTATTACACGGGGTAATAGAGCGAGAGTGCAGAATTCTCCTCTGAGCAGGTATTAGAGCTATTTTCTGAGGCAGTAATGAAATAAAAACATGTCCTCTGCTCAAAGAAATATGCAGCCGACAAGTTACATGCTGCTGGAGTTTACGAAATCAGCCGCGAGCGTGGACTACTGTATACAGGCGAGATGGGGCGACTGATTAGCACACAGACATCGGAAACATGAAATATATATTCGTCAAAGTGACACACGAAGTCAGCAGTGGCGGAACGCGAGGGTGACGGCTGCAGGCAGATAACATTTCACGAATTGCGCGTACCAGAAAAACAGCCACTTACCTTGAGCAGGAAGATTAGAGAGGCGTTAGAAACAGCTAGGGGACCCGCCGACGTGATTACAGAAGACGGGTGCAGACTTGCTGGGTCTGGGTTACCACCGGCAGTAATAGCGCTACAGGAGGGTAGCTCATGTGAAGCAACACACACATAACACACGCACATAACACACATTGGCGAGCGGAAAACCACAGCGGCCGAAGGTAGAATACACGCCTCAGCCGACGAAACAGGCAGCAAGCAAACAGCGCTACGTCACAGTTGTGCCCGTTTCTCTTTCGTCTATATCTACCAGTGGCAAGAAGTAAAGCAAATGCCAATCAAAGACGACTGTTTCTATCAATGGCAAGAAATAAAGCTAACACCAATAATGGCCCCTACACAGGCACCAATTTGTCAGCCGACCGACAGACCAATCAACCAACCGACCGACCAACCGACTAATTTCGTGTCAGCCCACACACGTCCCGACCGACTTCACACAGCGATTACAGCCCTGTTGTTGTGTTTACGATTTACGAGGTGCTGCCTGATTTTACACAGAAACGAAGACTGCTTTACAGGAGAAAAAGAGAGACAGAAAGGTGATGGCAAAGAGACTGCTAATGCGAGGGAAGAAATTCATGCACGTTCTGTTACTTAAGCAGCCGCGAGCCGCTGTTTTTCGTAACTGTCTAATAAAGGATTTATCACGCATTTCGGAGCTGCTGAACACAATAAAACCATTATTAATGAATATAGTCATGAGAGAGGCTGTAGACCGCATGGAGAAGCTGTTAGCTAGATGGCGATTTCTAGCGACTGGCAGAAGTTTAAAGGATATCAAATTCACTGCTGTTGTATCCCCACAATTATTAACGAAAATGGTTCCTGAAACCTGCAACGAGATTTGTAGCCGACTGAGGAAATAAAATCACGGTAAAGAAAAGTAAATAAAATAGCAGATAATCACGTAAACGTTATTAATTTACGCATGTGTGCAGCAAGAAAGATGACCTGTGAGTTTAAGAAACTCATTTCAGATTCTAGGAAGGAAGACCACACATGGTGCTAGTGCATTGTAATGTAATAAATACAACAACAGATACAAAATAAATGAAGCGTTTAGCAAATGTTAGAACTGAGAAAAAGAATCTCACATTTTGCTCTTCATAGCAGACGGCTTGGATACAGGCTGAACCTTTTTAAAATTTAGAACAATAAATCAAGCATATCTTATGAATTAGCGTCCTTTGAATGTCAATATTTCGGTTTTTTCCCATAAATATCGGAAATAAGACTTAGAATCATAAATACAGCAGGTCGACGAACTTGTACGCTCTCTACGTGCCACACGAAACCATTATGGATTCATTAAAAATGAAAAAAGTGCTTCTTTTCTTGTATCTGTATTTTTATACTCCTCAATGTAGGAAAAAGATAGATTGCCGGCGCTAGACGCTAGAGTTGGTGGTCGTGTGTGCGTGAGGCGTGCTTGTTTGTGTGTACGTGTGTGTGTGTGTGTGTGTGTGTGTGTGTGTGTGTGTGTGTGTGTGTGTGAATGCTGTGTGATTGTCTCTCTTTGCTGACGACCTCTAAAGCTTGAACACCGCTCACCAGTGTGGGATCCGTAACAGATAGGGCTGATTGAAGAGATAGAGAAGATCCAACGGAGAGCAGCGCGCTTCGATACAGGATCATTTAGTAATCGCGAAAGCGTTACGGAGATGATAGATAAACTCCAGTGGAAGACTCTGCAAGAGAGACGCTCAGTAGTTCGGTACGGGCTTTTGTTAAAGTTTCGAGAACATACCTTCACCGAGGAGTCAAGCAGTATATTGCTCCCTCCTACGTATATCTCGCTAAGAGACCATGAGGATAAAATCAGAGAGAGATTAGAGCCCACACAGAGGCATACCGACAGTCCTTCTTTCCACGAACAATACGAGACTGGAATAGAAGGGAGAACCGATAGAGGTACTCAAGGTGGCCACCGACACACACCGTCAGGTGGCTTGCGGAGTATCGATGTAGATGTAGATGTAGATGTGAGTGTCTTTCAATAGTGCATGTCTGCAACTTGACGTACCTTCTTTATGGTAAATAGCAACCTATCTCTTCCTACATTGTTCATATTCCTGCTTGTAGTTTCCATTGTTTGATTCTTATATTCCTCGCACGACGTGTCCGATAAACATCTGGAGTCTTTATAAATTTCTCCACAAACTTTGTCCTTAAGGTTTCGTCCACCTCGCATCCTGTCATGTCTATGAGAACAGCATCTGTAAGTAGGCTGTTTAGGTTTTTACGTTGGTAACGCAGTTGGATGTGAACAGCGCATAGCGTTGCGCAGTTGTAGGTGAGCCGCCAGCAGTGGTGGATGTGGGGAGAGAGATGGCGGAGTTTTGAGAGCGGATGATCTGGACGTGTGTCCATCACAGAGAGTAAATTTGTAAGACTGGATGTCATGAACTGATATATAAATATTATGACTTTTGAACATTATTAAGGTAAATACATTGTTTGTTCTCTATCAAAATCTTTCATTTGCTAACTATGCCTATCAGTAGTTAGTGCCTTCTGTAGTTTGAATCTTTCATTTAGCTGAGAGTATTGGCGCTCGCTGTATTGCAGTAGTTCGAGTAACGAAGATTTTTGTGAGGTAAGTGATTCATGAAAGGTATAGGTTATTGTTAGTCAGGGCCATTCTTTTGTAGGGATTATCGAAAGTCAGATTGCGTTGCGCTAAAAATATTGTGTGTGAGTTTAGTGATGATCACAATAAGTAACGAGAGAAATGTCTGAGTACGTTCAGTTTTGCTCAGGTGTTTGAAAATCAAATAAGGTAAGGGGTTTACCAGCACAGTAATTCACTAATTTTTCAAAGGGGACGTTTCATATGTCGACCCATAGCCGAGGATACCTCACTGGAATCTTCTGATTTATCTTGTAGTTTGTGTAATTAGTGTAGCTATTGTTTATTGCTAGCGCGTAATTGTAGAGAGAACCTTCTTTGTAGTTGCAGTTTTTCATTGTTGTACAGTAAAACAGATGTGGCATGCATGTAGATTTGCGCCAAGTATTTCTCAGCTGCGCTTGCAATTAACGAGATATTATTTTCATTGCTATGCTAATGTGTTTTCTTGTTTTTGCTCTTCAAATTGTGCTTTTCTTGTTGTGTGAAATACGTGATAATTATGGCGTGTGAAAAACGTAACACTAGACTCGAAAGTAAACTGAGAAATAATAGTGACGACGAGCGTAGCATGCCAGCACCACCGTGTAATGAATTAACAGACAGTCAACGTAGTAATTTGGTAACTGTGCATAGGGAAATGGAGCGGGCAGCAAATAATGGTGTAGGCAGTGAAACAATTAGTGAACAGGGAAGCATTATCGATCGATCGGTCAGCAACAGCTCGCCTCAGGATTCCGAAATGACAGGACACAATCTTGCAAATACTGTAGATTCTGATTTTGCGTTCTCACCGTTTTCTCAAATAAGTCAAGACACATTTTCTGCTTTTCAAAATGCGAATATTGCCGGTTCAAATGCACTGCCGAGTAGCACTGCGGAACACGTTTCAGACACAAGTGCATTGTTATGACAATTAATGCAACAAATGGGACAAAACCTTCAAAAGTTACACACAATGGAACAAAATCTTCAAAAGTTAGTCACAATGGAACAAAATCTTCAAAAGTTAGTCACAATGGAACAAAATCTTCAAAAGTTAGACACAACAATGGAACAAAATCAGAGACAAACACAGCAACAGCTTCAAAAGTTAGACTCAATAGAACAAACGCTTGAATAAACACGTGAAGGTTTAACTGCTGAGTTACTTAAAATCGAATCGAAATGTCAAAAAGTCTGTAATGACGTAAAAACATAAATTTGTGAGCATTTTCAACCTATTTTTTCGCGTCATGAAAATGCATTGCAGATCACGAAGTAGCCATAAAAGGACTGCAAACTATTGTTCGCGAAAATCATGACACCTTGCAAGTTAAAATTGACTCAGTTGCATCCATCGATTCGGTTACGCGACTTGCAAAAACTAAGGAAAACTTAAAGGACACAGTAGATGCGATTTCAACACAAATGGACACACTGAAACTTGGTTCAGAAAAACACACAGAGGAAATAAGTTCACTGTCGGAGAAAGTAGCCGAACTTTCAGATCAGTTCACTAACTTATCTACAAAGGCAGATGATGATCTGAATGACACAATACCTGTAGCCTTCACTGACAATGAAGAGTATGAACAAATTAGAAAATTCAAACAAAATCAAAATCAAATCAATACACAGTACAAAAGAGGAATCCGCGAAGTACAAGATCAGTTGTCACAAGTAATACAAGAATTACATATATCAGAGGACACTCGCTCTCCAACACGGGAAGAGGGACTTAGAAATCAGGAACAGCCACAAAATAATAACACAGGGCATTTCCGAAATCATGAAATAAATTGTCAAGGTGCACCGAATTTTGAGATGGAACCGCCGAAAAGAAGTAACAATGACCGAAATTGCGAATCGCCGACATGATGATTTTGACAATAAGCTGTTCATTACTACACGTAAATTCAAAGCATTTAAGAATTCTGACATATATATAGTATATACAGGGTGAGTCACCTAACATTACCGCTAGATATATTTCGTAAACCACATCAAATAGTGACGAATCGATTCCACAGACCGAACGTGAGGAGAGGGGCTAGTGTAATTGGTTAATACAAACCATAAAAAAATGCACGGAAGTATGTTTTTTAACACAAACCTACGTTTTTTTAAATGGAACCCCGTTAGTTTTGTTAGCACATCTGAACATACAAACAAATATGTAATCAGTGCCGTTTGTTGCATTGTAAAATGTTAATTACATCCGGAGATATTGTAACCTAAAGTTGGCGCTTGAGTACCACTCCTCCGCTGTTCGATGGTGTGTATCGGAGAGCACCGAATTACGTAGGGATCCAAAGGGAACGGTGATGGACCTAGGTACAGAAGAGACTGGAACAGCACATTACGTCCACATGCTAACACCTTTTTATTGGTCTTTTTCACTGACGCACATGTACATTACCATGAGGGGTGAGGTACACGTACACACGTGGTTTCCGTTTTCAATTACGGAGTGGAATAGAGTGTGTCCCGACATGTCAGGCCAATAGATGTTCAATGTGGTGGCCATCATTTGCTGCACACAATTGCAATCTCTGGCGTAATGAATGTCGTACACGCCGCAGTACATCTGGTGTAATGTCGCCGCAGGCTCCCATAATACGTTTCGTATCCTCTGGGGTTGTAGGCACATCACGGTACACATTCTACTGTAACGTACCCCACAGAAAGAAGTCCATAGGTGTAAGATCAGGAGAACGGGCTGGCCAATTTATGCGTCCTCCACGTCCTATGAAACGCCCGTCGAACATCCTGTCAAGGGTCAGCCTATTGTTAATTGCGGAATGAGCAGGTGCACCATCAAGCTGATACCACATACGTCAACGCGTTTCCAGTGGGACATTTTCGAGCAACGTTGGCAGATCATTTTGTAGAACCGCGGTGTATGTTGCAGCTGTTTGGGCCCCTGCAATGAAGTGAGGACCAATGAGGTGGTCGCCAATGATTCCGCACCATACATTTACAGTCCATGGTCGTTGTCGCTCTACCTGCCTGAGCCAGCGAGGATTGTCCACGGACCAGTAATGCATGTTCCGTAGATTCACTGCCCCGTGGTTTGTGAAACCCGCTTCATCGGTAAACAGGTAGAACTGCAACGTATTCTCTGTTGATGCCCATTGACAGAATTGCACTCGATGATTAAAGTCATCACGATGTAATTGCTGATGGAGCGACACATGAAACGGATGAAAACGGTGACGATGCAGTATGCGCATGACACTACTTTGCCTCAGTCCACCGGCTCTCGCAATGTCCCGTGTACTCACTCATGTGTGGGTTCATGGCAACAGCAGCTAACACACCAACTGCACCCGCTTCTCCTGTGACGGGGCTGTTACGGACCCGTTTGCGTGCTACGACCATACCTGTTGCATACAGTTGGCGGTAGATGTTTTGCAATGTGCGGCACGTTGGATGCTCTCTGTCCGGGTACCGTTCTGCATACACCCTGCAGGCTTCAGCTGCATTTCGTCGATACTCGCCATAGATGAGTATCATCTCCGCCTTTTCAGAGTTCGAATACACCATGGTCACAGTTCCTAGAACACTACACTATCACAGATGACTGGTAACACGGTGTACTACAGTTGGTCTGCGTGCGGAGACGAATGCAGAATAACAATAGCAGCAAGCGCTACATGCGGACACTGCGACAGCTGGACCAAACCACAACAGTGCACTACAGCCACACTCGTAAACACGGTCGTCATCATAAACATGTCCCTGTAGATGCTGCTCGCCGACCGTGGCCCGTGTTTGTTACAACACGCAACTGAACGTCGGAGGTTTCAAGTTCAAAATGGCTCTGAGCACTATGGGACTCAACATCTGTGGTCATCAGTCCCCTAGAACTTAGAACTACTTAAACCTAACTAACCTAAGGACATCACACACATCCATGCCCGAGGCAGGATTCGAACCTGCGACCGTAGCAGTCGCGCGGTTCCGGACTGAGCGCCTAGAACCGCTAGACCACCGTGGCCGGCCGGAGGTATCAAGTGTCAACTTTAGGTTACAATATCTCCGGATGTAATTAACATTTTACAATGCAACAAACGGCACTGATTACGTATTTGTTTATATGTTCAGATGTGCTAACAAAACTTACGTGGTTCCATTAAAAAAAACGTAGGTTTGTGTTAAAAAACATACTTCTGTGCATTTTTGTATGGTTTGTATTAAACAATTACACTAGCCCCTCTCCTCACGTTCGGTCTGTGGAATCGGTTCATCAGTATTTGATGTGGCTTACGAAATATATCCAGCGGTAACGTTAGGTGACACCCTGTACATAGTATATATATAGTATATATATTACGACTTTTGAACACTATTAAGGTAAATACATTGTTTGTTCTCTATTAGAATCTTTCATTTGCTAAGCCTATCAGTAGTTAGTGCCTTCAGTAGTTTGACTCTTTTATTTAGCTGGCAGTAGTGGCGCTCGCTGTATTGCAGTAGTTCGAGTAACGAAGATTTTTGTGAGGTAAGTGATTCGTGAAAGGTATAGGTTATTGTTAATCGGGGCCATTCCTTTGTAGGGATTATTGAAAGTCAGATTGCATTGCGCTAAAAATGTTGTGTCAGTTTAGTGATGATCAGAATAAGTAAAGAGAGAAATGTCTGAGTACGTTCAGTTTTGCTCAGGTGTTTGAAAATCAAATAACGTAAGGGGTTTACCAGCACAGTAATTCACTAATTTTTCAAAGGGGACGTTTCACATCTAATACCGAGAGAAGTGACAAAAGACGAACTTTTGTTGGGCGGTTGGGACGACGGCATTAGTAGGCACGGCACAATTTGTTGGCCGAAGGGGTCGACTGTTGGATGATCCTGGCCGCCTGAAGCCCCTAGACACACCCAACTTGTCGGTCCGACGGTTGGTTGGTTGGTTGGTCAGTGGTTGTGTATGGCCCTTAAGGGTCTCTTAAGCCCCCTCCAACTGATTCTGAACACCCTATAGAATACGAGAACAGCCTCTTCCACCATTGTATTAGAAATATAAGTTTCCCTTATTCAACAGTCAGCAAAATACTCTGAGGAAGGCCGTTTGCAACAGTGGCCGAAACGGCGGATAATTTTACATATTTACAATGTGGGCAAATACCCTGAAGAATCTCGTTGCCGTTTCGCTGATGTGTCAGAGAGCCACGAAATTCCGAGTGTGGGAGTGGCTAGGAGTGACAGACTGGAAGTTGCGGTTCCTTGAAGGCAAGCATTCCTCAGGTGGGATGAAGTACCAAGATGCGCCTCAGAACAGGGCACTGTCCACTAACACAAGGGCCCCCACTCTCTACATGACCTATTCATCAGTCAGTGACGTGCTTCAAGAGTCTTGTGGACGGAATTCTTCGCCCAACTGTCGGCGTTACCAAGGCTAGAGACTAGCGAGCTGTGGTGTTGTTGCGGCGGCCTCTGTACTCACTTGGTGACGCCGTCCTCCACGTAGTAGCTGCGGTAGAAGCCGTACATGTCGTTCCACAGCTCCCCCTCGTAACTGATCTCCACCACCAGCTGGGTGCCGGCTGCCACCTGCCAAAGTAAACAAGCGTTGGGGTCTTGCCATTGTGTTGGTGCGTAAGTCCATAGACTTCTTCCATAAATTTAATAAACACGACAAATACAAATAACAGAGACTCTTGGGTCAAATAGCTCTGAGTACTATGGGACTTAACTTGTGAGGTCATCAGTCCCCTAGAACTTAGAACCACTTCAACCTAACTAACCTAAGGACATCACATACATCCATGCCCGAGGCAGGATTCCAACCTGCGACCGTTGCGTCACGCGGTCCCAGACTGTAGCGCCTAGAACTGCTCGACCACTCCGGTCGGCAACAGAGACTCTAGTCATCAATAATATTTTCACGATTTACAACAGTCTGCCGGCGATAGGCTAACTTTTCGATTCCACGACTGCAGGTATCACGTCGTTTTGAGGCGAAGAACTCCTCGAGAAACGTTCGTAGCACATTCATCCGGAAAGCGAGCTCGTTGAAGGTTGTTCGATAGTGGAAAATCAGTCGGCGCAAGATCAGGTAAATAAGACGGGTGCGCAATGACTTGCCAACGCTCTCCTGTGCAGTTGTTTTTTTGTGAGTCTAGCACAATGAGGGCGGGCGATATCGTGGTGTTGCACCACTTCACGCTGTCTTTCTGGTCGTTGTTCTTGGACTGTGTCTTCGAGGCGTCTCAGCTGTTGACAATAAATGTCAGCAGTGACGATTTCACCTTGGTGAGGCAATTCGCAGTGCCCCACCAGGTGCGTAACATTGTCTTTTGTTGGTGTGCCCAGGTCTTCGTATGGGGAGTCGCTGCTTAGTTTGGGGTCATTCTTTTCTTTCTTTTCGTTATCTTAGCACAAAAACGCCATTTTACGTCAGCACTAATGGTACTGGATAAGAATGGTCCCTGTTGTTCACGCGGCAACTGAAGACGAGCAAGCAGATGATTTTTGTGGTTTTGGCTTAGAGCATGCACTTCCTATCCGCCAGATTTTTGAACTTTCCTCACTGCATCGGAGTGTCTCTCGGTGGTGGAATGACCGCAGTTCATCACATTTGCCACTGATGTGGATCGTTTTGTATTAACGCTTTTAAACGATTTTCATCAAATCCCGAAAACCTCCTGAACATGGAGAGTCACCAACGTCACAACGATCCTACTTAAAACGAGAAAACCACTTTCTTGCCGTGCTCTGACCAGCGGCATTATCCCCACATACGGGCCGGCCGGAGTGGCCGAGCGGTTCTAGGCGCTACAGTCTGGAACCGCGCGACCGCTACGGTCGCAGCTTCGAATCCTGCCTCGGGCATGGATGTGTGTGATGTCCTTAGGTTAGTTAGGTTTAAGTAGTTCTAAGTTCTAGGGGACTGATAACCTCAGAAGTTAAGTCCCATAGTGCTCAGAGCCATTTGAACCAATTTTGAACCCATATACGGCTTAAACGTTTGTGGCTGACTCTGCTGCTGTCACCCCTCTGTTGAAATCAAACAGAAGTATATGTCGCAAATGTTCTCACCTTTCTACCACACAAAGCTCAACTCACGACCTCCAAACGACGAAATCATAATATGTAAACTCAAACAGCAATGCTGAACAACAAATAAAAAGTGACCATCGAGAAATAAACCCGTAGCAACCGCAATAACAATATGCAAAACGAAAACGCTACGAACGCATTCACCAACCTAGTAATTTTCCAATCCACCAATGTGTTCACGAAATTATGCTCCAAATGTTGCAGTTCACAAGAAAACTAGGGAGCAGGTAAGCTGTACGGAACGAAAGGCTGATTTGTCATTTTTCAATCGTTAACAAGGCTTTCACAATAATCCGTAAATGTTGCCCAGAAGAGTGACTCAAATTTTAACCAGGAAGACAGGTAACTTAGCTTTAGAACTGGGTGTAGCCCAATGACTGTTTTCAGATCTAATGTGCAGAAAACTGGAACTTAGGGACTGACGATTTAAAAAACTTTGGCAGAGCAAAGACCTAAAGGAAGGGACACAAAAAAGGCAGAAGAAGAGGACGTAAATTAATTATTTAATTTCACGTATCGTGGATAATGTTGCACGATAAATCATAGTAATGTGGAAGGATTCAATTTACATTCCATCGCAATTTAATTTGTGAATATGTCTAAATGTGTAACATTTAGAAGGGTTTTTTCCATTTTTCATTTTTGTATGTACAGTTCTTTCTGAAGAAGAGAAATCTGTTGAAATCGAATGTAGATTTAAGTGTCTACAAGTCTTTTCTGAAACTATTTGTCTGGAGTGTAGCTATCTATGAAAGTGAAACATTGATGATAAACCGTTTAGAGAAGAAGAGGGCAGAGGCTTTTGAAATGTGATGTTACAGAAGAATGTTGAAGATTAAACGTGCAGGTTACGTAACTGATGAGGATGTATTGAACAGAATTAAGTAGACAATAAATTCGTGGAACAAGTTGACCAAAAGAAGGGATCAGTTGATAGGACAAATTCTGAGTTACTTAGTTAGGTAATTAATTTAATTTTCCATGGAACATTTTCCGCGATAAATCGTAATGATGTAGAATGAGTTATTTTACATTCCCGTCGCAAATTCATTTGTAAATACGGCTACGTGCCGAAGGTTTATAAGTTTCCTTTTTCTTTTCTTTTAATTTTCTTTAAATACACAGACATGAGTTAGTAATTCCTACCCATCACCTTTTGCTCATTAGAGTAATAGAAAGTCTTCTGCGGGATAGAAGGAGCTGTCAAGGAGAAACTTTTTGAGTGTGTTTTGAAATTTTACTTTGCTGTCTGTCAGACATTTTTTATCACCGGGTAACGGATCAAATATTTTTGTTGCAGCGTTGTGCACAGCTTTATTGTGCTGTAATCAACCTTAATGTGGAGCAGTAAATGTCATTTTTCCTTGTCATATTATAATTAAGTATATTTTTTTTTCTTTTGAACTGCAGTGGATTATTTACAACAAGCTTCATGAGGCAGTAAATATACTGTGAAGCAGCACTCAGCATGCCCAACTCCTAAAACAGATGTCTGCCAGACGATCGTGGGTGAGCACCACACATTATTCTTACAGCGAAGTGTTTGAGCAACGAAGACTCTCTTTCTTAAACATGAACTACCCCAGAACATCAATCCATATTATATTACTGAATGAAAATATGCAAAGTATGGTAATGTACTGATTTGGCTCTCTCCAAGATTTGCAACGATTCTAAGCATAAATTTGTCTGAACTAAGTTGTTTTATGAATTCCAAAATGTGCTTTTCCCAATTTAAATTCTCGTCTGTATGGACACCTAAGAATTTTGAAGTTTCTACTCTATTACGTCCTCACCTTATATTACACCAATCACTGGTGTAGTACCTGAATATGTTGTGTACTTTTAAAATTGAGGACGAGACCATTTGCAGGAAACCACTGAGTAATACTTTTAAGAACACTGTTTACCATTTTGTTTGTTTCTGTATGTGTGTTTGAACCGATTACAATATTAGTGTCATTCGCAAAAACAACGAGTTCTTTTTGTTGTACATTAGACAGAAGATTGCTTGGATATATGAGGAACAACAGTGAACCTAAGATTGGTCCAGGGGGAACCTCACAAGTGATTTGTCCCTTACTATGGATTACGATCAAAGATGAAAAACTGGTACAACTGTTCTCAGATGCAAGATACAGCCTCTGCTTACGTTTTCTAGTTCTGCATGTTGTTATCATAAGTCAAACAGATGTTCTTCATCCTTCAATGAGCCTCACTGCTTATTTTCAAAGTTCTTTGGACTGCGATAACTGTAGCCATCAGCTATAATGCTTTTCTGATAGCAGACATTCTCATGACTACACGTCGTGCAGTTACTGGAGATCACGCACATTTCCAAATCTGTCAAAACGTAATAGCTTGGGGAAAAGATAAGATTTCTAATCTCCATGCCGTTTATTGTATTAATTTGTAACAGAGTAACACAGTTAATTATAGAAACGGAGAATGCAGTATTTTACAAGCAAATAAAATTTGACTTTTCTTAATTCCGCCTGATATCTAGGGCTGTATAACATCTACAAATAATCCTTACAAGGGAACCTCCCCATCGCAGCCCCCTCAGATTTAATTATAAGCTGGCACAGTGGATAGGCCTTGATAAACTGAACACGGATCAATTGAGAAAACAGGAAGAAGTTGTGTGGAACTGTGAAAAAATAAGGAAAATATACAAACTGAGTAGTCCATACGTCACATAGGCAACATCATGGACAATATGAGCTCAGGAGCGCAGTGGTCCCGTGGTAGCGTGAGCAGCTGCAGAACGAGAGGTCCTTGGTTCAAGTCTTCCCTCGAGTGAAAATTTTACTTTCTTTATTTTTGCATAGTTATTATCTGTCCGTTCGTTCATTGACGTCTCTGTTCACTGTAATAAGTTTAGTGTCTGTGTTTTGCGACCGCATCGCAAAACCGTGCGATTAGTAGACGAAAGGACGTGCCTCTCCAATGGGAACCGAAAACATTTGATCGCAAGGTCATAGGTCAACCGATTCCTCCGCAGGAAAACACATCTGATATATTCTATACGGCACTGGTGACGGCATGCGCGTCACATGACAGGAATATGTTGTCAACCCACCTAACTTGTACACTTGGCGAATGGGTAAAAAGATTCTTCTACCTTGCCCGATTTAGGTTTTCTTGTGGATGTGATAACCACTCCCAAAAAAGTGATGAAAACAAGAGTTTGTCACATAAACTGAAAATAAAAAATTAAACTTTTCACTCGATGGAAGATTTGAACCAAGGACCTTTCGTTCCGCAGCTGCTCATGTTACCATGAGACCACAGCGCTCCCGCGTTCCCAGTCTCCTTGATCTTGCATATCTTCCCATGAACTACTCAGTTTGTATATTTTGCTTATTTTTTCACAGTTCCACACAACTTCTTCCTGTTTTCTCGATTGATCTGTGTTCAGTTTTTCAAGGCCTATCCACTGTCCCAACTTATAACTAAATTTGAGGGTGGTGCGATGGGGAGGTTCCCTTGTTAGTACAAACGAAAGCACGCGTTAAAAGGTTATGAACGACGAAACACACATGCAATGAAGTACTGTATGCTTAGCGATTCTTAAGTACGTTAACGACGATTTATAATGTAACATGAGTCGATGTTTAGAATGTTTGGTGTAGTTATTTAGTATACCTAACTACTAATTAGCATGCAGCATTAGCCACAGGTACTGGACAAATTTTTCAATTTTTCTACGTGAGTTGTACGATGTGATCGTATGCAGGTAAGTAGAACCTGAAGATGCGATTAATGTCGTGAAACCCGGGTAGTGTGTTTTCCTTTATCCAAATAAAGGAAGTTTGAAATTACAATTGCAGCGAATATTATTCACCATGAATAGTCAAAGTAACGCTTGTGGATGTCTCACCAAGAATGTTTTATTTCAGCCCAGTTGTTTGTATTTACTGAGTTTCGAAATAGATACGTATCAGTAAACTCCTGAATCTGTAAAACATCGAACTCCCATGTGTAAACCAGCTGTAAACGTCTGAATGTTTTACATATCAGTTAATGTGTTAAATGTTTGATGTTAAGCATGTAAGTCAGAAAAGGTTAGAAAAGCTTTGAAAGAATGTTTAACGTTTGTTGGATGTCGCTAATGGCTGTCAGTAATTTGCCGCTCCGTTTTTAGCGAAAGCTAGTTCTTCACGTACCTCAATGTTTATGGTATTATAAAAAAATGGCTCTGAGCACTATGGGACTCAACTGCTGAGGTCATTAGTCCCCTAGGACTTAGAACTAGTTAAACCTAACTAACCTAAGGACATCACAAACATCCATGCCCGAGGCAGAATTCGAACCTGCGACCGTAGCGGTCTTGCGGTTCCAGACTGCAGCGCCTTTAACCGCACGGCCACTTCGGCCGGCTATGGTATTATATCTCCCGAACTAAGAGTCATACAATGTTACAATTTTGCAGGTAAATTCAGTGGTGTGTGTGTGTGTGTGTGTGTGTGTGTGGACACTGTCTGCACAACGTGTTACGAATACACTTCGTAGTAAAGAAGTAACAAATCAAAACATCATATTCGATGCTGAAGTTTTACTGCACGAGCGGCGAGAATGTAGTGGGAGATGAAAACTGTATTCCTTTCATATCTTGTGCGAGGTGTCAGCGAGAAAAAGTTCCGTGAAGTTTTTAAATTATGAGCAAAGATTGTTGGAAGTCCATATGTGCTCACAATCCCAAATACAGGCTCAATATAGTCTGCGTAATTCGTGTGTTATGCTGCCTCAAGATATAAAAACAATTTCTATCGCCGATACTTGTCTTATTGTGTCAAACTTGTAACATAATATTACACCTCTTAATGAGTGGATTATGACAGCAACCTAAATTTTCTGATTGATTCAGTACTCATATCAACACTGAAAAATCAAATTTTTTTGCCCTTGGAAGCCACTAAATTATTATTCTCGAGCAAGAAACATACAATTTTATAGAAGCCATACACACACACACACACACACACACTGTCCCCAGTACTTTGCAACCTCCAAGGCGCTTGGAGTGGCTTGCAGGAGATCGTACTTCGTGCGGGATGTAGGGCACAAAGGGCGCTGAAGCATGTGGCTTGTGGTTTGTCCTTGTCCACAGTCACTGGACGTCTCTTCTGTTACGAAGCCCCATCTCTTCAGGTTGCCTCTGGATCGTGCAACACCTGATCGTAACCTGTTTAAAGATTTCCACACCAGCCATCTTTCATTGTGTCCAGGTGGTAGTTCTTCAGCTTCCAGCATCCATCGCCACGTCGACTTCTTCCATAACTCCAGCCCTGCCTTCTCTGGTGAAATGGTGAGCTTCTCGGATGTTCTCAGGAAGCGTTGCTTTGGTGCCCGTGCAGTGGATGAGAACTGTTCTGTTCCACTTTCAGTCTCTCCTTGGTGGCAGCCACTGCTCTGCGTACCCACGGTGGCCCTATTCCAGCCAGGTAGTAGAGCACAGCGGTTGGGGTCGGTCTTAAGCAAACTGTAATCAACCTGCAGGTTTCGTTGAGAGCAGTGTCTACTTGCCTGGCATGAGATGACAGACTGTGGAAGCGTATTCGGGAGTAAAAAAGCACAGTGCGTTTGCAGAAGAGCGAATTGTATGTGGATGTGAGCCCCACTGTGTCCCTGATAGTTTGCAAATTAGGTTGTTTTGAGTGCAGATTTTCATTTTGGTGTCCTTGCAGTGGGTTTTGAATGTCACAGTTCTATCAAGAGTGACTCCCAAGTATTCAGGGGTGCGATGATTCTGCAATTGGATGCCTGTTCGTTTAACATGTAGCTCACGATGAGCTTCCCTGTTTCTTAGGTCAAAGGCACACACTTGTGTCTTCTTCTTTCACCTCCTTCATTTGTGCAAAGCCATTTGAATGACCCAATAAATGTGTGAAATATATGACATATGAATACACAAGCGAATCATGGGCAAAAAGTTAGTAAATAAATTAATAGAGTATACAGAATCGTGCAGGTACATCACAGGTAGGGATTTTTTTACATGTGGATCCTGAATACAACAAGTAGTTTGGCTTGTCACACTGTGTCAGTGCCTTACCTCTTCTGCCAACCTGATATAAAGAAACTGCCTGTCGTCGCCAGAGTTCTCGTACGTGCTGTCGATGTGCTGGAAGTCGTCGCCAGAGGTCCTCACAGTCAGGGTGGTGATCTCCAACCCGTCGTTGTGTAGAGTGATGGTGTTCGTGTTTTCTTCCACGGAAACGTTGATCTGAAAGATGGAGGCCAATGTGTATGAAGTTTAGTAGCAGGCCTCACAAACGGTATCTACAAGTATTATTTTTAATACGTTTCAGTTTTCACCATGAAGGATAGTTATTCAATATCTTCTAACTGGAGGGCCCAGATAAATACCAGATTAACTGGAGGTGGACGTGATGGTGCCACAACAATATCTTACCACTGGAGGGCCCACATAAATATCAGATTTACTGGAGGTGGAGCTGATGGTGCCACAACAATATCTTACCACTGGAGGGCCCACATAAATACCAGATTAACTGGAGGTGGAGCTGATGGTGCCACAACAGTATCTTACCACTGGAGGGCCCAGATAAATACCACATTAACTGGAGGTGGAGCTGATGGTGCCACAACAGTATCTTACCACTGGTGGGCCCAGATAAATACCAGATTCACTGGAGATGGAGCTGATGGTGCCACGATAGTATCTTACCACTGGATGGCCCACATAAATACCAGATTTACTGGAGGTGGAGCTGATGGTGCCACAACAATATCTTACCACTGGAGGGCCAGATAACTACCAGATTAACTGGAGGTGGAGCTGGTGGTGCCACAACAGTATCTTACCACTGGAGGGACCAGATAAATACCACATTAACTGGAGGTGGAGCTGATGGTGCCACAACAGTATCTTACCACTGGAGGGCCCAGATAAATACCACATTAACTGTAGGTGGAGCTGATGGTGCCACAACAGTATCTTACCACTGGTGGGCCCAGATAAATACCAGATTCACTGGAGATGGAGCTGATGGTGCCACGATAGTATCTTACCACTGGATGGCCCAGATAAATACCAGATTAATTGGAGGTGGAACTGATGGTGCCACAACAGTATCTTACCACTGGAGGGCCCAGATAAATACCACATTAACTGGAGGTGGAGCTGATGGTGCCACAACAGTATCTTACCACTGGTGGGCCCAGATAAATACCAGATTCACTGGAGATGGAGCTGATGGTGCCACGATAGTATCTTACCACTGGATGGCCCAGATAAATACCAGATTAACTGGAGGTGGAGCTGATGGTGCCACAACAGTATCTTGCCACTGGAGGGCCCAGATAAATACCACATTAACTGGAGGTGGAGCTGATGGTTCCACAACAGTATCTTACCACTGGTGGGCCCAGATAAATAACAGATTCACTGGAGATGGAGCTGATGGTGCCACAACAGTATCTTACCACTGGAGGGCCCAGATAAATACCACATTAACTGGAGGTGGAGCTGATGGTGCCACAACAGTATCTTACCACTGGTGGGCCCAGATAAATACCAGATTCACTGGAGATGGAGCTGATGGTGCCACGATAGTATCTTACCACTGGATGGCCCAGATAAATACCAGATTAACTGGAGGTGGAGCTGATGGTGCCACAACAATATCTTACCACTGGAGGGCCCACATAAATACCAGATTTACTGGAGGTGGAGCTGATGGTGCCACAACAATATCTTACCACTGGAGGGCCCACATAAATACCAGATTAACTGGAGGTGGAGCTGATGGTGCCACAACAGTATCTTACCACTGGAGGGCCCAGATAAATACCACATTAACTGGAGGTGGAGCTGATGGTGCCACAACAGTATATTACCACTGGTGGCCCAGATAAATACCAGATTCACTGGAGATGGAGCTGATGGTGCCACGATAGTATCTTACCACTGGATGGCCCAGATAAATACCAGATTAACTGGAGGTGGAGCTGATGGTGCCACAACAGTATCTTACCACTGGAGGGCCCAGATAAATACCACATTAACTGGAGGTGGAGCTGATGGTGCCACAACAGTATCTTACCACTGGTGGGCCCAGATAAATACCAGATTCACTGGAGATGGAGCTGATGGTGCCACGATAGTATCTTACCACTGGATGGCCCAGATAAATACCAGATTAACTGGAGGTGGAGCTGATGGTGCCACAACAATATCTTACCACTGGAGGGCCAGATAACTACCAGATTAACTGAAGGTGGAGCTGATGGTGCCACAACAGTATCTTACCACTGGAGGGACCAGATAAATACCAGATTAACTGGAGGTGGAGCTGATGGTGCCACAACAATATCTTACCACTGGAGGGCCAGACAACTACCAGATTAACTGAAGGTGGAGCTGATGGTGCCACAACAGTATCTTACCACTGGAGAGCCCAGATAAATACCACATTAACTGGAGGTGGAGCTGATGGTGCCACAACAGTATCTTACCACTGGTGGGCCCAGATAAATACCAGATTCACTGGAGATGGAGCTGATGGTGCCACGATAGTATCTTACCACTGGATGGCCCAGATAAATACCAGATTAACTGGAGGTGGAGCTGATGGTGCCACAACAGTATCTTACCACTGGAGGGCCCAGATAAATACCAGATTAACTGGAGGTGGAGCTGACGGTGCCACAACAGTATCTTACCACTGGTGGGCCCAGATAAATACAAGATTCACTGGAGATGGAGCTGATGGTGCCACGATAGTATCTTACCACTGGATGGCCCAGATAAATACCAGATTAACTGGAGGTGGAGCTGATGGTGCCACAACAGTATCTTACCACTGGAGGGCCCAGATAAATACCACATTAACTGGAGGTGGAGCTGATGGTGCCACAACAGTATCTTACCACTGGTGGGCCCAGATAAATACCAGATTCACTGGAGATGGAGCTGATGGTGCCACGATAGTATCTTACCACTGGATGGCCCAGATAAATACCAGATTAACTGGAGGTTGAGCTGATGGTGACACAACAATATCTTACCACTGGAGGGCCCAGATAGATACCAGATTAATGGGAGGTGGAGCTGATGGTGCCACAACAATATCCTACCACTGGAGGGCCCACATAAATATCAGATTAACTGGAGGTGGAGCTGATGGTGCCACAACAATATCTTACCACTGGAGGGCCACGTAAATACCAAATTAACTGGAGGTGGAGCTGAAGGTGCCACAACAATATCTTACCACTGGAAGGCCCACATAAATACCAGATTAACTGGAGGTGGAGCTGATGGTGCCATAACTGTATCTTACCACTGGAGGGCCCACATAAATACCAGATTAACTGGAGGTGGAGCTGATGGTGCCACAACAATATCTTACCACTGGAGGGCCAGACAACTACCAGATTAACTGGAGGTGGAGCTGTTGGTGCCACAACAGTATCTCACCACTGGAGGGCCACATAAATATCAGATTAACTGGAGGTGGACGTGATGGTGCCACAACAATATCTTACCACTGGAGGGCCCACATAAATACCAGATTAACTGGAGGTGGAGCTGATGGTGCCACAAAAGTATCTTACCACTGGAGGGCCCACATAATAACCAGATTAACTGTAGGTGGAGCTGATGGTGCCACAACAGTATCTTACCACTGGAGGGCCCAGATAAATACCAGATTAACTGGAGGTGGAGCTGATGGTGCCACAACAGTATCTTACCACTGGTGGACCCAGATAAATACCAGATTAACTGGAGATGGAGCTGATGGTGCCACGATAGTATCTTACCACTGGATGGCCCAGATAAATACCAGATTAACTGGAGGTGGAGCTGATGGTGCCACAACAATATCTTACCACTGGAGGGCCAGATAACTACCAGATTAACTGGAGGTGGAGCTGGTGGTGCCACAACAATATCTTACCACTGGAGGGCCACATAAATACCAGATTAACTGGAGGTGGAGCTGATGGTGCCATAACAGTATCTTACCACTGGAGGGCCCACATAAATACCAGATTAACTGAAGGTGGAGCTGATGGTGCCACAACAATATCTTACCACTGGAGGGCCCACATAAATACCAGATTAACTGGAGGTGGAGCTGATGGTGCCACAACAATATCTTACCAATGGAGGGCCCACATAAATACCAGATTAACTGGAGGTGGAGCTGATGGTGCCATAACTGTATCTTACCACTGGAGGGCCCACATAAATACCAGATTAACTGGAGGTGGAGCTGATGGTGCCACAACAATATCTTACCACTGGCGGGCCACGTAAATACCAAATTAACTGGAGGTGGAGCTGAAGGTGCCACAACAATATCTTACCACTGGAGGGCCCACATAAATACCAGATTAACTGGAGGTGGAGCTGATGGTGCCATAACTGTATCTTACCACTGGAGGGCCCACATAAATACCAGATTAACTGGAGGTGGAGCTGATGGTGCCACAACAATATCTTACCACTGGAGGGCCACGTAAATACCAAATTAACTGGAGGTGGAGCTGAAGGTGCCACAACAATATCTTACCACTGGAGGGCCCACATAAATACCAGATTAACTGGAGGTGGAGCTGATGGTGCCATAACTGTATCTTACCACTGGAGGGCCCACATAAATACCAGATTAACTGGAGGTGGAGCTGAAGGTGCCACAACAATATCTTACCACTGGAGGGCCACGTAAATACCAAATTAACTGGAGGTGGAGCTGAAGGTGCCACAACAATATCTTACCACTGGAAGGCCCACATAAATACCAGATTAACTGGAGGTGGAGCTGATGGTGCCATAACTGTATCTTACCACTGGAGGGCCCACATAAATACCAGATTAACTGGAGGTGGAGCTGATGGTGCCACAACAATATCTTACCGCTGGAGGGCCTGGATAAATGCCAGATTAACTCGAGGTGGAGCAGATGGTGTCACAATTTGGAATACACTCTAACACAAGGAAACATGACGCACCATGAAGCAATAGGACAGTAGTCGGTAGATGTGATGTACATGTGCAGGCAAACAGCTTATTACTATTTTAGAAAAAGATCTGTGATACATTCAAGAAAAAGAGCTTCTGAAATTGAGCGAGTCAGTAATGCGTTGGTCCACTTGTGGCCTTTATGCAAGCAGTTATTCGGCTTCCCATCGAGTTGGTGGATGTCCTCCTCCTGCCAAATTCTATCCAACTGATACATCAGATCGTCAAAATCCCGAGCTGGTTAGAGGGCCCTGCCCATAATGCTCCAAACCTTCTCAGTTTGGGAGAGGTTAGGCGACTTTTTTTCGTAAAGGTAGGATTTGGCAAGCATGAACACAAGCAGTGGAAACTATCACCATGTGTTGACGGGCATTATCTTGCTGAAATCTGAGCCCAGTATCACTTGCCATGAAGGGCAGCAAATCGGAGAGTAGAATATCATCAACGTACGACTGTGGTGTAAGAGCGCCACTGATGACAATCAAAGGGGCCCTACTATGAAGAAAATAGTAGCCCAAAGCATCACTCCTGATTGTCAAACCGTTTGGCAGGTGACAGTCAGGTTCCTATCCCACTGCTGTTTTGGGTGTCTGAGACACACCTTCGCTGGTCATAGAAGCTCAGTTCGTAGGACGACTCATGACTAAATTCTACTCCAGTCAATGAGGTTCCAGGCTGAATGTGTCTGAAACCACTAGCCTCTTGGTATCAATGGTAGTCAGCGCAAGAGATTCCGCAGGCACAGTCCCCTTTCTGTGAGCCAGCTGTCAATGGTCCTTTTGGTCACTGAAGCTTCAGCTGCATGTCAGATCGATGATAATGATCAGCCTGGGATTCTGAGTTCTCATGTTCTGTTGTGTCTCTAGGTCGACCACATCCTTCACAACGTTGTGTTCGACCTCGATTCACCCATTTCTGCCAACATTGTCGAATAGTAGCATCGCTCCTGTTCAAATGTTGAACGACTCTTCGGTTACTCCAACTGACTTCTTTGAGCCCAACTACACCTCCTCTCACAATTGGTGACCACTGTGTATACTGTTCACGCACCTGTCTGCTAGTAATAGCTACTGTCCAACTGAGTATGCATAATCAAATTTTGCAGAGACTTAAGCCCTGGGATCGACGTGTCCCCTGTTTATTATCCTTGTCAACTATGTGATGAAACTACACTGCAGCGTCACGCATTCATCCATTAGACGCCAAAGTTTTCAATTTTGTATTTTCCGCCAATAGCTGCATGAATATCAATTTTGTGCCCAATTTGCGTAACTCCTTTGTAGTATGCCCTTTTTCGCACATATAGTTAAAGTAATCTCTCTATCTTCTTCCAGAAGATCAGCGGTTTTGGGATTTGATAAAGACGACTTAGAGTTGCGCAACGCAGGTGTTTACAGTATTCCCTGTGAAGGTGGCAAATCTTTTACGGGGCGCTCACAGTGCATGGTCGCATTACAGAACCGCAGTGGCACACTCGCTTTCTTCAAGCAAATAAGTCCACTACCGCTTAGACTGTACTTCCACTGGTCATCAGATGAAATATAATGAAGCAACAATTGTGGCCCATATGTCAAACTTCTGGAGCTGAATCATCAATGAATCAGTCGAATAAGACTGTTTGAATCTCTCATCACTGGTTTCGAGTTAAATTCTGCATGGGCCCTGATTGTAGAAAAACTTCGTAATCTGTGTAATCGTCGTCGTCGTGTGATCTTACAATCCAAAAACAATCGTTCTGATATTGGAGAGGCGAGCTTTCACTACAGAATGCGCGCAGAGCAGCGCACACGCTTAACAGCAGAAGCACATGAACTTAAGCAACTCGTGCGCAGTGCCCTTAGCAACACGGCACATGTGCTGGCGATATTATAAATAGGGATGCATGTTCAATTGCTCGTCAGTATTCACCTGAATATGGCCAGAAGACTCTGTGCCGAAATATCATACCAACAAGTTACAGCTAGCAGTTCGCAAGAAATTTTATAGAACAAAAAGTGTATTGCTTTCTCGTATGTATATCTTGTGGAATGACCATCGACAAAAAATAAAAGATATTCGAGCCCACAGAGAGGTTTGCCAACCATCCTTCTCCCTGTAAAAGACTTGCAACTGGAGTGGGAAAGGGGGAAGCAACAGAGGTACATGAAGTACTCTCTGAAAGACGCTGCAGGGTGGCTTAAGGAGTGTAGAAGTAGATTTAGGTCGAAGATGAAGAAGAAGTGTGGACCAACTACTGAACCTTGTGGGACCCTCCATGTACCTTTTGTTTCTGGGATGTAGCAACAATAGGTTTGGAAGTAGGTGTAGCTGTAGTTAGCCGGCAAACTTCTACTTCTCCTGAGGCTACCAGTAACATACCTTTTAATGGAAGTTATTCACTTAATCTGGGCTGCTTGCAAGAAGATGGCACACTGGTCCCGTCATTGTTCTGGAATACCTTATCGAAGGTAAAGAGCAAGTGTAGACCAACTACTGAGGCTTGTGGGACTGTATTTACCTCTCCTAATCTAGGTAGCCTGCAAGTAGGTGACATGCTGATCCTGTGATTGGCCTGAAATACCTTCGAAGGTGAAGAACAACTGTGTACTAACTACTGAACCTTGAGGGACTCTCCATGTACCTTTTTTAATGTGGGCTGCCTGCGATTAGATGGAACATTGATCTCGTCATTGTCCTCAAATACCTTATCGAAGGTGGGGAACAAGTGTGGACCAACTACTGAACCTTGTGGGACTCTCCATTTACTTTTTGCCCACTTCTTAGCGCTTTACTGTGGGCTGCCTGTAAGTAGATGTCACACCCACCAAATATTCCTCTGGAATACTTTATTGAAGATGAAGAACAAGAGTGGACCAACTTATGAACGTTGTGGGACTCTCCAGTTGCTTTTTTGTTATCCCCTCCCTTAGTGATTTAGGGCAGGCTGCCTGCAACCAGGTGGCGTACTGACCACGACGCCGACCTGTAGCACCTCACTGAAGGCGACAAACAAGAGTGGACCAAGCACTGAACCTTGTGGGACACATTTTTTTTCATTTTACTTTCTTTTTTTATTGTGAGCGTTTCGAGACAGACTGACTCCGAACAGCTGCCGTACTGACCCTGATGTTACCCTGGAAGGCGAACTGGTTGCCCTCCTCCTCGCCCAGGTGCACAGACAGCGTGACAGCGTAGGCGGTGGGCCGGGTGTCCGTGGGCAGCAAGTAGTCTTCCTGTGCCCTGTTGCTGGAGGGCGTCGCGCCGCTCTGCCGCTCCAGACTCCACGGTGACGCCGCCCTCGCGTCGGCGCTGCCGAAGACACCCACCAGCACCAAGGCGACGACCGACGCCAGGCACAGGCGCCGCGACGTAGCTGTCAACAAAAGCACTAGAGGAATGCAAAAATAAAGCATGGCAGCAGTGTAGTGGAGACAGAATGCCTCAGCACAAGTGAATACCTAGCACTTGATTATAAGTTAGACACACTAGAAATAAACTGGCGGAAAAATTTAGTACACCTGATGACAGTAATCGGGCAATGGCCTTGCTGCATTGGATACTCCGGTTCCCGTCAGATCACCGAAGTTAAGCGCTGTCGGGCGTGGCCGGCACTTGGATGGGTAACCATCCGGGCCACCATGTGCTGTTGCCATTTTTCGGGGTGCACTCAGCCTCGTGGTGCCAATGGAGGAGCTACTCGACCAAATAGTAGCGGCTTCGGTCACAGAAAACCTTCATTACGACCAGGAGAGCGGTGTGCTGACCACACGCCCCTCCTATCCGCATCCTCAGCTGAGGACGACAAGGCGGTCGGATGGTCCCGATGGGCCTGAAGATGGAGTGCTGATGACAGTATACACCACCTACTGGATAGTAAATGTACTGATAATGGTTTCAACTTCGTCCGCCAACAGACAGCGTAGTGGCATATCTACCAGAGCGCCATCTGTGTCTACCCTTTAATTGGGAATACTCACAGCCAGAAGACTCATTGTGTTACAGACCTGTGTAGGAAGCTGGCAACCATACCACAGAGAAGTGCTTCCTACAGCCAACTTAGCGACTTTGAAATGGGTCAAATTGTAACCTCCCGAGTTGCGGGTTGCTCCTTTCGGAGAACTACCAGACAAGTAGGGTGTGCTACGCCAATTTTTGAACGATGCTGAACATTTTTACACACATAGACGAGGTTCTGGACGTCCACGTAACACAGACGCCTGCCAGGACCGTCGTATTGTAAGGGTGGAAGTGGCAGATCGTACAGCTACCACAGCACAGACGTGTCAACACGAACTGTTGAGAACCGCTTTCTAGCAGTGGGAGTACGGGCACACACACCTCTACCCAGTGGGAAAATGGCTGAGGCTGCTTCCTGCTCCACAGTGAAACACGCGTGCGGAAAACGGTTGAAAAGTGCCGAGAAATAGGTTGTTCTTAACGTTTTTCATAAATTTACAGAAAAAGTCTGAAGTTCTTCGAGGGACTGTGCTTGATACAGTTGATATATAAATACATACTGGATGTTTAGCGCAATCGGTAGCGTAGTAGAATGATGATGTGCAGCAGTTCATGAATCGCTGGTGGAAGTATCTTTTTTTTTTCTTCGATTTCAAATACTAAGATTTCGTAATTATAAAATGTATCATAATTTTCATTAATAATGCACGTCTTCTCGTTTCTAATTACATATTGCACGTGGAATTCACGTCTCTATTTGAAATATAAATTCTTAATTATCGATATTTTTATGAAATGTTGTTGATAAATGTTGCTTTAAATACGAAAAGAATTTCATTTTTAGGACAAAAATCAAAAACCAAATACTCTCCATTCGGACTGTGTTCATTGTTTTATGCGTCAGAAGTAGACTCATAGGAACCTGAGTGATAAAGGTCATAGAAACATAAAAAGCAATCCTTTTCACAGCATCGAGCACACCATACAAATGCTGCCTTTTTACATTTGTCAATGTACCATTACGATATGAAAGCAACCAATCTGATCTGGAGCCACATTAAGCGATTTGTTGCGAAAAACAACAATAGTGTTAAGCCGCCAGACGTACGACACCAGATGACAATACCAGAACTGAAATGTTTTTCTCGGATCCGGATAAGGAAGAAGCTCAGAGATTACCAGACAATGACTGTAATTAATGCCTTCAGTGGCTTTAGTACTCACAATGCGCAGAAATCCATGTTGTTTGCTTTTGTATCAGACATAGGTCGCCCAGAAAAATTACCCAGTGTTTAAGCTAGGAATTTTCATCACTCCTGTTAGTGATTAGGTGTGAACGAGAGCATTTTATGCTTTCCGTCTGGTCATCTAAGAGCAGTGCCGTAGTGCTGGAGTTCCGCCGAATGTTGTCTCATTCTGTTTAAAAATTAAATGACATTCGAAGCTACATTGTTTCTACGTTACTCTTTTTACATCTGAACTGAAACTGCTCACGTCATTGCAGGAGCCGGCCGGGGTGGCCGAGCGGTTCTAGGTGCTACAGTCTGGAACCGCGCGACCGCTACGGTCGCAGCTTCGAATCCTGCCTCGGGCATGGATGTGTGTGATGTCCTTAGGTTAGTTAGGTTTAAGTAGTTCTAAGTTCTAGGGGACTGATGACCTCCGATGTTAAGTCCCACAGTGCTCAGAGCCATTTGAGCCATTTTTTTCATTGCAGGTTGGTTGGACCAGCGGGCTGGCTTTGCTGTCCAAGTTAATTGCGCCGGTAAAGTTGTTGTCCAGCATTATCGCTCAGTCTACGCGCGTGTAACGCAGCATAAAACGTCTCGTTAATATGATCGTACTTGACTGTACTGGACACAGCTTGGCTTTCGCTACACGTGAAACGAAATCCAATGAGATTCAAGCAAACGCGGAAGAATACGTGTTGTAACGTGTACATCCGACTTATGATGTACAGAGTATAGACACTTGGGCTTTGCGATGACTACGATGATAGGGTAGTAGGCTCTCAACCTTGCAGAGGACGTCTGAGATAAAGTCGTTAATGCTGAGTCAGTCTGTAGCGGAAGGTCTCGAATGGCCGTTCTAGAAACTATGCCGAGGTCCTTGCACGTTCGTGTCGAATCCTTCATTGGACACGTCACTAACAGACAGATAGCAACTGAAGCACAAGGTAAAGCAATCAAAACAGTGTTTCACAAGCGGCCACTCTCGCTGTGAGATTAGATAGACGACCATCCGACGGCTGGCATCTCCGTAGATAAGCCTGGGAAGCTAACGCTCTTTGTCTTCCATCCGATGGACTAATTTTGAGCAACCTTGTGTAATCGAGCGTTTACATTCCAGCACACATACGCTAAAGTTGAAGATTAGCGGACGAGGAAATAATTCGATGCTAATATGTGGCTGTCCTGGAAATGTGCGTGATAGACTGTGTATATACGTTGTTGTTGTTGTTAGTCTTCAGTCTGAAGACTGATATTATGCAGTTGCTGAGGATTGTCTCTTAGAGTGCTAGCCTCTTCATCGGTTCGTAACTACCCCTACACTTTCGTAGCAAGTCCTTCGGGATTCGCCTCTTCCCCCCCCCCCCCCCCCCCCGCCTCCGACGCTCCGACGCACACGCACACGTGCACGCACACACACACACACACACACACACACACACACACACACACACACACATATATATATATATATATATATATATATATATATATACCAGGTGATCGAAAAGTCAGTATAAATGTAAAAACTTAATAAACCATTGAATAATGTAGATAGAGAGGTAAAAAGTGACAAACAAGCTTGGAGTGACATGGGGTTTTATTGGAACCAAAAAGAAAACAAAGTTCACAAAATGTCCACCCCATATTGCTAGACGCGTGAAAGATCTCTTGCGCGCTTCGTTTGGCGATGATCGTGTGCTCAGCCGCCACTTTCGTCATGCTTGGCATCCCAGGTTCCCAGATCTCTCAGTCCGTGCGATTATTGGCTTTATGGTTACCTGAAGTCGCTAGTGTATCGTGATCGACCGACATCTCTATGGATGCTGAAAGATAACATCCGACGCCAATGCCTTACCATAACTCCGGACATGCTTTACAGTGCTGTTCACAACATTATTGCTCGACTACAGCTATTGTTGAGGAATGATGGTGGACATATTGAGCATTTCCTGTAAAGAACATCATCTTTGCTTTGTCTTACTTTGTTATGCTAATTATTGCTATTCTGGTCAGGTGAAGCGCCATCTGTCGGACATTTTTTGAACTTTTGTATTTTTTTGCTTCTAATAAAACCACATGTCATTCGAAGCATGTGTGTCAATTTGTTTGACTCTATCTACATTATTCCGCGTTTTATCCTGTTTCAAGTTTATACTGACTTTTTGATCACCCGGTATACATATATATATATATATATATATATATATATATATATATATATATATATATATACATATATATATGTCTTCCGACTGCTACATACACTACAGGGTGTCCATAAAGTCCCTTTACAACTTCAAAATTTTGTTACAACGGCAGTTGTTGAAATACTTTAAGAAAATTTCTTTTATTGTAATCACTGTTTACTAAAGTTTTTATATACACTAAAACTATGTGCTTCACATTATTGATGGAAGGAACTGAACCTCTATAAAATGGCAACCGCCGGCCGGAGTGGCCGAGCGGTTCTAGGCGGTACAGTCTGGAACCGCGCGACCGCTACGATCGCAGGTTCGAATCCTGCTTCGGGCATGGATGTGTGTGATGTCCTTAGGTTAGTTAGGTTTAAGTAGTTCTAAGTTCTAGGGGACTGATGACCTCAGCAGTTAAGTCCCATAGTGCTCAGAGCCATTGAACCATTATAAAATGGCAACTCCTCAAGAGAAACCTCAATGTGAGTCCTGGCTGACTGACACAAAATCAGATATTCAGGCTCAACGAAACTTCAGGACGAAGCACCCTTCAATCCGTGCATGGCACGAAAAATTTATGAAGGCAGTGACATTGTTGGATAAACGGGGAGGCGGGTGACCAAGAACATCCGAGGAAAACATCGACCGCGTTTTATACGTCTTCACTCGTTCACCTGCTAAGTCCATCCACACTGCTGCCAAACAGTTGCAATTACCACGTTCAACTGTGTATAGGGTCCTCCACAAGGACTTACGGTTGTACGCTTACAAAGTGCAACTGTTACAGATTCTTGATTCAAATGACAAGCCAACGGAGAAGAATGTTTCATTCGCCACAAGCTAACCGTATTTATTCTCGTATGGAACTGGCATTACTACGTGAGCGGATACATCAGACACGACGAGGACTGGCGGTATGTGATGGCCAACTGCTAAATCTTCATTTACTTATTAGCAATACTATGCAGTTTTGTCATTGGAACAAAGTGGACAGTTTAACATTTAGATCTATGGAGATTAGTGCAGAAGTGTCTTCCAATAGGCAGAAGGACAAGTTTGATCGTCTACAAGAGGGTCGACAGGAAACAGCGATTCCAAACAATTCCCAAACGGTTATTAATTTATCGGAAAAAGAATTGTCTAAGGAAGAACTTTCTGTTCTGTCTAAAGGAGGGAATTTTGCAATAACTCCATCCAAGATTCCTGTGGAGGACATTATTGCTAATATAGAGGCAGGAATTCGTCAGTTACCATCATATTCTGCTGATGAAATTAGAATGGAAACCTCCAGGATATTACGCAAAGCTAAGCCACCCAGCAGCAATCTGTCTCAAGGGGAAAGGAAGGCATTGCGGGAGATCAATGCAGACAAGAATGTTATTATAGTTGCCGCTGACAAGGGAAATGTTACTGTTTTAATGAATACTGAGGATTATCACAAGAAGATCAGTGATCTCCTGGAACCCAGCACATACAAGAAGTTGAAAAAGGATCCCACAACGAATGTGCTGAATGCCACCAAGCGTCTGATAAAACAGTCTTCAATTCCTACAGAAGTTAAAAAGTATCTTTGTGAAACGGAGGCTTATCCTCCGAGATTATATGGATTACCAAAGATACATAAACCTGATGTTCCTTTGAGACCAATAGTCAGCGCAATTGGAGCTCCTACCCAAGAACTAGCCAGACACCTTGCCTCTTTGTTACAACCTCACATAGGCAAAACTGAGAGTCATATTAAAAACTCTCTACACTTCATTGAGAAATTGAGGGAAATTACTGTCGGTCCTAATGACATACTTGTCAGTTTTGATATAGTGTCTTTGTTCACGATGGTTCCAGTTGATGAAGCTCTCTCCCATATAGCCAATATGTTCCCTACTGATATAGTAGCCTTGTTCCAACACTGTCTATCCTCAACCTATTTTCAGTATAATGGTGAATTTTATGAACAGATCGATGGGGTAGCCATGGGAAGTCCCCTAAGTCCCGCAATTGCGAATTTATTCATGGAATATTTTGAACATCAAGCATTGCAGTCGGCCAAAAAAAGCCCCTCGAAGTGGTATCGGTATGTGGATGATACCTTTGTAATATGGAATCATGAGGAAGAAGACTTGAATGATTTTCTGGTACACTTAAATAGCATCAACCCAAAGATTAAATTTACTATGGAGAAGGAGAAGAATGGACAACTTAACTTCTTGGATGTATCAGTTATCAAACGAGCGGATGGAACCTTAGGCCATAAGGTCTACAGGAAAGGTACACATACCGATCGCTACCTCCATAAGAACTCAAACCACCACCCTAGGCAAAAGAGGGGGGTCATAAAAACACTAGTGGATAGGGCCAATAATATTTGTGAACCAGGCTACTTACAAGAAGAACTAAATCATTTACGAATGGCCTTTGCGAAAAATGGTTATACAAAAAACGAGATTAATCGAGCACTTCACCCAAATAGAAAAATGCCTAAAAATAGGAGACAGCAACAACCATCAGCTGGAAAAGTATTTCTTCCGTTCATCCATAATATCACGGATCGCATTGGAAAAGTACTAGCCAAGTTTCAGGTAGAGACCATTTTTAGACCTACTAAGAAAATTAGTGAATGCCTAAGATCAACAAAAGATGCTCGTCACCCCCTAGCCACCCCAGGGGTATATAAAATTCCGTGTAGTTGCGGGAGGGTTTACATAGGAACTACCAAAAGAAGCATCAATACACGGTTGACGGAGCACAAAAGAAACTGTCGCTTGGGACATATCGACAAATCGGCAGTAGCGGAACATGTTTTTAAGGATGGAGATCACGACATAAAATTTGGTGAAACAAGCGTGCTAGCGAGGACGTCGCACTATTATACACGTATGTATAGAGAGGCAATTGAAATCCACAAACATCAATACAATTTTAATCGTAAAGAAGAAGGATTAAAATTGGATAAGATATGGCGGTCGACGTTGCATCAATCACGTGACAATCGATTGCCTGCAATCGAGAGAGCAGACGATAGCCAGAGATGGCTGCACATCGACGCCATGTGATGTGTGGTGGCGCCCCCTACGATCTCTATATAAGCGGCGGCCCCAGCTCCTAGCAGCCAGTCGTCGACTCACCTCGGAAGATGTTCTCCGCAGTTGAGAACGAAACGTCAGGGAGAAGAAGTTCTACAGATCGACCACGGCAACTTAGCCCGGAAGAGTTTACTGATAATGATACCAACGGAGAGAGTTTGCATTCAGCATGCTGGAACGCCTTTCGGAGGGGGAAGCATTGTTTCAGGTGACGAGGCAAGTTTTCATGTTTCTGGGACATTACACATGTGACTAGGGAGCTTCACCGGGTTAGTCCAAAAGCGAATGTCTGGTGTGGGATCATGTTCAACCGAATAATTAGTCAATTTTTCTTTAACGAGTCAACAATTACTGTAAATGTTTACCTCGACCTTCTGACCGAATATGTAGCACCACAACTGACTGACTTACAACCAACTAACATTTTCCAGCAAGATGGTGCACCACTACATTGGGGACTGCATGTTCGTCAGTTCTTCAATGAAACATTGGCAGGCAGATGGACTGGGAGGGATGGGCCAATTCCTTGGCCATCACGTTCTCCAGATATCACTCCTTTGGACTTTTATTGTGGCGGTATGTAAAATATTTCGTGGGTCAAGCACAGATACAAGACACTGCTCACTTGAAGCAAAGGATTCGTAATGGCGTGCCACCATTGATGACGCTATGCTACAGCGAACATGGCAAGAAATCGAGAACCATCTTGACGTGCTTCGTGCAACTAAAGGCGGCCATATAGAGGTGTATTAAACGCTGTCAAAAAAGTTTATAAACACTGATTACAATAAAAGAAATTTTGTTAAAATATTTCAACAACCGCTGTTGTAATAAAATTTTGAAATTATAAAGGGACTTTATGGGCACCCTGTATTACTTGATACCTCGGGATGTTTACCTCCAATTGATTTCTCATTTTAATGAAATTGTGCCATAAATTTCTTCTCTCGACTATTCCATTGAATACTTCCTCATTACTTACACAAACCTGCTTTGTTTTTTTTTGTTTTTTAAAAAAGTCAGATGACTCCCCAATAATTGCTGCTTTAGAATCAATTTCTAACGCTGATTCTGAAAACTACTTTCACGTTTCTCTATCATGCCAGGATGGTAAGATTTTACCTAGTTCAAGCACAAGTATATTCTAAGATAAAAATATGATATAGTGAAATAAGCGACGCACCACGAAGAAATTATCCGAATGAGATGGAAACAAGTACATGACATGCAAGGGAGAGGGCTTCACAAATTGAGCAAGTCGATAAGGCGTTGGTCCACTTCTGACCGTTATGCAAGCACTTATTCGGCTTGCCACTGATTGACAGTGTTGTTGAATCTCTTTCTGAGGGATATCGTCCCAAGTTCTGTCCAGTGGGTTCGCTGGATTTAACCCGAGTCTCCGTCTTCAAAAAAAAAAAGAACCACTTTTACAGGCGATATGTCGGTGACATAAGAATGGTGTTTTATGGTGTTTTACGGTGAATAATCGGATATTATGCTTCTGGTTTAACAATCTTCGTAGCAAAAATGATCTCTACGCATGAAACTATGGTAGCAGAGGTATTCTCAACTTCCTTGATTTCCAACTTTGTCTCAGTAATGATGTCATCAAATTTGACGTTCATCGCAGACTTCTATGAGCAACTCAATTATACACGCTAGGTCGTGTGATCCTTATCACTACAAGATGACCTATTTCACTGAAATTCCCACTTAGAGCTAAATCTATTAGAAAGCAACTGGAGAACTTGAAATATGTCGCTTTTTGTAACGGGTACCGCCCCTCCATCATTGACAAATTATACGCGCAGAAAACATCGCCACGCGAACGACAAACCACCTACACCTCAAAATTACTGGCTTGCTAAGCTTCCATGTTTAGGTAATGTGTCCTACGCCATAGCTAAAACTCTGTCATTATTTGAATATAAGAATGGTGTATATCACCTCCAATAAAATCGAGTATCAATAACTTCACAATGAACGTCCCCAGAAAGATAAATATGTTGCATCTGGTGTACATATGCTCGAGTGCTGCGAATGTCAAGCAGCTTATATTGGCCAGACGGGAAGGGCTTTTGAAATTAGGTTTCACGAGCATTTGCTGACTAAGAAGAGGCAGCTGAAGCACAATTCCGCCTTCTCTGAGCACCTTAAATCCAATGGCCACGAGCCACCACGCTCCCAAAGGTAGAGGCTCAGTCTGCTTCAAGAGATTTGATATTGTTAAACTTTCACCCTCTAAGAAGGACATGTTTCTCAATGATCAGTTATCAAGCAAGAATTAGGTTTCCTATGATTGTATGTTTCTCATATTTAAAGAATTTATTAGTTTTTTGCTTTTTATTACCAGGACCTTGGTCGCTTGTCATGTGTATGCAGTTTATCTTTTTGGCAGTCTTACCTTTTAGCCGTAAATTTGTAGTGTAATCTTTTCTTTATTGCTCTACGAATTTTGTTGCATTATCCTCTCGCACTGCTTTTGAGCGTAAGGATTTTGTATGTCTCTGTGCATCGCTTTCGCTGCATCCATCGTGTATATTCCCATATGCTTCATTACGTTTTATTTATTTGGTACTTTATCCATTAGTATTTGAATTTTACGCCGTTATCACACTGTAAACCCGACGGCAGCGCCGCATGGCGACTATCGTTAGTACTAGCCCAATACGTTGCATGAGCCCCTATCGTTCACACGTAAGCACGGTGTTAATACGGACGGGCCTCTGGGACCGCCGTAATGTCCGGCTGTTTACAGTTTGTTCACGAAGTTCTCATCTGCGCTGCTACGACTGTCGTCGCCTCCATGAGGTAATGCACATTTTTCGATTTCTCCTTCCCTGTCTACTCATGCTGATGTCGGTGATTTTATTTCATTAATTTTTAATATTTTTTCCATATAGATTGTCTTATACTACGTATTTCATTTTATTCTTGCTTACGGGTTCGTTAATTGATATTCCGACACCAAGCCTGTCTGTAAATTACGTCAACTTGCATATGACAGAGGTCAGATTCCCGTAGGCGAGCCAATGAAATAAGAATATGTAAAAAGAACAAAATACTGGATTTGCGTTTACTTTTTGTTGGCGAATTCATTTTTACCATATTAGGCGCCTAAACAATTTACATATTTTAAGATTCTTTCGTTTGTAGTCAAGGCTAAAGCTGCTGTGTCTAACTTGGATCTGAAACATTGTAAGTACTAACATTAATTAACTACACTCATTGCTATGCAAGCTGTAGTTAAATGAAATTTAAACTGCTTTGTGGCTTCTGCTGTGTTAAACCGCATGAAATATTTTGTAACATAGGAAATTGCCGCGTAATGGCGGCTGATTGTTGCAAACCAGCGATGTTGTGTTTCCTGTCGGCGCGGCATCTATAAATTGCTGGAAATTGTTTCAGTGTTCAAAACGTTCATATGACGGACCGGAAGATTACTTTCAGTAATAACGAGGCTAACATTTCATACCTATATTAATGATTACAACTTACACACCTTTTCAACGTTCATGACTGTTTCTCTACGAATCGCGAAAACGAAAGTAAGATACCAAACGTAGCGGCTATTACGACGCTTCTTTTATAGAACAGGAGTAGATCTTATCATCTGTAATTGCAGTTGTCAGGAATGGTAGCCATATTGTTCAGACTGTGTGGTGAAAAATAATTACTATACGCGTCAGACAGTTTAGTAGTAAGTTACAAAAATCACGCACTCTTTAATGTCCAGATCTGAAGACAATATACAGGGTGTCCCAGCTATCTTGTCCGCCCAAAATATCTCTGGAACAATAACAGCTATTGGAAAACGACTTTCACCGGTGTCAATGTAGGGCTGGGGCCCATGAATGTACATATCTGGAAACATTCTAAAACGAAAACATATGTTTTTTTAACACAAAATTATGTTTTTTAAAGGGACCTCGTATATTTTTTCTTCAGCAATCCATAGCATGACAAAGCACATACACAATGGCGTTGATTGCATCGCAATATTCCCATTACATCCCGAGATATTGAGACGCGAAGTTGACGCTTGAAACGCCCGACATGCGCTGCTAGCGCACGTCCTGAGGCTCAGGCGTGAACCCCACGCTGCCCGTAATCGCGATGTGATTGACATGCGTAATCACACTCCCATACTTATCAAGAGGTCCGAAACGAATAATACGGTCTACTGCCATCAACTCTCATAAGCACATAATGGTTTCCCTCTTGCACGTTTTACGTATCTACGTACACAATATGAACCAGTACCGATCGGTGTACACGTTGTCTTATTTATCCTGCACACCCAAAATAAGGTTTATCTGATGCGTTATATGACCCATTGGGCCTGTCGCGCAGGGCCTGGCTGTACCTAGTCAAGGATAAATACCTGCTGGAATGTACGACGTTAATGCAGGATGGCAGCAGACCGTATTATTCGTTTCGGACCTCTTGATAAGTATGGGAGTGTGATTACGCATGTCAATCACATCGCGATTACGGGCAGCATGGGGTTCACGCCTGAGCCTCAGGACGTGCGCTAGCAGCGCATGTCGGGCGTTTCAAGCGTCAACTTCGCGTCTCAATATCTCGGGATGTAATGGGAATATTGCGATGCAATCAACGCCATTGTGTATGTGCTTTGTCATGCTATGGATTGCTGAAGAAAAAATATAGGAGGTCCATTTAAAAAATTTAAGTTTGTGTTCAAAAACATATATGCTTTCGTTTTAGAATGTTTCCAAATATGTACATTCATGGGCCCCAGCCCTACATTGATACCGGTGAAAGTCGTTTTCCAATAGGTGTTATTGTTCCAGAGATATTTTGGGTGGACAAGATAGCTGGGACACCCTGCATATGCGTTTTACGCAGTATCATGCATTCTCGACGGATGTTTTTTGGCAGAAAACTTCAGATTTTGTAACGTGAGTTACAATACATTTCTCTATATAATTTTATTAGGTCGGTTTTTGAAGCGTATTTTGGTTTTGTAGTAGTCTAGTATAGGACCACTCCAGATTTATTGTAATATCCTCATCCCCTTATATTTTCAGATAACCTGAAGATAACCTATCCAGACGAAACGCGTCATTCTTCGAGTTAATAAAAAACATTCTGCACCCTACGGCTGTTTTTTAATAGCAGCAATAGTAGGGTGCTGTACCACCACGCAAAGATGGGATGGAATAATTTTTTTGTAACGGAATTTTCTTAATCGTAGCGCATAATGTCTCATTTTTGCGCTTCTCGGCAGGTTTCGCTTTCTATAGGCTGTCTTTGCAATATGACTCATGGAGTGGTTGGAACCTGCCCATTATCCCTTTGTTGGTCTGTAATTTGCTAGGTAACGGACACCGTTCGCATTTTCCACCACGAGATCTTCCAGTTCGTATCTTCATTGCCGATCTAGGTCTTACTGACTCACCTTAAAACCGTCTTTTGCTACGATTAAAAAAAGATTTTCTAGCGCCGTTTTTTCCGAGCGAGATGTCGCAGTGGCTAGCACACTGGACTCGCATTCGGGAGGACGACGGTTCAAACCCGCGTCCGGACATACTGATTTAGGTTTTCCGTGGTTTCCCTAAATCGCTTCAGGCAAATGCCGGGATGGTTCCGGTGAGAGGGCATATTTGACTGTCTTCCCCACCCTTCCCGAATCCGATGGTACCGATGACCTCAATGTTTAGTCCAGTTCATCAACCAAACAACCAATCAACCAGATACATTTTTGCATCCTCTTCGTTCTCATGTAGCAATGCCACATCATCGGCGAGAGATTAGGCAGTCTACTGCGGTGTTGTGCTCTGATTTGTACCCAATAGGTGCATCTTCAGTAACTACTGTTTTGTTCACTTTGTTGGACCACTTGATCCAGCAGCAAGTTGCACAGGATCGGTGACAACTTATCTCCTTCAAGAACTTTTTCTTCCAAAGCTTTCCGATGCTGTACTTCGGTATCTGACCCTAGGATCGGTGCCTTTCAAGGTGCCTCTTGATCTAATTCTTGTGTTACTGTGTCCATTGCTTGGCACCGAGGACATTCACAACACATTCATGTCCGCGTAATCGTATCCTGTGGTACAGTCCACTGCAGTGTTCCAATATTTCCTGCGCCGGTGTTCCAGTAGCCTTCTGAGTCCAAAAATGCTGCTCGGTACAGTTCCTTCCTTTTCGGGAACGACTTCGATAGTCTCCATTCCTTGGCTAGAGCAGTTCTTCCACTCTGTTCAACAACTATCTACACGGAACCCTGTAGACGATCTTCATCAGTGCGGTTTTTCCATAATTACCCAGAGCCTTTTCGTCGCCCTTATTATGTACTGGAATAATGTCTCTTTTGCAATCTTTCGGTACCTTTCTCTTTTTTCAGATGCCCATTATTATCTTGTACGTACTGTCTTCTGTCGCTGACCCATCACATTTTATTTCCTCAGCGCAGGTTAGAGATGGTAGTTACCGCTGTTTTCGGTCATATCAGTTTTTTCCCACGCCACTTTAACCTGAGAGTTAAAACCCTTCAAAGTAACCGGTTTCTGAAATAACCGAGTTTAGTCTTTTTATTCCTACTTTGACATCATTTGTTTCAAGTTACACTATGGGATCAAACGTATTCGGACATCTGGCTGAAAATGACTTAAAAGTTCGTGGCACCCTCCCTCGGTAATGCTAGAATTCAATATGGTGTTGACCCACACTTAGCCTTCCTGACAGCTTCCACTGTAGCGGGCATACGTTCAATCAGGTGTTGGAAGATTTCTTGGGGAATGGCAGCCTATTCTTCACGGAGTGCTGCACTGAGGAGAGGTATCGATTTCGGTCGGTGAGGCCTGGCAAGAAGTCGGCGTTCAAAAACATCCCAAAAGTGTTCTAAAAGATTCAGGTCAGGACTCTGTGCAGGCCAGTCCATTACAGGGATGTTGTCGTGTAACCATTCCGCCACAGGCCGTGCATTACGAACAGGTTCTCGATCGTGTTGAAAGTTCCAATCGCCATCCTCGAATTGCTCTTAAACAGTGGGAAGCAAGAAGTTGCTTAAAACATGAATGTAGGACTGTGATTTGATAGTGCCACGCGAAGCAACAAGGGGTGCAAGCTCCCTTCGTGAAAAACACGACCACACCATAACACCATCTCCTCCGAATTTGACTGTTGGAACTACACACGCTGGTAGATGACGTTCGCCGGGCATTCGCCATACACACCCTGCCATCGGATCGCCACACAACGTGTTTCCACTGTTCAATCGACCAATGTTTACGCTCCTTACAACAATCCAGGTGTGGTTTGGCATTTACCGGCGTGATGTGTGGCTTATGAGCAGCCGCTCGACCATGAAATCCAAGTTTTCTCATCTCCCGCCTAACTGTCATAGTACTTGCAGCGGATCCTGATGCAGTATGGAATTCCTGTGTGATGGTCTTGATAGATGTCTGCCTGTTACGCATTACGACCCTCTTCAATTGTCGGCGTTCTCTGTCAATCAACAGAAGAGGTCGGCCTGTACTTTTTGTGCTTTACGTGTCCCTTCACGTTTCCACTTCGCTATCATATCGTAAACAGTGAACCTAGGGTTGTTTAGGAGTGTCGAAATCTTGCTTACAGACGAGACAAGTGACACCCAATCACCTGACCACTTTCGAAGTCCGTGAGTTCCGCGGAGCGCTCCATTCTGCTCTCTCACAATGTCTAACGACTTCTGAGGTCGCTGATGTGGAGTACCTGGTGGTAGGTGGCAGCAGAATGCACGTAATATGAAAAACGTATGTTTTTGGGGGTGTCGGACACTTTTGATCATATAGTGTACATCTTTCTCTCCAGTTCACCGTCATACCCTTTGACAAAGGGCTTTCTCGCTTCATAGCTCTTTTTACCTTCGTCGCCTTAAAAAAAGCTCGTCTCTTGTTTTGCTTGAGTTCGTCTGCTTCTTCCAGCTTTTTATTACACATGTTGCTCCTGGCGCTTCTTGTTATTTTAGCAATAGTTCTTCTCGTTGTCTAACAGATTTAAAAGTCCTTCTTTGTTAGTTGCCTGTCTAACCCTCCAAGCTTTTCCTCTAGACTTAACAGCTTCTTGATGCTCACCGATTCAACACTTGTCTTTTATTCTGTTGTTCCTTAGGACTAGTCGTTCAAGTTCCCTTTGTTCATGTCCCTCACTTTTTCTTATACGTTTTGAACTGTAAGGTTTCTTGCAAATTCATCCTTGCGTCTGTTCAAAAGTTTCTTAGCTGCATTTAAATTCCAGACTTCCTTATTTTTACTTTTTCTTTTCAGAACTCCCATCCTTTCCTCCTAAACATCGAACAGTGGTCTGTCATCGCACTTTGATTCCATAGTCCCGTCTACCTCTTCTCCCGAAAGTTGCTTCTCTGAAGTCCCGATGGAAGCATTCTCCCTGCACTTCACTATAATGTTCCTGATTTCCAGAGGAGCAGTCAAGATGTGAGTCCAGGAAACGGACTTTTAAACTAACGTTACGTGTGAAACTCCTTGAAATTTTCCAGAGAGGTTTTGACAGTACTCGTGTAATTTGGATTTTTATTATTCCGTAGAATATTTTCAGCAACTGACCTAAAGGCAGTCCGTGCACGTTTCTCTTTAATATTAACTGCATTCTCAAACTGGTGATCCTTCATCAGTTTGAGACTTTGACAACCAACAGTAATTCGAGCCTTCATTATTTAATGACTAATGAAAGGAAATTTTGTGTAAAGGTAGTTAATGTAGTCTTTGTCACGTAGATAAGAACATTCAGACTGCTTCATCAAGCCCAGTTTGATGTGTAACGGCGCAAGCAAAACTTTGTGTGCGTGTGCGTGTTTTCTACAGTCGGCTTACACAAGATTATTTTATGTCCAGGCACACGATTTTATATCCAGGCACAAAATGTCCCCGATTTGTCCAAAGTTTTATACTCGGTGCTTTTGCTTTGTCCGACTACCCTACTTATATAAAAAGGGCGTTGTTTTCGTGTTCCAGCTTCCTTTCCTAACAAAATTCCTGCAACTAAAAGTGAAATAAACTCTATTCCATTACGAATAAACTGTACATGATATTAGGTATGTGCACAGGTTAGTAACGTTTTTGTTCTGGTGTTGGTATTCCGGTTGTTATGGGTTTATCTACCAATTATCGTTATCATTTTATATCTGTAGCTCACTCTTTGAGTTCACACATTGTCATTTTGTTGTGGACGCTAAAAAATGGAGTACCAAGTGGATAAATCGGAACATTTCCAACATATTCTTCTGTTTGAGTTTAATAAAGGGGTGACAGCAGCGGAGTCACCCAGAAATATTTGACCCGCGGGGGGGGGGGGGGGGGGGGGGGGGTGGTAATCCCACGACAGGAAAACGGTTTTCGCCCTTTAATGAGGTTCGTATTGACGTTAGTGACTCTCCGTGTTCAGGAAGATCGTTTAAATGCATTAATCCACAATTATCCACGCCAGTGCACTCGAGAACTCGCAGATGTGATGCACTGTGATTATTCCACTATTATGCGAGTTTTGCATGCAATTGGTACGGTTTAGAAATTGGGTGAAAGGGTACCACATGACATAAACCAACATCGGAAAAAGCAGCTGGTGATCATATGTGCATACCTGCTTGCTTGTCATCAATTGGCCCTTGAACAACATCGAGTCATATCCATTGTAGTTACTGGTGACGAGAAATGATGTCCTTATGCTCACATAAGGGAAAGAAATGAATGTTTTATCACGAACAAAGCAGCAACTGGCCGTACAAAGATCTACACCCATCCACAGAAGATGATGTTATGCATCTGGTGTGTCAGCAACGGAGTGTTGGACTTCGAATTGCTTCCCCGAGGTGTAACCATCACTTCTGACGTTTATTGTCAACAATTGAGATATCTTTTAGACACAATCCTAGAACGACGACAAGGAAGACAGCGTGATGCAATGCTACTCCACGATAACGACCGCGAAGATTCTCCTAGAGCGACAAAAAACTCTACACTACACCTGATCTTGCACACACAGATTTTCACCTTTTCCGCACTCTATCGAATAACCTTGAAGGAGTTTCATTTCCCGACGAAAATGAGCTCAGATTTGGCAGACTGTTGTAAACAGCCAAGAATAATAACTTGTTGACGATTAAAGTCTCTGTGAGGTACATCTGTTGTGCTTATTAAACTTACGGTAAAACGTTACGAACATACGCACTAGAAGAAAACTAACTACACTTCTGAAATTTGCATAAATGGGTTATTTAAGCTCACACATTTATTTTCACTCATCTGATAATATGCAGACTGTTATCTGCTACACCAATCTAATCTTCAGCGTTATTCCATAGCGCCGCATTTCAAAAACCGTCTCCCAAAGTATATAGTTAAGAACGCACATTTGCTTTCAGTTCTCTGATAACATGCAGACTAGAGTTATCTCATCCAGCCAGATAATCTAGCATTATTCTGTTACACCACATTTCAAGAGCGTCTGTTTCTTCCTTGCCTGAACTGTTTGTCGAGCACATTTACTTTACGTGCGGGAGTACTATAATGCAAACAGTGACGGCCATCTAACAACCAGTCACAGGAACTCCGAAATCCGTAGGCTTTGTTCCGTTAAGATTGGAGTACAACCACCAAATAATGAACGTCGTGGTAGGTGGAGAGGTTGACTCAAGAGCGGAATTCGTGGCGGTCCGCACCAAACTCGTCACAAAACGCCCCAGAAAAAGAAATAAATATTTGAAGACATAACATTCTAAAGGTGTTACGGACTAAGGGTAATGTTCTGAGTTATAAGAAAAAGAAAACAGTATTGTACAACATAAGAAATTAAACGCATGTTTGTAGAGTATCATTTATCATCATCCAGGAAATATAAACTGTGCTGCAAGTCCAGAGAAAATTGAATCGAATCGGCCAAAAAAGAAAATTATAAATTTACAGCAAATGTGTCTAGCATATTACTTAGACTGAACGGGCTGAGTCCTACAGGGCTATCATGCTACAAAGACTGACAAAAGATATCTTAACATAAATATCTTAAGGCATGTAAACAATACGGAAGAAAAATCATCAGTTTGCAGTATCATTAAGCAAATCAGTGTAATGTGGCGTAAGCGGTACCATAGCACGCAAGTCCTTTCTTTCAGCAGACAAGTTGTGTATGACTCAAAGAGCCAACAGTTTTGCCTCTCTTTAGGATGTGTACCCTTTTCCAACGTTCAGTGCTACTGAATTTTCTTTTGATGTGCAGTATTCCACGTGAGATGATTTTAATTTGTGCATCAAAACTGATGTTGTTGCGTTGGTGACTTTATCAGCACCAGTCTGGAAATCAGTGAAGTCCTTTTCCTCCATTCTGAACGTGTTGGCTGTTAAAGAATGGCGTGCTGAAGTAATTACTTCTTGTAACTCGCCAGATTCACGACTACCTTCTTGCGCTTTTCTGTTAACGCAAAGTTTCTATGACAAGATAGGAAACTGCGCATACTTACGTTATATGCCGCCATATATGGCACAAGACATGTACATAGACAGGGTGTTTCACATCTCATGTTACGCACTTCTAGATGCTGTAGAGAGGACTTAGTACATCAAATTTCACACAGGATCCAACTTTCAAAAAAGTCATCCAACGACGTTACACGCGCCGGCGCCTGTAAATGTGTGTATGTACAGGATGATTCCGTGATGATGCAACAACTTTCAATGATTATAGAGACGGATAAATATATCAATTTGAGGTGAGGGCCCCTGTACCGGAAACGAACGAGTCGAAAATTTTTGATCGAAAATCATTCTGATCCCTCTGAGTGATGAACACATGTTCTGGTATCGTTCTTGCTAAGATTGTAGCGTAGGAAACTTTCAAAGGCAGGAGAATGGACCAAAACAAGAAAAAAAACTACTAACCATGACGTCTAAAATGTATACCTGAGGCGCTATGAGCTCTTTATTAATGGAGGAGATGTCTTTGACAATGGAGAAGATGAAAAAGTGCTCATAGAAATTGTTGTTGTAGTGGCCTTCAGTCCAGAGACTGGTTTGATGCAGCTCTCGACGCTATTCTATCCTCTTCAAGCCTCTTCATCTCAGAGTACCTAATACCTACACAGCTCTTAAGGTATGCATTTCAGATCCCATGTTTACTGGACATTTTTTCTTGTTTTGGTCTGTCTTACCACGTCTTAGAAACAACTGTACATGTATTGCACTGTCAGAAGTATGAGAATGATTTTCGTTTCTAACTTTCGACTCGTTTGTTTTCGAACCAGGGACCGTAAGCAAAGTTTCATACATCTACCCTTCCTCACCGTCCTTGAAAGTTTCAAAAATGGTTCAAATGGCTCTGAGCACTATGGGACTTAACATCTGTGGTCATCACTCCCCTAGACCTTAGAACTACTTAAACCTAACTAACCTAAGGACATCACACACATCCATGCCCGAGGCAGGATTCGAACCTGCGACCGTAGCGGTCGCGCAGAGCCAGACTGAAGCTCCTAGAACCGCACGGCGACCTTCAAAGTTTGTAACATCACGCAGTCACCCTGTATGTAGATACATTTAAAGGCGGCGGCGCGTATATTGAGCAAAGTAAGAGCATACGGACTATCAGACCAATTGTGTGATTGGATTGAAGAGTACCTAGATAACACAACGCAGCATGTCATTGTCAATGGAGAGAAGTCTTCCGAAGTAGGAGCGATTTCAGGTGTGCCGCAGGGGAGTGTCGTAGGACCGTTGCTATTCACTATATATATATAAATGACCTTGTGGATAACATCGGAGGTTCACTGAGGCTTTTGGCGGATGATGCTGTGCTATATCGAGAGGTTGTAACAATGGAAAATTGTACCGAAATGCAGGAGGATCTGCAACGAATTGACGCATGGTGCAGGGAATGGCAATTGAACCTCAATGTAGACAAGTGTACCGTGCTGCGAATACATAGAAAGAAAGATCCTTTATCATTTAGCTACAATATAACAGGTCAGCAACTGGAAGCAGTTAATTCCATAAATTATCTGGTAGTAGGCATTAGGAGTGATTTTAAATGGAATGACTATATAAAATTAATCGTCGGTAAAGCAGATGCCAGACTGAGATTCATTGGAAGAATCCTAAGGAAATGCAGTCCGAAAAGAAAGGAAGTAGGTTGGAGTACACTTTTTCGCCCACTGCTTGAATACTGCTGAGCGGTGTGGGAGTAGGAACACTGTTTTCTTTGTCCTCTATCTCTTCGACAGAGAAAATCCAACGGAGAGCAGCGCGCTTCGTTACAGGATCAGTTATTAATCGCGAAAGCGTTACGGAGATGATAGATAAACTCCAGTGGAAGACTCTGCAGGAGAGACGCTCAGTAGCTCGGTATGGGCTTTTGTTGAAGTTTCGAGAACATACCTTCACCGAGGAGTCAAGCAGTATATTGCTCCCTCCTACGTGTATCTCGCGAAGAGACCATGAGGATAAAATCAGAGAGATCAGAGCCCACACAGAGGCATACCGACAATCTTTCTTTCCGCAAACAGTACGAGACTGGAATAGAAGGGAGAACCGATAGAGGTACTCAAGGTACCCTCCGCCACACACCGTCAGGTGGCTTGCGGAGTATGGATGTGGATGTAGATGTAGATCCTGTATAGCGTCACTAAATAACGTTTACGGACAAGGGTTCCTGTGTATAACTTGATCCAAGTCTCCTCTAGAGCCTCTATAAAGCGTGCAACGTGAATGTAAGAACACGGTTTTGTTTTGTCCTCAGCAGTTGTCACCTAAAATCAGAAGTTTCCTTTTGTTCCCAGTTACATTTAAGGTACTTTTAGTCCAATTCAGAACACGGAATAGACGTGATATGTTAACTCTACGGAACCTTCCACCCTCATACCACAGTTACATTATTGCCTCACTTCTGTCATTAGCATGAGCACAGAAGTTGTAATATGAGACCTGGCGCAAGTAGAACGTGTCAGAGTGGTCGTAAGAGTTGTAACGAACAATACTTGTTGCAGATGGACTGCCAAGGTAGAAGTGTTACTTCCACAACACGACGAACGACAAGAAAACTATTACATTCGGGAGTTGAACTGATGTAATTGATTCCTGACTGGAGAGCGCATTGTCATTAGGGGTGTTTGGGAAGCGCCTCCTTGCAGTAGGACTAGGGTCACGTGTGGCTCTGGCCAGGCTACCGCTGACATCCCGACACTGCCGGGTATGGCTGCTCTGGTGTCGTTGAACAGCTGACTGCAGGGTGGAATGGCGCTCTGCCGTCTTCAGTACGTGAGAGTAGGCACCGTCTGTCCGCGAGTGCTGGATCTGGAGAGCTGCCAATTCCACGCTCCTCGTGGTGTAAAACAACTGCCCTGATCAGCAAGCTCACTATATCTCTTGCTATTCGAACCCACATGGGACTGGGGAAATAAGTTTCCTTTAATTTACGTCTATGGTCACAAACGTTTTGTTAACAGATTACCAGTTTCGGTCTTTAATGACCATCATCAGATCTGTTTCATAAAAACAAAGTCCTAATGAAACAGATCTGATGATGGTCACTAAAGACCGAAGCCGGTAATCTGTTAACAAAAAGTTTGTGACTATAGACGTAAATTAAAGGAAACTTATTACATATACGAGTCACTGTTTTTTCGCGACGATGTCGCAGCTTGTGGAACTGGGGAAACTTTGGGTCAGTCTATACCAGTGTGCCATTTGACAGCTTTATGTTCCAGTTTTCTTGGGTGGGTAAAAACATGGATTGCCGTCACAGGGGACTACAGCGCGTATCGATGTGACCGTCTGGAGAGCCATTATTGTGACACATGTGTTTCTCTAGATCTGAAGTTATCATAAATACTGAGGTGAGAAAAGTTTCGGGATACCTCGTAATATCGTGTCGGACCTTCTTTTTTCCAGACTAGTGCAGCAATCTACGTGGTACGGACTCGACAAGTCGCTGGGGGTCCCCTGGAGAAATAATGGGCCACACCGCTTCTGCAGCAGCCCGTAACTACGAAAGTGTTGCAGGTGCAGGATTTTGTGCACGAATTGAACTGTCGATTATGTCCCGCAAATGTTCGATGGGATTCGTGTTAGGCGATCAGCGCGGCCATATCATTCGCTCGGATTCTCCAGGACGTTCTTCAGATCAGTTACGAACAACTGTGGCCCGCTGGCTTGGTGCAATGTCCTCCATAAAAAGTCCATAGTTCCTTGCGAACATCAAGTTCATGAATGGCTGCACATGTGAGACCTGAGTTTCTCCTTTCGTATACAACTTTCAAATAACTTCCGGGAATTCAGCCAGGTAACCCTTTCAGCGACTGCCGATATTTCGGCGGGAGAACACCTCGCCATTTTCAATGCAAACTTCAACGGACAGGCGACGTACATACAAATTTAAATACTTGCTTCTCGGACTGACGCAGGAAAGATAACACAGACACTGAACACTAATGCCACCAAAGATGACCAAAGTCAGAGCTATCGATAGTGAGACTACGAACTCGCAGGTGAGGCAGCATTAACTCTGTCCCCCTATTTTTTGACAAGGGAGAGAGCTGGATTCCAGACAGAGTTTAAACAGAAACTGTTGTGGCGTAACAAGACAGCTACGCCACACTGAAGTAGCCGAAAGGCACGCGTAATCTCACGTAGGCTAGATAGAGGTCTGAAACAGGATACGTAATGAATGGTAGCAAGAAAAGTACGTAGCTGCTATAATACTTAACTTTTAATCCTTCAGTTGAATACAGCATTCCTGGATGATACAAGTGAGACTCTATCTTAAAATGGTTAATGGCGCCTTGCTAGGTCGTAGCCATTGACTTAGCTGAAGGCTATTCTAACTATCTGCTCTGCTAATGAGCGAGGCTTCGTCAGTGTGCATCGCTAGCTACGTCGTCCGTACAACTGGGGCGAGTGCTAGTCCGTATCTCGAGACCTGCCTTGTGGTGGCGCTCGGTCTGCGATCACAAGTGGCGACACGCGGGTCCGACATGTACTAAAATGGACCGCGGCCGATTTAAACTACCACCTAGCAAGTGTGGTGTCTGGCGGTGACACCACAGAAACCGCCATCCCTGTTAACGAGATTGCTCGCTAATTTAATCTCAACTGCTTCCATAATAACACTGTCCCAATAGCTGGACGTGCATGCAAATATCTCGGTGTTGTTATACGACAGGGGGTGACCAGTATCGAAGGAATGTTCGGGAATAGCAGATCTACTTGGCTGCTGTAATCGTGTGTGCCGTTTACGCTCAGTGCATCGTTCCTCCACGATAGTTTGACCAGTATATACCATCCCTCAGCTACAAGGAATGCGATATACACCCTCCTTACGCAGACCAAGATCATCCTTAACAGAACTCAAAACCGCTCCAATTTTAGATGGAGGTCGGAAAACACATTTCACATCATATTTCCGTAAAATACGACCGATCTTGTTGGAAGTGTTTCCCACGTAAGGCTACCTCACCTGCGAGTTCCTAGTCTCACTATCGATAGCTCTGACTTTGGTCATCTTTGGTGGCATTAGCGTTCAGTGTGTGTGTTCTCTTTCCTGCTTCAGTCCGAGGACCGAGGTTTTAAATTTGCATGTACGCCGCCTGTCCGTTACAGTTTCCCTTGAAAATGGCGGGGTGTTCTCCCGCCGAAACATGGGCGGTCGCTGAACGTGTTACCTGGCTGAATTCCCGGAAGTTATTTGGAATGCTGCAAATGGTCTCCAAGTAGCCGAACACAACTATTTTCAGTCAACGATTGGTTCCGTTGTACCAGAGAACCTAGTTCGTTCCATGTAAACACAACCCACACCATTAGGGAGGCACACCAGCTTGCTGCGCAGTGTGTTGTTGACAACTTGGATCCACGACTTCGTGGGGTCTTTGCCACAATCAAACCTTAACATCATCTCTTACCAACTGAAATCGGGACTCGTCTGACCATACCACGGTTTTCCAGTCATCTAGGTTCTAACCGATGTGGTCACGAGCGCAGGAGAGGCGCTGGAGGCGGTGTCTGTGCTGTTAGCAGAGCCACTCGCGTCGGTCGTCTGCTGCCATAGACCATTAACGCCAAATTTCGGCCCACTTCCCTAACGGGTACGTTCGTCGCAAGTCCCACATCGACGTGTGCGCTTATTTCGCGCAATGTTGCTTGTCTGTGAGCACTGACAACTCTACGCGAACGCCGCAAGTGAAGGCCGTCGGCCATTGCGTTGTCTGTGGTGAGAGGCAATGCCTGAAATTTGGTATCCTCGGCACACTCTTGACATTGTAGATTCGGAATATTGAATTCCCTAACAATTTCGAAAATGCAATGTCCCATGCGTCTAGTTGCAACTAGCATTTCACGTTCAAAGTCTGTTACTTCCCGTGGCGCTGTCATAGTGAAGCATAGCACCTTCGCATCGCTCCTGTCACTTGTTAGGACGATATCGTTACAGGCATGAGTCATCGACAGATGTCACCAGCTGACATGGACCTGAGTTACAGAGCTGCACGTAGTTGTACTAGTAGGCGGCAGAGGTCAGCAGTTGACGGACAGTGCCAGCAGTCGTAGTCAAAACAATGTTGTAAACTTATGTTTGACTAATATTTAAGGTATTTGCATAATTATAATTGTTTATATGTGTAGAAATTAGCAGTGTGAGTGTATGAGTGAAGAAGAACAGAAGTAAATGAAAATTGTTTTGTTTATTCATGAAGTACCAGTTAAATTATACAGGGCATTTAATATAATTAAATGTGCAGTCAGTTTATGGTACTAATAAATCGTGAGTAGAACACAAATTAATCGGTAATTTTATATTTGATATTTTTCTAAATTTATTTATTTAGCAATTGCCATAGAAAGAAATGTTTTACTGTGATTGGTCATTGAAGTAAAGCGCGGGTTAGCGTCGGATAACACTGCATCCTGATTTGCTGTTTGTGATATCAGCCAATCAGAAAAATGCAGGCTCGCGCCAATCTATGCAGGAAACAAAGCCTTTGGTGTGATCTAACTGTCAGGGCTGAGGGTTCGAACTAGTAACATCTCACTGAAAGCAGCTCCGACGAAAGTACTGTAAAATCGCGGAAAAATGCTAATTACGAGTTCGCGAAATAGCACAAAGTGTATTTAAGTGAATGGTATAGTGGAAGTCGTGTGGAATTTCGGACGGAATATCAAAATTATTGCTTTTGACTGTTAGTTAAAACCGCGTGGCATGTTGTGCGATCTAAGACTGGAACAGGTATTACGTGTAGAGCAGAGTGCACAACATTTGAGCGAGCATTTTCATAACTAAACGACCCGGTGAACTCTATTAACTTCGGTAACGGGTGTAAATACCATAAGCTGGCTACGTGTGTGATTGTGGTGTGCGTGGGAGCTTTACATTGTGTAGACACTTAGTACGGACTTGGCAGTATTAACTGTGATCTTTATCGTAAAAATACACCTGAAAATTTACATTGCCAAGTTAAAACTTTCATTTCAGTACTAGCCACATCCCGTTTACCGGATAATTCTATGTATGTTGCGACCTGCAGTAGACAGTAGTGCTCTAGTATTTTCTACCACAGCTTTTAGCTAGACAAATGAACATTGATGGACACTGGCAGGGCGGTAAAAAGTAACGTGCCGCGCCGCAACAGTCACGTCGGAACCCGTATCACATGTATCAAGTGAGTACAAATGATAACTCCGCCAATGCACTTGTGTACACGATACTAGCGCCGTCTGTGTATGTGGGTATCGGTACCCATGACATCTTTCACCTGAGTGTACTCTTACAATGGTAAGCCTTTCTTTTTCGTGCTGTGTATGTACTGTTGTTTGCATCTCGTGTGCCTGCATAGTGACCGGAGCTCTACATAGAAGATTTCTTACTGCAGAGCTTCATAAAGTTTCACTGTCTCTTCAGTTTTCGTTCCAATGACTTCATGGTACTGTACGGAACGGCTCGTGAATGGAAGCAGTCAGCATCACCGCAGTTTATTAGCTCTGATCATGAATGAGTGAGTGGCTTCAGCTAAATCACGTTGAGCACTAGGAGAAAGTTGTTGGCTCTCTCCCTCGTCCAACAGAGGCAGTGTTGTTGATAATTCTTCCGGATTATATGTACGTGGTCCGTGGAATACTTCTATTCCTAACGTTTCGTCCAATACTACGTTGGACATCCTCAGGGGTATAGCTGGTTCTGTTGAGTCCTGCCGACTGGCAGGACTCAACAGGACCAGCCATACCCCTGAGGATGTCCAATGTAGTATTGGACGAAACGTTATCAACAACAGTACCATCCGGTCGTGAAAGCCTTCATTGTATCAACAGAGGCAGGTTATGGAGGGTGCTGTTTTCTTTTTTCTGTCGTCGTAGCCCGCAGCGCCGTGGATGGACTGCGGCCACTTGTTGCTGGGTGCGGTTAGAATTGCAAGGTCGGTTCTGGGCGGTTACGCCAGAGTGAGGTATCCGCTCGTGACAGGCAGTAAATCATTTATTATCGCCGGTGTCACTGGCTTAACGCGCTTTAGCGGCAACAGAGGCTTATGGTGAATGTAGCGACGAGTGTCCGGTGTAGCCAACTCGGTCTGCACCTCACCGCACTGCTGTCTCTGTATGCGATGATCCTCTGAGAGGTGCCACTCTTACAGGGAAACTAAGGCATTGGGAAGCAGAGCGTCCGTGTGCCAGCAGTTAAAGAAAGAAAAGAAAAGAAAATGAAGAAAAAAGAAGAATAAAAAAGAAGTAAAGAGAAGCAAAAAGATAGTATTGGTTAAAAACAGTGTTGGTGGCAATTTTATTTTATTTTTTTTCCAACTACGCGTTTCGCCTTATTCAGGCATCTTCAGGTTGATCTACACAGAAAGCAGAGAACAGATGTATCTAGTTAAGAATTGCGATTGCGTTGTGCAGACTTGGATAACCTAAAAGCGTGTATAAACAGAGCAAATACTGAAAGAGCAAGTACCTTAATTTAGTATTTCTTAAAACGATCCTTTAGAGAGTGTTGGCAAAGGGCATCGTCGAATACATCAGGCCAACATCGCCTTCGTTAAACTCAGTAAAAAATAGAAATATAAAATAGTAAAAACAGATAAGAAAATTTACCAGTGATCGGACAGATATGTAATCATACTGCCGAAACCTGATGATAAGGCCTTACCTTTTCTAGATGGACGCGAGTGACTCCAAGTTCTGCATAAGGCGTTCCCGTTTACAGGAGCGAGTAACAGAGTAAGATGGGGGCTCAGGTAGTAAGCATAATGCACCACAGCGTCGTGTGCTAGTACTGACGCCTAATACAGAATCACCTCAATTCGTGGCGCTGCCACGCAGCTGCTGGTGTATGTATCCAGTTTACGATCTCCCATTCTTACCAGCAGCTGTGTGGCAGTATTTGATCTGTTTATACATGCTTTTAGGTTATCCAAGTCTGCACAATGCGATCGCGATTCTTAAATAGATGCATTTGTTCTGTTTTCTGTGTAGATCAACCTGAAGATACCTAAATAAGGCGAAACGCGTAGTTGGGAAAAAAAACTAAAATTGCCACCAACACTGTTTTTAACCAATACTGTTAAGCACTGGTTTGCTGTATGCCACATATGGATTGTAAGTATTTCTAAGGAAAAAGATAGAACGAAAGAGGGGGAAAAGAAAAATAGAAATAGAAGAAGAAAAATATGAAAATACATTTAAAAAAGAATAAAGAAGGAAGAAAGAGAAGAAAAAGAGAGAGAAAAGGGAAAAGGAAGAAAGAAAGAGAGAACAACAGAAAAGAAGAAGAAGAAGAAAAATAAAAAAAAGAATAAAGAAACAAGAAAAAATCAGGTGAAACATAAAGAGAGATGTTTAAAGGAGAATAAAGAAGACAGAGAGAAGGAAAGGAAAAAGAAGTGCGGAAAAAAAGAAAACCTTGAAAGCAAAAAGAACTAAGTTTAAAAAAGAATAAAGAAAAAGAAGAGAGTGAAAGAAAGAAGGAAAAAGAAAGACAATAAGTGAAAAAGAGAAATAATGGAGGAAAAAGAGAAGAGAAAGAAAAAAAGGAAAAAGAACAGGTGAAACAAAGAGAAAGGGGGTCAGCGAGTCTGGCTGCTATGCAGAGAACGTTGGATGTTTTCGCTGTACTGCCTCTGGTTTATCCTCGGTGAGACAAGTGGAACGGGGGCCCCTCACCCTCGTGATGTCAGCTGAGGGGCTGCTTCAGTGAGAGGCGGCCAATGCGTGGTCTGCCGATCCGACAGCGGCCGGGGGAGCAGCCTGCTCACGTCACAACACATCCGAGGGGCGCCACAGGCGAGGGGTGACACGGCGGTCGGTCGCGCCCAGAACGCGGAGCTTTGCGTTTCCTTCAGCGCGCCAACGCAGTCCGTAGACGTACTCCAGTGGACTGCGGTTTACTCGACAGGACTCAAAACATTATCCGCACCAGCTTAACTGCTCTGTGTATTAGAGTAAAATACATAAAATTGAGCAGCAACTTCTTTACAACGAAAAAAAAATCGCAATACCAAGGAGCATGTGTGCGATGTAAATGGTCAGTAGCCGTGCTCTTCTACATCTGAAGGATGCCACTAAGGGAACGCAAACCGGGTAAGCTTTAAATACCCGCAGTAACGGACGTGGTGAGTTGATGTTAGTATAGAATCTCTTTAAGGGAGAGGGGGGGGGGGGGGGGGAGGGTAGGACGTCAAACGGGTGTTGACGGGCTCAGGCGAGGCGTAAAGCTTTGTGTCGTGTGCAGTCATCAAGAATACAAGGAGTGGGCCTTGGGCTCCGAAGGCCCATATCGATGATGTTTCGTTGAATGGTTCGCACGCTGACACTTGTTGATGGCCCAGCATTAAAATATGCAAGAATTTGCGGAAGACTTGCACTTCTGTCACACTGAATGATTCTCTTCAGTCGTCGTTGGTCCCGTTCTTGTAGGATCCTTTACTGGCAGCAGCGATAGCGGAGATTTGATGTTTTACCGGATTCCTGATATTCAGGGTACACTCGTGAAATGGTCATACGAGAAAATCCCCACTTCATCGCTACCTCGGAGATGTTGTGTCCCACCGCTCGTGCGCCGACTATAAACACCACGTTCAAACTCACTTAAATCTTGATAACCTGCCATTGTAGCAGCAGTAACCGATTTAACAACTGAGCCAGACAATTGTTGTCTTATACAGGCGTTGCCGACCGCAGCGCAAAATTCTGTCTGTTTACATGTATCTGAATACGCATGCCTATACCAGTTTCTCGGGCGCTTCAGTGTATTATAGTGACATTACCTGTTTATAAGAGATGCTGGATGCGGTGCCCATGGACATCCAGGCATCCCTGAGTTCGTGTGATAACGTTATCAGTAAAGTGTTGTAAGTATGCAGGTGTCATGCTGTTAATTTCTTTAGTAATATTCCATTCAGTATCACCAATTGTGCGCTGGTTGTCAGTATACACTTTGCTTTGTCAGGTTGCCCTCCATTCAGAGGCTGTTGCACGCAGTGACTGTCATATTGACTTGTAAATAATAGATTTCAGCTATCAGTCGTCCTTTTGAAATTTATTGGCAGATCTAGATTTCAGCTACCGAGCAACAGGCATTACATGCATTGATCAAAAATGATAGTGCATTGAGAATGGCTAGTTTCTAGCTGAAATCTAGATCTGCCAATAAATTTCAAAAGGACGACTGACAGCTGAAATCTATTATTTACTTTGCTTTGTGTTGTGCATGATAAAGACAAATCACACCATGTTAAGTCTGGGGACCTTGGTAGTCACAGGCCACTACTGAGAAGTCTGTATTCAGGGAACACGTTGGTGGTGTGCACCACACTCTGGTTGGATGTTGAGCGGTTACTCCATTTTCTTGGAATGTTGCACACTGCTTCTTTGCACCTGTTAACTGTGCATAAAAGATGAAACATCTCTTAGATATCTGACAGTGTTTAAGGAACAACTCAAAAGTACGGAGCCAGTAATGCACAAGCCGGAAAACGCAGACCAAACACCTGTTTTCTCTGAGTGAGGTGGTTATGTGGGTTGTCCTACAACCAGTATCTGCAATTCTGGGAGTTTACATGACCTGACAAATGAAACCAGGCCTCATCTGACATGAAGTGAAGTAAGGGGTCCAAGTAGCCGTTAGCAATCGACTTTAACAATCACTTACAGAAATCAACTCTCCTTTTTTTTCCTAATGCTCAAATTTTAGCTCTAGCGCCTCACTCACAGGACAGGCTTTTAATTTGATATCTTCTATTACTGAATGACACGGTGTAAGAGATGCACCAACCTGTTGCGGAAACCTCTTTACCAACTTGCCGTCTTCTCGTAACGTCCACGAGAATTCTGTCTTTTGTCTCATGGGTCCCTCACTGTCGATCCCCCATTTCCCTGCACGCTCTGACCGGATCCTACATATCTCAATTTCTTGTGAAGATTCCGAATAGTGCTGATAGTACGTCTGAAAATTTCTTTGCATTCCTTGTTGGAGCCTCTTTCCATGTAACCCTACACAATATCAGTTCATTGTTCCATTACAAACTGAACCAATTCTGTAACACCTCGACAATACGAGTTTCTCACAACAATTCACGCACGAGCAAGCAGCTGCACCCAGCTTTCCGATAAAATGCAGTGTAGCCAACGTTCAAGACAGTGTTACCACTTCACAAGCAACTCGACCAGAGATGATTAAATGGAACCTGAGGCGTACCGGTTTTATGTGGGACACTTTGCAGATTAAAATGTTAAACTTCATTCACTGAACGACCGTCGTAGAAAACATTAGCATTTGAGAGCAACCACACAACGTATGTACCAGTAACGCCATCTACGTTCTGTTCGTAGGAAACGATTATGCAGTGGGTTTACCGTTTAAGGCAATACATACACAAAGATAAGTAGCTGTAGGAAATGAAACGAAGTGGTATTACTTCGTATTGAGCCACAAGAGACCACCATTCCCTTATACCAAAGTAATCAGAATCTTCGGCGTAGCTCAGCCTGGACGTGTGAAACCAACAACTGCGAAAAAGTAATCGAAAAGCAAGTAGTTAGGTGCTGCCTCGGAAATGGCCACGGAGGATTAAGCTGAGCCGCAAAGAAATGATTGATGACGTCGGAGTCGCTGGGAACTTTGTCTCTAAAAAAAACTCTTGCCTCTGATGTAATCTTATCTCCGAAAGGCCTCGAGGATTTAGGCTGGATCGCGTATGTGGGATAATGGAACTGCTGAGCTGAAACTCTGTACAGCGAGAGATAAGCACCGGCAGCTGTGCGGCCCATTCCCAACACCCATCGTTATTCTTACCCGTTGTCGATAAATCAATGTCTGCAGGTCAATTAGAGAAATCATCGCCTGTTGTGTGACAGGTCTAGGTGAAACGTTTAATCCTGCGTAGCGGGCTGGAAAATTGGTGGACGGTAAAGAGAGTAAAATGAAATGTCTGATGGGCGTTTTTACTGCAGAGTACGTTCTGAAGTTTCGTTTGACCCCGACAGTCCCTCTGCGAGGCTCGAGGTCATTGAAGCAGTGAGAAGGGAGGAGAGGGCGACGACCAACACCAGCGTGCCGTTGGCTATGGGCCGTTACAGACCGGCACATGTTGTTGTTGTTGTGGTCTTCAGTCCTGAGACTGGTTTGATGCAGCTGTCCATGCTACTCCATCCTGTGCAAGCTTCTTCATCTCCCAGTACCTACTGCAGCCTACATCCTTCTGAATCTGCTTAGTGTATTCATCTCTTGGTCTCCCTCTACGATTTTTACCCTCCACGCTGCCCTCCAGTACTAAATTGGTGATCTCTTGATGCCTCAGAACATGTCCTACCAACCGATCCCTTCTTCTAGTCAAGTTGTGCCACAAACTCCTCCCCAATTCTATTCAATACCTCCTCATTAGTTATGTGATTTACCTATCTAATCTTCAGCATTCTTCTGTAGCACCACATTTCGAAAGCTTCTATTCTCTTCTTGTCCAAACTGTTTATCGCCCACGTTTCACTTCCATACATGGCTACACTCCATACAAATACTTTCAGAAACGACTTCTTACACTTAAATCTATACTCGATGTTAACAAATTTCTCTTCTTCAGAAACGCTTTCCTTGCCGTCGACAGTCTACATTTTATATCCTGTCTACTTCGACCATCATCAGTTATTTTGCTCCCCAAATAGCAAAACTCCTTTAATACTTTAAGTGTCTCATTTCCTGATCTAATTCCCTCGGTATCACCCAATTTAATTCGACTACATTCCATTATCCTCGTTTTGCTTTTATTGATGTTCATCTTATACCCTCCTTTCATGATACTGTCCATTCCGTTCAGCTGCTCTTCAAAGTGCTTTGCTGTCTCTGACTGAATTACAATGTCATCGGCAAACCTCGAAGTTTTTATATCTTCTCCATGGATTTTAATACCTACTCCGAACTTTCCTTTTGTTTCCTTTACTGCTTCCTCAATATACATATTGAATAGCGTCGGGGAGGGGCTACAACCCAGTCTCACTCCCTTCCCAACCACTGCTTCCCTTTCATGACCCTCGACTCTTATAACTGACATCTGCTTTCTGTACAAATTGTAAAAAGCCTTTCGCTCCCTGTATTTTACCCCTGCCACCTTCAGAATTTGAAAGAGAGTATTCCAGTCAACATTGTCAAAAGCTTTCTCTAAGTCTACAAATGCTAGAAACGTAGGTTTGCCTTTCCTTAACCTTTCTTCTAAGATAAGTCGTAAGGTCAGTATTGCCTCACGTGTTCCAATATTTCTACGGAATCCAAAAGAATGGTTCAAATGGCTCTGAGCACTATGGGACTTAACATCTACGGTCATCAGTCCCCTAGAACTGAGAACTACTTAAACCTTACTAACCTAAGGACATCACACAACACACAGTCATCACGAGGCAGAGAAAAGCGCTGACCCCGCCGGGCATCGAACCTTGGTACCCGGGCGTACGGAATCCAAACTGATCTCCGAGGTCAGCTTCTACCAGTTTTTCCATTCGCCTGTAAAGAATTCGCCTTAGTATTTTGCAGCTGTGACTTATTAAACTGATAGTTCGGTAATTTACACATTTGTCAGCACCTGCTTTCTTTGGGATTGAAATTACCATATTCTTTTTGAAGTCGACATATATGAGGATGGAAATACCCTGTGTACCACTGAAAGGAACCATCCCGGCATTTGGTTTGACCAGTTTACGAGCGCCAAGGAAGATCCTAACCGCAGAGGTCAGAGAGCAAGATTATGGAGCCAGCACGTGCGCTCACACAAAAGTTTCTGTTACCAGAATTGTTTAACAGATGACATGGAACAGAGAGTGATCAAAAATATTGAAATACCACGAGAAATGTATTATTCAACATAAATACAGAATCTACCCAAGTCTGCATGTTGGACTTTCGTATTTGGCCACGTACGGTAAATGTACAAAGGCGTCAGTACGTTGCATGTCTCAATCGTGGTCAGAACAATCTCCTGTGTAGTCGTGAGTGCACTGCACTGAGGTGACGAAAGTCGCGGGAGAGCGATGTACACATGTACAGATGGCGGTGGTACCGTGTGCATTGACGGAACTGTCATTTGTACTCAGGTTATTCGTGTGGAAAGGTTTGCAACGATTGTGGACGCACGACGGGAATTACAGCTTTGTGCCATGACCTGATCAGATGACTCCCCACTTGGGAAAAGCTGATAATGGTAGGGTGAGACTGTGGCTAGACCCAACGAAGCCATGGACCCAAGTTGTAGACAAGACACTTGGAGCTAGATGCACCGGACATTCCATTTCGGAAATCGTTAGGGAATTCAGTATTCAGAAATCCACAGTGTCAAGAGTGTGTCGAGAAGATCACATTTCACGCATTACCTCTCACCACGGAGAACAGGGAGATGGTGGGTCTCCACTTAACGACCGAGAGCAGCGGCATTTGTGTAGAGTTGTCAGTGCTAACAGACAAGCAACACCGCATGAAATAAGCTCAAAAATCAATGTGGGACGTACGCCGAACGTATCCGTTAGGTCAGTGAAGCGAAATTTGGCGTTAATGGGCTACGGCAGCAAGCGACAGATGCTAGTTCTTTTGCTGACAGCACGGGCTCTTGACAATATCGACTGGAGCCTGGACGACTGGAAAATGTGGCACGATCAAATGATTCCCGATTTCAGTTGGTAAGAGTTGGAGGTAACGTTCGAGTGTGGCATAAACCCCACGAAGCTATGCACCCTAGTTGTCAACAAGGGACTATGCAACCTAGTTATGGTTCTATTATGGTATGGGCTGTTTTTATATAGAATGTACTGGATCCTCTGGACGTTCGGCCACTTGGACACCTTTGGCAGCCATTCATGGATTTCATAAGTGCTTCTGGATAGCATTGAGAGGTCCGCTTACTACAGGGAAAACTACTTGAGACCAAATCCTGGAAAAACACAGTCTTGCGCTTTCCATCTGAAAAACCGGGAGGCAGCTAGAGCCCTCAAAATCACCTGGGAGGAAACATAACTAGAACGTTGTACGTACCCCAAATACCTAGGGGTCACCTTTGACCGTGTATTGACGTATAAGAGGTACTGCCTAAATACCAAGCAAAAAGTGGCAGCCAGGAGCAATATCATCAGAAAGTTAACAGGCCCAACGTGGGGAGCACACGTCAACACTGTGAGAACGTCTTCCCTTGCATTGTGTTACTCTGCCGGAGAATACGCAAGCCAAGTGTGGTTCAATTCTTGCCATGCCAAAACAGTAGGTGTCGTTCTTAATGACACTTGTCGTATCGTCACCGGGTGCCTGAAGCCTACTCCCCTGGATAAACTGTACAGCCTCGCGGGAATTGCATCCCTCGACATACGCCGAGAGGTAGCAGCAAAAAGTGAGAAGAGAAACTTCTGAAGCTGTGGCTATCAACCAGCAAACCCACAACTAAAATCCAGAAAGAGCTTCCTCAGATCTACCGAGGCTCTAGTTGGGGCGCCACAGCAATGCCGAATCGAACTATGGCGTGGAAGGCCTACATCTACATCTACATGATTACTCTGCAATTCACATTTAAGTGCTTGGCAGAGGGTTCATCGAACCACAATCGTACTATCTCTCTACCATTCCACTCCCGAACAGCGCGCGGGAAAAACGAACACCTAAACCTTTCTGTTCGAGTTCTGATTTCCCTTATTTTATTTTGATGATCATTCCTACCTATGTAGGTTGGGCTCAACAAAATATTTTCGCATTCGGAAAAGAAAGTTGGTGACTGAAATTTCGTAAATAGATCTCGCCGCGACGAAAAACGTCTTTGCTTTAATGACTTCCATCCCAGCTCGCGTATCATATCTGCCACACTCTCTCCCCTATTACGTGATAATACAAAACGAGCTGCCCTTTTTTGCACCCTTTTGATGTCCTCGGTCAATCCCACCTGGTAAGGATCCCACACCACGCAGCAATATTCTAACAGAGGACGAACGAGTGTAGTGTAAGCTGTCTCTTTAGTGGACTTGTTGCCTACCAGTACTGTGGGATGGATTACACCAAGCGAAAGACTACCACCTGGCTACACAGAGAATTGGAGTACATGGAGATCCCTCAACAGAGTACGCTCGGGTGTCACGAAATGTAAGAGCAGTGTGACTAAATGTGGTTTCCCAGAGGAGCCGCCACTCTGTGAGTGTGGAGCAACGCAGACGACCTTCCACGTGCTCCAGTGTACCCAATGTCCAGCAACATGCACAACAGAAGACCTGCTACATGCAGCCCCAAATGCAATAGAGGTCGCTAACTTGTGGGCCGCAAAAGTGTAAATAATTGTCTACTAAATACATATACACACGACATGTAAATATTGTACATTACTTTATACATAGTAAATGCTTCTGACACGAAAAATATGCATTTCATGTTCCCAAACAGCGATGGAATTTGTGGATGACAATGTGGCGTGTCACAGGGCCAAAATTGCTTGGGACTGGTTTGAAGAGATTCTGGACAGTTCGAGCGCATGATTTGGGCCATCGCTCTACATGAACCCTTCGAACATTTATGGGACATAACCTAGAGGTCAGTTCGTATACAAAATCCTGCACCGGCAACATTTTCGCAATTATTGACGGATATAGAGCTGGCATGGTTTAGTATTTCTGTGGGGAACTTCCAACGACTTGTTGACTCCATCACACATCGATTTGCTGCACTACACTGGCGAAAGAGGATACGATATGATATTACGAGGTATCCCATGACTTTTGTCATCACGCTGTATGTCGTACTTAAGTAATTCGAATATGGACAACATGTAGGTGCTTGTATGCTGCCTGCTTCCCTATCCAGGAGAGCCAAAGTGTTTTGTGTTTCAAAAGGCTCTGTGTCGAAGATTTATGCTGTAGACAGGGAATGCAGAACAACATTATTCGCTAAGGTACAACGCGGACGACAGTTTCTGCTGAAAGACGGTCATTAAAATGGAATGTTACGAAAAGTAAGAGGAAAACAGCTGCAGAACAGAATGTCACAGCCTAGCAGGATTAGCCGAGCGGTCTAAGGCGCTGCAGTCATGGACTGTACGGCTGGTCCCGGCAGAGGTTCAAGTCCTCCATCGGGCATGGGTGTGTGTGTTTGTCCTTAGGATAATTTAGGTTAAGTAATGTGTAAGCTTAGGGACTAATTACCTTAGCAGTTAAGTCCCATAAGATTTCACACACATTTGAACATTTTGAACAGAATGTCGCACTCACAAACCCTGTCAGATCAAAATATCACGAAGGGAGTTCCATAAGCAGAGAACTGCAGGGCGAGCTGGAATATGGAAATCAATCATCAGTGACGCAAATGCCCATAACAGCAAAATGTGGCGCAAAAGCCACAAAACCTGGACCATGGAGCAATGGAGGAAATTCATTTGCACGGATGAGTCTTGTTTATACAGTTTGCAAGTTTCGGCTGTTTTTTACCTCTGGCATAAGTCGTCCTCAGACTACGATGCAGACTGTGCTGGTGTAAGCTGGCGCCAGCAGACTATGCGGCATAGTGGTTGCGAGAAGATCGCTAGACGTCAACGACAGACTCGCAGGAAACGCGCCGCCAACGCCCTCTCGGCCGCTAGTATTTAGATCGCCATTGCAGACTGGAGGGCCAGTCTGTTGCACCGAGTGAGTTATAGTCTGTCACCGAGAGTGTCCCCGAGGAATGAGTCGCAGCCCAGTTGGAGACAGCGCATAGCGACCAGAATAATGTACACGGCAGACTTTGTACTTCAAACGGCAGTGAGGGTAACGTGGACTATTGGAGAGGGCTTGTACCACACAACAAGTAGCTAAAGTTAAGTAGATTTCTTATTCTTGGGAATAAAGAACCCAGTTAATATACGAGGTGCAACAATAAAGTAATGAGACTGATGTGGAAAAAAAATGGTGCTTACCGTTTTATTCAAGTTTAGTGATGTCTAGTTCAAAGTAGTTCCCTTCTGATTGCACACACTTTTTCCAGCGCTTCTGCCATTGATGGTAACAGTTCTGGAACTCATCTTCTGTAATATCCTTCAAGACCCTCGTCATAGCTTTTTGGACATTTTGTGTTGTTTGAAAATGATATCCATTGATCGCCATTTTGACTCTTAGAAATAGAAAAAAGTCGCACGGAGCGATGTCTGGTGAATAAGGTGGCTGTGGTAGTACTGAAATTTGTTTTGAGTTTTAAAAAATGTGAAGTAGCAGGTATGATAATACCGAGAAATTTAACATCAGAATTGGGGATCACGAAGTAGGCGAACTTCGGATTCGAATGGCTCTGAGCACTATGGGACTTAACATCTGAGGTTATCAGTCCCCTAGAACTAGGGGACTAACCTAAGGACTTCACACACATCCATGCCCGAGGCAGGATTCGAACCTGCGACTGTAGCGGTCGCGCAGTTCCAGACTGAACCGCCTAGAACCGCTCGGCCACATCGGCCGCCTTTTGAGTTTAAAAATTTCTCTACTGGCAGAGCAGTATGGGATGGTGCATTATCGTGGTGCAGAATGCAGTTATCAGCAATGTTGGCACGGGCACGAAGAACTCTTTTCATGAAGTCTTTCTAAAATTTCTTTGTAGTAATATTGATTAACTGTTTGTCCAGGAGGCACCCACTCTTTACGAACAATTCCTTTGGAATCGAAGAAGCACACAAGCATGCATTTCACTTTTGACTTTGACATGCGAGCTTTCTTTGGTCTGGGTGATCCCTTTGAGCACCATTGCCAGCTATGGTGTTTTGTCTCTGGATCGTTCTGAAAAGAACAACTTTCATCACCAGTGCTAACACACCTCAACAATTCTGAATTGATTTCCGTTTGCTCTAACAGCGGCTGTCACATTTTTTCGTGTTTCTCGCTGTTGCGGTGTAAGATTTTTGGAGCCCATTGTTTGCACAAATCTTTCTCATACCAAGATCTTCAGTTATTATTAGACGAACCGTTTCTCGATTGATGTTCAGTTCTTCTGCAATCATTTTCACGGATAACCTTCGATCAGATCGTACGAGTTCTCGCACTCTGGCCAAGTTGACATCCGTCCGCGAGGTTGATGATCGTCCAGTGCGGTCTTCATCTTTAGTATTCGTTCTGCCTTCACTAAACATTTTATGCCAACTAAAAGCTTGAGCTCTTGACATAACCTCCTCCCCAAAAGCCTTCTGAAGCTTACCGTAAGTTGACGTCGCGTTTTCACCCAATTTAACGCAAAAAGAAATGGCGTACCATGGCGGTTCCATTTCCGTGACGAGAGACACAAACCCATGTTAACTTACTACAGCACAACTCACGACTGAGCAGTTGCATCGATGTGCCACTTGTACTAGAAGCAGGTTATATACCAAGGTCAAAGATATTGTGCCTACGCAAGCCTACAGGGTAGCCACATCTTGCAAAGAAAATCAGTCTCATTACTTTATTGTTGCACCTCGTATGCGTACAGTTTGTGTAACAGAAATAGGATACTGGCCACCAAACAAAATGCTCTCCTTGCTTCCCATGGTACAAGAGACAACGATAACATAAAACAGATTGCTTGTATGGAGTTCAGTGATGATTTAGGCAGACGTATTGTGGTATGCCACGGGCTCCACAGTCACACTGCAAGGCCGCGTTGCTGGAAAGGATTATGCGACTAATTTGAGTGATCAGATGCATCCCACGCGATGCTGCGATCTAAGAGGACAGGGCCCCTATTGCTGCAGCTCGCATCATCTGTGGTTTTCGAGTACGAGGAATGAATTTCCGCATCTCAGTATTTGTGGCCTACTCTGCAGAGAAGACAGCACGGTCGCTACCTAGCTCCATCGTCGTTATCTAGAATTGTCACTATTTTGCAGGGAGAACAAGATTCCTTTGAAACCATACACGACCTGCATTTATCCATTCCGAAATCACTAGAAGCTGTTTCGTATGCTAAAAGTTTTCCTATACCCTACTTTGTCACAGTGATGTGTTTTTGGTGATTCCATACTCCAGTAGCTTCTGTGAATTGCTGTCTCAGGCATAATCTCGGAATACTTAGACAATATTTTATCTGCTACTGTAACTTTGTTTTCATACGACTATTCAGAAGGAAGAAATACATAAATGTGACGCTCCACTTAAGATATTAAGTAGATAAAATCAAATTACCAGATTACTTAAGTACCAGTCGACAAAATCTTAATTACAACACAATAGCCTTCTCCAATGGGAAAATAATTCTTCGATTGCAACATGGGATGCGACAGAGTGTACAGATAAATATCTCGTACTACGTTCTCGGCGCGATATGCATCTTACACGCCGCATTCCTGATACGGGCAGCTAAACAACAGATGGGTGTCCCAGGTGACATACGTCACCCCCTCCTTCAGGGATCTTGTGGCGCTCGGCCCACTCTGTTCGCCTAAGAAATCGAGAGCGGTGCAGACAAAGACGCCCTCGCAGGGCGCCGTGTCCCTCGACTTCCGGAAGCCATTCGACACGATGCAGATGGCAGGAAATAATCAGATGTAAAAGTAACACCAAGAATTCACACGGGAGTGTTGCTGTTGTTGTGGTCTTCAGTCCTGAGACTGGTCTGATGCAGCTCTCCATGCTACTCTATCCTGTGCAAAGTGTATTCATCTCTTGGTCTCCCTCTACAATTTTTACCCTCCACGCTGCCCTCCAATATTAAACTGGTAATCCCTTGATGCCTCAGAACATGTCCTACCAACCGGTCCCTACTAGTTACGTTGTGCCCTCCCCAATTCTATTCAATACCTACGCATTAGTTATATGATCTACCCATCTAATCTTCAGCATTCTTCTGTAGCACCACATTTCGAAAGCTTCTATTCTCTTCTTGTCTAAACTATTTATCGTCCATGTTTCACTTCCATACAAATACTTTCAGAAACGACTTCCTGACACTTAAATCTATACTCGATGTTAACAAATTTCTCTTCTTCAGAAACGCTTTCCTTGCCATTGCCAGTCTACATTTTATATCCTCTCTACTTGCTCCCCAAATAGCAAAACTCGTTTACTACTTTAAGCGCCTCATTTCCTAATCTAATTCCCACAGCATCACCCGATTTAATTCGACTACATTCCATTATCCTCGTTTTGCTTTTGTTGATGTTCATCTTACATCTTCCTTTCAAGACACTGTCCATTCCGTTCAACTGCTCTTCCAAGTCCTTTGCTGTCTCTGACAGAATTACAATGCCAGCGGCGAACGTCAAAGTTTTTGTTTCTTCTCCATGGATTTTTATTCCAGCTCCAAATTTTTCTTTTGTTTCCTTTACTGCTTGCTCAATATACAGATTGAATAACATTGGGGAGAGGCTACAGCCCTGTCTCACTCCCTTTCCAACCACTGCTTCCCTTTCATGCCCCTCGACTCTAGTAACTTCCATCTGGTTTCTGTACAAATTGTAAATAGCCTCTCGCTCTCTGTATTTTACCCCTGCCACCTTCAGGATTTGAAAGAGAGTATTCCAGTCAACATTGTCAAAAGCTTTCTCTAAGTTTACAAATGCTGGAAACGTAGGATTGCCTTACCTTAATCTATTTTCTAAGATAAGTCGTAGGGTCAGTATTGCCTCACGTGTTCCAACATTTCTACGGAATCCAAACTCATCTTCCCCGAGGTCAGCTTCTACCAGTTTTTCTATTCGTCTGTAGAGAATACGCGTTAGTATTTTGCAGCTGTGACTTTTGTTTTGATAGCTCGGTAATTTTCACATCTGTCAACACCTGCTTTCTTTGGGATTGGAATTATTACATTCTTCTTGAAGTCTGAGGGTATTTCGCCTGTCTCATACATCTTGCTCACCAGACGGTAGAGTTTTGTCAGGACTGGCTCTCCCAAGGCTGTGAGTAGTTCTAATGGAATGTTGTCTACTCCCGGGGCCTTGTTTCGACTCAGGGCTTTCAGTGCTCTGTCAAACTCTTCACGCAGTATCGTATCTCCCATTTCATCTTCATCTACCTCCTCTTCCATTTCCATAATATTGTCCTCAAGAATAGCGCCCCTGTATAGACCCTCGGTATACTCCTTCCATCTTTTTGCTTTCCCTTCTTTGTTTAGAACTGGGTTTCCATCTGAGCTCTTGATGTTCATACAAGTGGTTCTCTTTTCTTCAAAGGTCTCTTTAATTTTCCTGTAGGCAGTATCTATCTTACCCCTAGTTACATAAGCCTCTACATCCTTACATTTGTCCTTTAGCCCTCCCTGCTTAGCCATTTTGCACTACCTGTCGATCTCATTTTTGAAACGTTTTTATTCCTTTTTGCCTGCTTCATTTACTGCATTTTTATATTTTCTCCTTTCATCAATTAAATTCAGTATTTCTTCTGTTACCCAAGGATTTCTACTAGCCCTCGTCTTTTTACCTACTTGATCCTCTGCAGCCTTCACTACTTCATTCCTCAAAGCTACCCATTCTTCTTCTACTGAATAACTTTCCCCCATTCCTGTCAATTGTTCCCTTATGCTCTCCCTGAAACTTTGTACAACCTCTGGTTTAGTCAGTTTATCCAGGTCCCATCTCCTTAAATTCCCACCTTTTTGCAGTTTCTTCAGTTTTAATCTACAGTTTATAACCAATAGATTGTGGTCAGAGTCCACATCTGCCCCTGGGAATGTCTTACAATTTAAAATCTGGTTCCTAAATCTCTGTGTTACCATTATATAATCTATCTGAAACCTTTTAGTATCTCCAGGGTTCTTCCATGTATACAACCTTCTTTCATGATTCTTGAACCAAGTTTTAGCTATGATTAAGTCATGCTCTGTGCAAAATTCTACAAGGCGGCTTCCTCTTTAATTTCTTAGCCCCAATGCATAGTCACCTACTATGTTTCCTTCTCTTCCTTTTCCTACTGTCGAATTCCAGTCACCCATGACTATTAAATTTTCATCTCCCTTCACTACCTGAATAATTTCTTTTATCTCATCACACATTTCATCAATTTCTTCATAATCTGCAGAGCTAGTTGGCATATAAACTTGTAAGACTGTAGTAGGCATGGGCTTCGTGTCTATCTTGGTCACAATAATGCGTTCACTATGCTGTTTGTAGTAGCTTACCCGCACTCATATTTTTTTTTTTTTCATAATTAAACCTACTCCTGCATTACCCCTATTTGATTTTGTATTTATAACCCTGTATTCACCTTACCAAAAGTATTGTTCCTCCTGTCACCGAACTTCACTAATTCCCACTATATCTAACTTTAACCTATCCATTTCCCTTTTTAAATTTTCTAACCTACCTGCCCGATTAAGGGATCTGACATTCCACGCTCCGATCTCCTGATAACGACGTCGTCTTGAGTAGTCCCCGCCCGGCGATGCGAATGGGGTACTATTTTACCTCCGGAATATTTTAACCAAGAGGACGCCATCATCATTTAATCATACAGTAAAGCTGCATGCCCTCGGGAAAAATTACGGCTGTAGTTTCCCCTTGCTTTCAGCCGTTCGCAGTACCAAAACAGTAAGGCCGTCTTGGTTGGTGTTACAGGCCCAGATCAGTCAATCATCCAGACTGTTGCCCCTGCAACTACTGAAGAGGCTGCTGCCCCTCTTCAGGAACCACACGTTTGTCTGGCCTCTCAACAGATATCCCTCCATTGTGGTTGCACCTACGGTACGGCTATGTGTATCGTTGAGGCACGCAAGCTTCCCCATCAACGGCAAAATCCATGGTTCATGGGGGGGGATCGAAAATATATTACTGTGATTTCAATTAGAGAGGCTCCCAAGCACCAGTAATGTCAAACTATGTTAATGCGCTTAATTTATTATTGAAACGTATTTCGCAATGACAACAATCATCGTTCTGTTTACGATGTTCTAGTTAACTGCTTGCATGGAATCGTTTACTTCGATAACACTAAAGGGTTACTTTAGGAAAACAGAACGCAAGTTTTTCGTGAAAGTGCACTTTTTTATGTCTTGCGATCGTCATTTTGCTCATATTGAGAAACAAGAAGCTAACTGAGTGTGTGAATTTCCGGAAGATTTAGTTAGCCTACGCACACAATAACATTCACAGTGACTGTTAACAAAGAACGAGATTTTCAAAGGCTAAAGTCGGCTGCTGAAATAATATGAAGTACACTAATGTGCATACTTCAAAAGCACAGTGGGTCAGACCGACTGCTGAGCAGCTAGGGGTACTGCAAGTTCGGTCAACTTTGAATGCAACGGAAGAGTTCAAGGAACATTACATCCTGAAGTGGAACGTAAAGCCATCTGATTTTCAACAGGCACAGCTGGAAACACTACGCAATAAACCTAGGTTGCCTGAAGGAAAGAGAAGGGATTTAGGTAAAATGTTTCCATTTGAAAAGGGGGAAAACAAATGGTTTTACGTTACCAGTACTTTGTGAAATGAGTGAAAATGAATGTGATGGCATTTATGTCGTTATTTTCTTCAGATTTTGCATAATTTTGTTCTTAAATCTACTGACCTAGAATAAAAACGCATAAATCACCCGAAACCTGTGTAGTTTTTGTGTTCGTGTAGCTATCCCCAACTTCTGCACATTTCTCTAAATGAGATTTCTGGCACTTGAGCGAGTCTCTACTTACATGCCACAAATATCTGACACATTAACTCGTTTCTAAAGTGACGAGGCATATGAAGCTGTTTTGGACACGAAAGTTCGACTCTTCAAGGAATCAGTGGTTTAGTGATTACAATCTAACCGAGTTAGCTGATACACATCAAATTTATATGGAGGTACTATGCAGCAATCGAGCATCGAGACGCCTGTTTTCCAGGAAGGAGGTTCCCAAACCACGTCCATGTCAGAGACTTTACGGCCGCCTCACTGAAACAGAATCCCTCAGACTACACCCAGGGGAAACTGGTGAATCTCGCAGCGCCCGTAGTGTCCAATTTGAGGAAGCTGTGTTGCAGCCAACTGAGGGGAAACCCAACACCGGCACACGATCCACAGCTGTGGGACTCAGTACCTGCAAGGCCAGTGTGTGGGAAGTCTTGCACAATGCGAGCATGTAGCCATTCAAGATCAGAAGGTACAACACCTGTCAGCCCGTTGAATTTTGCCAGTAGTATCTGTTCCAAAATTTAAGCAAACCTGACTTCCATATACAGGGTGTTTCAAAAATGACCGGTATATTTGAAACGGCAATAGAAACTAAACGAGCAGCGATAGAAATACACCGTTTGTTGCAATATGCTTGGGACAACAGTACATTTTCAGGCGGACAAACTTTCGAAATTACAGTAGTTACAATTTTCAACAACAGATGGCGCTGCAAGTGATGTGAAAGATATAGAAGACAACGCAGTCTGTGGGTGTGCCATTCTGTACGTCGTCTTTCTGCTGTAAGCGTGTGCTGTTCACAACGTGCAAGTGTGCTGTGGACAACATGGTTTATTCCTTAGAACAGAGGATTTTTCTGGTGTTGGAATTCCACCGCCTAGAACACAGTGTTGTTGCAACAAGACGAAGTTTTCAACGGAGGTTTAATGTAACCAAAGGACCGAAAAGCGATACAATAAAGGATCTGTTTGAAACATTTCAATGGACTGGGAACGAGACGGATGAACGTGCTGGTAAGGTAGGGTGACCGCGTACGGCAACCACAGAGGGCAACGCGCAGCTAGTGCAGCAGGTAATCCAACAGCGGCCTCGGGTTTCCGTTCGCCGTGTTGCAGCTGCGGTCCAAATGACGCCAACGTCCACGTATCGTCTCATGCGCCAGAGTTTACACCTCTATCCATACAAAATTCAAATGCGGCAACCCCTCAGCGCCGCTACCATTGCTGCACGAGAGACATTCGCTAACGATATAGCGCACAGGATTGATGACGGCGATATGCATGTGGGGAGCATTTGGTTTACTGACGAAGCTTATTTTTACCTGGACGGCTTCGTCAATAAACAGAACTGGCGCATATGGGGAACCGAAAAGCCCCATGTTGCAGTCCCATCGTCCCTGCATCCTCAAAAAGTACTGGTCTGGGCCACCATTTCTTCCAAAGGAATCATTGGCCCATTTTTCAGATCCGAAACGATTACTGCATCACGCTATCTGGACATTCTTCGTGAATTTGTGGCGGCACAAACTGCCTTAGACGACACTGCGAACACCTCGTGGTTTATGCAAGATGGTGCCCGGCCACATCGCACGGCCGACGTCTTTAATTTCCTGAATGAATATTTCGATGATCGTGTGATTGCTTTGGGCTATCCGAAACATACAGGAGGCGGCGTGGATTGGCCTCCCTATTCGCCAGACATGAACCCCTGTGACTTCTTTCTGTGGGGACACTTGAAAGACCAGGTGTACCGCCAGAATCCAGAAACAATTGAACAGCTGAAGCAGTACATCTCATCTGCATGTGAAGCCATTCCGCCAGACACGTTGTCAAAGGTTTCGGGTAATTTCATTCAGAGACTACGCCATATTATTGCTACGCATGGTGGACGTGTGGAAAATATCGTACTATAGAGTTTCCCAGACCGCAGCGCCATCTGTTGTTGACAATTGTAACTACTGTAATTTCGAAAGTTGGTCTGCCTGAAAATGTACTGTTGTCCCAAGCATATTGCAGCAAACGGTGTATTTCTATCGCTGCTCGTTTAGTTTTTATTACCGTTTCAAATATACCGGTCATTTTTGAAACACCCTGTATGTATTATTTTTGTACACTCACGAGGCTGCCGCTGTACAAGGTTAAGGATACAGTAGCCGTACCTCGAAGTTGTATACCCTAAGGCAACTCGTACGTTCCACCATCAACAGAGATTCGCGATAAATGTGTGTGCTGGTGTTGTTCACAACCTTCTGATTTGGCCGTGTCCTACTAACATACTCGGTGAAGGAAATTACGGTGTCCTTAATGTGTAAATTACCACCGGAAACGTAAGATAACCTCCCACTGGCAGTCGGGTAACGATCCTGCGTCCAGGTTTTCGTTGCTGTTAGACAACATATAGACAGTGTTTTGCCCAGTTGTTGGATTGAGGGGGTTAGGCCAGTACCGCATCCACCGCTTTCTCTCGACCTGACTGCTACAATTTCTTTTTGTGGTGGGAAATGAAGCGTTTGGTGCGCGAGACATTGACAGGCATTCCAAAAGGAGCTGGCCGCTCATCCGGCTGAAGCTGCCGCCATTATTCTTGAGACACCTGCTTGCTCTTTGCGTGCTATACTATCATTAGTACTCACATCCCAGTTGTGCATTAATGTAAACAGAGGGCATTTTCAGCGGCATCTGTAAACAGTATTCACCACAAGGCAGTATGAACACGGCCTCTGAACATAACAAATGTCAAAACCTTCAGGGACTCGCAGCAGGGAAACTGTTCACCTGTGACATTTGTGTCACACAAAAAAGTGTTTCTTTTTACCTTCTCTAATAACTCTACATATCTGTACATGTAGATTTTTTTACAACTTGTATGTTGTGTACATGGAGTTAGAACGCATAACTCGTTGAAGAAGCCCCTACTAGATTAAAGAACACGCAGTATTCTCACAGCTCGCTTTACAATCACCACTTACTTCGTGAATGGAGCTAACCCAGAAAGGTCTACCATACCACCTTAATGAGTGCAAATACAGAACATGTGGTAATATGTTCATCTGTTTTGCTTCCAAAAGAAGAAAATTATGCAAATAGAAAAAGTTGTCGTTCTTAAGAGTTTAAGAAGCTGAACAATATAGTTCGTCGTGTACGGATTTCGATCGATACGTACAGGCAAAAATTTAGACAATTCTGTGATATCACTGGCTGTTTAATGTGCCACATTATTCGTTGGCGATATTCTGTTGGCTGTACACTTCCAAAAATATCAAGAATTTATTCTGTTCATCACACAAACCACATTCTTTACAGCACCTCTGTCATCAGATAAAGGTATCAATATACTTGGTGTACGTTAAGGGAAAGTTCGTTGATATGCAGGGTGCTTCAAAAGCAGCTATACACGGTTCGTAAGTGTAATGCGTGCATCAAAATGAGAATAAATTTCTAAATTAAGTTTTGTCTAAAACTGTTTATTTCAGAGTTATGCAACAGAAACGACACACAACTGATTGTTTTCGGAAAGAAACGACGCGAATGGGCCCGAAATTCAACAAAGCTACGTACTGTATGTGTACCCCAGAACATGTTCAAAATGATATCCGTGTTGACGAAAACAGTGACGTACTCCATTTGCTAGCGCCCTCGGAATATCTCAGCCTCGGTTCATCTCATTCGGCACAGTTGCACTGCTATTTTCGTTTGGGTGCTGTAGTTGTGCTACATTATCGATTCCGACAACATACACGAGCTCTTCGAGACATCCCCGAAGATAGAAGTCCAGCGGGCAAAGATCCGGATATATGGTGGGCTAAGCAACTGGCCAGGCACCACCTGTCCACTTACAGGGATAGATAATTTCTTGCCTCCAGACTGCACTGTACAAGGGGCACCGCCGACAAAGAGACATGAGCCGATATGCAGGCAAACACGACACGCGAAAAGCTTGTACTGGCCCATCATGTATAGCCTGCCACAAATGACATTGAGCAGCATAGCTCGGAAATAAAACAGTGTCAGACAAAACTTTGTTTAACATTTAACTCTTATTTTGATCCGTATATTTCATCCACGAAGAGTGAACAGTTACTTCTGAATCAGCCTGTATGTAAGTACAAGAAATGGATCCAAAATTGAACCCTGTGGCACTGCATTGTCTCTCTCCCTCTTTTTTTTTTTTTTTTAACACCATTCGTTAGAGTTTTTCTTGATTTTCAGCGTCGTTTGAATAATAAGGTAACAATTTCTTTGCATTCCTTTCTCCAAATATGATGGAAATCAGTTGTTTGTAACAACTTTAAATATACAAAATTACCTTCATTTCGAAAGCTGTAGCTACACAATCAAATCCTTTTGGAAGATCGAGAGGTAAAATAAAATTCCAGCTGGTGCTATTTTGGTGTTCAAAGACTGCCATATTTTCTGAATAAATGTTTCAATAGCGTCTGCGTAAATGCGTGGCAATGGCAGTTACCGGAGTTTCTTCTCGGGTTCTAGTGCCCTTAGACGCGCCCCGCGACCATTAACTAGGGTGCGGCAACTTACCTGCGTGCAGTCGGATCATGGCGACGAACCGTCCGTTGCGGCTGTGCTCTGCAGACCCTCGGGACGAGGGATCAGCGCTGGCCATCCCTTTTATGTGATCGATCGCGCCTATCAAGCGATACACGAAGATTAAGCGGCTATCGGCAGCCACGTTCCGTCTCATCGCCTGATCAGAGTCGCTGATAACGCTTCGGCACTGTCTGTATTCGTTAATCTGTTAATAAAGGAAATAAATTTCCTGCACGTGTACGCCATCAAAGGTGAATATTTCGTGAACGAAACCGTCTAGACCGCTTAGTAAAATTTCTCTCTGTTTTGCGTCGTTTCAGCTATTTCCATCATCAGGTGAAAACTTCGAACATTTAGAACAAGCTTCAGCGTCAACATCGATAACAGATAGTAGTTTGGTTTGGTGATGTACGGGGTGTTTCCGTAAGAGAGTGCGAAAATGTAACAGGACACAGAGAATGCTCCGCTGAACAATTTGAGGTACGGAACCTTAGGTCGGAGAAGCCAGCTGAAGGAGATAAGGAAGTAAACTTGTCTACCGCTTTGCCTAGCGTTACAATTTTCCAGTATATTTACAACTAAGATGCGTACAAAAATGAGATTTTCACTCTGAAGCGGATGTGCGCTGATACGAAAACTTCCTGGCGGATTAAAACTGTGTGCTGGACCGAGACTCGAATTCGGGACGTTTGCTTTTCTCGGGCAAGTGCTCTACCAACTGAGCTACCCGAGCACGGCTCAAGACCCGTCCTCACAGCTTCACTTCTGCCAGTACCTCGTCTCCTACCTTCCAAACTTCACAGAAGCTCTCCTGCGAACCTTGCAGAACTAGCACTCCTGGAAGAAAGGATCTTGCGGATACATGGCTTAGCCACAGCCTGGGGGATGTTTCCAGAATGAAATTTTCAGTCGGCAGGTCCCGAATTCGAGTCTCGGTCCGGCATACAGTTTTAATCTGCCAGGAAGTTTCACATCAGCGCGCACTCCGCTGCAGAGTGAAAATGTCATTCTGGAAATATCCCCCAGGCTGTGAGGACGGGTGGTGAGTCGTGCTTGGGTAGCTCAGTGGCAGAGCACTTGCCCGAGAAAGGCAAAGGTCCGAAGTTCGAGTCTCGTTCCGGCACACAGTTTTGATCCGCCAGGAAGTTTCAAGATGGGTACAAGTTAACGCGTACTGTGCTGTTGTTTACCTCTTTATTTCCTGCAAGGAAACAGGGAGGACGAGACCGATTACTAGGAAGTTATGATGCAGGTCTTGTTTGCTTTAATTGTCCATAAGTTGGCTCTGATGTATCGTATTTACATTGCCCGATGACTAAGTGCTATGAACCAACGGCAGGCCCATTCATTACTCAGTACAATACGATACAGTAGTACCGGTACAGTTTCGCAGAAATCAGACATGCACCTTGTGTGGGGGGAAGTACGTTGCAATGCTTTCAGTGCTGACAGGCTCTAAAGGGAACGATTCCCTAACAGGCGTCATCCGTCACGACGAGTATTTCTCGCGATCGACGATGTGGGAGACTGGTTCTTTGGAAAGAAGAAAAGAGGGACCTGGCAACACAAGAACCACTCGCACACGCGATTGTGATGACGATGTGCTGGAAGGTGTTGCAGCGGACGCCACTACAAGTATTCGTAGTACTGAACGTGAAATGGGCGCTGTACACACTATCGTGTGGCGAGTACTCCACGAACACCAACTACAACAGTATCAGCCACAACGAGTCCGTGCAGTGCTCGTGACTGACTTTGCAGCAAGGGTCGCATTGTGTCAGTGGTTGCTCCAACAATGGAGTGATCGGCCAGATTTCCTACAAACCGTGCTGTTTACTGACGAGGTGTCATTTGATCGCGATGGTTTTTCGAACAGCACGAATAACCGTGTGTGGGGTGAGGAAGCCCTCACGATGTAGTAGAATTACACCGTCGAGTACGTTTTGGTGCGAATATCTGGACCGCCGTTGTAGGCGGTAATGTCGTTGGACCACATCTTCTACCTGGCCGTGTGAATGGCCACCTGTACTTAAGGTTCGTGCAAAGAGTAAGTAGTGTAAACAATAAAGACACAGTAATGTGTTTTTACTTCTATTACCTCATTAAGCTGCCTTCTCTGATCCCAGGCACACTACCTCAAATTCTTTGATGGAGCACCATCTATGTCCTCTTAAATGTTTGCACGCTGTTACGAAAACAACGTAATAAATAGGGAAATACAGGTTGTTAGAGAAAAGTACTACACAAGGTGTTACAAAAAGGTACGGCCAAACTATCAGGAAACATACCTCACACACAAAGAAAGAAAATATGTTATGTGGACATGTGTCCGGAAACGCTTACTTTCCATGTTAGAGCTCATTTCATTACTTCTCTTCAAATCACATTAATCATGGAATGGAAACACACAGCAACAGAAGGTACCTGCACGACTTCACTTTGTTACAGGAAATGTTCAAAATGTCCTCCGTTAGCGAGGATACATGCATCCACCCTCCGTCGCATGGAATCCCTGATGCGATGATGCAGCCCTGGAGAATGGCGTATTGTATCACAGCCGTCCACAATACGAGCACGAAGAGTCTGTACATTTGGTACCGGGGTTGCGTAGACAAGAGCTTTCAAATGCCCCCGTAAACGAAAGTCAAGAGGGTTGAGGTCATCAGACCGTGGACGCCATGGAATTGCTCCGCCTCTACCAATCCATCGGTCACCGAATCTGTTGTTGAGAAGCATACGAACACTTCGACTGAAATGTGCACGAGCTCCATCGTGCATGAAGCACATGTACTGTCGTAAAGGCACATGTTCTACCAGCACAGGTAGAGTATCCCGTATGAAATCATGATAACGTGCTCCATTGAGCGTAGGTGGAAGAACATGGGGCCTAGTCAAGACATCACCAACAATGTGCTTGATGCTAGTACTGTAGAGCAATGAGTCGCATGTCAACAGAAGCACCGAAGTCAACATTACCTTCCTTCAATTGGGCCAACTGGCGGTGAATCGAGGAAGTACAGTACATACTGACGAAACTAAAATGAGCTCTAACATGGAAATTAAGCGTTTCCGGACACATGTCCACATAACATCTTTTCTTTATTTGTGTGTGAGGAATGTTTCCTGAAAGTTTGGCCGTACCTTTTTCAAACACCCTGTATACACTACTGGCCATTAAAATTGCTACACCAAGAAGAAATGCAGATGATCAACGGGTATTCATTGGACAAATATATTATACTACAACTGACATGTGATTACATTTTCACCCAATTTGGGTGCATATATCTTGAGAAATCAGTACGCAGAACAACCACCTCTGGCTGTAATAACGGCCTTGGTACGCCTGGGCATTGAGTCAAACAGAGCTTGGATGGCGTGTACAGGTACAGCTGCCCATGCAGCTTCAACACGATAGCACAGTTCATCATGACTAGTGACTGGCGTATTGTGACGAGCCAGTTGCTCGGTCACCATTGACCAGACGTTTTCAATTGGTGAGAGATATGGAGAATGTGCTGGCCAGGGCAACAGTCGAACATTTTCTGTATCCAGAAAGGCCCGTACAGGACCTGCAACATGCGGTCGTGCATTATCTTGCTGAAATGCTGGGTTTCGCAGGGTTCGAATGAAGGGTAGAGCCACGGGTCGTAACACATCTGAAATATAACGTCCACTGTTCAAAATGCCGTCAGTTCGAACAAGAGGTGACCGAGACGTGTAACCAATGGCACCCGATACCATCACGCCGCGTGATACGCCAGTATGGCTATGACGAATACACGCTTCCAATGTGCGTTCACCGCGATGTCGCCAAACACCGATGCGACCATCATGATGCTGTAAACAGAACCTGGATTCATCCGAATAAATGACGTTTTGCCATTAGTGCACCCAGGTTCGTCGTTGAGTACACCATCGCAGGCGCTCCTGCCACTGATGCAACGTCAAAAGTAATCGCAGGCATGGTCTCCGAGCAGATAGTCCATGATGCTGCAAACGGTGTCGAACTGTTGGTGCAGATGGTTGTCTTGCGAACGTTCCCATCTGTTGACTCAGGGATCGAGACGTGGCTGCACGATCCGTTACAGCCATGCGAATAAGATGCCTGTCATCTCGACTGCTTGCGATAGGAGGCCGTTGGGATCCAGCACGGCGTTCCGTATTACCCTCCTGAACCCACCGAATCCATACTCTGCTAACAGTCATTGGATCTCGACCAACGCGAGCAGCAATGTCGCCGTACGATAAACCGCAATCGCGACAGGCTACAATCCGACCTTTATCAAAGTCGGAAATGTGATGGTACGCATTTCTCCTCCTTACACTAGGCATCAAAACGACGTTTCACCAGGCAACGCCGGTCAACTGCTGTTTGTGTATGAGAAATCGGTTGGAAACTTTCCTCATGTCAGCACGTTGTAGGTGTCGCCACCGGCGCCAACCTTGTGTGAATGCTCTGAAAAGCTAATCATTTGCATATCACAGCATCTTGTTCCTGTCGATTAAATTTCGCGTCTGTAGCACGTCATCTTCGTGGTGTAGGAATTTTAATGGCCAGGGGTAAGGTGTGGGATGCGTCACCAATAGCCTCTCCCACACAAATGTCAACCTCTCCGGCACGTGGTATCCCCTGCTACGCTAACGAGGCTCTGGCGACCGAGTTTCTCCCGGGATAAGGAGAACCCTCTACTAAGCCAACGACCTTCTAGAGGGCGGATGAGCTGGTAGACCAAGGGCACCCTCTTGTCCTTGGAGTGAGAAATCACTCCTAAAGACGGAAGAATCACCAAGGGTGGTCAACGGCATAGGATGCTGAAGGCAACGGGAAACCACAGCATTAAAGATCCAATGGATATCCCCAGGAAAACTCATCATGGCAGGGTTCAATGTCAAATTATCCGGAGTTTCAACTCCCCCACTCGGATCTCCGGGGGGGAGAGCCTTGAACAATGCCACAAGTAAATACAAAAATAATGCAACAATAGCAACTTGGAATGTAAGATCATTATACCAACCAGGCAAAGTAAATAATGTTATACAAGAAATGAAACGCCTAAAAATTAACATTTTGGGTGTAAGCGAAACAAGATGGCCTGACTCAGGAGAAATGACCATTGACAACATGAAAGTATATTACTCGGGAAATTCTGATAGCCAGCACAGGAATGGGGTAGGAATAATTTTAGATGAGTATGCTAGTAAATCTGTCAAAAGCATTTTACCAATCTCAGATAGAGTAATCAGTCTACATTTACAAACGAAACAAACAAATATTAATTTAATCCAAATCTATGCTCCAACAGCCGACAAAGACCAAGAAGAAATAGGAAAATTTTATGAAGAATTAACACAAGCAATAGGAACCTCAAAAAGCAGAGACATTATTATCATCATGGGAGATTTTAATGCCAAAATAGGTGAAGGAAGTGAAGGTGATCTTATTGGACCTTTTGGTTTAGGAACAAGAAATGAAAGAGGAGATTTGCTGTCACAATTTTGCCAGAAAAACAATCTGTCTATTACAAACACATTTTTTAAACTCCCTAAACGAAGACTTTATACTTGGAAATCACCAAGAGACTGTAATGAAGAAGTTTGCAGAAATCAAATTGATTTCATACTTATAAACAAGAGGTACAAAAATTCTATTCATGGTGTGAAAACATATCCAGGAGCTGATATATTTTCTGATCATAACCTTTTAGTAGCAAAGTTCCATGTGAAACTGAAAGCCATACAAAAGAAACAAAAGAAGGACTATATAAATACAACTATTCTAAGAGACCCCTTGACTAAACAAAAGATTTCTGAAGAGATTAATAAGGAATTAGTTAGGATAAAGAATAATCAAACAGAAGACATTGATGGCAAATGGGAACTTATAAAAGACACATTAAATAATGCATGTAAAAACACAATGGCGACCAAACACGACAACATGAAAAAGAAGTGGATGACAGAGAAGATATTACAATTGATGGAACAAAGAAGAATACTTAAAAATAGAGATGAAAGTGAGTATAAAAGATTACATGCAGAAATACGAAAAGAAACACGGCGAGCAAAAGAAGAATGGTACAAGGAACAATGCTCTGAAATTGAGAGTTATGAAACAAGACATGATAGTTTAACTTACACAAAAAAGTTAAAGATTTAGCTGGACTTAATAAAAAGAAAAGTACAAGTTTATTGTTAGATAAAAATAATTCCTGATGTTAAAGGTAAACTGGACAGGTGGACAGAATATGTCAAAGAACTATTTGAAGATACAAGAAAAGATCAAAAATTTTATGATAACATGATCGGAGAACGAGGACCAAGCATATCGAAAGAAGAAATATTACATGTTATCAACAAATCAAAGACAGGAAAAGCCCCTGGACCGGATAAGATACCAAATGACATCCTGAAACTCATAGGAATAGACCATATAGATATATTTGTACAATTGTTTAATGATATTTATAATTCGGGAATTATTCCTAGGGATTGGTTGACATCTACCTTTGTTACATTACCCAAAAAGGCTAATGCCAAAACTTGTAATGATCACCGTACAATAAGCTTAATGAGTCACACCTTAAAGATATTTCTAAAAGTTATACACCAACGAATATACAAAAAAGTAGAAGAAGGTATAAGTGAAACACAATTCGGTTTTAGAAGTTCCCTCGGTACAAGAGAAGCATTGTTTGCTTTTAACATATTAGCACAACGATGTATGGAGGTTAACCAGCCACTATATGTGTGCTTCCTGGATTATAATAAAGCATTTGACAAAGTTCGTCATGATCATCTCATAGAATTGTTAGAAAAGAAAACACTTGATAAGAAAGACATCCGCATTATATATAACCTCTACTACAATCAAACCGCAACCGTGAAGGTAGAAAATGAGTTATCGAATGATATAGAAATAAAGAGGGGTGTGAGACAAGGTTGCGTTCTCTCACCCTTATTGTTTAATATGTATTCAGAAGACATAATCCAGGCAGCTCTATCAGATGAAATAGCTGGCATTAAAGTGAATGGGCGAAACATTAACAATGTTAGGTTTGCTGATGACACTGCACTACTAGCTGGAAACCTCAAAGATCTACAATTACTTCTTGACAAAGTCGCAGAAAAAAGTGAAGAATTTGGCTTGACTCTTAACGTAAGCAAGACTAAGTTCATGGTGATATCTAAAACACACCAACAAGAAAATCTTACAATCAATAGGGAAAGAGTCGATCAAGTACGTAAATTTAAATATCTCGGAACAATTGTAAATGAGGAGATTGAAAGCTCAGAAGAAATTAAATCGAGAATAGGACAGGCCAGAAGTATCTTTAATAAGATGAAAAATGCATTCTGTTCGAGAGACATTTGTTTAAACACAAAAATGAGGTTGCTAAGATGCTATATATTCTCAAAATTATTATACGGAATGGAAGCGTGGACATTGAAAAAGAAGGACATGAACAGTTTAGAAGCTTTTGAAATGTGGGCATATAGAAGAATACTTAGAATTAGTTGGGTGTCGAGGATTACTAATCAAGATGTCCTAAGAAGAATGGGAAAGGAAAAAGAATTAATTAAAATTATTAAAGTAAGGAAGGTACAATATTTAGGCCATGTTATTAGGGGAGTAAATTACAAAATATTGCAAATAATACTAGAAGGGAAAATTTGTGGGAAGAGAACGAGGGGTAGAAGACGGACATCCTGGATTGACAATTTAAAAAATTGGTACAACTGTTCAACGTCAGAACTCCTTAGATCAGCCAAATCAAGATCAGAAATTGCCATGATGACAGCCAACCTTCTTAGAGGAGACGGCACATGAAGAAGAAGTGTATTTGGAATGGCCAGTAGTGTATTTGGAGCCACATGTCTGCCAAACATGGGCTCTAGACGGCATACCATAAGAGCTGTGAGCACTCTCTCACTTTCGACATTATCGAACGCACTTCCACTACAAGCTCTACGCTATTACGAATGGCCTACGGAAGGAACTAAACAGATGACACGTTGCTCTGTTATTGTCCATGGATACAGCACGCACGAATCACCTGTTAGTGTTGTTACTTCAGACTGTATTCACAGTTGTGGGCGAGTGCAGCGCGTATGTTGGTTCTAATGGAACCACGTGGTGCTGCAGTAAGTTTGTGCAATTCTTTCACATTGCGTTAGGTTGGTGCGTAAGTCCGTAGCGTTTTTCCACAAGTTTAATAAACACAACAGATACACATAAAAGCAATTAGCCATCAATAAATCAATAACATGTTGTCCTTCACTATTTAGGACAGTCTGCCAACGCTCGGGTAATGTTCAGATTCCACGACTGTATGAATCAAGTGATTTTCAGGCGAAGTGCTCGTCGAGACGTGTTCCGAGTGCTTTTTCGCGCGGAAAGAAAGTTCCTTGAAGGTTGTTCGATAGAGAGCGGAAAAGTTGAAAATATGAAAGTGCAAGATCAGGTGACTAGCGTGGGTGCGGAATGACTTCCCAATCCAATGCTGCACAGTGCTGCTTGTCAGTCTAGCAGAATGTAGGTGGGCGTTATCGTGGAGTAGCATTTCTTCACGCAGTCTTCCTGATCGTTGTTCTTGAACTGCATCTGCAAGACGCCTCAGGTTTCGGTAATAAATGTCAGCAGCTACGGATACTCATTGGAGAAGCAATTCGTAGTACACCGCAGTTTTGCTGTTTCCCGGATGCATAACACTATCTTTTGTGGATGCGCGCAGGTCTTTGCACAGGATGTTGCTGCTTTTTTGACTCAACCTTTGTTTTGTTTTCCTTATGTTAGCTTAAAGTCACCATTTCTCCTCACCAGTAACGATACAAGACTGGAATCATCGGTGTTGTTCACGAGCCAATTGATGAGGAGCAAACAGAGATGGATACAGAATGAAGCTTTCACACTGCACCGGATGTGCGCTGATATGAAACTTCCTGGCAGATTAAAACTGTGTGCCGGTCCGAGACTCGAACTCTAGATCCTTGCCTTTCGCGGGCAAGTGCTCTACTATCTGAGATACCCATGCACGACTCATGACCGGACCTCACAGCTTCAATGTTACCAGTACCTCGTCTCCTACCTTCCAAACTTCACAGAAGCCCTTCTGCGAACCTAGCTCAAGTGGTAGAGTACTTGCCAGCGAATGGCAGAGGTGCCGAGTTCGAGTCTCGGTCGGGCAAACAGATTTAATCTGCCGGGAAGTTTAAAAGACGCATATACGGCCAACCGCTGATTTTTGTGATTTTGGCTTAGAGCAAGGAATGCCCACGCACCCGATTTTTTGAACCTTCCCCATTGCATGCAAATGTCGCGCGTTGGTGGGATGATCACAGTTCAGCACATCTGCCAGTTGTCGACGATGCTGACGTAGATCATTGTGGATTAATGCTTATAAACGATCTTCATAAAATCCCAAAGGTCTTACTGAACGTGAAGAGTCACTAAAGTCAAAATGTTACTCCTTAAAACGAGAAAACCATTTTATTAAAAAAAATGGCTCTGAGCACTATGGGACTTAGCATCTACTGTCATCACTCCCCTAGAACTTATAACTACTTAAACCTAACTAACCGAAGGACATCACACACAGCCATACCCGAGGCAGGATTCGAACCTGCGACCGTAGCGATCGCGCGGTTCCAGACTGTAGCGCCTAGAACCGCTCGGCCACACCGGCCGGCAACCATTTTATTGCTGTGCTCTGACCAGTGACGTCATCCGCATACACGGCGCAGATGTTTCTGGCTGCCTCTGCTGTTGACACCGCCCTACTGAATTTGAACACAAGATGATGTCGGAAATGATCGGATTTCTCAGGCTGGCACTCATTTTTCTATCGACCACAACCAACGTCACTATCTCCAGATGGCGAAATAACAGTGTGTAAACTCAGGTAGAACATTGAATTACAAATATAAAATGACAGTCGATAAATAAGCCCGTAGTACCCGGAATTCCAATATCCAAAACAAAAACTCTGCGAACTTATAAACCAACCTAATAGTCTTAACTTTGCACATACAGTCATACTAGAGGTCTATTATTCCACATGGGAAACGGAGGACATAACCTTTTGTTATGCTCTGGGAAATGAAATAACCTTTGGAACGGTGCCCTGTACACTGTAAAATATCCTGAATGCAGGGTATCTACTGCGCCAGTACTCAGCCGTGATTCGAGCGACAAGCACGCTCTAGCTACGTGGCTCCTACAACGGAGGATCGTTCAAAACCTCTCTACATTCGTAATCCTGTTGTGGTGAAACGAATGGGAGTAGACCCTGGAACTTCCGTAGGGTATGCAGAATTTCAGCGTCTCTAGGGATTAGTCATCCTCTGGTCTGGCCGATCATGCATATGGTTGGCCGATTGGTTGATTCGAGGAGGGGTCCAAGCAGGTCATCGGTCGCGCCGGATTAGGGAAGGATGGGGAAGGAAGTCGGCCGTGCCCTTTCAAAGGAACCATCCCGACATTAAATAAATAAACGTAGTGTGACTACGGCCTCCCATCAGGTAGGCCGTTCGCCGATTGCAAGTCTTTCGATTTGACGCAACTACGGCGACTTTCGCGTCGATGGGGATGAAATGATGATGATTAGGAAAACACAGCACCCAGTCCCTGAGCGGGGAAAATCTCCGACCTAGCCGAGAATCGAACCCGGCTCTTAGGATTGACTTTGTCGTGCTGACCACTCAGCTACCGGGGGCGAACATCCCGACATTGGCCTGAAGCGATCTAGGCAAATAACGGAAAACTAAACCAGGATGGCCAGACTGGAGTTTGAACCGTCGGCCTCCCGAGTGCGAGTCCAGTGGGCTAAACACTGCGCCATCTCACTCGGTGATCATGCATGAAATGCTGCTATACCCATGTGAAGTACAACATGTCCAAGCCTTTCGACAACAGGCTCACCCCGCCAGAAACCTGTTCTGCCAGTAGACTTTCCAAATACACTCCTGGAAATTGAAATAAGAACACCGTGAATTCATTGTCGCAGGAAGGGGAAACTTTATTGACACATTCCTGGGGTCAGATACATCACATGATCACACTGACAGAACCACAGGCACATAGACACAGGCAACAGAGCATGCACAATGTCGGCACTAGTACAGTGTATATCCACCTTTCGCAGCAATGCAGGCTGCTATTCTCCCATGGAGACGATCGTAGAGATGCTGGATGTAGTCCTGTGGAACGGCTTGCCATGCCATTTCCACCTGGCGCCTCAGTTGGACCAGCGTTCGTGCTGGACGTGCAGACCGCGTGAGACGACGCTTCATCCAGTCCCAAACATGCTCAATGGGGGACAGATCCGGAGATCTTGCTGGCCAGGGTAGTTGACTTACACCTTCTAGAGCACGTTGGGTGGCACGGGATACATGCGGACGTGCATTGTCCTGTTGGAACAGCAGGTTCCCTTGCCGGTCTAGGAATGGTAGAACGATGGGTTCGATGACGGATTGGATGTACCGTGCACTATTCAGTGTCCCCTCGACGATCACCAGTGGTGTACGACCAGTGTAGGAGATCGCTTCCCACACCATGATGCCGGGTGTTGGCCCTGTGTGCCTCGGTCGTATGCAGTCCTGATTGTGGCGCTCACCTGCACGGCGCCAAACACGCATACGACCATCATTGGCACCAAGGCAGAAGCGACTCTCATCGCTGAAGACGACACGTCTCCATTCGTCCCTCCATTCATGCCTGTCGCGACACCACTGGAGGCGGGCTGCACAATGTTGGGGCGTGAGCGGAAGACGGCCTAACGGTGTGCGGGACCGTAGCCCAGCTTCATGGAGACAGTTGCGAATGGTCCTCGCCGATACCCCAGGAGCAACAGTGTCCCTAATTTGCTGGGAAGTGGCGGTGCGGTCCCCTACGGCACTGCGTAGGATCCTACGGTCTTGGCGTGCATCCGTGCGTCGCTGCGGTCCGGTCCCTGGTCGACGGGCACGTGCACATTCCGCCGACCACTGGCGACAACATCGATGTACTGTGGAGACCTCACGCCCCACGTGTTGAGCAATTCGGCGGCACGTCCACCCGGCTTCCCGCATGCCCACTATACGCCCTCGCTCAATGTCCGTCAACTGCACATACGGTTCACGTCCACGCTGTCGCGGCATGCTACCAGTGTTAAAGACTCCGATGGAGCTCCGTATGCCACGGCAAACTGGCTGACACTGACGGCGGCGGTGCACAAATGCTGCGCAGCTAGCGCCATTCGACGGCCAACACCGCGGTTCCTGGTGTGTCCGCTGTGCCGTGCGTGTGATCATTGCTTGTACAGCCCTCTCGCAGTGTCCGGAGCAAGTATGGTGGGTCTGACACACCGGTGTCAATGTGTTCCTTTTTCCATTTCCAGGAGTGTATAAGGTAAAGATCACTTCTCACAACAAAGGTACGTTTCACATACTTGGCTGTTTTGATGCAAAATGGGATTGTCAGTTTCCGTAACCAAGAAGTGCAAAATCCACAAGCAGTTGAAAAAGCAAGACATCAGAACCGATTTTCAGTTAATCCATGGGCTCTCCTGGAAACATCCCCCAGGCTGTGGCTAAGCCATGTCTCCGCAATATCCTTTCTTTCAGGAGTGCTAGTCTGCAAGGTTCGCAGGAGAGATTCTGTAAAGTTTGGAAGGTAGGAGACGAGGTACTGGCAGAAGTAAAGCTGTGAGTACCTGGCGTGAGTCGTGCTTCGGTAGCTCAGATGGTAGAGCACTTGCCCGTGAAAGGCAAAGGTCCAGAGTTCGAGTCTCGGTCGGGCACACAGTTTTAATCTGCCAGGAAGTTTCACTAGGCGCTTCAGTTTGGAACCGCGTGACCGCTACGGTCGCAAGTTCGAATCCTGCCTCGGGCATGGATGTGTGTGATGTCCTTAGGTTAGTTAGGTTTAATTAGTTCTAAGTTCTAGGCGACTGACGACCTCAGAAGTTAAGTCGCATAGTGCTCAGAGCCATTTGAACCATTTGACCCAGAACTAGTCTCCTTCCTTTATGGTTGTGAAGGTAAATATATAAGCAGTATAGCAAACGGAACAGACGCCTTGGCGTCCCAACGCAGAGGAAACTTAATGCAAGATCCCCACTCACTGCAACCCGAAGAACTCAGTGGCCGCCATATCGGTTGCCATTTTCCCCGCAGCCAAAAGAACCTCTCGTTCCCTCTGGTACTGGTCGGCCAAGGCGTCGTACTCCGAACATCGAGTTAGACATGGACTAGGTGCCCGCTGCAGTGCTGCAACAGAAAAGCCCAAACACACAGCCACAGCCAAAAGAAACAATTGTTAACAGCCCCAGAATACAGTAAGAAAATTCTGCAAAGATAGATCACATCAAGACAAAGGCAAATTAAAAATGGTTAAAAGAATTAACTGTAGACCTCAACTTTCAAAATATGTAAAATTTCCCCAGCACAAACAGACTAGTTTTAAAATGGCAACGATAAGACAGAGCATAATATTATTACACCAGTACGTCGCAGATCCAATGCAATATTGGCACTCATAAGAAAAGGTAGAAGCTAGTGATAACACGGGTAGGCCCGAGTACAAAACTAGAAAGCTTGAATGTTTACTTCTTCAATAGACAGCTGCGTAGTACATAGTTCAACTCCACTAGCCAAAATGGATAACATATTGCTCAGCGTCCTGTGTAGGAAACCATGACCAAGTCACGCCTCAAGAACTTGGAATGACAGGCCCGCTTCCGCACCCCGAGCCACATATACCGGTCAAATCCAGCTAACTGCACGCAAACACAAGTTTCACTCTCTGAGCAGCGACACACACCGGCCGTTCCGAAGCCGAAAACCCAGTCTGGCCGCCAGCCCACCACCACCACCACCATCATCGGCCAACGAGGCAAAGATAAGCAACGACAGAGGGAAACAATCGATCCGGGTGAATCGAACAGAGAAAGCGACTGGCGCCAGCAACTCCCCACGTATCAGAGTTCTCAGCGGACAGTGTCGATAGAGACGGGGTCTCGAAGATGGCTACTGAGCTCAGCAGTCACTTTAGCCGCCGTAGTTTCGTGCTGATTTGATACAATTCGTGTTATCGTACGACGACCTCCGTCATTTAGATTTGATTTGTGCACTCTATTACGTTTACACTAAGATTTATTTCCGCGTTTTTTGTATGCTGCGATGACTGTTAAAACAGTTGCTCTTCAAACATTGAATAAGTTGACTATCTCGGTTACTGATGCTCCAGCTAATCTGGCCCCCACTGTCTGCTCTCTCTGGAACTCTGGTAGGTCTTTCATTGCACGTCGATCTCGGCCCCTCTGCTCTGAAAGCAAATACGAAGTGTGCTCTACTCGTAAACAGCCTGCACTGATTCCCAGTCCATACTGAATTCGCACAGTCCAGCGCGACCCGTACCTTACCTACGTTGCTGACCGTCAAGCACAACCATCCCATTACTGCCACTGTTCACATTATTTTGCCTAACCCCTGTATATGGGGCAGTCTACTGAAAACTGAACAGCCACCAAGACGGGTCCTGTGAATGGTTCCATCAAAAAGTAATCACCACACGCGTTAAGACAATATTGCGACTGCAAGACGAGACGATCAGTTCCTGTTTCGCAGAACGCGGTCGGCCGCTGACGGATCCACAACTGCACCCACTTCTGCACTTCCACGTCCAACTGAAGCCGATATCGACGCATGTCTCTCTTCACGTCACCATTGATGTAAAAATCATACGGTGAAAGATCCGAACTGCACGGAGGATTCTGCGGTGTCTCCGAACCAAATCGCTGAAACATAACCTTCGCCTATGATTGGCGTTATCGTGGAACGATATGATTGCGTGTAACCGTATTCCGACAGCCCGAGGCCAACTGTATAGCCAACAGTTGAAACATCTCACACGTCGCTCGCCAAAGGAATCCAAAATAGTTCTCACAAGTATGAGCGTGTGGGTGCTATTCTGTCATTCTGCACAACGGATTAATCTGAGATGTACCCTTCACCCTGTGGCTCCTGCAAGATGCAATTTCCACCCCGACACTACTACAGAAGTCAGACGCACGCTCCTAACGTTCTAAAGAGAAATGCCTGAAAAACTTTCAGCAATAAATATCTTCTGGAGTCGTCCGCTGTAAGGAAATGACACAAAAATTCACAAAATTTCTTACGTAACTAGTGGGATACTTGGGTATTAGAGTAGTGCTAGTTAGTGTAAGAAAAACATGAAACTAACGAAAATTATTATTTATTTTGCAAAAATTCTGAGAAATCACAATGGCACTTTTAGTTATGAACTGAACAAGTTATTTCCGGGTTCTTTTCGTAATATGAAGTTACCTCTTAAGGATAGGATTCACTAATGAAATTTCTATACAAAGTTTGATTGTTGTTGACTTGGCAGAATGGCTGAGAGCCGCGCCTACTGAACTTCAATAATTATCCGTTAGAATGTTGCTAGTTACAGTCGAGGCTGTTGCGTGTGAAATGCAGTGAAGTGTTGCTAGGTACAGTTGAAGCTGTTGCGTGTGAAATGCAGTGAAGTGTACTGTTGTGGAGGAAATATGGGGCTCGCAATAGCGGTAGCGCACAATACCGTAAGCTGCGATGACTGCTGTCTGCGACACTCGCTGCTGACAAACAAGATAACTCTCGTTCTATCTGGATTGACCTTCGCCAATCAAACTCTCCCTACTTCTTGATGAAGTCAGGGAGTCCTATTCGCCCCTAGTCTAACTATTGACGTGGTACACCAGTCAGATTACCAGTCCACTGCGATTCCACTCAAAAATTCACTCGCAGGCGTTTAACTGTAACTCTGTCCGTTCACACCGCACAAGAAGTGTGGCGGCCAACACAGTGAACGACGCTTAATCGCAAGGACTCAATATAGAGTTGCACTCCGATTCGCTCTCGACAGAGGTGCTCTCGTAGTGAAGTACTGAGAAGAGACTTGTTCCTCGCTCTTTGAGTACACGTACGAGCGTGCACGTTCTCGTTACGTGTTCTCGCTCCGAGAGCGACAATGGAACAGCGCCTCTCCATGCCAGACGTGAAGGCGTGTATCTTTCGATCTCTTCCATTACTCCTTCAGCTCAAGGCGTCAGGAATATCGTCTGCCAATCAGCATTGCTCTTCTAAAACAGGAGTCATGACGTTTCGTTTAAGGCGACCAATCCGGAAATCTGTAGTATCGGCGTTTGGCGAATGCTGTCTCCCTGTGATAACCTCTGAAACTGCATGCTATATTTGTAAAGAATGCGTAGGCTGGCCGCTCTCACACAATGTATCGGAATTTGCTTTTAAGCTGAACACGGAGTCGTTTTTCCTTTCACTCGGGCAAACGCTGTCTGCTCTACGGGCGGTCACTATCCGACGTAGATAAGCTGACTCGTCCTCTGAAGGGACCGGCCTCCCGGCCTGTGGTCTGCCTCTCCCGAACTAAAAGCTCCTGTGACCGTTGTGTCTGGAATGTGTGTGTGTACGCCAGCCTCGAGTATTTCAATCTCGGTGCGCACTTGCAATTTACTAGTTATTTGCATATTGTTTACATGAATTCATACAACATTGGCTTTATCTTGTCGAGTTGTGGTTCGAATGAAGTGTCTTGATGTGCGGAATATGATTGTGAGGGCGGAATAAGTAAGCAATGAAGGTGAGAAGACCACGACGTCTTACACAAGTTCTGGTGAGGTCAGGACGACTGCGACTGCAGGAGCCCCTCCGTCAACTGCGGAACCACAACCAAAGTGCAACGCTGTGTAGACGCATTGCAGGAACTGCGACGCGCCATTAAGTCAGAACGCCCGGGATTGCTGTCGGACGGAATCACGCTGTCGCACGACAGCGCCCGCCCCCACACCACGCTGCCAATGGAACTGCCATCAGTGGGCGTGACTATGATGCTTCAAGGAGATGCCACACACCCACCCTGGAAGAGGCCATCCCGCATCGTGTTGAACAGAAACCGTCAACGAGTACACGAGTAATTTATTTGTGTATTAACAAGTGGAACTGTAAAACAAGTGATGTATTTTTTTCATGTCCAATCAGTTAGTTGTGAAATTGTTTGCGTTATAAATATGTTTTTGAGCCATGCTGCGGCTCGCGTTGGTGCTGTTTGTAGGTTTGCCCCCCTCTGTTGTAGGCCAGACGGTATTGTTTAGCTGGCATGGTTCTCGTGTTGACTGGCGCCACTCGGTTTCACAAGCGTTGCCTGTCTGCTAGTGGCAGCACCGGCGGTAATCGATATGTAGTAACTGTTGCCGTATTTTTGGGGCGACGTCGTTCTTTTGCCGGGTCGTGTGAGTGGACCAGTTCGGTTGCGGACTCAGAAGGAGTCAGGTCCCAACACACTGGGACCACTGGTGGCACGCATGGACTGCTTGATGGAAGAGCTTTGGTCAGGATGGTGCACGACCTCGTCGTAAACCGGATCCAGCAAGCTTTAAGATGAGTGCATTTCAATCCAAGTAGAGAAACCTCCACCATTGTGATATCTCGCGATTCTCCAGTGACCTAGGTTCGTGTTGCTGCTCGTAGTGTTGCCGAGGCGAAGAGCAGCGAGTGGAGTGCTTGGGGAAGGCGGATCTGATTAGCTTTCCTGGACTTCTAATTACCATTTATTGCGCTCAGTTTGTTACTATTTGTTAAGTTCAACCAGCGGCAATTTTTCTTGCCTGGTGGCCGCTAACGCCCCAGTTACCCGCCCTGATGGTTAGTGTGTGTAACGGCAGTGTACGTTTCCTCGCCTTGCCGCTGCTGTCCGGTGAGGCGTGTAGTTTTGACAGCTTTCTGATTATAGGCCGGTGGATGATTCTTCTACTCTGGTGGTAGTGATTCCTTTCTCGTTCTGGGCGCTCTGAACACAGTATTCTGGGGACGTAGTGCAGAGCGCCGGTTCCGGCTTTGGCGTATTGTTCCATCGTGCATTCGGTTTATCGTACGTCAGGTAGCTTGAGCAAGATTATCATTAGTCATTCGTTAGACTGCCACTAGTCTCAGTTACCGTCTTGTGAAGTGAATGCAACTCTTCGTTGCCTATCTCAACGCTCGCGAAGGTGTTTGCTGCCAGGACCTTCTCAGAGGTCGATTCCTGGAGCACCGTCTGGATCAGTTGCTTGTTTTTTTAATTAACTTTTGCTATTGGTTTTGCTGTTTTACAGTAAGTTTCAAAATTTTTTTATATTATTGCCGTTCCTGGCGTGTAAGGCCTTCAGCCGTGTCTGTGGTCATTTACCTTAAAATAGTAATTTGATATTTGTATTTTAGCAGTAAGAATTAAAATCTTATTTACTGCCATTCCTGGAGTCCGATGCCTTCTGCTGTGTTTGTGGTGACTTTCCTTTAATATTTCAATGCCTGTAATTTATAAGTTTTAAAGAATTCTTAATTCATTACCATTCCTGGCGTGTAAGGCCTTCTGCTCAGATCACAGTGGCTTGCTTTTAAAACATTATCTGTTGTATCTGTATTTAACGGTGATTTGCGAAATAGTAAATCACTGAAAACATTTGTTTATTCCGTCATTAATAATGTGTGGTATTTTTTATTTATTATTGAGTCTGGAATTATTGGTTTAAAATAAATTGTGTGTGACTGTAAAAGGCAACCAATAGTCACTGATTATAGCCCCGTCCACAATCGCAACCAAATCCTGCCTTCCTTTGACTACGAGGACCCAGTTTTCAAATGGTTGTAGCCGTACATGGGTTCCGATTCAAAATGTTATCTATTCAATCCGCTCTACAAGTCCTAGAAGCCTGTAACGGGAATTTCCGAACATATGTTCTCTGTTACAGTTCAAGTTTCTTTAAAGTCAGTTCCGCCATTATACTTATTTTATTTGCAGTGTTACATTTACACGATCATGATTTCGGCTTTAAGTTGCCATCAGCAAGTGTTTTAACGTTATACAGTGCCTAAGATGGCATACTGTCGTATAGTATATTTTAAATACGTCTAATGGCGGTACTGACTTTAAAGAAATATATTATGACTGTGGCCCCACATTATGAAAAAATTAGACTTCAAGTTTCCGCCGCTAGTCGGCGCTACTGCTGCTGTCAGTGGCAGCCTATTCAAACATCAAAGATGCAGAATGGCAGTAAATTAAAAAACCTACGATGGAGCAGGAATTGAAGAATGCAAGATGGCTATAGTTGGAAAATTTATTATGCATTGGAACAGAGCAGATTGAATGGAGACGGAGAAAAAAAGGATTGGGAGAGAACCCATCGCAATGCAACAGCATGGAATGCAAGACTCGTAATGGAATGGGTCGGAATCGGAATCGGCACAGAATGGAACTAAACAGATCGAAACATTATTCAAGAATGGAACAGAATGGAACGGCTACGAACAGAACAGAATGCATCACAGCAGAACGGTATTGATAGAAATTTCATTGGAAAATGGAATGCAACGGAACAGATTAGAACAGAATGTACCGTATCGGAATGGAATGGATCGGAATGGAATGAGACGGAATTAATTTTTGTAGTTTTTCATCAGCCCATCTTAGATTTTTTTTTAAATATCCCGCCACCAACATCTTGTGTTTTTAAATTTCCTGTTATCGCCTGCTTGAATTTCCAAATTTACCGCCAACGTCGGCGACTGCAGCACCACAACTGCAGCGCGCAATAGCGGTGGAAACTTGAACAACGTGCCGTAAAATATATGTGTTGCATTGTTTATTGAACAATAAGCAATGCAACACATTCCTTTTTCTGAAAGCAGGTTGATTTTATTCGTAATTCCAATATATCGTATTATTCCCCACTCTTTTCACCACAAACCCTATTTTTAAAGATAATTTTCGTTCAGTGAGACGTCCTTACACTACCTTACTGCGAGCATCTGCAGGCCCGCATATTGGTCGACATTGGAGTCAACCGCTTTGTGCATCAATAACCCCTTCATCATCCACTTACTGCTTCCCGCAGATTGCATCCTTCATTGGGCCGAAAACGTGGAAGTCGGATGGTGCGATGTTCTGACTGTAGGGTGGCTGAAGAAGAACAGTCCAGTGAGGTTTTGTGAGCTGCTCTCGTGTGCCCAGACATCTGTGGGGCCTTGCATTGTGATGGAGAAGGAAAAGTTAATTTGTATTTTTGTGGCGACAGACACCTGATATCGTTTCTTCAGTTTTATGAAGGTAGCACAAGATAGATTTTATCGTTGCGCCATGAGGGAGGACATGAAATAGAATAACCGCTTCAGGGTCCCAGAAGTTCGTAGCAATGACTTTATCGACCGCTTGTGCGGTTTTGAACTTCTTATTTGGAAGAGAGGTGGCGTGGTGACTATTCATTGTAGGTTGGACACTTGAACCTTAGCTTCGTCAATATTATTTGCAATGAGTGCCAGATCATCAGCAAAAGCCAAACAGTTTCCGCTGAGGCCATTTCTTTTGTGTCCAATTTGAATCCCATAACCTGGCGGTACGGTTGTTTTCCACTCTATCTTTTCCAGGACACAGTTGAAAATCAATGGAGAGAGCAGCTCACCTTGTCTCACCCCTGTACAGATTTCAAATGGTTCTGATAGTTCGACTCTGAACTTGACCTTTGACACTGTGTTATTTAAAGTGGCGCATATCAGATTGATTGTTTTCCTATCTATACCAATCTCGATCAATTGAGTCATACGTTTTTTGTAAGTCGACAGAGGTCACAACAAACGTTTTTGATTTTGTTTTGGCGTATGATATAACAGATTTCAGGTTATGGATCTGCTCTGCACAGGATCTTGATCTCCTGAAACCAGCTTGATATTCGCACAATTGTTGATCTGTTTAACAACAGTATGGAAAAGATCATGTACGTCGTTGGTAGCAAAGAGATTCCTCGGTAATTATTTAGATCATTCTTATCGCCTTTTATATGATGTGGGTGAATAATTGCTACGGTCCAATCTAGAGGTAGAGTTTGTTTCCCAAATCTTCACTATGATATCATGGAGATGTTTTATTGTATCATGATCTGCGTATTTCCACATTTCAGCCAAGATGCGATCATCACCTCCAGATTTGTTATTTTTCAAGCCTTGTATAGTTTTCATGATTTCATCTAATGTGGGAGGGGGACTATCTGCAGGAGGAACAGTAGGATAGAAATCAAGCTTTTCATTTGGATTTTCAGCATTCAGTAGGGATGAAAAGTAATTTCCAAAAGCTGCACCACACGATTTGTCAATCAAATTCAGATTCCCATCGATTACTATATTGGTACTCAGAGATAATTTAGCATAGCTACAGCTTCAGTGGGTAGAGCTGTTGGATATTGTGTATACTCGTTACTGAGTAAGGGATACATAATGACCTTGAAGCGTCATTTCGTTACTCCCTGGAAAGTTTTGTTACATGTTTTCTTCTCTTCAGGCAGCTCGTACCTGACTCACGCCGAGTAGCTAGTTGCTGTATTTCTCTATTTTCTTACTCTCAGCGAACGCTGACCGATGAAACTTTTTTCTCATTCCGATGTCTTCTTGTCCCGATGCAATTCGTGTCTGGTTCGATTCGACACAATGTGTAAGCCAGCAGTTCGTTACTCCCGTGTAAGATCGACAAGCTGCGTCCTGTGAGTACGCGAGCATCAGATGGCGCGAGCGACTTATGCTTCAGCTGTCCGTATATGACAGCTAGCAGTTACCTACATACGTTTCTCACTATTCGTTCAAGTCGGATGTAAAATTAAATTCTGATTTGAGCTGAATAGATACATTATTTTTATACAAAAAAAATAAATAAATAAAAAGTTCGTATGGCATTGTTGGCTTGGAGATTCCATCCGGGATAATTCAGCCGTCTGGTGCGAACCTTTCTATTTGACGACACTTCGGATGAAACTGACTAATTTTTTATTATGAATTAAGTCCAAAAAGCTGCTTCTATTTTCAGATGTTTATTTAATCACGACAGGCCTGTTTCAGCACTGTTGCTATCATCAGGCGATCTGAAAGTAATGGTTTTATTTTATACTATTTTCTAGGGCAGATGGTAGCCTACTTGTCATATATGACATCGACAACCATACATTTATGGAATTCTTAACTTACTTATAACATCGCTGGTTAGTCACTCAAGAGTTTCTCTTACGTCTTTTAAAGTTATTTTATGACGTAGCCTGAATTTTATTTGTTGTGTGTGACAAATTTTTTGTTTGACGTTTAACCAACGATGTTATAAGTTTCCATGGTAGTGACTAACCAGCGATGTTATAGGTAAGTTAAGAATTCCATAAATGTATGGTTGTCGATCTCATATATGACAAGTAGGCTACCATCTGCCCTAGAAAGTAGTATATAATGAAACCATTACTTTCAGATCTCCTGCTGATGGCAATAGTGCTGAAACAGGCCTGTCGTGATTAAATAAACATCTGAAAATAGAAGCAGCTTTTTGGACTTAATTCATAATGTCTTTACAAGACTTACATCGAGCTGCCGGCCCATTGGAAACAAAGTTAATTAACTTTTGTTATATGATAATGGATAATTCTTTTTAATGGTATTTTGTGTGTGTGGTAATGTAAAGTTGAACTCGTGATTAGGGAAACAGTTAAGCACGTATTTAAGTTCGCAAGTAATCTCATAATTCTTGAAAAGTGATCAGTCGTGTAGACGTTAATCACAAATGCAACATTAAACTGCGTACTGCAACTATCGTGGCGAGAGTACAGTGTGTTCTTTTGTATTTAAGAAAACTGTTCTGTTAGCAATACAATAAATTACCAAAAATGCCCTGTCTGATATATATGTTTGTGTTGAAATGTGATAGTATCACACGTAAATTGTAAATGGTCTACCTGTTTGCGCAAAGAATAAACGCTGTGCTGCCGCTATCTCCAAACTATTGCAGCAGCTGCTGCTATGCTGGTAAAAAAGTAAAAATTCAAACTACTAGCAACGGGATGTGCAACATGTGCTTTAAACTGTAGAGATAACAACAAAACTTCTGAGCTAATGAAACTCATTACCGCATTGGTCATTGTCAAGTAACGTTCTGTTGCTGAGAAACTATACATGTGAAACTTGAAATAAAGACATGAATGCTCATTGATGGCAAAACAAAACTTTGTCACTAAGAAACAATATTTTAACACGTTAAATGTTAAAAATTCACTTTAAATTAAGTGAAAAACCTGAAAAATTTCTCTTTACTTCCTTAGAAACACATATGCTATCCGTCTTTGAACAAAATCATTAAATCACACATTGTCACTCTATCATAAAGAAATCTCCAGTTCTAAATCCCTGAACAAATTAACCACTACGCTTGGATGTCTCAGCAAATGCGCTATCGCAGTACCTTTTGAAGTGTAGTGAATGGATTTACAAAATATCTCTCCATAAATGAAAAATATAGGAGACCTATTGCCAGCACGCAGCATGGCCTAAACACGTCTTAGTCTGTCACAAGATACAACTCGACAAACTCTCCCTCTCTCTCTCTCTCTCTCTCTCTCTCTCCCTCTCCCTCTCTGACTGTACTCCACTCACAAGCAAAGACTTTCGTACTAACAATCTCTCGCAGTACAATCACATCGGCAGAGATGTTGACCGCTATTACTCAGATGCTATTGTAGTTTTACTTTAACGCGTGACATCCAAAATATTACCAAAATTACAATTTCCTATATAAAACAGAATCCTTACACGGCGAGTTCCGCGTCGATGAAGATGGGGATCAGTTGATGAGCACGACACAGACACGCATCGCCCGAAACGAGAAAATTTCCGACCTGTCCAAGAACGGAACCCGGGACTCCAGTGATGTAACCACTCTACCTCGAACTGCGCACATTAATTCTGTTGTTGACGATTCTTCATGCATTAGTCCACGTGAACGATTATTTGGTACACAGTGCAGTGTAATCATCAAGCAGCAGAAAAGGAGCAAACAGATGTTTTTTTCAGAGGACAGCCATGAAATGAAGCAAAGTGAATTTCTGTCAACAGCTATACTGATTGAGGTCAGTATCAAACAAAAATTGAAAAGAAAAACATTTACACGTAATGACATTTAGTAACGGAAGTAACGAGTGAGGAACACTGTGTAAAGGATATGTGTCTCGACATTTCCGAACACAAAGGTTCCAAACATGGTCATTACTTTTACAGTCCTATAAAACTGGAAAGGAACAGAATCGAAGCAATTGAGGTGTGGTGCTATGGACGGATGTTGAAAAGTAAGAGGACTGGTTAGATAAGAAAAGAGATTTTTCGCAGAATCGGCAAGGGAAGGAACTTTTGAAATACATTGACAAGGAGAAGGAACAGGATGATGCGACATGCGTTAAGACGTCAGGGGAATAACTTCCTCGGTACTTCAGGCGGCTATAGAGGGCAAAAATTATAAGGGAAGGTAGAGGTTAGAATATACACAAAAAATAATCGACGACGCTGGGAATAAGCGCTATTTTTATCATCATCAGTATGAATGGTTTGATGCGTCCTGCAAAGAAATCCTATCCTGTTGCAACACCTTCGGCAACGGCCTTGCCGCAGTGGATACACCGGTTCCCGGGAGATCACCGAAGTTAAGCGCTGTCGGGCGTGGTCGGCACTTGGATGGGTGACCATCCAGGCCGCCATGCGCTGTTGCCATTTTTCGGGGGGCACTCAGCCTCGTGATGCCATTTGAGGAGCTACTCGACCGACTAGTAGCGACTTCGGTCAAGAATACCATCATAACGACCGGGAGAGCGGTGTGCTGACCCCACGCCCCTCCTATCCGCATCCCCCACCAAGGATGACACGGCGGTCGGATGGTCCTGGTAGGCCACTCGTGGTCTGAAGACGGAGTGCTGTTGTTGCAACATCTTCATCTCAGAGTACCACAGAGTAAGTGCTACCATGACAAAATTCTTTTCTATTCGCAATCGTCTTGGTCGTATTTGGTGACTGATACTAGATTAACGGTATCGACTCTTATGTATGATTGCCGGAACCGATATGTTGTCACGAAAGTAACACGTCACATGATACCAAGTCATCAAGGCGGGCGCTGACGATGAGACACATATGTCGACACTGCTAAATGCTCATCAGTCCACCAAATGCAAGAAAGACACTTGAGAATAAGGAAATTATTTTTTGATATTAGGTCGCGCACTTCAGATTGAGATCGTCCGATTTCATCAGAGGATGGTGCAGAAGAGGGAGTGGAGGCGGGCGATATCAAACCAGTCAGGCAACTGATGACCATCTGCGAGGCAGTGGTTTGCGGACAACAACATTCCTAGAACGGACTGGCCTGCCAATAGGCCCGAGCTGAACCCTGTGGAACATCTCTGGGATGAGCTGGAACGTCAATCTCGCGCCATCCCCAGCATCCGACATCGCTAGTTATCCTGCTTTCGGATCTTGAGGATGAGTGGTGTGACATTCCTCCATACACATTCACGCACTTCACTTAAAGAGCTCCAGTAGTGTTCAAACCGTCGCAAGGGCGAAGAATGGACACAGGTCGTACTAATATCGCCTAACACGTGTCCGGATATTTTTCATCGCATGGTGGAATGCATTTGCGAGTAGCTGTTCCCCTTGGGCGCAACCTATGTGTTGGTTCAAGATCTGTAGGGGGACATGTTTTAGATTATATGTTGCTACTGACACGTAAAACGAAGATATTATTAACTAACAAGTGGTGTGCAAAATATATTACGCGTGCGACGACATTTGTATACAATGACAGGGGGAGGAATGCTCAGGGGAAATAGGATTTAGAGAGTAGAGGTAAAGAACAAACATACAGAAAGAAGCGATGGATAGTCACTCAGAAATGCCATCCTTGGGTCCAGAGCTTTATTTGAGTCTTGCTGACACCTCGAACACTGGAGCTCACGGAAGTGCCTTCTTGTCAGATAAGGCGTGTTTTCTCTATACATGAATAAAAGGCATTATTCTGGCTAGCTGGCTTATAATCGCCCAGTCAAAACCGTTAAGGATAGAAGCCTGAAATTTGGAGAGGGTGTTAACCCTATAGTACAGGCGTCGATTAAGAAGTGATTTTTACTAATGACACCCCCAAGGGGGCGAAAAATTGGAAGAAAGGTTTTTGAAAAGGTAATTTTATAGCTAGAACTACGAAAATTGATATTTTATTTCTCTGTCAGAAATAAATAAGTACATGCTTCAGCGTTTTTGGAAATTCGAACACTAAGGGGGTAAAACAGTGGGTGTTTTTTAAATAAATTATCATTTAAGTAGTAATAAAGCTACATCTATGACGAAAACATGTTTCAGTGTTTTTGGAAAATAAACACCGAAGGGGCTGAAATACAGAACGAAATTTTTTTAAACATATTTCTTTACATTAAAACATTTTTGAAGCCAAATCTACGAAAATTGGCAATTGACTTCTAAAGGAATATGTGTTAGGGTATGAAAGTTTATATGGAAGTATCACCACAAAAACTCAAAAAGGGGCTAGATTGATAAAAGCTTCAGACTCCAGCGACCGGAATCGCTGTTTCGTCAGAAGTACCTAACGAAAAGACCATGTTACAGTAGTCATAATCAATGTAAGAAGTTTCGAAGATGTTACGATTTTTGAAGTAGATGGAAATTCGATTAAAGAAAAACAAAATCTGTGCAGACCATACAGTCTACACAAGCAAAGTACGGGGTGCCAATCTATTTAGAGAACACTGCAAACTTCATTGTGTCTAAACAGTATTTAGGCACTTTAACATAACCTTTTCATGATATGTTAAAAAATAAAAACATTACAGTAGGTGAAAAAGTAGTTTTAATTCTTGCCGCTATAAAAAAAAGGTTTTTGAAGAATAATCACCCCTGTATTGAAGCCACTTTGACAGGCGGTGTCAAAAATACCATCCATGTTATTCTAAAAAAGTCGTCCACGTTGGGTGTGGTGTGCGGGAAAACCATCCTTAAATTCAGCATTACTGCTCTGAGACCAAACGGAACCCCTAAAGCCTATACGTCCGCAGCTCGTGGTCGTGTGGTAGCGTTCTCGCTTCCCACGCCCGGGTACCCGGGTTCGATTCCCGGCGGGGTCAGGGATTTTCTCTGCCTCGTGATGACTGGGTGTTGTGTGATGTCCTTAGGTTAGTTAGGTTTAAGTATTTCTAAGTTCTAGGGGACTGATGACCGTACCTGTTAACTCCCATAGTGCTCAGAGCCATTTGAACCATTTGAACCCTAAAGCCTATACCAGGATGGTTCCCATGAAAGGACATGGCCGATTTCCTCTGTCAAAACTTTATGTTCCAAGTTTGTGGAACTTAACGCGTCTGAAACGACTTTCGCTGTCCTGCTTACACCTAAGGCTGGAACTAGTTTCCTAATGCGGTCACCTATCGGTGGTGTTTGTCAGTCAGCTGTTCCGAATTCGTCAGTGTGATGAAGCGAGGCTAGCAATGCCTTTGTAATATTTTCAGTTAAGACGATACAGTGTTCCTATGTATATCAGTGAACTCTTAAGGGGGACACTGTTCGAGAACAGGTGTTTCGAAGTCCCTTCCACGCCAATTAACGTGTGAAAAATTCTTTTATTACTCTGATTGAAATCAGACGGAAAAAGTGCGAAGCCTTAACCGGTACAACTTCATCACATTCTAACGTTTTGTCTGGAAAACTTAATTATGAGTAAATAGATACTCTTAATTCTGACCCATTATTAGTCAATTTTTCTCACATTATTGCCAAGAGGTTCGATTCTTCCACTTCAGTCAATATATCAGCATTTATGTACGTCTTTCCCTTTGCGCTTTTATTCCATTGAATAGATCAAATCATCAACTTGTCAATTAGCCCATTACTTCTTTTTCTGCAGTTAACAAAAGAACCAGTTCGTCGACATTTTAAGAGGTAAGCAGCCGCCTGACAACCCAATACACTACTCAAACACGACAGAACGTTTGCGCGAAATAGAGAATCGATTTAAGGGGCCACGTTCATGAAAAACCCACTCTATTTAAAAGATGCACCAAATCCACAGTTTTGAAGATACGGCAATGAAATTTTGTAAAACGCTTTACAGGAAATTACTACATTTATTGTTAAGTTCGTTGGATTATATTCGTATATATTTAACTATTTTACGGAATTTAAAAATTTTATTTAAATAATGAATGTATCTTTTTCTCAGAAACTATTCTACAGATTTCTACAAAATTTCTCTGTCTAATCTCTTTACGTTTAGGCTCTTCTCTAAAGAGGGTTTTTGAATATATCAAATAGGGGAATTTCAATAATTATTAATTACAATTATGTAAGGATAATATAAAATCCATGCAAAATTCCAAACACTTTGCCCCGTACCTCAGCCTACACTCGTCATTTCGAAATATGCTCTTGAGTCAACATCTATTGGGCCTACAGAAATAAGTGTAGAAAATTTCGTAGTTCCAGACTTCATAGATTCTGAGAAAATGGTACATAAATGTTTAAAATATAATTTTTAGAAAATGCTTTTTTTTACTTAGGTCAGCACTTCAGAAGGCACCAGATTTGTACTCAGGGTCCTCTTGCCTTTCAATACTTCTCAAAGTTAAAATCTTCTGGGTTGGTAGGCCGCGTCATATTATCTTCCAAAATAATCGACGTTTCGACCTCTCTGCTGGGATCTTCTATAGGATGTTGTAGTGTCCACTACTGTTAGAACCCTGCAACATCCTGAAGGTCCCAGCAGAGGGGTCGAACATCGTTTATTTTGGAAGGAAATACAACGCGACCTAACAACCCAGAGAATTTTAACTTTAGTGGCAACTGCCACGAAAGCCGGCGAACTTACTTCTCGTCTTGTTTCTTGTTTTCTGACTTCTACCCTTTACCAGGTCTTCAACTGAGTTTCGAGCTGCAGAGAGGCGGTGTAAATCAGTTTTTCTTAAGACGTCCTGAGAGACGTTTCCTATCGTAAAGTGCATTCTCTCTAAGACTTTCTTCCTCCCTATTTTCAGCCATTAAATACAAAAACTAAGCCATAATCAAAGACTTGCGCAATTCTCTGTCTGTAGCACAAGGAAAAATAAGAATTGCGTCTTCATGAACAAAGAGCTGCTTTGTTATTGTTCCTAAGATAGGGAACAGAGTTAGAGATGGTCTATAAAACCAGGGTGTATATATTACAGCCTTCCAGATGTGTCCTGTAAAAGTTTGCTTGAAAGCAATCCGTGGAATCGTTATTCACCGAGCTGGTATCGAACACTTCGCAGGTGATTTCATCATTGAAACTTTGGGAACTTATTGTCCTTGAGTTCTATTAGTAAACAAAAATTAAACTAAAAATTAGAATTTTCGGAGAATTTCACTAAAGGTCCCCACCTTAATAGCAACTGAAATCAGACGTTGCAGTCCCATGTAAACATGGTAACAGGAATGACAACAACAGAACTGTATCTGTTCACCATTTTCCCGAGTACTGTTTACCCTGCAGAATCGCGTAAGGAGGGTCTCCGAAGATCACACTTTAACGATTGACAACAGTCTTTGAAAAGCAGCTAATGTGCCGGACCGGCTTATGGAAATGAGCGTTTGGCGTCATTGGCCGGGAGGCCCCTTACGGGGCACGTCCGGCCGCCTTGGTGCAGGTCTTACATTCGACGCCACATTGGGCGATCTGCGCGCCGGTTGGGGATGAAGTGATGATGAAGACAACACCACACCTAGTCCCTGAGCGGAGAAAATCCACGACCCAGCCGGGAATCGAACCCGGGCCCTTTCGGACGGCAGTCCGTCACGCTGACCATTCACCTATCGTGGCGGACACCTGCTTATCAGAACGTGTCGTGTTTCTGCAGTCTCTCTTCGTGTGCGCGTTCCCTTTTTGGTAGCACGGACTTTGTTCACAGGCAACCGCCACATACTGATGCAGAGCCAGTAGCGCGGCGTCCATCTTTATTCGTATGGTTTCAAGCAAGAACTAATGTAAATATTCGTAATGAAAGAATACTATATTTCCGTTTTTAAGGCATGTGACAGCATTTTTTTATTTCCTGTGACAATACTCTTATTGTTTGCTTCGGTCCATAAATTCAATTTAAAATGCGATGCAACAAATATGAGAATAGTAAAACATTCCTTTATACGAGCGGCGTCCAATAACTAATGCAACACATTTTTTTTTCTGAAAGCAGGCTGGTTTTATTCAGGATTCCAATACACCATATTATTCCCCACTCTTTTGGCCGCAAAACTGCATTTTTCAACATCACGTCCTTTCAATGCCACAGACGCGTCGCCGAACGACTCACCGTGCTTTTGTTCACTGCCTGATCTCAGTGGACATGCTGCAAGCGCCTGTGAATACCTGCGATGCTCTGATTTTGCGCCAAATGAAACTCAACGATAGCTCGCTCCTCGGAATGCTCCTACATTGCAGTCCTCAATTTGAAGGCTGCACAAAGCACCGGCACCTATTGGAAGTTGACGAAACAATAGTGGCTGAAAGGGGGATATTCCACGAGGCCCCACAACAAACTAGACATTTTTTCAGTCAAAACTGGCCGAGAAAAAATGTGCTGCGTTACTCAATGAACTCACTACGCATCACCTGCACTGTTGAGAAGCGGATTTACTTAGAGTGTTAACTCTGACACCCAGTTTGATCACTGGTATTTTGCTTGCTTCCATTACAAATGGACTTTTCTTTAGAATGTTTCCACATAATGAATGCACATTATGTAATTATTTCTATGGTATATCCTATTACCGGTATTGTAGTCTGTGCGGTATCTCTTTGATTCGTGTGGTGTCCTGCAGAGGGATTCCACGAATCCTAGAAAATGTTTTCATACGTTCAGGTTTAACATAGGACAACTTGTTACGAAACAATGCGTTGCCATGTTGCAAGAGAGCTAAAAGTGACTCACTTTTTTTATCTATCACAATAACAATGTCATTCAAATGATAAAAACAAAACACAAAACGGCAGCGTAAGTCTAACGTGTTAAACACAGTTTCAATTTGTTGAGAGATGTTGCGCAATCAGGTGTAAAATTCCGACTCACGGTTTTCAAGTTCATATACAGCTATCACAAACACTCAAACCGATTTCCTAACTGTTTTTCTTGTTTGTCACGTCTACCATTCTACAACAATCGGTTTTCGGCTGCGTGTAGACGTTTTGCCACATGAGTCGTGACTGGGTTGTAACATAATTATTTGTTTTTTAAACTGTCAGTTGCTACGGACGAACTGGTTTCTTGCGCAGTGCAAAAAAAAAGATCGTTGTCGTGCAGTATTTCTTTTCGCTGTGATGTCATCGTACCAGTGAACACACATGATGTGATTGTTACGAACGTGGGACATTGATCCACGTGTCACTGTTAAGAGCGTGGTACCACTAGGACCCAAAGTTACACAATGAAAATATTTATCGCAATGTAAGGGAAATCGGTATTAAATAGAACATCACAAAATAATGAAAGATGCCGTTTCATATGACTTGTAAATGTGCTCGGAATTACAGAAAACGCATGTTTGCGCAAAGCTCGCATCGAAAGGAATCCAAAAACGGCTAGCGGCAGTCCAGACTTGATGATTTATCTATTCGGTAACCATTATACACTGAAGCGCCAAGGAAACTGGTATAGGCATGCGTATTCAAATACAGAGATACGTTAACAGGCAGAACACGGCGCTGCAGTCGCCAATGTCTATATAAGACAAGTGTCTGGCGCAGTTTTTAGACCGGTTACTGCTGCTACAGTGGCAGGTTATCAAGATTTAAGTGGGTTTGGACGTGGTGTTATAGTCGGCGCACGAGCGATCAGACACAACATCTCCGAGGTAGCGATGAAGTGGGGATTTTCCCGTACGACCATTTCACGAGTGTACCATGAATATCAGGAACCCGGAAAACCATCAAATCGACGTCGCTGCGGCCGGAAAAAGATTCTGCAAGAACGGGACCAACGGCGGCTGAATAGAAACGTTCAACGTGACAGAAGCGCAACCCCTCCGCAAGTTGCTGCAGATTGCAGTGCTGGGCCATCAGCAAGTGTCAGCGTGCGAAACATTCAACGAAACATCATCGATAAGGGCTTTCGGAGACAAAAGCCCTCTCGTCTACCCTTGACGACTGGACGACACAATGCTTTACGCCTCGCCTGCGCCCGTCAACACCGACATTGGACTGTTGATGACTGGAAACGTGTTGCCATGTCGTTTCAAATTGTATCGGGCAGATGGAGGTATACGGCTATGGAGACAAGCTCATGAATCTATGGACCCGGCATGTCAGCAGGGGACTGTTCAAGCTGGTGGAGGCTCTGTAATGATGTGGTGCGTGTACAGTTGGAGTGATATGGGACCTGCGATACGTCTAGATACGACTCCGACAGGTGACACGTACGTAAGCATCCTATTTGATCACCCGCATCCATTCTTGTCCATTGTGCATTCAGACGGACTTGGGCAGTTCCAGAAGGACAATGCGACACCCCACACGTCCAGAATTTCTATAGAGTGGCTCCAGAAACACTCTTCTAAATACCTCCGCCGGCCACCAAAGTACCCAGACATATACATTATTGAGCAAGTTGATGTTCAGAAGAGATCTCCACATCTCGTACTCTTACGGATTTATGGACAGCCCTGCAGGATTCATGGTGTCAGTTCCCTCCAGCGCTACTTCAGACATTAGTCGAGTCCATGCCACGTCGTGTTGCGGGACTTCTGCGTGGTCGTGGGGACCCTACACGATGTTAGAAAGGTGTACCAGTTTCTTCTGCTCTTCAGTGTACTATGTGTGACCACTGCGTTTAAGTGACTCATAATGAAGTTACGGGGACACGCCAAAAAGTAATGGTTCCGAATGTTTTACCCGAAAACTCTTAAAGAGTTTTTAAAATAAAACCAAGTTTATTAATATTATACATCTTTATTCTTGATGCCTGCATAGTTATTTCTAAACACCCTGGCGACAAATACATTTCTCCCAACGAGAGACCAGTTTTTGGTTTTGGAAAACAGAATAAAAAATTCGTCGGCATCACTTTCCAGCACGCCCTGGTACATATTAATGTGTAACGCATGTTACGATTTTATCCAGACGTTTTCAAGAAAATCTAATGAGTTTTGTACGTTTCCATGCCTAAGTCGGTAAAAATGGAACCCTTGTTGGATCACTTTTTGGTGTGCCTGTCTGTCCTACTGTTAGAAACACTTTTTCTCAGGATTGAGTTGACGTATCAACTTCAAAGTTTGTCACATACTAAGGTCTATGATCATTTGGCAGTATAATAAACGTTAGCTTCTAAGTCAATGAAATCGAAAGATACGTCTACTTGTGACACATATTTTTATACTCCGAAACTCACTCACCAAAAATCAGAGAGTACTTCCCGTTGACGTATCATAATAAAATTTGGCACGAAGCAAGGTTTCACAGTAAAAGTAAAGGAAAAAATGCGAAATGTGTTCATTTCTAATCCTATCATACGAAAAACAATTCTTTTGTCATTTGTTATCCGATTGGCCATTTGTTGAGACCCTTTTTCGCAGCAATGGATAGACGTATCAAATTCAAATTTATGCCACGTTCTAAGGTCTGTGGTTCAATGGTGGTGTAGCGACTTTAAGCTTCTGAGTCACTGCAGTCGAAAGATGTGAGGTTTTTTGATACTCGTAAACTCGCTCATTACAAGCTATAGCTTACTTCCCAGAGAAGGTAAAATATCGTAAAATTGTTAATTTGAAATTTGATCACACAGAAACATAATTCTTTTGTTACCCGACTTCAGACTTAATAGAAACGTTGGAAGTGTTGGAATTACCGGGACCGGTATCTTGCCAGTATCAACGTCGATAACAGGCAAGAATAGTCGAGGTCTTTGATTTCCGGAATAGATGAACTGTCTGCATACACACATAAGTTGGTACCTAGCACTCAGAGAGTGGGTCCCGTTCACAGCTGGCCATTTTTCCTTTATGAGAAACATGAATGCTGATCTATTTACTGAGCTAGCGAAACCGAACTGTTTGGCAAAGACACTATGTCCTGCGTAGCAGACTAATTTGTAAACTGCTATGGAAACCAAACCAGCGGCTGGTGAGCCGCTGTCAGTCTCCAAAACGTTGGATTTAAATATTTTTCGGCTAGTCACCACTTCGCACTTTTTCTACAATTCACTTGAGGTAAGTGAGTGTGATGAAACAGTTCCGCACTCATTAATTGGAGTGAATAACATTTTCAAACATACTTCCTGGAACCATCTTTCCGCTAATTCTTAAGAGTTCGTTGACGTCCATAATAAAAACGTTCACTCTCTAAATTAGAAGTATTATAAAGACTGTAATGACGTCATTTCCTCGTGCTGGCAGAAGCGAGGCAGCAGTTTTGCCGTCAATATTATATATAAGACAGTTGACGGTGGAAAGACCGGCGTTCGGTCCGACTATCAAAATCGATTCGGGGATGTACACGGTTCCCGAAATTCGATTCTCATTTTTCCCAAATTAGTTCATGCGCAAACATGGTGCCTGGAACTCGAGAGGCCGGCCGCAGTGGCCGAGCTGTTCTAGGCGCTTCAGTCCGGAACCGTGCGACTGCTACGGTCCCAGGTTCGAATCCTGCCTCGGGCATGGATGTGTGTGATGTCCTTAGCTTAGTTAGGTCTAAGTAGTTCTAAGTTCTAGGGGACTGATGACCTCAGAAGTTAAGTCCCATAGTGCTCAGAGCCATTTTTTTTAACCTGAACTCTTGATTAATAATCAGTATCGATATTTCTGATGTTTGTTGTCTTTGGTTGTGTATTGAGTCTGCGGTTATTTGTTCTGTGTGTGATATCTTCCTTGTTTCTCCTCTGTGAACCGAGATATTAAATTCCCCTGCACAATGTTTCCTCCTTGCAGTTGTGCCTTGAGAATGGCAGGGTGTGCTCCTGTCGAAATATCGGCGGTGGTCGACGACGTCACACGGCAGCAAACCCGTAAGTTATTTGAACATTCAATTCGCCGGGAAAAGTTAAGGTCTCACACAGGCATTTACTTGTATTTGTGGGAGGGCAAGTACAGGATTACATAAGTTTTTAAGTAGTACAACTTTAGGGAACAAAAACCATTTCTCATACGTTTTATATTTTGGAGCTCTAGAGAGAAGCACTAAGGCTATGAAACCTCTGGTGATTCATGACTGAAACATTTTCTGCATGACGGACACTTGGAACAAGCCAAGGGACGTACAACTGAGTACTAAGAATACAATAGCATAAAAAAAGCATTTTGTGGAAAAAATGGGGCTTCCATTGTACAGTTGAATCCTACTTTTTTCGACGCTATCCCAACATACTGTCTGGAAACTGTGAAGAGCACGGATGAGAGGAGGAGGAGGAGGAGGAGAGAGAGAGAGAGAGAGAGAGAGAGAGAGAGAGGGAGGGGGAGGGGGGGGGCAGATAATACTGTCGCCACATGGTGCATGACTTTAGATTGCCCACATGCCCTCCAGAAATTTCTGAACAGGTTTCCAGAGGTTGTGAAACGCAAACTAGTGTCCCTTCTTCTTCTGCGAAACCTGCACTACTGCGGGGTAATCAGACACGGCACGAGTTGTGAGAAGACTAGACGGTTACCACTGACGATTCTTCCTTGCGCAAGATCCGTCTGTTTCGTCAAGAATTATATTTCCATTTACGAATATGATGAAACTCTAACTACACAATTAATTGGCGACCGTGAAAATATCTGCCGGCCCGGGATTCGACCCCGGATTTTCCGCTTTACACAGGCGGCCGCCTTGATCGCTGGCGCTCTCCGATCACCCTCCGTAATCACGCGTCTCTCCCTCCAGAAGGTTCGCAGTACGTGTGCCAGTACATGATACGTACTAAACGGTGACATAATGTGGAAGTCCCCCCGATGAACCATGGACGTTGCCGTTGGTGGGGAGGCTTGCCTGCCTCAACGATACAGATAGCCGTAACGTAGGTGCAACCACATCGGAAGGGTATCTGTTGAGAGGCGAGCCAAACGTGTGGTTCCTGAATAGGGGCAGCAGCCGTTTCAGTAGTTGCAGGGGCAACAGTCTGGATGATTGACTGATCTGGCCTTGTAACACTAAACAAAACGGCCTTGCTGTGCTGGTACTGCGAACGGCTGAAAGCAAGGGGAAACTACAGCCGTAATTTTTCCCGAAGACATGCAACTTTACTGTACGGTTAAATGATGATGGCGTCCTCTTGGGTAAAATATTCCGGAGGTAAAATAGTACCCCATTCGGATCTCCCGGCGGGGACTACTCAAGAGGACGTCGTTATCTGGAGAAAGAAAATTGGCGTTCTACGGATCGGAGCGTGGAATGTCTGATCCCTTAATCCGGCAGGTAGGTTAGAAAATTTAAAAAGGGAAATGGATAGGTTAAAGTTAGATATAGTCGGAATTAGCGAAGTTCGGTGGCAGGAGGAACAAGACTTCTGGTCAGGTGAATACAGGGTTATAAATACAAAATCAAATAGGGGTAATGCAGGAGTAGGTTTAATAATGAATAAAAAAAAATAGGAGTGCGGGTTAGCTACTACAAACAGCATATTGAACGCATTATTGTGGCCAAGATAGACACGAAGCCCATGCCTATTACAGTAGTACAAGTTTATATGCCAACTAGCTCTGCAGATGACGAAGAAATTTAAGAAATCTATGATGAGATAAAAGAAATTATTCAGGCAGTGAAGGGAGACGAAAATTTAATAGTCATGGGTGACTGGAATTCGACAGTAGGAAAAGGGAGAGAGGGAAACATAGTAGGTGAATATGGATTGGGGCTAAGAAATGAAAGAGGAAGCCGTCTGGTAGAATTTTGCACAGAGCACAACTTAATCATAGCTAACACTTGGTTCAAGAATCATGAAAGAAGGTTGTATACCTGAAAGAATCCTGGAGATGCTAAAAGGTATCTGATAGATTATATAATGGTAAGACAGAGACGTAGGAATCTGGTTTTAAATTGTAGGACATTTCCAGGGGCAGTTGTGGACTCTGACCACAACTATTGGTTGTGAACTGTAGATTAAAACTGAAGAAACTGCAAAATGGTGGAAATTTAAGGAGATGGGACCAGGATAAACTGACTAAACCAGAGATTGTACAGAGTTTCAGGGACAGCATAAGGGAAAAATTGACAGCAATGGGGGAAAGAAATACAGTAGAAGGTGAATAGGTAGCTTTGAGGGATGAAATAGTGAAGGCAGCAGAGGCTTAAATAGCTAAAAAGATGAGGGCTAGTAGAAATTTTTTTTTTGGGTAACAGAAGAAATATTGAATTTAATTGATGAAAGGAGAAAATATGAAAATGCAATAAATGAAGCAGGCAAAAAGGAATACTAGGGGCAAGATAGATACAGCCTATAGGAAAATTAAAGAGACCTTTGGAGAAAACAGAGCCACTTGTATGATTATCAAGAGCTCAGATGGAAACCCAGTTCTAAGCAAAGAGGGGGAAGCAGAAAGGTGGAAGGAGTATATCGAGGGTCTATACAAGGGCGATGTACTTGAGGACAATATTATGGAAATGGAAGAGGATGTAGATGAAGATGAAATGGGAGATACGATACTGCGTGAAGAGTTTGACAGAGCACTGAAAGACCTGAGTCGAAACAAGGCCCCGGTAGTAGACAACATTCCATTAGAACTACTGACGGCCTTGGGAGAGCCAGTCCTGACAAAACTCTACCACCTGGTGAGTAAGATGTATGAGACAGGCGAAATACCCTCAGACTTCAAGGAGAATATAATAATTCCAATCCCAAAGAAAGCAGGTGTTGACAGATGTGAAAATTACCGAACTGTCAGTTTAATAAGTCACTGCCGCAAAATACTAACGCGAATTCTTTACAGACGAATGGAAAAACTGGTAGAAGCCAACCTTGTGGAAGATCAGTTTGGATTGCGTAGAAATGTAGGAACACGTGAGGCAATACTGACCTTACGACTTACCTTAGAAGAAAGATTAAGGAAAGGCAAACCTACATTTCTAGCATTTGTAGACTTAGAGAAAGCTTTCGACAATGTTGACTGGCATACTCTTTCAAATTCTAAAGGTGGCAGGGAGCGAAAGGCTATTTACAATTTGTACAGAAACCAGATGGCAGTTATAAGAGTCGAGGGGCATGAAAGGGAAGCAGTGGTTGGGAAAGGAGTGATACAGGGTTGTAGCCTCTCCCCGATGTTATTCAATCTGTATATTGAGCAAGCAGTAAAGGAAACAAAAGAAAAATTTGAGTAGGTTCAAATGGCTCTGAGCACTATGGGACTTAACATGTATGGTCATATGTCCCCTAGAACTTAGAACTACTTAAACCTAACTAACCTAAGGACATCACACAACACCCAGCCATCACGAGACAGAGAAAATCCCTGACACCGCCGGGAATCGAACCCGGGAATCCGGGCGTGGGAAGCGAGAACGCTACCGCACGACCACGAGATGCGGGCTTGGAGTAGGTATTAAAATCCATGGAGAAGTAATAAAAACTTTGAGGTTCGCCGATGACATGACAGCAAAGTATTTGGTAGAGCAGTTGAACGGAATGGACAGTGTCTTGAAAGGAGGATATAAGATGAACATCAACAGAAACAAAACGAGGATATTGGAATGTAGCCGAATTAAGTCGAGTGATGTATAGGGAATTAGTTTAGGAAATGAGACGCTTAAAGTAGTAAAAGAGTTTTGCCATTTGGGGAGCAAAATAACTGATGATGGTCGAAATAGAGAGGATATAAAATGTAGACTGGCAATGGCAAGGAAAGCGTTTCTGAAGAAGAGAAATTTGTTAACATCGAGTATAGATTTAAGTGTCAGGAAGTCGTTTCTGAAAGTATTTGTATAGAGTGTAGCCATGTATGGAAGTGAAACATGGACAATAAATAGTTTAGACAAGAAGAGAATAGAAGCTTTCGAAATTTGGTGCTACAGAAGAATGTTGAAGATTAGGTGGGTAGATCACGTAACTAAAGAGGAGGTATTGAATAGGATTGGGGAGAAGTTTGTGGCACAACTTGACTAGAAGAAGGGATCTGTTGGTAGGACATATCCTGAGGCATCAAGGGGTCACAAATTTAGCATTGGAGGGCAGCGTGGAGGGTAAAAATCGTAGAGGGAGACCAAGAGCAGATTCAGAAGGATGTAGGCTGCAATAGGTACTGGGAGACGAAGGAGCTTGCACAGGATAGATTAGCATGGAGAGCTTCATCAATCCAGTCTCAGGACTGAAGACCACAGCAAGAACAATGTGGAAGTCTGGGTCTAGAGTGAGAAATTTCGCTCTGCAGCGGAGTGTGCGCTGATACGAAACTTTCTACCAAACTAAAACTGTGTTCTGGACAGAAACTCTAACTCGAGACCTTTGCCTTTCGCAGGCAAGTGCTCTACCATCTGAGCTACCCAAGGAGACGAGGTACTGGCGGAAGTATAGCGGTGAGGAGGGGGCGTGGGTAGTCCGTGGGTATCTCAGATGGTAGAGCACTTGCCCGCGAAAGGCAAAGGTCCCGATTTCGAGTCTCGGTCCGGCACACAGTTTTAATCTGCCAGGAAATTTAAAGTCTGGGTCTATTCGGGGACCGTGCTCGGATGCCCAAAGCGGTTAAGGCGGCCACTAGCGTAAAATGGTAAATACGGGCTCGAGTCCGGATACGGCACATGCTTTCACTACCATTAGTAAATTGTGCAGTCGGAGTTTCAACGTATACGCAAATGCAAATATAATTTTTGTATTTCATACCGCTCACAATAGCAGCAGCGCGTCATCGTTCGGACGTGCAGGCGTGCCTGAAGGATATTGCAGAATACTTCGGCCAACACAAGCACTGCGGTACACTGAGGTTGCAAACGTCATGGGGTAGCCATATGCAAGTATACAGATGGCGGCCGTATCGCATACACGACGTATAAAAGGGGCAGTGCATTGACGGAGCTGTCACGTGAAAAAGTTTCCGAGGTCATAACGGCCGCAAGACAGGGAACTGAGACGTTGAACGCGGAATGGTACACTACTGGCCATTCAAATTGCTACACCGAGCAGAAATGCAGATGATACACGGCTATTCACTGGAAAAATATATTATACTGGAACTGACATGTGATTACATTTCAACGCAATTTGGGTGCATAAATTCTGAGAAATCAGTACCCAGAACAACCACTTCTGGCCGTAATAACAGCCCTCATACGCCTGGGCGTTGAGTCAAACAGACCTTGGATGGCGTGTGCAGGTACAGCTGCCCATGCAGCTTCAACACGATACCATAGTTCATGAAGAGTAGTGACTGGCGTATTGTGACGAGCCAGTTGCTCGGCCACCATTGGCCAGACGTTTTCAATTGGTGAGAGATCTGGAGAATTTGCTGGCCAGGGCAGCAGTGGAACATTTTCTGTATCCAGAAAGGCCCGTACAGAACCTGCAACATGCGGTTGTGCATTATCCTGCTGAAATGTAGGGTTTCGCAGGGATCGAATGAGCCACGGGTCGTAACACATCTGAAATGTAACGTCCACTGTTCAAAGTGCCGTCAATGCGAACAAGAGGTGACCAAGACGTGTAACCAATGGCACCCCATACCATCACGCCTGGTGATCCGCCAGTATCGCGATGACGAATACACGCTTCCAATGTGCGTTCACCACGATGTCGCCAAACACGGATGCGACCATCATGATGCTGTAAACAGAACCTGGATTCATCCGAATAAATGACGTTTTGCCATTCGTGCACCCAGGTTCGTCGTTGACTACACCATCGCAGGCGCTCCTGTCTGCGATGCACCGTCAAGGGTAACCGCAGCCATGGTCTCCGAGCTGATAGTCCGTGTTGCTGCAAACGTCGTCGAACTGTTCGTGCAGATGGTTGTTGTCTTGCAAACGTCCCCATCTGTTGAGTTAGGGATCGAGACGTGGCTGCACGATCCGTTACAGCCATGTGGATAAGATGGCTGTCATCTCGACTGGTAGTGATACTAGGCCGTTGGGATCCAGCACGGCGTTCCGTATTACCCTCGTGAACCCACCGATTCCATATTCTGCTAACAGTCATCGCATCTCGACCAACGCGAGCAGGGATGTCGCGATACGATAAACCGCAATCGCGATAGGCTACAATCCGACCTTTATCAAAGTCAGAAACGTGATGGCACGCATTTCTCCTCCTTGCACGAGGGATGACAACAACGTTTAACCAGGCAACGCCGGTCAACTGCTGTTTGTGTGTGAGAAATCGGTTGGAAACTTTCCTCATGTCAGCACGTTGTAGGTGTCGCCAACCTTGTGTGAATGCTCTGAAAAGCTAATCATTTGCATATCAGAGCATCTTCTGCCTGTCGGTTAAATTTCGCGTCTGTAGCACGTCATCTTCGTGGTGTAGCAATTCTAATGTCCAGTAGTGTATTTGGAGCTAGATGCGCGGACATTCCATCTCACAACTCGTTAGGGAATTCAGTATTCCGACATCGACAGTGTGAAGAGTGTGGCGAGAGTACGAAATTTCCGGTACCGCCTCTCATCACGGACAGCGCAATGCTGCCGGCCTTCACTTAACGACCGAGAGCAGCTTAGAGTTGTCGGTGCTAACAGACAAGCAACACAGAAATCAGTATGAAACGTACGGTGAACATTTCCGTCAGGACAATGAGACGACATTGAGCGTTGATGCACTGTGACAGCAGACGACCTAAGCGACCGCGTTTGCTAAGAGCACAGACATCGCCTGCAGCGCTTCTCCTTAGCTAGTGACCATATCGATAAGTCCGTAGACGACTGGAAAACCGTGGCCTGCTCAGACGAGTCCCGATTTCAGCTGGTAAGAGCTGACGGTAGGGTTTGAGTGTGGCGCAGACCCCACGGAGCCATGGTCCCCAGTTGTCAACAAAGCGCTGTGCAAGCTAGTGCTGTCTCCACGACGGTGTGTGCGTTGTGTTTAGATGGAATATTCACTGAAAATAGTTATGCTCTACTATTTGGAGACCATTTGCGGCAAACAACGATCGAATTTTTATCGATGACAACCCGCCTCGTCACTTGCCGGCAACTGTTCGCGATTGGTTCGAAGAACATTCTCGATAATTCGAGCTTATGATTTGGCCACGCAGGTCCCCCTACATGGATCCCATCGTACATTCATGGGACATAACAGAATGGTCAGTTCGTGCACAACATCCTGCACCGGCAACACTCTCGCTATTATGGACAGCTGGCTCAATATTTGTGCAGTGGACTTCAAACAACTTGTTGAGTCTATGCAACGTCGAAATTGCTGCACTAAGCCGAGCAAAAGGCGGTCCGACACAATATGAGGAGGTACCCCATCACTTTTGTCACGTCAGTGCATAATATCCGTTTCTTAGGCATCTACGACTGGGGAGTGGGGGTGAAGGTGTTCACTTTCCTGGCGCACCTCCAGGAATCGACTTCTTAAGTAATAGAACCCAGTACGTTGTCCTCGATGCTGAGTGTTCATCGGAGGTGAGGGTATCATCTGGAGTGCCCCAGGGAAGTGTGGTAGGTCCGCTGTTTTTTTTTTATCTACATAAATGATCTTTTGGATAGGGTGGATAGCAATGTGCGGCTGTTTGCTGATGATGCTGTGGTGTACGGGAAGTGTTGTCGTTGAGTGACTGTAGGAGGATACATGACGACTTGGACAGGATTTGTGATTGGTGTAAAGAATGGCAGCTAACTCTAAATATAGATAAATGTAAATTAATGCATATCAATAGAAAAAAGAATCCTGTAATATCTGAATACTCCATTAGTAGTGTAGCGCTTGACACAGTCACGTCGATTAAATAATTAGGCGTAACATTGCAGAGGGATATGAAGTGGGACAAGCATGTAATGGAAGTTGTAGGGAAGGCGGATAGTCGTCTTCGGTTCATTGGTAGAATTTTGGGAAGATGTTCATCAATAAAGGAGACCGCTTATAAAACACTAATACGACCTATTCTTGAGTACTGCTCTAGCGTTTGGGACCCCTATCGGATAGGATTGACGGAGGGCATAGCAGCAATTCAGAGGCGGCCTGCTAGATTTGTTACTGGTAGATTTGATCATCACACGAGTGTTAGGGAAATGCTTCAGGAACTCGGGTGGGAGTCTCTGGAGGAAAGGAGGCGTTCTTTTCGTGAATCGCTACTGAGGAAATTTAGAGAACCAGCATTTGAGGCTGACTGCAGTACAATTTTACTGCCGCCAACTTATATTTCGCGGAAAGACCACAAAGATAAGAGAGATTAGGGCTCGTACAGAGGCATATAGGCAGTCATTTTTCCCTCGTTCTGTTTGGGAGTGGAACAGCGAGAGAAGATGCTAGTTGCGGTACGAGGTACCCTCCGCCACGCACCGTATGGTGGATTGCGGAGTATGTATGTAGATGTAGATCTGGAGTACACAGTTTTTATTCATTGCAGAACTCTCGTACACTTCTAGAAGTCATTTCTCGTGATTAGGACAAACCTTTCGTTTACCCAATTACTGCGTTAGGGGAGTGGCTGATCCCAATGAGACAATAGTATGGCTTAAACAATTTCTCATTGTTGGGTTGCCACAATATTCATGGAAAATTACATCGTCTCCTTCGACAGTTTCATGGAATAGAGTATGGGAAATGAGTACAAAGGCAGGGTTGCCATGAAAGTAATAGTACAATGTCTGTACCATACTCCATCGCATTTATTGTGAATGTAGTAAACGCGTATAAGACACAAACAATCGTGACGAAATTATATAGTTTCTTTTATAACAGGAGTACCAAAAGAAGGCGTTTGCATTTCAGGGATGGAAATTGTTAAAAGGGCACTCACTGCCCTGTTTTGTCACTACATTGTTAGTACTTTGTCCAAGGTCTGTTTTTCCATATAACCTCAGCAATTCTGTTCGGCATTCATTTTTTTGCGGTTTGTTCTCCTTGCAATGAAACTGCCACCCCCTTTCCTCGTATCGCTCTTTTCAGCGCACGCACGGCTTCAAATGCCATTCATTGCGATAAACAAGCTTTGGAATTTTCCAACCAAGATTTTCCATTGGGTTCATACCCGGGCGGTGTGTAGACCAGAGCAAAACACCGATGTCTTTATCTTCAGACCATTCGGTGGTTGTAACCGAAACATGCGCAGATGCATTATTAAATAAAACAACCCTTTTCTTTTACATTCCTGTTTTGAAAGTTACGTAATTCCAATGGTATCTAATAAGTTATTTTGCGTAATACATTAAATCTCATAAAATTTAATATTCCATTTGGTTACTAGTAGGTCATGCTTCTCCAATATACCGGGTGATCAAAAAGTCAGTATAAATTTGAAAACTGAATAAATCACGTAATAATGTAGATAGAGAGGTACAAATTGACACACATGCTTGGAATGACATGGGGTTTTATTAGAACCAAAAAAATACAAAAAGTTAAAAAAATGTCCGACAGATGGCGCTTCGTCTGATTAGAATAGCAATAATTAGCATAACAAAGTAAGACAAAGCAAAGATGATGTTCTTTAGAGGAAATGCTCAATATGTCCACCATCATTCGTCAACAATAGCTGTAGTCGAGGAATAATGTTGTGAACAGCACTGTAAAGCATGTCTGGAATTATGTTGAGGCATTGGCGTCGGATGTGGTCTTTCAGCATCCCTAGAGATGTCGGTCGATCACGATACACTTGCGACTTCAGGTAACCCCAAAGCCAATAATCGCACGGACTGAGATCTGGGGACCTGGGAGACCAAGCATGAGGAAAGTGGCGGCTGAGCACACGATCATCACCAAATGACGCGCGCAAGAGATCTTTCACGCGTCTAGCAATATGGGGTGGAGCGCCATCCTGCATAAACATCGTACGTTCCAGCAGGTGTTTATCAGCCAGGCTGGGGATGATGCGATTCTGTAACATATCGGCGTACCTCTCACCCGTCACGGTAGCAGTTACAAAACGAGAATCACGCATTTCCTCGAAGAAAAAAGGTCCGATAACGGTAGATGTGGTAAATCCAACCCATACCGTGATTTTCTCGTCGCGCAATGGAGTTTCCACGACAGTTCTAGGATTTTCGGTAGCCCAAAATCTGCAGTTGTGGGCGTTAACAGACCCTCGGAGCGTGAAATGAGCATCGTCGGTTCACAACACGTTACTCAACCAATCGTCATTTTGGGCCATCTTTTGAAACGCCCACACCGCAAATGCCCTCCGCTTCACTAAATCGCCAGGTAACAGTTCATGATGCCGATGGATTTTGTACGGATAGCAACGTAGGGTACGCCTCAGTGCCAACCAAACAGTAGTGTATGGAATGCCGGTGCGACGTGCGACTGCACGAGCGCTGACTTCCCCGTGCATAGACAAACCCGCTACAGTCTCCATTTCTTCCTGAACTGTCTCAGCAGCTTTACGCCTTGTGCTCTGTTGGCCACTACGGGGTCTATCGTCTAAACAAACCGTGGCTTCGAACTTCGAAATCATTCTCGCCACAGCTGCATTGTCAACGGACCTTTACCCGTTCGAATCCCCGTCCTATGGCGATAGGATCGTAACGCTGAATCAGCAGATTCCCCATTCTGATAATACAGCTTCACTAAAAGCGCCTTTTCATGTAACGTCAACATGCTGCGACTGCTGGTGCATCTGATTCTCTCTCTCATTACAGCTCCTTTTATACACGATTGTCATGCGCAGTCACTGACGTTTTGCTGTACAGCGCCATCCGTCGGACATTTTGTGAACTTTGTTTTTTTTTCTATTAAAACCCCATTTCATTCCAAGCATGCGTATCAATTTTTACCTCTCTATCTACATTATTCCGTGGTTTATAAAGTTTTCAAATTTATACTGACTTTTTGATCATCCGGTATGTCCGCAATGAAGCCATAATTAAGAAAATTTAGATTAGCATTGTTATCTTTCAGTATTTTATATAATATGATGTACATCCTATGTAAAAGTCTTTTCTATTGTATACGGCAGTTTCAGCATAAAATAAGCAAAGTTTTGTGGATAGTTACTCATAAAAATGTTAAACTTTCAATTGTTAATTTAATAAATTTGCACTGTAGTTTTATTGACTTGACTGTTAACAGACGTTTAAATAGGAGGAGCACAAGGCACAAGGATGAACAGTTGGAAGCAGTTTTGAGACCCAACCACTGCGTCGCACGTCGTTGTAATACAGTATTGTGACTATCTAGCGCCGGCCGGAGTGGCCGAGCGGTTCTAGGCGCTACAGCCTGGAACCGCGCGACCGCTACGGTCGCAGGTTCGAATCCTGCCTCGGGCATTGATGTGTGTGATGTCCTTAGGTTAGTTAGGTTTGAGTAATTCTAAGTTCTAGGGGACTGATGACCTCAGCAGTTAATTCCCATAGTGCTCGGAGCCATTTGAACCATTTTGACTATGTAGCCTGTTATGTAGAGTGGGCTCCCACTAAGAAGAAATGGTGCAGCTATAAAACGACTTGGTACCTGGATCATTTCGTGGAATTCACGTAAGTTGGCCCAGTTAGCAGATGAAATGGACCGAGGCAACGACTACTTCAGCAGCATCAGGAAGCAGATTTCTCAGAGTTACACCCAACTAAGATACGTATAAGAAATCAACTGAACTATAGAAGTGCCACTGCAGAACTAATTACTAAAGTGTAATGTTTTGGAAACTGTTCTGGCAGTAAACATTTGCATATGTCTGAAAGTAATTCTTTGAGTGGTGGAGGCCAATGTGATCAGTAAGAAACAACCCCATGATCACACGTTTCTTGATGTCTATGGAACACAAGAATAACAACAAATTTTTGAGTTTTTTTTTGTTTAAATCAAATAATCTCTTTTCGATGCTGAAAATTTTCACCCCAGCAGAATTTCACCGTCTTCCCCGTATAACAATAGTAGTTTCGTTACAATTATCTTGATGAAGTGTCCGGCTTTCGTCCCCTAGACCCTCATATATTCTGATGAGTTCTGTCTCTGGTACCTCAGTGTACATACTAGATTTCACTCCAGTGTTCAGCCAAGCAATGCGTGACTTATCTTTAGCGTAGATGGCTGCCCAAATCATAACACTCCCAACATCGAAATTACCGCTCAATATTAACTGTTGCTCTGTTCTCACATCATGCCAATAACAATGAAATCCTTGCGGACCATCTAAATTAAACTTCTTCTCGTCACTGAGGATCACTACATCCGATTCTGAAGACTACGGCATACGTTTCGAGCAAACTCCAATCTATGGTGTTTATGTTTGGGTGCTAGAGCAGGTTTCTGCAGTCGTTTCCTTGAATGCAAGACGTTTGTCATGTGATATAATTGTCGCGCACGTCTGGCTGTTATTGGCAATTGTGCATCAGACACAGGTTGAGAAAAATAACGGTTTGTGGCCCTTGCTTTGCGCAAAAAGTAACTACTTCGGTGACAGATAATTTTCTACTTTCCCCATATTTTCTGTTCTGTTCATATCGTGCTCTGAATCTAGCGAAATTATCTGTCGCTGTACTTGAACGGTTGAATTTCCTGATGAGTTGACGATCAGAGATTCCGATTTCCTTGTACTCACTGATTTTTTGCTTTTTCGTCTCATGACAACTGTTTTCCTCGTGGCATTGTCAATTGTGATATATTTACGCAACACGTACTACCACTAATGTTGTCTTGTTTCCTGTCTGCGGTAAAGGCACGCACGCACAAAAGAATGGTTCAAATGGCTCTAACCACTATGGGACTTAACATCTGAGGTCATCGGTCCCCTAGAACTTAGAACTACTTAAACCTAACTAACTTAAGGACATCACACACATCCATGCCCGAGGCAGGATTCGAACCTGCGACCGCAGCAGCAGCAGTGCGGTTGCGGACTGAAGCGCCTAGAACCGCTCGGTCACGCCGGCCGACACACGAACGCACACACTAACACCGCACACAGCAGACTGCCTTTATACCGAGTTCCACCCTCCACCACCTGAATGGCTGTCTTGTTCTACACGGTACTACTGACTTCAGAGGCGATACCCCATATTGCTGCATTTGTCACTATACTGGACCTCATGCCATTGCATAAACGCTGTGCATAACTACTCCAGAGGACGATTCCCATAGAAATATCCATGATTCTTTTTTACTCATTTCCTATACGGTATAATAAGTTATTTGTGTCACCTGTAAAACTTACGTCTTGTGGTATGAAACGTCTCGAAACTGACGAACACATTTAGCTGGCTGTCCCCCCCCCCCCCCCCCCCTCCTGTATAAATTTCTGCGGATGCCCATGGTTGTTTCACTGTGCCAGTGATTTTATACATTTAGTGACAAGTTAGTTGATCCCACACACTGTGCCTATTTTGTCTGCTTCCGAGTGCGCATGTTCCCCGTTATCTCACATCAGATATGAAGTTTTTATTGTAATCTCATCACAATCGAAACGCTAGGTTCCACTTACCTTACTACTCTGGCTGTGACCCAACATAAAAAACCTACCGCAAACTGTTTCACTGTCGCTGTTTTCCACCTCTGGAGCGAGTTACCCGCCCAATTGTGTGAACTATTGTGAGCCGTGGTAAAACTTATTTCTTTCTGCCTCTGAATATATTGTAACTTTGATATTTAGAGGGTGCTTTCTGATCATAATTTTAAATCTGTTTCGAAGAGCGCGCCGCAGCGCGTAGTGTGAAGCAGTCGCCCTCCGTTTCTGGCGGTGTCGTCGCTGTGGCAATCGCAGCTTTGGTGTCTCCGTCTGGTGGGAAAGGTTGTCTGTTCACGCTGCATTTAAGGGGCGCTATGAGCCCACCAGTCGGTCAGTCTGGATCAGTCCCTCGTCCCCAGCTTGCTAGTCTGTCTCTCGTCCGCATTTGTTAGGCAGTTAGTGTCTATCTGTCGTTCGGAGTGCTAGTATGTCTGTCGTTCGGATCAACATTTAAAGCCAGAAAAATGAGTGTCTTCCCACTCCGCCAGTAAGAGAACTCAGCTAGTGGTCGCCCGGTCGGGGCTTACTTCCTGCATCTGGGTCTGCGCGTTAGGCCGCCAGTCTGCTCGAGTTTGTTCAGGCAATGGTTATTGGCGGTTGGATCGATCGATCGGTTGGTCGGTCGCGCACTGAGGCACGAGATGACTTGTCCGTCGTGAGCGTCGGCGCATGTGAGGTCGCCACGTGAGTCCAGTGGGCCGCGGCGTATAGCGACAGTAGTGGCTTCGCGGTCGACACGAGAGCAACAGGAGTCAACCCACGACATCGGTCTGGCCGGTGCGAGCTGCGACGCCGTGGGACGGGAGATCGGCGCGTCTTCCTGCGTCCGTTGAAGCGGCTGGCAGCGGACGGTTCGGGAGAGAGATTTGGGGGTGCTGCACCAGGTCTTTTCGAGAAATCGCAATTTATTAGAAAGTAAGTGATTGTTGATATGATGTTTTCTTGGTGAGGTCACCAGCCGCTTTGCTTTGGGGTCGTCCCACCATTCTTCTCCGTTTGCCCACCCGCGGGAAGGTGGTTGTTTGTAAATTGGGTAGTCCGTTTTGTAGTAGGGGCGGGTTAGAGCAACCTGCGGTTCGGGTTGTTCGGTAATCTCCCTATCAATCTACCGTGCGTTAATAGCTGCCTCTGTCATGTTTGTCGCATTCGATGTGTTGACGAATTTATTGCTTGGAGTGTAACGGCCTAATACCTGAAATATGTTTTGATCTTTAGAAACTTCGATATTATTGCCTATGATCTTGAGAGGCAGTATCTGTGCACTGTAGAGCATCTTAACTATTGTTTGGCCAACCTTGTAGAATTTTATGTATCATGGCATGTCATGGGCTCTTATTAAAAGAGCACCGTGAGAATTTTCTTAAAAGTTAAAATCAAGTTGTACCTTCGGTGGCAAGGTTAATATTTTAATTTTTAGTGTTTTGTGCCATTTCGATCCCTCCTACGGGGGTGGGGGGGGGGGGGGGGGGGTGCATAGTTTGTGCAATTGTTAAAACTCTTAGTTTAAAGTTATCTGGTGTGTAGCTGATTTGCACCAGTGAAGTCTTTCATAGGCTGCTGTGAGCGGTCGTAATTACGGCCGTGTCAAAAGGGAGCGGCAAAGTTCTCTGCCCGAAAGCTGATACAGTGAAAACTTGTTTCTTTCTGCCTCTGAATAAATTGTAAATTTGATATTTAGAGGGTGCTTTCTGATCATAATTTTAAATCTGTTTCTTTTAAAAAAATGCTTTTAGGCACTATTAAATTGAATAAAATTCCCATTTGTTAAAAGGAATTTGGTTATAATTTCGTCAGTTACCCCCTGTCAACTACTTCCATGATTATGGTTCAAATGGCTCTGAGCAGTATGGGACTTAACATCTTAGATCATCAGTCCCCTAGAACTTAGAACTACTTAAACCTAACTAACCTAAGGACATCACACACATCCATGCCCGAGGCAGGATTCGTACCTGCGACCGCAGCAGTCCCGCGGTTCCGGACTGCAGCGCCTAGAACCGCACGGCCACCGCGGCCGGCCATGCTTATATAGTGTGATTAAATGTGTTAATGTTCTTGATGAATCGCTAGTAAATAAAATAAATTCTTAAGAATATTCTTTGGAAATAAATCACGGTTCATACTGCTTATCAGAAAAAATCTGTAGCGCTTCATTGTGTCATATCATTCCATAAAATACAATGATGAAAAATAATCGCAGCAACAGGAAAGAGTTGTGCAACATAAACGAAAGATGGTAGGCGTGTTTCTACATCTGAAAGATTAAGTATACTCACATTTCGTGCCGGACGCATAAGAGTGATCCTAGTAGCGCCTCTGTGAGGTTTTCATTAAATCCACGCTGTAACGGCAGCGAGCGTTAGTTACCTTCGAGATTGGACGTAGAGAGTAGATGTTAGTCAAGAATGCCTCTAAGGCGACAAAGATGCCATTATTGGCACCTCACTGACTTTGAACGAGGTCGTGTAACAGGGCTGCGAGAAGCTCGATGTTCCTTCTGCGATTCTGCAGGGTTGGAGCCGCTGTACATGGTAGTGGTGGTCATGAGAATTGAGCCGTACTCTCTCCCAACTATGCGTTTTTTGTGAACTTCGCTGTCTATCTGTGTTTGGTTTCCCGCCCTTGTTGCGGTTACGTCGTGGTTCTTCTTCCTTCTACGTGTGGCAGCAGTGATGTGTATCGATATTTGGTTTGGTGCATATAGTATCCGGCAAGGGGATCTGGAGTGAGTCGGTCGGTTGTTGCGGACCAGGGAAGTTATCGCCGCGCGGTGCAGTCGGCCGGGTCCGCTGACAGGCCTTGCGCAGTGTCGGAGCGTGTGTGGAGCTGTCCGATTGCTACGAGCTTCGTGGTTCACCGGCTCAGGACGTCAAAGCTGAGTAGTGGTTTCAACTACCCAAGCCCCGTCTATTCATGTTGTGCACTCAAATCGTAGTCGACCGAACTAGTTAATTGCACCGCATGGCGACTAAATCTCAGCAGTAGAACCACTCGGTGTTGCTCACCGGAAAACCTCGCCAACAGCAAACCACCGAAGCGAACCATCACAACATGAATGAGATTTTCACTCTGCAGCGGAGTGTGCGCTGATATGAAACTCCCTGGCAGATTAAAACTGTGTGCCGGACCAAGACTCGAACTCGGGGCCTTTGGCTTTCGCAGGCAAATGCTCTACCACCTGAGCTACCCGAGCACGACTCACGCCCCGTCCTCACAGCTTTACTTCTGCCAGTACATTCGAATCTCGGTTCGGCACACAGTTTTAATCTGCCAGGAAGTTTCATATCAGCGCACACTCCGCTGCAGAGTGAAAATCTCATTCATGTTGTGATGGTTCGCTTCGGTGGTTTGCTGTTGGCGAGGTTTTCCGGTGAGCAACACCGAGTGGTTCTACTGCTGAGATTTAGCCGCCATGCGGTGCAATTAACTAGTTCGGTCGACTACGATTTGACTGCACCAGTGGAATTTTCTGTCTTGTGGCCGTTAGTGTTCTGGTTACCTGCCATGGGCACTGACGTAAATTCAGGCAGTGTTCTTTTGAGTAAGTTAACTATTCAAATGTACCAGCGGAATTTTCTGCCTAGTGGCCGTTAGCGTTCCGCTTACCTGCCCTGGGCACTAACGGAATTTCAGGCAGCGTCCTTTCCTCTACTGTCGTCGCTGTCCAACATGCTTCGTGTTATCACGTTTGCAACATTTCCGGTTGGGGTTCTCATGTACTGATTGACGTGAAGCAAGTTGTTGTTGTCGGTCGGTCCGTGGCTGTCCCTTGGTTGGGTTCCGACGGATCAAGTGTAGTTGGGCTCACCACCTGTCTCACCTAAGTGGACGAGGGCAGACCGACCTCCCTGGAGGCTTCTGAGTGCCACCTGAGTTTAATTATCTGTCGTCAGCTATTTTAAATTTTAGGATTATGGTTATTGTTTGTGTTGTGTTGGCAGAAGTGCCAACACCGTGTTACTCGAGGAGGCCGAAATGCACGCAGGCTGGCGTGAGGAGGGAAGGACTATACTGACGTGAGGTCTGGAATATGACAAGCAATTAGAATTCAGAAACCGGACGTAGCTAGTTGATACTTTAATCAACTTATGATGAACATCGCTCTTGACGGTACATGATTCACAATATTATCTGTTCAGATTATAGTAACTGAATATGGCGCCTTGCTATGTCGTAGCAAATGACGTAGCTGAAGGCTATGCTTAACTGTCGTCTCGGCAAATGAGAGCGCATGTAGTCAGTGAACTATCGCTAGCAAAGTCGGCTGTACAACTGGGGCGAGTGCTAGGGACTCTCTAGACTAGACCTGCCGTGTGGCGGCGCTCGGTCTGCAATCACTGATAGTGGCGACACGCGGGTCCGACGTATAGTAACGGACCGCGGCCGATTCAAAGGCTACCACCTAGCAAGTGTGGTGTCTGGCGGTGACATCACAGTTTGTTTCTTAAAATTTTGCAAAATTAATTGTAAATTTATCTTTCAAGCTTAAACACTGTGGCCTTCTGCCTTTAAAGATTATGGTAATATATTTTGAAATTTTGAAGTCTGATTGTGGTCCTCAGCCATTGATAATGCACCTTGCATATGTTGTTTCTTTAAATTATTTTATTGCTATCTTAATTGGATTTTTATCTTGTTGATTTTTAAGATTTCTTGTTGTTAAACATGCTGGCCTTCTGCCTTTAAAGGTCTATGGTAATATATGCTGAAGTTCTGAAATGTAGTCGAGGTCTTCAGCCATTTGTGTTGCACCCTGTATATGTTGGCTTTTGGGTTCTAAATTGCTATCTTAATTGATTTTTTTAAGATTTGTTGTTGGCCTTTGACATTTAAAGGTCTATGGTAATACAGGGTGTTACAAAAGGCTACGGCCAAACTTTCAGGAAACATTCCTCATACACAAATAAAGAAAAGACCTTATGTGGACATGTGTCCGGAAACGCTTAATTTCCATGTTGAGCTCATTTTAGTTTCGTTCTTCCACCTACGCTCAATGGAGCACGTTATCATGATTTCATACGGGATACTCTACCTGTGCTGGTAGAACATGTGCCTTTACAAGTACGACACTACATGTGGTTCATGCACGATGGAGCTCCTGCACAGTTCAGTCGAAGTGTTCGTACGCTTCTCAACAACAGATTCGGTGACCGATGGATTGGTAGAGGTGGACCAATTTCATGGCCTCCACGCTCTCCTGACCTCAACCCTCTTGACTTTCATTTATGGGGGCATTTTAAAGCTCTTGTCTACGCAACCCCGGTACCAAATGTAGAGACTCTTCGTGCTTGTATTGTGGACGGCTGTGATACAATACGCCATTCTCCATGGCTGCATCAGCGCATCAGGGATTCCATGCGACGGAGGGTGGATGCATGTATCCTCGCTAACGGAGGACATTTTGAACATTTCCTGTAACAAAGTGTTTGAAGTCACGCTGGTACGTTCTGTTGCTGTGTGTTTCCATTCCATGATTAATGTGATTTGTGGAGAAGTAATAAAATGAGCTGTAACATGGAAAGTAAGCGTTTCCGGACACATGTCCACATAACATATTTTCTTTCTTTGTGTGTGAGGAATGTTTCCTGAAAGTTTGGCCGTACCTTCTTGTAACACCCTGTATATTCTAAAATTTTGGAAATTGTGGCCCTCAGCCATTTGTATCGCACTTTGCGTATCTTGTTTTCTTGAATGATTTTATTGCTATCTTAATTGGATTTTTATCTTGTTAGGATTTCTTGTTGGAGGCCTTCAGCCGTGAAAGAGTTCCTAAATTACAATAAATGACAATAAGAAGCAGAAAGTGACTTCAACCCTTTGCCCATTCCACAATCCTATTACCTGTTCTGCCCAGCGGCTTTAGCGGGCATACCGAGAACGCACGGTCGCCAGAAGACCGGGTTCGGGACGTCCACGTGGCACTACGGAAGACCGTTGTGTTCGGCGTATGGCTCTGGTGCATCGTAATGCGTCTGCAGCAGCAAGTTGAGCAGCAGTTACGACTCTAACACAGCGAACAGTGTTGCACAAGGGAGAGATGACTGGAGGGTAGGGAGGAGGTCTGCTGTTTTTCTGATGAAAGCCGGTTCAGCCTCGGTGCCAGTCATAGCCGTGAGTTAGTTAGGAGGGGGACCAGTTGAGAGCCTGCAAACAACCTGTCTGCGTGCTGGACGCACTGGAGCCACACCTGGAGTTGTGGCCTGGGGTGCGGTTTCTTGTGACAGCAGGAGCGCCCTCTTGGTTATCCCACGCACCCATTTGTACTTCAGTCTGGTGATTCGACCTGTTATAGTGCCAGTGGTGAACAGCATTCTAGGGGACGTTTTCCAACAGGATAACGCTCACCCACATACCGCTGTTGTAACCCAGCATGCCCAACAGACTGCAGACATGTAGCCTTCGCGTGCTCAACCACCAGATCTGTCTCCAATGGAACACACCTTGGACATCATCGGACTACAATTCCAACGTCATCTGCAAACATCATTAACCGCCCCTGTATTGATCGACGTAGTGCAACAGACACAGAACTCCATTGCAGGTATAAGGCGCTGCAGTCATGGACTGTGCGGCTCGTCCCGGCGGAGGTTCGAGTCCTCCCTCGGGCATGGATGTGTGTGTTTGTCCTTAGGATAATTTAGGTTAAGTAGCGTGAAAGCTTTCAAATTCTGAAGGTAGCAGGGGTAAAATACAGGGAGCGAAAGGCTACTTACAATTTGTACAGAGACCAGATGGCAGTTATAAGAGTCGAGGGGCATGAAAGGGAAGCAGTGGTTGGTAAGGGAGAGAGACAGTGTTGTATCCTCTCTCCACTGTTATTCAGTGTGTATATTGAGCAAGCAGTGAAGGATACAAAATAAAAGTTCGGGGTAGGTATTAAAATCCATGGAGAAGAAACAAAAACTTTGAAATTCGCTGATGACATTGTAAATCTGTCAGACAGCAAAGGACCTGGAAGACCAGTTGAACGGAATGGACAGTGTCTTGAAAGGAGGGTATAAGATAAACATCAACAAAAGCAAAACGAGGATAATGGAATGTAGTCGAATTAAGTCGGGTGATGCTGCGGGAATTAGATTAGGAAATGAGACACTTAAAGTAGTAAAGGAGTTTTGCTATTTGGGGAGCAAAATAACTGACGATGGTCGAAGTACAGAGGATATAAAATGTAGACTGGCAGTGGCAATCTGAAGAAGAAAAATTTAACATCCAGTATAGATTTAAATGTCAGGAAGTCGTTTCTGAAAGTATTTGTATGGAGTGTAGCCATGTATGGAAGTGAAACATGGACGATAAATAGTTTGGACAAGAAGAGAATAGAAGCTTTCGAAATGTGGTGCTACAGAAGAATGCTGAGGATTAGATGGGTAGATCACATAACTAATGAGGAGGTATTGAACAGGATTAGGGAGAAGTTTGTGGCACAACTTGACAACAAGAAGGGACCGGTTGGTAGGACATGTTCTGAGGCATCAAGGGATCACCAATTTAGTATTGGAGGGCAGCGTGGAGGGTAAAAATTGTAGAGAGACCAAGAGATGAATACACTAAACAGATTCCGAAGGATGTAGGTTGCAGTAGGTACTGGGAGATGAAGAAGCTTGCACAGGATAGAGTAGCATGGAGAGCTGCATCAAACCAGTCTCAGGACTGAAGACCACAACAGCAACAGTGTGTAAGCTTAGGGACTGATGACCTTAGCAGTTAAGTCACATAAGATTTCACACACATTTGAACATTTGAACTCCATTGCATAAACAGACCATCAGCAACTGTGCAACACAATGCATGCACTTTTGCAGTCAACTTTCTGGCGGTTACTCTGGTTAATAAGGTATCATCATTTCACAAATGCAATGGTTTTTCCTGCGCTTTCATTAAAATATGATCTTGAAATACTAATCACTTAAATGTGTTACCTAGTCAGTTGTATTCCTGAAGTTTCATTACTCGACATTAACTTTTTTTGATGTTGCGTATTTTTTCCGTCAGTGTATTAACAGGTGTGCCCATGTGTTTCTTGAAGTTGTCCCGGCGGGAAGAAAATGCCACCATCTTTCTGGGGGTCATCGGAGACAGTATTACTCCTTCTTTCGATGTTTCTGCTGATAGCCGTACTCCTACCCTCTAGGTGAGTCGCTGGCAGCGTTTAAAACCGCTTGATACAGTACTGTGGAGTAGACATGCATTACATCATCATCATCATTATCATCATCATTTAAGACTGATTATGCCTTTCAGCGTTCAGTCTGGAGCATAGCCCCCCTTATACAGTTCCTCCACGATCCCCTATTCAGTGCTAACATTGGTGCCTCTTCTGATGTTAAACCTATTACTTCAAAATCATTCTTAACCGAATCCAGGTACCTTCTCCTCGGTCTGCCCCGACTCCTCCTACCCTCTACTGCTGAACCCATGAGTCTCTTGGGTAACCTTGCTTCTCCCATGCGTGTAACATGACCCCACCATCTAAGCCTGTTCGCCCTGACTGCTACATCTATAGAGTTCATTCCCAGTTTTTCTTTGATTTCCTCATTGTGGACACCCTCCTGCCATTGTTCCCATCTACTAGTACCTGCAATCATCCTAGCTACTTTCATATCCGTAACCTCAACCTTGTTGATAAGGTAACCTGAATCCACCCAGCTTTCGCTCCTATACAACAGAGTTGGTCGAAAGATTGAACGGTGCACATATAACTTAGTCTTGGTACTGACTTCCTTCTTGCAGAAGAGAGTAGATCGTAGCTGAGCGCTCACTGCATTAGCTTTGCTACACCTCGCTTCCAATTCTTTCACTATGTTGGCATCCTGTGAGAATATGCATCCTAAGTACTTGAAACCGTCCACCTGTTCTAACTTTGTTCCTCCTATTTGGCACTCAATCCGTTTATATTTCTTTCCCACTGACATTACTTTCGTTTTGGAGATGCTAATCTTCATACCATAGTCCTTACATTTATGATCTAGCTCTGAAATATTACTTTTCAAACTTTCAATCGAATCTGCCATCACAACTAAGTCATCCGCATATGCAAGACTGCTTATTTTGTGTTCACATATCTTAATTTCACCCTGCCAGTCTATTGTTTTCAACATATGATCCATAAATAATATGAACAACAGTGGAGACAGGTTGCAGCCTTGTCTTACCCCTGAAACTACTCTGAACCATGAACTCAATTTACCGTCAACTCTAACTGCTGCCTGACTATCCATGTAAAGACCTTTAATTGCTTGCAAAAGTTTGCCTCCTATTCCATAATCTTGTAGAACAGACAATAACTTCCTCCTAGGAACCCGGTCATATGCCTTTTCTAGATCTATAAAGCATAGATACAATTCCCTGTTCCACTCATAACACTTCTCCATTATTTGCCGTAAGCTAAAGATCTGGTCCTGACAACCTCTAAGAGGCCTAAACCCACACTGATTTTCATCCAATTGGTCCTCAACTAATACTCGCACTTTCCTTTCAACAATACCTGAGAAGATTTTACCCACAACGCTGATTAAAGAGATACCTCTGTAGTTGTTACAATCTTTTGTGTTACCATGTTTAAAGATTGGTGTGATTACTGCTTTTGTCCAGTCTGATGGAACCTGTCCCGACTCCCAGGCCATTTCAATTATCCTGTGCAGCCATTTAAGACCTGACATTCCACTGTATTTGATGAGTTCCGACTTAATTTCATCCACCCCAGCCGCTTTATTGCACTGCAATCTATTGACCATTTTTTCCACTTCCTCAAATGTGATCCTATTTCCATCATCATTCCTATCCCATTCTACCTCGAAATCTGAAACATTACTGATCGCACTTTCACCTACATTGAGCAACTCTTCAAAATATTCCCTCCATCTGCCCAAGGCATCCACAGGATTCACCAGCAGTTTTCCTGACCTGTCCAAAATACTTGTCATTTCCTTCTTACCTCCCTTTCGAAGACTGCTAATTACACTCCAGAATGGTTTTCCAGCAGCTTGACCCAATGTCTCCAACCTGTTTCCAAAGTCTTCCCACGATTTCTTCTTGGATGCTGCAATTATCTCTTTGGCTTTGTTTCTTTCTTCAACATAACTTTCTCTATCTACCTGGGTTCTGGTATGTAGCCATTTTTGATACGCCTTCTTTTTCCTTTTACAGGCTGCCTTGACTGTATCATTCCACCAAGCTGTTTGCTTCATCCTACTTTTACACACTACTGTTCCAAGACATTCTTTAGCCACTCCTAGTACTGTGTCCCTGTACCTTGTCCATTCCTTTTCCAATGACTGTAATTGACTACATTCAACTAACTGGTACCTTTCTGAGATCGCTGTTATGTACTTGTGCCTGATTTCCTTATCCTGAAGTTTCTCCACTCTTATCCTCCTACATATGGACCTGACCTCCTGCACTTTCGGCCTCACAATCCCAATTTCACTGCAGATTAAATAATGATCAGTGTCATCAAAGAATCCCCTGAATACACGTGTGTCCCTCACAGCCTTCCTGAATTCCTGATCTGTTATTATATAGTCAATGACAGATCTGGTTCCCCTGCCTTCCCAAGTATACCGGTGAATGTTCTTATGTTTAAAAAAGGAGTTTGTGATTACTAAGCCCATACTGGCACCGAAATCCAAGAGTTGCTGCCCGTTCCTGTTGGCCTCCATATCCTCTCCAAATTTACCCATAACCTTTTCATACCTTTCTGTTCGATTTCCAATCCTGGCGTTAAAATCACCCATGAGCAGAACACTGTCCTTGTCCTTTACTCTAACAAGTACATCACTGAGTGCCTCATAAAAACTATCCATCTTATCTTGATCTGTCCCTTCAAAATGCGAATATACTGACACAATCCTAATTTTCTTGCTGGACACTGTCAAATCTATCCACATCAGTCGTTCGTTTACATACCTTATTGCAACTACGCTGGGTTCCATTTCTTTCCTGATGTAAAGCCCTACACCCCATTGTGCTATTCCTGCTTTGACTCCTGACAGGTAGACCTTGTATTCTCCCACTTCCTCCTCTTTCTCACCCCTTACCCGAATGACACTAACAGCTAAAACGTCCAGCCCCATCTTACTTGCAGCCTCTGCCAGCTCTACCTTCTTCCAAGAGTAGCCCCCATTGATATTAATAGCTCCCCATCTCATTACCATTTGTTTGCCAAGTCGTATCTTAGGAGTCCCTGGTTTGTCAGTTAGAAGTGGGACTCCGTCACCTCCAAAGGTCATTACATGGAAGTCAAAAAACCGGCAACAGCCCCGTCTAGTTGGCAGTCACTGGTCAAGGAAGCCGAGGATATACGATTAGCAGCGAACAAGCTTCACTAGATGGGTTTTACAGCGCCATACTTCATGGAAATGAAGAATGAGAGATAGTAAACTGGATATACATAGTCACTAAAACTTTATAAACGTAATGCTCCCATAACATTAATAAGATGGAATTACTAGGGGTAACAGCTGTGCAATAACTTATCCTAAAACTTGACGAAAGAAAATACAAATGAAGGCGGTAAATTTAAAATGAGAAAACAGAGTGTATAATACAACACACAGATGCAGTACATAAACAGATTTTACTTATAATATACCACTAGAACGAGAACAGGACTGTAATTTCAGATGAACAGCCCCCGCCCCCCCCCCCCCCCCCTATAACACTCAATAATGCGTCATTCGGAAGATAGAACTTCTACCTAACAAGAAAGCTATTTTTTTAATAAAATACAAATAAAATTATTACGCTTAAAAATCGTTAAGGTGTTGGACAAAAGCAAAGCCAGTGGCCATAGTCCTCCGCAAGTACAAGATCTTAAGATTTTGCATTTTGCGCAAAAGGGTAAGAAGTTAAACATTTTGGAAGAAATTGAAATATTTAGGCATAAGATTTGTCCCTCCTTAACGGCCAAATATTTGTCGCCAATCAGACCTTTTCAGAAGTTCTGAAATCGGTGATATTAATTAATCCTCTTATTAATGTAATTTGGCCTAAATATGAGCCGTGCTGCTCCTCCCTGACCTTATGTCGTCTTGTTAGCCAAGCCACTGGGGGTTTTTGACTCAAATATGATACTTGCGAGTTTGTCGCTTTAAATGTCGACGCATTTTACACATTTCAATGTACCTATAAAATGTTTACCCGCATTACGTCCGTTTTCCATGTTGGTGTGTATTTTATGCGTAATAATTGTACTTGTTTTTTATAAAAAAATGTTTTCTTGTTAGGTAACTCCGAATGACGCATTATTAAGTGTTATATGGTGGGGGCCTCTTCATCTGAAATTATGGTCCTGGGTTTTTAATGTCCTCGTTCTAGTGGTATATGACACATAAAATCTGTTTATGTACTGCATCTGTGTGTTTTATTATAAACTCTGTTTTCTCATTTTAAATCTACCGCCTTCATTTGCATTTTACTTCGTCAGAAATTTAGGATAAGTTACTGCACAGCTCTCGCCCCTAGTAATTCCATCTTATCAATGTTTTGTGTGCATTACGTTTATAAAGCTTTAGTGGCTATGTATATCCAGTTTACTATCTCTCATTCTTACCAGCAGCTGCGCGGCAGCGCCACGTATTGAGGTGATTCTGTATTAGACGTCAGTTCTAACACAGGACGCTGTGGTGCATCATGCTTACTACCTGAGCCCCATCTGTGAACGGGAACGCGTTATCCAGGTCTTGGAGTCACTCGCGTCCATCTAGAAAAGGAAAGGCCTTATCATAAGGCTTCGGCAATGTGATTTCATTTCTGAGTGTCCGACCACTGGTGAATTTTCTTATCTGTTTGTACTATTTTATATTTCTAGTTTTTACTAGCGAAGGCGATGTTTGCTTGATGTATTCGACGATGCCCTCTGGCTGAACTGTCTAAAAGATCGTTCTAAGAAATACCAAATTAAGGTATTTGCTCTTTCAGAATTTGATCTGTTCATACATGCTTTTAGGTTATACAAGCCTGCACAACGCGATCGCGATTCTTAAATAGATGTATTTATTCTTTGTTTTATGTGTAGATCAACCTGAAGATGCCTCAATAAGGCGAAACGCGTAGTTGAAAAACAAAAAAAAAAACAAAAAAAACAATTGCATCCAAGACTGCTCTCAACCAATACCCTTCTGAGTCTTCACTGCCTGGTACTCCAACACATGTCACCCATGTAAATAATCAACCAGACAACTGGTAATTATTGGGTATTTCCTGGCCCTCGGCTTGCTTTGTTTCGCTGTTACACGAACAACCTGTTATCTGTGACCGACAGTCGTCTTGCCGACAACGTTATCTCTGACGCACGCGCGTCTGGTCGACAATATTGCGCCAAGTTGTTTAAATTCTACCAACAATTCACCTTGAAGATGGCTCTGAGGTTATCAGGATAAGTATCGGAAGAAATAATTTTGACATCTGGAAGATGGTAGAATAACAGATATGGCCAGTTCCTCCCTGTAGAAGGCACAGCAAGTGCTCCCAGATACGGTTCTGTTGGTCTTCGTTTTCCAGTCAGTCACACCCTCTCCTTTCCTTGCTTGCGCTTTATCATCTCCCTCTTGCTCTCCGTTTTCGTCTCCACCTACCACTGATGTCATTTTAAATCCGTCTGTTATCTAATTTGTTCTTCTACATTTTATGAGGAAATATAAAGTGTGCCTTTTCAGAGCAGCTGCTACAATTTCCACTTCGCACCTTACAGTTACTTCTAACAGAAGGCTTTGTAGAATGACTGGTTAGGTGAAAGGCTATATCTTACTATGATCAACAAAAACATAAAAATATATGACTATACCTAATAATTCAACCAGACAGACACAATAACGAACACATTTAGAAAAAGAAGGATGGAATTCTGTGGCCATACCCGCAGTATAAACAAGTTCAAGAAGAAGAACAACCAATAAATATCATGAATAATTAGCTAGAAATCTATCAACGCATCAAGCTCGGCTGGCAAGCATTTGGGAAGAATTCGCCAGTATTAAGATCAAAAATGTCAGTAAATCTGAAGAAAGCAGTATTTGATCAATGCATTCTTCCTGTGATGCATGGCTGCGAGACATAGACACTGGACTCATTTACAAAAGGGAAACTTAGGACAGAGAGCCATGGAGAGATCAATGCTGGGCTATACAAGAAAGAACAGGAAAGGGGCAGATGACATCCGGTCTGTGACGAAGGTTAACGACATCTTAGAGACAGTTGGTTCCTGGAAATGGCAGTGGGCTGGCCACGTCGCAAGAAGAAAAGACAACAGATGGACGAAGCTAGTACTGGAGTGGAGTCCGAGAGAGCACCGGAGGCCTACAGGAAGACCCCCAGACAGATGGGAGAAGAAGATCGCTGGTAACACCTGGCAGAGAACTGCCCGAGACCGTCCCACTTGGAGAAGACTGCTGAAAGCCTACCTGAATCCACAACTCGAAGAGGCCACACCATTTAATGTTTGAATTGGCTGATGATGATGAATCCTCCACATCCGAGGTATTGTTAATCAATCTTGCGGCTTTTCTATCCTCACTCAACACGCAGGGTGTGAACAGTTTGCTTGCTAACCACCACCTGACTGTGCCACAAAGATTCCTAGCGGTTCCATCGCCAAATCCACCTTTTCTATTCCCACCTTGGACGTTTTGTAGGTGTGGAAGTTCCCTCTAGGTTTTACGTAACTACAAACCTACGTTCCACTACTTTAAAATAATAGCAATTAAACATAACACTGATTGGAAAATTACAAGCACAGTACATCAACATCTACATGGCTATCCTGCAACTCACACATAAGTGGCTCGCAGAGGGTTCATCGAACCACCTTCACAATAATTCGCTAGTATTTCACTCTCGAACAGCGCGGAAAAAAACAGACACCTATATCTTTCTCTGCGAGCTCTGATTTCCCTTACTTTATTATGATGATCGTTCTCCCTGTGTAGGTCGGTGTCAATAAAATATTTTCGTATTCGAAGGAGAAAGTTGGTGATTGAAATTTCGTGAGAAGATCCCGCTGCAACGAGATGTTTTACAACAGTAAGAAAAATGCTGCCCTTCTTTGAACTTTCTAGATGTATTCCGTTAATCCTGTCTGCTAAGAATCCCACATCGAGCCGCAGTACTCCAAAACAGCATGGACAAGGGTAGTGTAGGCAGCAGATCTTGCATCTTCTGAACGTTCTGACAATAAAACGCAGTCTTTGAATCAGCTCCTTCCCGCCAAAACATTTTCTATGTGTTTTTTCCGATTTAAGTTGTTCCCAATTGTAGCTCCTATGCATTTAGTTGAATTTAAGCCTTTAGATTTGACTCATTAATCTTTAAACCTTAGTTTAACTGATTACCTTTAGCACTCATGTGGATGACCTCACACTTCTCATTATCTATGGTCAACTGCCAATTTATTCACCATACAGATACCTCATCTAAACCGTTTTGCAATTGGTTTTGATCTTCTAACTACAGCATCATGTCCAAACAACACAAAACGCCTGCTCGTATTGTATCCCAACTCGTTTATATAGACAGAGAACAACAGAGGTCCTATAACACTACATTGTTGAACGACAGAAATCACTTCTGTTTCACTCTAAATTAATCACAGGGAGATAAATCGAGAGAAAATAAGAATAAACATTTACATAGATGTGTAACAAAAGGACATGGTGGTACAGACGTCACATTATCCATAAGAAGACAAAGAAATTACGTGATATAGGTCTAGTCGATATTGGACAGCAGTGTTACAACGACGTAAGGAAAGTGATCGTAGGACGCTGTCGGTAAGTAGCGTCACGAAGCTCGCTCTAGGGCAGTCGGTTTCAGCCCTGCCAGTAGTTTCAGATATCAGTGAATGCGGATCCTTTTTTTTTTTTTTTTTTTTTTTTTTTTTTTTTTTTTTTTTCATCTGTCTACTGACTGGTTTGATGCGGCCCGCCACGAATTCCTTTCCTGTGCCAACCTCTTCATCTCAGAGTAGCACTTGCAACCTACGTCCTCAATTATTTGCTTGACGTATTCCAATCTCTGTCTTCCTCTACAGTTTTTGCCCTCTACAGCTCCCTCTAGTACCATGGAAGTCATTCCCTCATGTCTTAGCAGATGTCCTATCATCCTGTCCCTTCTCCTTATCAGTCTTTTCCACATATTCCTTTCCTCTCCGATTCTGCGTAGAACCTCCTCATTCCTTACCCTATCAGTCCACCTAATTTTCAACATTCGCCTATAGCACCACATCTCAAATGCTTCGATTCTCTTCTGTTCCGGTTTTTCCACAGTCCATGTTTCACTACCATACAATGCTGTACTCCAGACGTACATCCTCAGAAATTTCTTCCTCAAATTAAGGCCGGTATTTGATATTAGTAGACTTCTCTTGGCCAGAAATGCCTTTTTTGCCATAGCGAGTCTGCTTTTGATGTCCTCCTTGCTCCGTCCGTCATTGGTTATTTTAATGCCTAGGTAGCAAAATTCCTTAACTTCATTGACTTCGTGACCATCAATCCTGATGTTAAGTTTCTCGCTGTTCTCATTTCTACTACTTCTCATTACCTTCGTCTTTCTCCGATTTACTCTCAAACCATACTGTGTACTCATTAGACTGTTCATTCCGTTCAGCAGATCATTTAATTCTTCTTCACTTTCACTCAGGATACCAATGTCATCAGCGAATCCTATCACTGATATCCTTTCACCTTGTATTTTAATTCCACTCCTGAACCTTTCTTTTATTTCCATCATTGCTTTCTCGATGTACAGATTGAAGAGTAGGGGCGAAAGGCTACAGCCTTGCCTTACACCCTTCTTAATACGAGCACTTCGTTCTTGATCGTCCACTGTTATTATTCCCTCTTGGTTGTTGTACATATTGTATATGACCCGTCTCTCCCTATAGCTTACCCCTACTTTTTTCAGAATCTCGAACAGCTTGCACCATTTTATATTGTCGAACGCTGTTTCCAGGTCGACAAATCCTATGAAAGTGTCTTGATTTTTCTTTAGCCTTGCTTCCATTATTAGCCATAACGTCAGAATTGCCTCTCTCTCGTCCCTTTACTTTTCCTAAAGCCAAACTGATCGTCACCTAGCGCATTCTCAATTTTCTTTTCCATTCTTCTGTATATTATTCTTGTAAGCAGCTTCGATGCATGAGCTGTTAAGCTGATTGTGCGATAATTCTCGCACTTGTCAGCTCTTACCGTCTTCGGAATTGTGTGGATGATGCTTTTCCGAAAGTCAGATGGTATATCGCCAGACTCATATATTCTACACACCAACGTGAATAGTCGTTTTGTTGCCACTTCCCCCAATGATTTTAGAAATTCTGATGGAATGTTATCTATCCCTTCTGCTTTGTTTGACCGTAAGTCCTCCAAAGCTCTATAAATTCCGATTCTAATACTGGATCCCCTATCTCTTCTAAATCGACTTCTGTTTCTTCTTCTATCACATCAGACAAATCTTCACCCTCATAGAGGCTTTCAATGTATTCTTTCCACCTATCTGCTCTCTCCTCTCCATTTAACAGTGGAATTCCCGTTGCACTCTTAATGTTACCACCGCTGCTTTTAACGTCACCAAAGGTTGTTTTGACTTTCCTGTATGCTGAGTCTGTCCCCCCGACAATCATATCTTTTTCGATGTCTTCACATTTTTCCTGCAGCCATTTCGTCTTAGCTTCCCTGCACTTCCTATTTATTTCATTCCTCAGCGACTTGTATTACTGTATTCCTGATTTTCCCGGAACATGTTTGTACTTCCTCCTTTCATCAATCAACTGAAGTATTTCTTCTGTTACCCATGGGAACTATCCGGTGGCTGACAGGTGTCCGTTCTGGTCCTCCTTTTATCCCTAAACGATGCGAGGCATAGAGTATGGCAACGGCTCAGTGTGTGTGTGTGTGTGTGTGTGTGTGTGTGTGTGTGTGTGTGTGTGTGTGTGTGTGTGTGTGTGTGTGTGTGTGTGCGTGCGGGGCTCATGAGGGAGGAGTTTTCCTACCATGAGATGTTTTTCAGGCTACAATGAACCTGAGCAACGATGTTCACCTCATCAATGTCCGAGAGCGAGTGTTCCTCTGCCGTCTACGTTACCACCGTGTTAGGGTAAATCTGGGAAATTTTGACCACTTTTCTTACTCTGTATGAAATTTACGTGCTTTTTTACTTCTGGGAGCATATTCGTACAGAGTGACACATAAACGTGAATACAGTATATTACAGAGGAACTGTCACTTGAAATAAAAGAGAATTGATAAAAATGCAGAGTGAACATTGATAAAACCGACAAACGTCTTGGTCGGATTCCTGACTGGAAATGAAAGGAAATTGTCTGGTGAACATGTGTCGGGAAATGGATAGTACGCGCGCAGCGACAACAGATCGTCCCGGAACGCTGTACAGAACTGCATCGCATTGCCGTCATAACAGATATTCAGAGTGGCGTCCATGGGATTGCAGGTGACAAGGGTGGTAGCGGTTGTCATACAGGACACCCATAACCGTACTTTGGCCTACATCGTGTTGGTGAACCGTTTGCCTGGAGCTTGTACTAGGCTTCAGCTGAATATCCTGTAGAACCTGGTCCTCCAAATGTGGTTCACACACAGTCCACTGCCTCCCCGAACGTTCGTCTGTCTGGAAGGACCCGTGATCACACAAACGACCGAAAAGGGCGTCAAATGTCGTGTGATGTGATGTTGGTGTCCGTGAGTGTACTAATTTTGGTACAGCCGTGCTGCCTCTCGACCGTTTCCATCTGCTTGGCCGTACAGAAACACCATCTCGCATTGAAACTTCCTGGCAAATTAAAACTATGTGCCGGACCGAGACTCGAACCCGAGAACTTTGCCTTTCGCGGGCAAGTGCTCTACCAACTGAGCTACCCAGGCACGACTCAGGCCCCGTCCACACACCTTTACTTCCGCCAGTACCTCGTCTCCTACCTTCCAAACTTCACAGAAGCTCTCCTGCGAACCTTGCAGAACTAGCACTCCTGGAATAAAGGATACCGCGGAGACACGGCCTAGCCAAAGCCTGGGGGATGTTTCCAGAATGAGATTTTCACTCTGCAGCGGAGTGGCAAAGGTCCCGAGTTCGAGTCTCGGTCCGGCACACAGTTTTAATCTGCCAGGAAGTTTCATATCAGCGTACACTCCGCTGCAGAGTCAAAATCTCATTCTGGAACCCTCCTGTATTGTTTCCGACACGAATACCGGACCATTCTGGTGCTTACAGTACGACGCGTTACTCACACACAGCCTGCAGCACACAAGAAGCACACGGCACGTGGTCGGAGGAACTGTCATTCGTGAGCATCCTCTACCGTTGCACCGGACACACACGTTCATAGGGCCATTTTTCCTCTGTTTCCAGCTAGGAATCCCACTCTGCAGTTTGTCGGTTTTATTAATGTCCACGCTCCATACATGACCGGTCCATCTCGCCCATAGCTGTATGCTGAGATGGGTTAGTGTACTGGGAGAGATGGACCACTGCCTATATGTGAAGAAAAGAGTGAGTTGAAGTTAAATGTACATACACGTGGCTGAGGTAACATTTCCTGAACCTCTGACTGCGTAAACACTGCCAGGTTTGTCGTGCGGCTGCCGTCCTGTTTCATTCGTGTAGTGAAGGGTGGAACAAATGAAAGTAGCCTGGACGAGTGGATACGGTTGGATGTGATTTTCTGGTAGTATTAATTGAGGAGGAGAGCACCTACGGTTACTTCCAACAGGATGGAGCAACTGCCCATACAGCCGGCCGAACCTTGGAGCACATTGGTAAAAACTGCTGTTTTGAAGAGCGGTCGTAACTACGGCCACGTCAAAAGGGAGCGGCAAGGTTCTCTGCCCGAAAGCTCATACAGTCAAAACTTGTTTCTTTCTGTCTCTGAATAAATTGTAACTTTGATATTTAGAGAGTGCTTCCTGATTATAATTTTAAATCTGTTTCTTTTAAAAATGCTTTTAGGCACTATTAAAGTGAATAAAATTCCCATTTATTAAAAGGAATTTGGTTATGATTTCATCTGTCACTCCCTGGCAACTACTTCCATGCTTACAGAGTGTGATTAAATGTGTTAATGTTCTTGATGAATCACTAGTAAATAAAATAAATTCCTAAGAATATCCTTTGAAAGTAAATCACGGTTCAGACATCTGCACTCCTGACAGAGCTGTTAGGAGAAGCCAGGCTCCTCGCAGCCCTGGCTGGCCACCCAGGTCAGCTGACCTGTCAGCGTGTGTGGGGAGCCATCACGTCTATGGTGTATCGTAACAACCCTCATAGTCTTAAAGACCTGCAGCAGAACATTTCCGATGAGACTGCAGTCTAGCATCAACCAGCCTTCAGCAACTTGCTGACTGGGACCCAAAAGTGCCAACAGATGAATGGTGGTCACTTTCAGCATCTCCTATAGTCGGGTTAGTACTGTATTTCCTTCGCCCTGCTGTGTTTCTTTGCGCCAATGAACTTGGCTCTACGGGCCACTTTCATTCAAAAAACGTTCAAATTTGTGTGAATTCCTAAGGGACCAAACTGCTGAGGTCATCTGTCCCTGCGACTTTCATTTGTCCCACCTTGTATACTACGTATACACCAGATCGCGCTCCAGTACGTATACACAAAAGCACTTGAGTTACATGTGATTGCATAGCTTCTGAAGGTTTGGAGAAGGCTTTTGATAGCATGGAATGTGGTAACACGTTTCAAATGTTTTCGGTACTATACGCGGTGTTGGCATCTTGATCTGGCACAGTAGTATTTGTGTGCACGTCAAGCGGACATCATCTGCTGCGGGCGGCTCATAACGCGTTTATTTTGCAAGCGTGACCCTACTTTGTACCGCTATGGCAGAGTGAGCAGATGCGTTCAAAGTAACATGCGATAGTCGAAACTTTTCCGCCATCTTCTTTTACCTTCTTGATGATATACAGGGTGAATCACTACTGCGACCAAGAGCAACTCTGAAAGTATGATAGGAGCTGAAAGGTTTGCGGGACAAAAGTTGCATGGGACAATGGGGGCCATAATATGAACTTGGTTTTTTCTTCCTAGGTGCGGTCGCTTCAGAGATGTGAAGGTCAACTTTGTTTCTTTTAAATGGGATGTTATAGTTTCCCGGCCTCGGTGGCCGAGCGGTTCTAGAAGCTACAGTCCGGAATCGCCCGACTGCTACGGTCGCAGGTTCGAATCCTGCCTCGGGCCTGGATGTGTGTGGTGTCTTCAGGTTAGTTAGGTCTAAGTAGTTCTAAGATCTAGGGGACTGATGACCTCAGAAGTTAAGTCCCATAGTGCTCAGACCCATTTGAACCATTTGAATCGTTCTGGTACTTCAACCATTTACTTTTACTGACCACATGGAGCGTTTTATACAAAAGACTAACTACCTGCTTGAGGAAATTACACCACCATGAAAGTTAATGAAAAGTTTTAAAAAACAGTTATGATCCTGAACTCATGATTGCCATGATCTAATAGCCGATATACACTCCTGGAAATTGAAATAAGAACACCGTGAATTCATTGTCCCAGGAAGGGGAAACTTTATTGACACATTCCTGGGGTCAGATACATCACATGATCACACTGACAGAACCAAAGGCACATAGACACAGGCAACAGAGCATGCACAATGTCGGCACTAGTACAGTGTATATCCACCTTTCGCAGCAATGCAGGCTGCTATTCTCCCATGGAGACGATCGTACAGATGCTGGATGTAGTCCTGTGGAACGGCTTGCCATGCCATTTCCACCTGGCGCCTCAGTTGGACCAGCGTTCGTGCTGGACGTGCAGACCGCGTGAGACGACGCTTCATCCAGTCCCAAACATGCTCAATGGGGGACAGATCCGGAGATCTTGCTGGCCATGGTAGTTGACTTACACCTTCTAGAGCACGTTGGGTGGCACGGGATACATGCGGACGTGCATTGTCCTGTTTGAACAGCAAGTTCCCTTGCCGGTCTAGGAATGGTAGAACGATGGGTTCGATGACGGTTTGGATGTACCGTGCACTATTCAGTGTCCCCTCGACGATCACCAGTGGTGTACGGCCAGTGTAGGAGATCGCTCCCCACACCATGATGCCGGGTGTTGGCCCTGTGTGCCTCGGTCGTATGCAGTCCTGATTGTGGCGCTCACCTGCACGGCGCCAAACACGCATACGACCATCATTGGCACCAAGGCAGAAGCGACTCTCATCGCTGAAGACGACACGTCTCCATTCGTCCCTCCATTCACGCCTGTCGCGACACCACTGGAGGCGGGCTGCACGATGTTGGGGCGTGATCGGAAGACGGCCTAACGGTGTGCGGGACCGTAGCCCAGCTTCATGGAGACGGTTGCGAATGGTCCTCGCCGATACCCCAGGAGCAACAGTGTCCCTAATTTGCTGGGAAGTGGCGGTGCGGTCCCCTACGGCACTGCGTAGGATCCTACGGTCTTGGCGTGCATCCGTGCGTCGCTGCGGTCCGGTCCCAGGTCGACGGGCACGTGCACCTTCCGCCGACCACTGGCGACAACATCGATGTACTGTGGAGACTTCACGCCCCACGTGTTGAGCAATTCGGCGGTACGTCCACCCGGCCTCCCGCATGCCCACTATACGCCCTCGCTCATAGTCCGTCAACTGCACATACGGTTCACGTCCACGCTGTCGCGGCATGCTACCAGTGTTAAAGACTGCGATGGAGCTCCGTATGCCACGGCAAACTGGCTGACACTGACGGCAGCGGTGCACAAATGCTGCGCAGCTAGCGCCATTCGACGGCCAACACCGCGGTTCCTGGTGTGTCCGCTGTGCCGTGCGTGTGATCACTGCTTGTACAGCCCTCTCGCAGTGTCCGGAGCAAGTATGGTGGGTCTGACACACCGGTGTCAATGTGTTCTTTTTTCCATTTCCAGGAGTGTACATTGACACAATTAATTCAGTGTCGCTGCTGTCCTTGCGTGCTTTAGCACTCAGCACGTTAACTGTTTGAATGCTAGCCACCGACTGTTTCTACCACAAAGACTTCTTGCGGCAGTTCGCTCCAATGCACCTTCCACATTCTCGCCTGCAGTTTTTCGATGCGGAGGCAGTTGGCTGCCGGTTTTACATGTAGTATAATACTACGTGCGCTATTCATGAATCCGTTTCACACACATTACTTTAACGCAATACTATTGCAAAAGGAGATAGTTTCGAAAATTACATCCACGAATTACTCCCGTTAAATAACTCTACAGAAAATAGCAATTACTTAAACGTATGTTGAACCAAAGAACGTACTAACACAGATATTACAATACACATAGGGAAACATACAAGTTCCAGGAAGCAAATAAAATCGATATTGGACGTACACTGACCAGTGATAACATTGTAACCATCTACCTGATAGACGGTGTGCCTGCCTTTGGCACGGATGACAGCGGCGACGCGTCGTGATACGGACGCAATGGGACTCTAGTAGGTCGTTGGAGGGAGTTGGACAACATCTGCACACACACACACACACACACACACACACAGTCACCTAATTCCGGTAAACTTCGTGGAGAGGGGCGATGAGCTCTGACGCTACACACAGTCTACATCTACATGGATACTCTGCAAATCACATTTAAGTGCCTGGCAGAGGGTTCATCGAACCACATTCACAATTCTCTATTATTCCAATCTCGTATAGCGCGCTGAAAGAATGAACACCTATATCTTTCCGTACGAGTTCTGATTACCCTTATTTTATCGTGGTGATCTTTCCTCCCTATGTAGATCGGTGTCAACAACATATTTTCGCATTCGGAGGTGAAAGTTGGTGATTGGAATTTCGTGAAAAGATTCCGTCGCAACGAAAAACGCCTTTCTTTTAATGATTTCTAGCCCAAATCTTGTATCATTTTTGTGGCACTCTTTCCCATATTTGGCGATAATACAAAACGTGCTGCCTTTCTTTGAACTCTTTCGATGTACTCCGTGAGTCCTATCTGGTAAAATCCCAGACCGCGTAGCAGTATTCTAAAAGAGGACGGAAAATCGTGGTGTAGGCAGTCTCCTTAGTAGGTCTGTTACATTTTCTAAGTGTCCAGCCAATAAAACGCAGCCTTTGGTTAGCCTTCCCCACAACATTTTCTGTGTGTTCTTTCCAATTTAAGTTGTTTGTAATTGTTATTCCTAGGTATTTAGTTGAATTTACGGCTTTTAGATTAGACTGATTTATCGTGTAACCGAAGTTTAACGAGTTCCTTTTAGCGATCATGTGCATGACCTCACACTTCTCGTTATTTAGTGTCAACTGGCACTTTTGGCAGCAGATATCTTTTCTAAATCGTTGTGTAGTTTGTTTTGATCTTCTGATGACTTTATTAGTCGATAGACCACAGCGTCATCTGCAAACAACCGAAGACTGCTGCTCAGATTGTCTCCAAAATCGTTTACATAGATACGGAACAGTAAAGGGCCTATAACATTACCTTCGGGAACGCCAGAAATCACTTATGTTTTACTCGATGACTTTCCGTCAATTACTACGAACTGTGACCCCTCTGACAGGAAATCACAATTCCAGTCACACAACTGAGACGATATTCCATAAGCACGCAATTTCACTACGAGCCGCTTGTGTGGTACCGTGTCAAAAGCCTTCCGGAAATCCAGAAATACGGAATCGATCTGGAATCCCTTGTCATCAGCACTCAAGACTTCGTGTGAATAAAGAGCTAGTTGCGTTTCACCCGAACGATGTTTTCTAAACCGCTGTTGACTGTGTGTCTCTAGACCATTTTCTTTGAGGTAATTCATAATGTTCAAACACAATATATGTTCTAAAATCCTGCAGCATATTGGCATTAACGATATGGACTTGTAATTTAATGGATTACTCGTACTACCTTTCTTGTATATCGGTGTAACCTGTGCAACTTTCCAGTCTTTGGGTACGGCTGTTTCGTCGAGCGAACGGTTGTATATGATTGTTAAGTATGGAGCTAATGCATCAGCATACTCTGAAAGGAACCTAATTGGTATACAGTCTGGACCAGAAGACTTTGTTTTATTAAGTGATTTGACTTGCTTCACTACTCCGAGAATATTTACTTCTACGTTACTCATGGTGGCAGCTGTTCTCGATTCGAATTATTGTATATTTACTTCGTCTTCTTTTGTGAAGGCGCTTGGAAAGGCTGTGTTTAGTAACTCTCTTTTGGCAGCACTGTCTTCGATAGTATCTCCATTGCCATCGCGCAGAGAAGCCATTGATTGTTTCTGGCCGCTAATATACTTCACATACGACCAGAATTTCTTTGAATTTTCTGCCAGGTTTCGAGACAACGTTTCGTTGTGGAAACTGTTATAGGCGTCTCGCATTGAGCCCCGCGCTAAATTTCTGGTTTCTGTGAAAGATTGCCGATCTTCGGGATTATGCGTCTGTTTAAATTTGGCATGTTTGTTTCGTTGTTTCTGCAACAGTGTTCTATCTCGTTTTGTGTACCAAGGAGGCCTCTCAGGAAGGCGCAAGGGAATTTTTATCTACTTTTTTGAATAGGTATATTTTTCGCTTATTTTTCGAGGATTTCGGGAGTAGAATATTCAATCTCGCTACGACAACCCTGTGTTCACTAATCCCTGAATCTGTTGTGATGCTCGTTATTAACTCGGCATTATTTGTTGCTAAGAGGTCAAGTGTGTTTTGACAACCGTTTACTGTTCACGTGGGCTCATGAAGTAACACGTTCCAGATGTGCTAGATCTGGTTGACATCTGGCGAGTTGAAGAGAGGGGGGGGGGGGGGGGGGAGGTCAGAACATCAATTGTAACTCACTACCGTATTCCTCACACCACCCTATCACACTTCTGGCCTTGTGACGTGGGACACTGATGAGAAATACCACTGCCGTCGCGAAACATGGTCGTCATGAAGAGGCAACCAGAGTACGATACTCCCTGGCCGTCATGTTGCCTTGCACGAGCTACACTGAACCCACGGGTGCCCACGCGACTGTTCCCCGGAGCATAGTGGAACGGCAGCCAGCTTGTCTCCGCCCCACAGTACAGATGTCAAGGAGCTGTTGCCCTGGAAGACGACGGATTCGCGGCCTCCCATCGCCGTGATGAAGGAGGTATCGGGATTCTTCAGCCCGTGCACGCTCTGCTAATGCCCAGCGCCTCCAGGCCATCACAGTTTGCCTTCGGACAGACTCCGATGGCGCGTTTTCCCCACTGGACATACGGACAGCACGCTCACTGATACTTCCCTACTGGCCATTAAAATTGCTACACCAAGAAGAAATGCACATGATAAACGGGTATTCATTCGACAAATACAGGGTGATTCAAAAAGAATACTACAACTTTAAAAATGTGTATTTAATGAAAGAAACATAATATAACCTTCTGTTATACATCATTACAAAGAGTATTTAGAAAGGTTTTTTTTCACTCAAAAACAAGTTCAGAGATGTTCAATATGGCCCCCTCCAGACACACGAGCAATATCAACCCGATACTCCAACTCGTTCCACACTCTCTGTAGCATATCAGGCGTAACAGTTTGGATAGCTGCTGTTATTTCTCGTTTCAAATCATCAATGGTGGCTGGGAGAGGTGGCCGAAACACCATATCCTTAACATACCCCCATAAGAAAAAATCGCAGGGGGTAAGATCAGGGCTTCTTGGAGGCCAGTGATGAAGTGCTCTGTCACGGGCTGCCTGGCGGCCGATCCATCGCCTCGGGTAGTTGACGTTCAGGTAGTTACGGACAGATAAGTGCCAATGTGGTGGCGCTCCATACTGCTGAAATATGAATTGTTGTGCTTCTTGTTCGAGTTGAGGGAACAGCCAATTCTCTAACATCTCCAGATACTGTAGTCCAGTTACAGTAGCACCTTCGAAGAAAAAGGGACCAAAAACTTTATTGGCTGAAATGGCACAGAAAACGTTGACCTTAGGCGAGTCACGTTCATACTGAGTTGTTTCCCGCGGATTCTCAGTGCCCCATATACAGACATTGTGACGGTTGACTTTCCCGTTAGTGTGGAAAGTTGCTTCATCACTAAACACAATCTTTGAAACGAAAGATTCATCTGTTTCCATTTGAGCAAGGATAAAATCACAGAAATCGATTCTTTTAATCTTATCAGCTGCAGACAGTGCTTGAACCAATTTCAGACGATAAGGTTTCATAACTAACCTTTTTCGTAGGACTCTCCATACAGTTGATCGTGAAATTTGCAGCTCTCTGCTAGCTCTGCGAGTCGATTTACCTGGGCTGCGAACAAATGCTTGCTGGATGCGTGCTACATTTTCATCACTCGTTCTCGGCCGTCCAGAACTTTTCCCTTTGCACAAACACCCATTCTCTGTAAACTGTTTATACCAACGTTTAATACACCACCTATCAGGAGGTTTAACACCATACTTCGTTCGAAATGCACGCTGAACAACTGTCGTCGATTCACTTCTGCCGTACTCAATAACACAAAAAGCTTTCTGTTGAGCGGTCGCCATCTTAGCATCAACTGACGCTGACGCCTAGTCAACAGCGCCTCAAGCGAACAAATGTACAACTAAATGAAACTTTATAGCTCCCTTAATTCGCCGACAGACAGTTCTTAGCTCTGCCTTTTGTCGTTGCAGAGTTTTAAATTCCTAAAGTTGTGGTATTCTTTTTGAATCACCCTGTATATTATACTATAACTGATATCTGATTACATTTTCACGCAGTTTGGGTGCATAGATCCTGATAAATCAGTACCCAGAACAACCACCTCTGGCCCTAATAACGGCCTTGACACGCCAGGGCTTGTTTTGAGGCGGCGTTCGTAGCGACAAACAATTCGCTGTAGAAACGGCTTACGAAGTCACCGCCACACTTTTAATAGCGGCCGACCGGTCCGCTGGAACAGTGAACAGAAAGATGAAAACCCAAACACTCTGATTAAATAAAAGTCGGTACTTATCTTTATTAACGAAGATACAGAAACACAGTAGTGAACTCCGTGTCTACAAAATCTGTCTAGTTCGAGTCGGAGCGGCTAGGTCAGCGTCGGCTGACGACAAACAACAACTCTGCTGCGATGAACACACAACTGACTAGCAAGTACACAATTCGGTGCCGAGTATACAGCTGAGCGGCGAATACAGAACTGTCCTAGTGCTCGCGACTCCAGCGCTTAAGAACCCAGAAGCCAGCGGTGGCGCGCGCAGACTTGCGGCGAATTCCTGTCTCGCTGGCGCTGCTTATGCGGACGGCGTCCGGACTTTGATGCTGCCAACCTTTTGGCAGCGGGCTCGGGTGGCATTACTGGCTAGGATATAACACTCCTCCCCCCCAAATCGCCGCACCGTTGTTGAATAATGACGTGGCGAGCGTCGACGGCGGGGGAGGGGTCTGGCCGCAGGCGTAGCAGAAGAGACCGGGGCGGAGACTGTTGTCGGTGGCAGTCCCCGGTCCGCACCCCAGCATTGGCTGCGCGGGGCCTCGGGAAACACCGACTGAAAACCGAGGTCAGGGTGCACGCCTGTGACCACGGGCGCAGCTTCTGGTACTGGACGCGACGGGGCGTCGGGACCCACGAAGAGAGGCAGCGTCTCCTGACGCTGCGTCGACGGCTGCTGAGTGGGCGCCGGACAAGGCGCTGCGGTGTCAGACTCCTTGGGGGTGCCCAAGGAAAGCGGCTGCAGGACAGGCTGCACAGCCACCGCTTGGGAAGGCGGCCCGGCTGAAGGGTCGACGTCGATCAGCTCCGAAGGCGGTGGCGACTAAAGAGGGACCGCAGGCGCCGGAGCGACCACCCGGGGCGCTCCCGGCTGAAGCTGCGCGGGAGGCATCAACGGGACGGGCTGTCGGCGTGGTAGCGGCGACGGCTGCTGCTGCTGCCCTGGGGGCGGCAGCGAAGTCGGAAGGCGCGGCTGGAACAAAGAACGAGCGGCAGAATCCGGGCGGCCAGCGCGGCGCAACTGGTTCTGATGCCTCCTGTGCACCCCAGTAGCACCTTGAACAGTATAAAAACCGCGACCCTGGACACTTATCACGGTACCACGTTCCCAACGACGGCGACCGTGACAAACTCTGAAAAAAACGGCGTCGTTGCGCTGAAAACGCGTGCGATGCTCAGAAGCGGCGGGTCGATCCGGGGGGTGCAACAACCTTAGTAGGGTGCGATGACGACGGCCGTGGAGAAGCTCCGCAGGCGAAGGGCCGTCGCGTGGCGTGGTCCGGTACGACGACAGGAACGTGATGAGGGCCTGCTGACGAGAGTGCGTAGCACGAAGGCGGTCCATATGATCCTTGAATGTGCGTACAAAACGTTCCGCTGCACCATTCGATTGAGGGTGGAACGGCGGAGTAAGAACATGGCGAATGCAATTGGCAGAACAAAAACTTTCAAATTCAGCAGAGGTAAACTGTGGACCATTGTCAGACACTAAAACTTCTGGAAGACCCTCAATACAAAAAATTGAAGTCAACGCCTGTATAGTTTGTGCAGACGTTGTAGAATGCATGGGCACAACAAACGGAAAATTACTAAATGCATCTATCACGATGAGCCAACGAGAATGCCAATATGAACCAGCGAAATCAATATGTACTCGCTGCCAGGGACCGGCAGGGCGTGCCCACTCAAAATAGCGTTGAGGCGGAGCAGCTTGGTGTTCGGCACACGTCGAACAATCTGTAGACATCTGCGTAATCTGCTTATCAATGCCGATCCATGTACAATGACGGCGGGCAAGCTGCTTGGTGCGGACCACTCCCCAATGACCTTGGTGCAACAAGTCGAGGACCTTGGATTGGAGCACTTGGGGAACCACTACACGAAGCTGGTCATTCTCGGTGCGTAACAGCAAAACTCCGTGCGAAACAGACAACAGATGACGTTGCGGATAATAGCGACGAACCACAGGATCCGATATGTCCTTTGCCTTGGACGGCCAACCACGTTGAACAAAACGTAATAGTAAACTCAGATGAGGATCCGTAGCTGTCTCACGTGCCACCTGACGATAATCAATCGGAAAATCCCGGAGGGATTGATGCTCATCGGCGTCAATCTGATGGCAAGAGTCGTCAGAGGAATCGAAGACATCATCCGCAGCAATCGGCAATCTAGAAAGCGCGTCAGCGTTTGCATGCTGAGCTGTAGGGCGATACAGTATCTCATACTGGTATTGTGATAACAAAAGAGCCCAACGTTGTAGTCTCTGAGCTGTCCGCTGAGGAACTGGTTTAGACGGATGAAACAGTGACGTCAGGGGCTTGTGATCTGTTACTAAATAGAATGGTCTACCATAGAGGTAGTGATGGAATTTTGTGACACCGAACACAATAGCCAACGCTTCCTTGTCCAATTGGCTATAATTACACTGAGCTTTGTTTAGCAATTTAGATGCGAACGCAATAGGACGTTCGGTGTTACCGACTCGGTGAGACAACACAGCACCGAGGCCGAAAGAAGAGTCATCACAAGCTAACACCAGAGGCTTGTTAGGGTCATAATGGACCAGACAACGATCATTCAATAAAGCCTCTTTAAGCTGCTGAAAGGCTGATTGGCAATCAGCTGACCACACAAACGGAACATTCTTACGGCGGAGACGATGCAACGGTGCAGCAATATGTGTTGCATTAGGTATAAACCTAATATAATATGTCAATTTGCCAAGAACTGCTTGCAATTCATGCAGATTGCGAGGGGCGGGCAAATCACGAATAGCTGCTAAATGTGACTGGGAGGGATGAATGCCTTGAGCATTAATAACATGTCCCAGATACTCCATCTCCGTAAGGAAAAATGAACATTTATCGATGTTGCAACGTAGGTCTGCCTGAGACAACACTGTAAACAAACACTCCAAATTACGGAAATGTTCAGCAGGCGTCCGACCGGACACAACAATATCGTCTAAATAGTTGCAACACGATGGCACATTAGCCAGAAGTTGTGACAAAAAACGCTGAAAAACAGCTGGAGCTGACGCACAACCAAAAGGCAAACGCAGAAAACGGAACAACCCCAACGACGTGTTAATGACAAAATACTGTTGTGATTGCTCGTCGAGGGGCAATTGCAAATATGCTTCACGGAGATCAATTTTGGAAAAGAAACGAGCTTCCCCTAACTTATCCATCAGCTCGTCCGGTCTAGGCAAAGGAAAAGAATCAATGACAGTCTGAGGATTAACTGTCGACTTAAAATCAGCACACAAACGTAACTTGCCAGACGGTTTCTTTATAATAACTAAGGGAGAAGCCCACTGGCTCGCTGAAACGGGTTGAATAACACCGTTGTTTTGCCAACGACGAAGTTCATCTGCTACAGGTGCCCGGAGGGCGTGAGGCACTGGACGAGCACGAAAAAATCGAGGCTGAGCATTATCTTTTAACGTAATATGAGCGGCAAAGTTCGCAGCACAACCTAGTTCGTCTTTAAATATGTCACTGTATTGTTTACACAAATCGGTTATGCTATCTTGAGGAACAACAACAGAATTAATTTGCAACACATTGTCTTGGATAGACAGGCCAAACAAGTCAAAACAGTCTAATCCGAAAATGTTTACACTGTCTGTAGCGCGGAGCACTGTGAATGAAACTGTTTTTGTATTGCCACGGAATGTGGCTGGCACGCTACATACACCTATCACAGGAATTTGTTCTCCACTATAAGTAGCCAAAGAATGTTTTGCCGCTGAAAGTTTAGGGCGGCCGATAGCCGCATACGTAGCACTATTTATGAGAGTCACAGACGCACCAGTGTCTAATTGAAAATTGAAGGTCTTATCCTGGATGCGTAGCTTCACAAATACACTCCTGGAAATTGAAATAAGAACACCGTGAATTCATCGTCCCAGGAAGGGGAAACTTTATTGACACATTCCTGGGGTCAGATACATCACATGATCACACTGACAGAACCACAGGCACATAGACACAGGCAACAGAGCATGCACAATGTCGGCACTAGTACAGTGTATATCCACCTTTCGCAGCAATGCAGGCTGCTATTCTCCCATGGAGACGATCATAGAGATGCTGGATGTAGTCCTGTGGAACGGCTTGCCAAGCCATTTCCACGTGGCGCCTCAGTTGGACCAGCGTTCGTGCTGGACGTGCAGACCGCGTGAGACGACGCTTCATCCAGTCCCAAACATGCTCAATGGGGGACAGATCCGGAGATCTTGCTGGCCAGGGTAGTTGACTTACACCTTCTAGAGCACGTTGGGTGGCACGGGATACATGCGGACGTGCATTGTCCTGTTGGAACAGCAAGTTCCCTTGCCGGTCTAGGAATGGTAGAACGATGGGTTCGATGACGGTTTGGATGAACTGTGCACTATTCAGTGTCCCCTCGACGATCACCAGTGGTGTAGGAGATCGCTCCCCACACCATGATGCCGGGTGTTGGCCCTGTGTGCCTCGGTCGGATGCAGTCCTGATTGTGGCGCTCACCTGCACGGCGCAAAACACGCATACGACCATCATTGGCACCAAGGCAGAAGCGACTCTCATCGCTGAAGACGACACGTCTCCATTCGTCCCTCCATTCACGCCTGTCGCGACACCACTGGAGGCGGGGTGCACGATGTTGGGGCGTGAGCGGAAGACGGCCTAACGGTGTGCGGGACCGTAGCCCAGCTTCATGGAGACGGGTGCGAATGGTCCTCGCCGATACCCCAGGAGCAACAGTGTCCCTAATTTGCTGGGAAGTGGCGGTGCGGTCCCCTACGGCACTGCGTAGGATCCTACGGTCTTGGCGTGCATCCGTGCGTCGCTGCGGTCCGGTCCCAGGTCGACGGGCACGTGCACCTTCCGCCGACCACTGGCGACAACATCGATGTACTGTGGAGACCTCACGCCCCACGTGTTGAGCAATTCGGCGGTACGTCCACCCGGCCTCCCGCATGCCCACTATACGCCCTCGCTCAAAGTCCGTCAACTGCACATACGGTTCACGTCCACGCTGTCGCGGCATGCTACCAGTGTTAAAGACTGCGATGGAGCTCCGTATGCCACGGCAAACTGGCTGACACTGACGGCGGCGGTGCACAAATGCTGCGCAGCTAGCGCCATTCGACGGCCAACACCGCGGTTCCTGGTGTGTCCGCTGTGCTGTGCGTGTGATCATTGCTTGTACAGCCCTCTCGCAGTGTCCGGAGCAAGTATGGTGGGTCTGACACACCGGTGTCAATGTGTTCTTTTTTCCATTTCCAGGAGTGTAGTTTATTACACTGTCTCTGGATCGGTGCAGTGGAGGCGGAAGACACAAAATCAGCGCGTATAGCGCGTGTTCGCTGCTTACGACAACTCGTGGGTTGGGCGGGTGGAACAACAACTCCCGCTTCACTTGCAGTCTGTACATTACTTTTTACAGCGTTTGAATTACGCTTGGGTCGCATAGCAGAGGGCTGGGTGGGTGGCTTATTGCGAACAAGTTTATTACCCACACGAACCGTGGAAGAGTCTTTAAACGCGACCTTCTGGGCGGGCTGGCTTTGAAGAACATGAATATCCATGGGCTGGGCAGCACTAGAATTGTTCTTGCGTTTACGCAAACAAACAGTCTGGATGTGTCCTTTCCTTTGACAAAAGTGACAAACCGCGTTTCTTAACGGGCAACGTTCACGAGGATGAGCAAGAACACACTTAGGGCAAGACTTAACTCTATCATTTTGCACACGCGGCTGGCGAATGTGTTTAACATGACGCGGCCGGCTAGTGTTTACAGTCTGACTCTGCCGGTGGGGCCGCGGGCGTGACATAACTTGCTTAGCACAGGCAATTTGAGAAATACATGGCTGATCTAACTCACACTCAGCATAGTCAAAAGTATCTAGGGCTTCAATGATGTTCATCACAGTCTCTAATGACGGGTCAGGCAACTTTAAGATAGCAGCACGAATACGAGAATCTGCAATGTTTTGAGTAATAGCGTCTCGTAACATGACATCACTGTAGGAAGCTCCACACACACAATTAAATCGGCACTGACGGGTGAGGCCCCGTAAATCTGTTAACCACTGTTTATTAGATTGATGTGGCAGTTTCTTTAATCTGAAGAACTTGAATCTGGCTGCTGCCACATGAACTCGCGACTCGAAATACTCAGCAAGCTTGTTAACAACAACGTCATAGTCTAAAGCTTCTGGCTTGGATTCCGGGAACAACTTACAAAGTAGTCGATAGACTTCCACGCCTGTAGTGGAAATTAAATAAAGCTGCCGCTCAGTACCCGTGATTTTGTAGACTGTCATGTGCGCCTGCAACTGCGCGAAATATTCTCGCCATTCTTCTCTTGATGCATCAAAAGCACGGAAAGGTGGTGCTGCCTGTGCTTGTTCCTTTTGTGTTGGAGGATTAGCCGCTTGTTTGGCTATTGCTTCCACCAGACTTTGTATTTGCTGACTGTGTAACAAGATCAACTGTTGTAATTCGGCAGACATAGTGAACACAAATTAAACCAGCCCCCAAAATTTTATCGCTATAATTAGTATAACCAGAAACAAGTTGAACCAGCCCTGCACACGAGTTCGGAAGCCCTTGTCGCCAGTTTTGTGGCGGCGTTCGTAGCGACAAACAATTGGCTGTAGAAACGGCTTACGAAGTCACCGCCACACTTTTAATAGCGGGCCGACCGGTCCGCTGGAACAGTGAACAGAAAGATGAAAACCCAAACACTCTGATTAAATAAAAGTCGGTACTTATCTTTATTAACGAAGATACAGAAACACAGTAGTGAACTCCGTGTCTACAAAATCTGTCTAGTTCGAGTCGGAGCGGCTAGGTCAGCGTCGGCTGACGACAAACAACAACTCTGCTGCGATGAACACACAACTGACTAGCAAGTACACAATTCGGTGCCGAGTATACAGCTGAGCAGCGAATACAGAACTGTCCTAGCGCTCGCGACTCCAGCGCTTAAGAAACCAGAAGCCAGCGGTGGCGCGCGCAGACTTGCGGCGATTTCCTGTCTCGCTGGCGCTGCTTATGCGGACGGCGTCCGGACTTTGATGCTGCCAACCTTTTGGCAGCGGGCTCGGGTGGCATTACTGGCTAGGATATAACAGCTTGGATGGCGTGTACAGGTACAGCTGCCCATGCAGGTTCAACACGATACCACAGTTCATCAAGAGTAGTGACTGGCGTATTGTGACGAGCCAGTTGCCCGGCCACCATTGACGAGACGTTTTCAATTGGTGAGGAATCTGGAGAATGTGCTGGCCAGAGCAGCAGTCGAACAGTTTCTGTATGCAGAAAGGCCCGTACAGGACCTGCAACATGTGGTCGTGCATTGTCCTGCTGAAATGTAGGGTTTCGCAGGGATCGAATGAAGGGCAGAGCCACGGGTCGTAACACATCTGAAATGTAACGTCCACTGTTCAAAGTGTCGTCAATGCGAACAAGAGGTGAGCGAGACGTGTAACCAATGGCACCCCATACCATCACGCCGGGTGATACGCCAGTATGGCGATGACGAATACACGCTTCCAATGTGCGTTCACCGCCATGTCGCCAAACACGGATGCGACCGTCATAATGCTGTAAACAGAACCTGGATTCATCCGAAAAAATGACGTTTTTCCATTCGTGCACGCAGGTTCGTCGTTGAGTACACCGTCGCAGGCGCTCCTGTCTGTGATGCAGCGTCAAGGGTAACCGCAGCCGTGGTCTCCGAGCTGATAGCCCACGCTGCTGCATACGTCGTTCTTGCAAACGTCCCCATCTGTTGACGCAGGGATCGAGACTTGGCTGCACGACCCGTTACAGCCATGCGGATTAGATGCCTGTCATCTCGACTGCTAGTGATACAAGGCCGTTGGGATCCAGCACGGCGTTCCCTATTACCCTCGTGAACACACCGATTCCGTATTCTGCTAACAGTCATTGGATCTCGACGAACGCGAGCAGCAATGTCGCGATACGATAAACCGCAATCGCGATAGGCTACATTCAGACCTGTATCAAAGTAGGAAAGGTAATGGTGCGCATTTCTCCTCCTTACACGAGGCATCACAAAAACGTTCCACCAGGCAACGCCGGTCAACTGCTCTTTGTGTATGAGAAATCGATTGGAAACTTTCCTCATGTCAGCACGTTGTAGGTGTTGCCACCGGAGTCAACCTTGTGTTAGTGCTCTGAAAAGCTGATCATTTGCATATCACAGCATCTTCTTCCTGTCGGATAAATTTCACGTCTGTAGCACATCTTCGTGGTGTAGGAATTTTAATGGCCAGTAGTGTACATGCACCGTGCGTATGTCTGACTGGCAGTCATTCCCCGCCCGGTGACGCTTCTCGCTTCTCTCGTCTGGACAAGTTTTTACCGGTAGTAGGTCGGTGGTCACAATATTCTGGCTGGTCAGTGTCACGAACCCTTCCTAGAAAACAATTTACCTTCAGATGGCCACGTCATTCTATTACAAGAAGGGCGTTTATTCCGTCTGGGCACTTCGATTTCATTGCCCCAATGGTAAACTATGACGAGTTTCCCGACTTCCAAGTCGTCGTAACTCTCTTACCAGTCGAGTAAGTTCCTCGAATTTGTTGACTCTCATAAAGCTTAACTCTCAAAACCTTAAAACTCTGCTCGTAAATTGCGACATGTCGGCTTCTTTTTCGCTTAACGAAAGCGCTCCGCTGCAAGGCTATCACGACTGAAGATTATTGCTCAAATTCCTGGCCGTTAATCCTCCACATATTGCAACATCACACGTCTGATATCGTTGAAACAGCTCACGCCTCTTCCCATGTCGCGTTGAGTGACGACTCATACGCTACTGCCAAACATGTATCGAGACTCGAAACATAAAGACTCTCCTGGGATAATGCAATAGTCAAATTATTGCATAAATCACAAAAACCGTGAACTTTTAGGGCGGAAATACAGGGTGTGTGAAAAAGAACTTTACCATTTTGGAATTATATAGAAATTTATTGGGATAACTCACGGAATCGGTTGATGCGTTATTATGCATCAAACAGCCTTAAGTTTATATAATTTTGTATTTATTGGGACTCACAGCCTCCTGATGCTTAATAAAGGTAAACATGGTCCGTAGTAGCCCATAATGCGATTTTTATTTAAGTGTACGATTAGCTAATTTCGACTAAGGGTCACGGTCAAGCTCATGTGTAACGTCTGTATTTAATGTCATTTTTTAAAAAAATGGCTCTGAGCACTATGGGACTTAACTTCTGAGGTCATCAGACCCCTAGAACTCGGAACTACTTAAACCTAACTAACCTAAGGACATCACACACGTGCCCGACGCAGGATTCGGATCTGCGACCGTAGCGGTCGCGCGGTTCCAGACTGTAACGCCTAGAACCGCTTGGCCACTCCGGCCGGCTTGTGAAATCTATTGGGTTGTGAGATTATAAGAATTCTTAAGCGCTGTGTTGGCTTATCTGTTTGAATTTGAATTATATATGTAGATTTCATTTGCTTCTAGGATCTCGACAGTTCAGAGCAACTATTGTTTAGAACTTGTACTATGGAAGTTACGAACGACATGTATTTTGTCAGCTTCTCCAACTGACCCGAAATTTGTTATTGTTTTTTTTTTTTTTTTTTTTTTTTTCTTTCTTCGATGTCACGCTGTTTGCTGGGCCGGAAATGGCTCACGCCTCAGTCCCTCGAACCGAAAACTTCTGTGATTCAGCGGACGTGTGGACAGCTAGTGTCGGCATTAACACGTCTTTATAAATAACTGTTCAACCAGCAAGGGACACAGCTACAAAACGCTTGTTCGTCCGATTCTTGAGTATTGCTCATCAGTATGGGACCCTTACCAGGTTGGATTAATAGAAGAGATAGACATGATCCAGCGAAAAGCAGCGCGATTCGTCATGGGGACATTTAGTCAGCGCGAGAGCGTTACGGAGATGCTGAACAAGCTCCAGTGGCGGACACTTCAAGAAAGGCGTTACGCAATACGGAGAGGTTTATTATCGAAATTACGAGAGAGCACATTCCGGGAAGAGATGGGCAACATATTACTACCGCCCACATATATCTCGCGTAATGATCACAACGAAAAGATCCGAGAAATTAGAGCACATACGGAGACTTACAAGCAGTCGTTCTTCCCACGCACAATTCGTGAATGGAACAGGGAAGGGGGGACCAGATAGTGGTACAATAAGTACCCTCCGCCACACACCGTAAGGTGGCTCGCGGAGTATAGATGTAGATGTAGATGTAGACAGTGCATCTTCAGAAAAGACAATCGCCTACAGTGATCAGCCACAACATTATGACCACATACCGAATGGCCAGTGTGTCCAACTTTGGCACGGATGACAGCGGCGAGTCGTCGTGGCATGGAAGCAATGAGGCCTTGGGGGGAGGGAGCCAAATTACGGTAAATTCCAGGGAGGGGCTTGATGAGCTCCCACAACGCATTCAATCACAGCGCAGATGTGTTCGATCGGGTTCAGATGTGGCGAGTTAGGGGGGGGGGGGGCAGGGGGGGGGGCAGAAAGCCAATTGGAATTCGCCTCTGCGTTCCTCGAACCACTCTATCACACTCCTGGCGCCGTGAAATGTCGTATCGTCTTGTTCAAAAATGCCAGTGCGGTCGGTAAACACGATCATGAAGGAGTGTGCGTTGTCTGCAACCAGTGGACGATACTCCTTGGCCGCCACGGTGCCTTATACGAGCTCCTGTGGCCCCATGGATACCCACGCAAAAGTTCCCCGCCAGCTTGTCTCCATACCGCAATACAAATGTCAAGGAGCTGTTGCCCTGGAAGACGACGGATTCGCGCTCTCCCCTTAACACGAAGGAGGAGGTATCGGGATTCATCAGACCGTGCAACGTTCTGCGACTGCGCCAACGCCCAGTGCCGATGGTGATGTGCCCATTTGAGTCGCAGTTGCCGATGTCGTGGTGTTAACAATGGCACATGCACGGATAGTCGGCTGCGAAGGCCCATCGTTAGGGGTGTTCGGTGCTGTGTGTGTTCAGACACAATTGTTCTCTAATAATTAATTGAAACCCTCAGCTGCCGACAGGTGTTGTTGATATACCTCGATGGGGACAGCTGAAAATGTGTGCCCCGACCGGGATTCGAACTCGGGATCTCCTGCTTATATGGCAGACGCTCTACCCATCCGAGCCACCGAGGACACAGATGAATAGCGCGACTGCATGGACTTATCCCTTACACGCTTCCCGTGAGACCCACATTCCCAGATGTCCACAATGTACATACGTAATGTTCCTAATAGATACTTGCCCATCCACTCATTACTCGCTAATAGAGGAAGTTCAAAATGGTTCAAATGGCTCTGAGCACTATGCGACTTAACTTCTGAGGTCATCGGTCGCCTAGAACTTAGAAATAATTAAACCTAACCTAAGAACATCACACACATCCATGCCCGAGGCAGGATTCAAACCGGCGACCGTAGCGGCCGCTCGGTTCCTGACTGTAGCGCCTAGAACCGCACGGACACTCCGCGGGCAGAGAACAGTTACTATCTTCATATATATAGTTAAAGGCTACCCGGCCATTGGCCTTCGTCTGTGCGATTGTGCACAGGTTGCCCGAACCTTAGTGTGCGCGAGTAATGAGTGGATGGGCAAATATCTATTAGGTACATTACGTATGTAGATTGTGGACAGTTGGGAATGTGGGTCTCACGGGAAGCGTGCAAGGGATAAGCCCCTGCTGTCGCGCTATTCATCTGCGTCCTCGGTGGCTCAGATGGGTAGAACGTCTGCCATATAAGCTGGAGATCCCGGGTTCGAGTCCCGGTCGGGGCGCACATTTTTAGCTGTACAAAACGAGGCATATCAACAACACATGTCAGCAGCTGAGGGTTTCAGTTAATTATCAATTATTCTAGAGAAGCTGCACGATCATCAATGGTATCTGTTCTTTCGAGAAAGTGTCTTCATACACAACTGTACTCTGTCCAGCATTAAATTCTGATGGTGGTACCGCCACAGTTCGTAGCCTGTAGTGTTTCACCAGTCTGCCCAACCTACGACGTCGGACATAACGGGCGGCCGCCCACACCCTCGTTGTCTGGATGTCGTTTGACGCTGGTTTCGCCACGTACTAAACATACTCACCGCAGCACTCTTCGAACACTCAACAACTCGTCCAGTTTCCAAGGTTCCTGGCCATCACAATCTACCGTCGGTCAAAGTCAGACAGGTCGAGTATCTTCCTCATTCCACACACGGCCACCACGCTCTCTGATAGACCACTGGAACGACCACACACATAAAAATGTGGGGAAGGCGAAACAAAGACTGCGCTTTGTTGCCAGAACAGTTAGAAGATGCGACGAACCCACTAAAGAGACAGCCTACATTACATTTGTCCGTCCTCTGCTGGAATATTGCTGCGCGGTGTGGGATCCTTACCAGGTACGATTGATGGAGGACATAGAAAAGAGTCCAAATAAGGGCAGCTCGTTTCGTGTTAGCTCGCAATACGGGTGAGTGTGTCACTGATGTGATGCGCGAGTTGGGGTGGCAGTCACTGAAACAAAGGCGGTTTTCTTTGCGGCGAGATCTATTTACGAAATTTCAATCACCAACTTTCTTTTCCGAAGTTCAGATTTCCGTGAACGGCTGCCTCCTATTCTGCTCGACGGTATTCCAATACCATATCAGAAAACAGTTAAGAACTTGGATGTACCTTTGGATGAGTATCTCAACGGGGCGGATAATACCGTCGCAGTGTGCCGGAAGACGTCCGCTTGTCTCTATGCTCTCAAAGTTTCGGGCCGTGTTTCCACAGGACTTGAAACGCCAGCTCGTGCAAGCACTCGTTCAACCGAACCTCCACTATTGTGATGTAATTCAACAAGGCATGAGTAGTGAAAACAACTATGAATGTCTGTGTGCGTTACACCTGCAACATTCGCCGATACTATCATGTTAGTGCTTCATACTCCCAGCTAGGGCGGCTGCGGCCGGACAAATTGCGTGACTACCACACTCTATGTCTACTTCACCGACTCCTAGTCGCGAAAGCACCCCAGTATATTGCATAACGTTTTCCACAAAATTAATGTACTAGGCCAATCCTCTGTCAAATATCAAAGCTAGTGTCTCCTATCTTGCCCCTTTCTCTTCTTCCTCTTCATCTATTAGCCACGCAATCTTCTTTTGCTTTATATTTCCTTAATTATGTTTCATCATGTCTCTATTCTTCTCCTCCCTTCACCATCAGTCGCCCTCATACTCCCTGCTGCTAGCACTCCTATCTAAAATCTGTCTCTTTCATAATGTCTAATTATAACAGTACTTATCATCTACGAATATAAACTCTATATGTATGTATTTTTCCAATTGTGCCTTTGTAATTGTTTATTTCACTTTTTGTTCTAGATGTAGTTTACCATGCCTACTAAAGCACATGAACGTAAAATAAGAAGAATGCCTGGTTACATGTAAGAGAGGGCCTGATGGCCCTAATCTTGCCAGGTTAAATAAATCAATAAATATTTTGTTGGCACCCACCTACGTAGGGAAAAATGATCATCATAATAAAATAAGAGAAACGGAAAGATTTAGGTGTTCCTTTTTCCTCACCCGCCATTCGAGAGTGGAATGGTAGAGAAGTAGTACGAAAATGGTTCGATGAACCCTCTGCAAGGCACTTAAGTGTGAATTGCAAAGTAACCATGTAGATGTAGATACTACATGCACCGTGCGCGTGTCTGACTGGCAGTCATTCCTCGCCAGGAAGCGTTTGTATCGACAATAGATCGGTGGTCGTAATCTTCTGGCTGATCAGTGTTCAAAGATATTATTGTGACGGGCAGAGCGTCGCTGGAATTAGCTCATAGATTCACAGGAAAAAGCAAATAATAATCAGTTTATCCAGAAATCATGTCCTGGTTTGACGGACACGCAAGCAGCCTATCGGACCTCAACTGGCCCGCTAAATATCCCTACCTCGACCTAATACAAGATATCGGGGACTGTTTGGAATACGAGGTGAAACTCAGCAATCAGCAATCGGGATCTAATAGTGGGTTCAGTTGAACATGGGAGACGTGGAGGAACTCGTGGACTCCCCTCATCGCCGATTTTACGGCATTGTCAAGCCTAGAGCCTCTGCATTACCCAGTCTTTGTGTCACGTCTGCTGGTGCCTGACTAACGTTTTGTACAGTGTGCTTAGCTGAGGCCTGGCTGTCCGTGCATCCTGAAACATATCCTAATCCGGAAAAGTAGCTCTTCTCAATAAATCGATGCGGTTTCGGGAAAGTATAATCACAAAAAATGCCTTACAAACAGCCGATGCCAGTGAACAGGTTATAACGCCACCTCTACCATGCTAATTTAGTTTGCTTTCACCTAAATAATAGAAATTCTGTCTCTATGTTGGCACATATACTGCACCCCAACAGAACAAATAGTCCTATTACGGGAAAAGCCACGCATAACCCTCTAGCTAAAATTTAGTTTAGCTTCCAAATAAAGTACACTATGGGAGGATAGCCATGTTAACGACAAAAGCTAATCAATAGAGTTACCCTTTTTACAGGATTAGATTGTGTGCTTTCTAATGGAGAAGTAAATCAGACTATTCAATTCTTTTCCTAAGATTTTAGCAAGCGGTTAAATGGAAACGCAGTATGTGCAACGTGGAGTTTACGTGCAAACCGGTGATAAGTGAAATAATAAGTACAGAGGCCTTGCAAGATACAACTAATTTATTACTGATGAAGAGTTTAACCCAAAGGGCACAGTATTTACCAAAAAGTTTCTACAAATGTGTCTTATTCACAAGTCAGAGAAATACATTACACAATACCTTTCCAATTGAATTAGGTGCAAACAAGAAGTTCTTAACTTCTATAGTAACTGTAAGCACTTCAATAATAAAAGATCAGTTTCATTTAACAAAGGGCACTTTAACAATAAAGGTGAAATAAGTTTCTTTTAAATAGGTCACCTGAGCAATCGCAATAGGACAATTCACGTAATTTCCAATTTCCGCTACCCATCCAGTATTTCTCCTTAACAAGTACATGAGTTCAACTCCCGCTGCACGTAAGGTATAATTCAGAACACTAGTCTCCTTCCTTTATGGTTTTGAAGGTAAATATATAAGCAGTATAGCAAACGGAACAGACGCCTTGGCGTCCCAACGCAGAGGAAACTTAATGCAAGATCCCCACTCACTGCAACCCGAAGAACTCAGTGGCCGCCGTATCGGTTGCCATTTTCCCCGCTGCCAAAAGAACCTCTCGTTCCCTCTGGTACTGGTCGGCCAAGGCGTCGTACTCCGGACATCGATTTAGACATGGGCTGGGTGCCCGCTGCAGTGCTGCAACAGAAAAGCACACACACACCCAGTCACAGCCAAAAGAAACAATGTTAACAGCCCCGGAATATAGTAAGATAAAATTCTGCAAAGATAGATCACATCAAGACAAAAGCAAATTAAAAATGGTTGAAAGAATTAGCTGTAGACCAAAAATTTCAAAATATGTAAAACTGCCACAGCACAAACAGACTAGTTTTAAAAGGGCAACGATAAGACAAGGCATAATATTATTACACCAGTACGTCGCAGTTCCATTACAATATTGACACTCATAAGTGCAAAACTAGAAAGCTTGAATGTCTGCTTCTTCAATAGACAGCTGCGTGGTACATAGTTCAACACCACTAGCCAAAATTAGTAACACATTGTTCAGCGTCCTGTGTAGGAGACCGTGGCCCAGTCACGCCTCAAGAACTTGCAGTAACAGGTCCACTTCCGCACTCCGAGCCACATACGCCGGTCAAATCCAGCTAACTCCACGCAAACACAAGTTTCACCCTCCCAGCAGCGACACGTACCGGCCGTTCCGAAGCCAAAACCCAGTCTGCCCGCCACCCCACCAGCACCACCACCGGCCAACGAGGCAAAGATAAGCAATGTCCGGGTGAATCGAACGGAGAAAGCGACTGGCGCGAGCGCCTCCCCACGTATTAGTATGAATAATAATATCATACTGAGACTAGGACAACTCAGTTCCTTTAGTGGTTTAAAACACGTCACCAATCTATCCAGGCAATAAAACAGTGAAGTAGTGGAAAAGCAGAAGTATGAAATTTCTTCCTACTGTTTAACTTGGTTCTTCAAATTAATACTACTCCACGTAAACAATGTTAGTGCAGATACTGGAATTTATTTTTGACTACTACATCCTTATACAATGCGTTTTGGAAAGAGAAAAAGGCCAGAGAAGCTAAACTTCCGCTATGGGGTACATTTCTGTTCCGACACTGACAATGTTGAGTGTTTATGGAAAAAGCTCAAGGCAATCGTAAAATGCGTTTTAAACAGGTACGTGCCGAGTAAAACTGTGAGGGACGGGAAAAACCCACCGTGGTTCAACAACAAAGTTAGGAAACTACTACGAAAGCAAAGAGAGCTCCACTCCATGTTTAAACGCAGCCAAAACCTCTCAGACAAACAGAAGCTAAACGATGTTAAAGTTAGTGTAATGAGGGCTATGCGTGAAGCGTTCAGTGAATTCGAAAGTAAAATTCTATGTACCGACTTGACAGAAAATCCTAGGAAGTTCTGGTCTTACGTTAAATCAGTAAGTGGCTCTAAACAGCATGTCCAGACACTCTGGGATGATGATGGCATTGAAACAGAGGATGACACGCGTAAAACTGAAATACTAAACACCTTTTCCCAAAGCTGTTTCACAGAGGAAGATCGCACTGCAGTTCCTTCTCTACATCCTCGCACGAACGAAAAATTGGCTGACATCGAAATAAGTGTCCAAGGAATAGAAAAGCAACTGAAATCACTCAACAGAGGAAAGTCAAATCCACATACAGCGGCCCAACAACTGGCAGCTATGCCGTACGCCGTTTGCAGTCTCCATCCGAGGAATTCTGCGTGAATTTTCAGGCAAAGCTTCTCCTGCTCGAGAACGGTGTTGCCTCGGTCACTGCTGCCTACAGACTGTGTGACTTACTTCCCACGCTTGCTCTACGTAACGCGCCAGTTCGCTCTTTGCAACCTTTTCCACTCACCGGAGCCACTTTCGTTTCAAACAACACCTATTTCTTATACTGTTGCTAAGCGTGACCATTTCTTAAACTGTCAAATTTACATTAACAGGAACAATTTATACACACAATATTTTAAATACTAAAGTCACCAGAAAATTATTTAACATAATAAACAATCTACATAGTATTTTACTTACATTATTCACATACAGTACAAACTACTTCAACCTCCTGTCCAACACACTTTACATATATAGAAAGTATAGTACCAATATGCGAAAATTTTAAAAGCAAAAAGAAAAAAAAACATGTAAATGAAACATAAACAAATATTGCTTTAAGTTGTATTCCCTGTTCTTGGATTCCAAACGGCGTTGCGCACTGCAACCTGCGTTACAGCTCCCTCAGCTTCTGTTATGCGATGTCTCAGTTCATTCATTGCTTATGTGCCCCCCTTACATACAACAGTGTCTCTTATAAACTCCCACAAGAAATAATCACATACAGTGAGGTCCGGTGACCTTGGAGGCCAGTAACGTAAGGCTGAATCATTTGGTCCAGTGCGACCGATCCATGGTTCAGTAATCCTTTGATTTAAAAATTCTCACACTTCCAGCTGTCAGTGTGGCGGTACCCCATCATGTTGATAAATGGAGTCGTTCGAATCAGTTTCCAGCTGTAGGAAGTTCTCAAGCATATCGAGATATGTGCTTCCTGTAACAGTGTTCTCTGCAAAGGAAAATAGACCATACAACTTCTCCTGTGAAGCTGTACAAAGTACATTAAATTTTGGAGAGTTCCTCTCATGTTGTACAACTTTATGTGGTTGTTCCGTACTCCATATTTCACACAATATGGCGGTTCACATTTCCATTTACGTGGAATGTTGCATCGTCACTAAAAACTAAACGTGGAAGAAAACTGTCGTCCTCCATCCTGTCTAGAACGAAGTTACAGAACTCCACACTTTGTCCTTTGTCGCGTTGACGAAGGGCCTGCAGTACCTGAGTTTCGTACGGTTTCATGTGTAAACGTCGACGCAACGCACGCCAGACGGGCATAGGGGCCATGTGCAGCTGTCTAGCTGCACGGCGAACGGATTTCTGCGGACTCCTTGTGAAACTGTGGCGGGTTCGTTCGACGTCTGTGTCAGACACATGGGAACGGCCCGGCTGTTTGCCTTTACACAAACAACCTGTTTCTCGGAATTGTTAGTGCTACCGCCTAATGCCCTGTGCTTTAGGAGGATCCACGCCTTACCTAGTACGAAAGTCACGCTTAACAGTTATTACTGACCTGCACTGGGCAAAATGTAGCACACAAAACGCTTTCTGTTCTCCCGACACCAATTTTGCAACAACTGAACAGTGCTGCTACCTGGCGGAACCATGTAAAACTCGAGAGTTTGCTCTTTCCAACAGTACGTCGAAGCACATATCCCAACTAGCATAATAGTTATGATTTTTAATAGTTATGATTTTTTAATAGTTATGATTATTTTATACTTATGATTTTTAAAAAACAGGTGTTTTTTTATACGCGCTGTATATTATATATTTTAAGTCAGATTACGGAATTTATGTAGACAGAGATCTTCTTGCCTTGAAGGTAAAGTGTGCGATACTTCATCAAGAACAGTTTAAAATTATAGATTTGTATCAATTACAAACAAAAACAAACAGACGGGCACTCTTCTTTACATACACAGACAGATAAGGAGAAATATATTTCGCTGATAGAACGCCGTGCGCTACACTGGACGGCGAATGTACAACAGATGGGAAACCAGCAACGGATGGTGGTGGTGGTGGTGGTGGTGGTGGTTAGTGTTTAACGTCCCGTCGACAACGAGGTCATTAGAGACGGAGCGCAAGCCTGGGTTAGGGAAGGATTGGGAAGGAAATCGGCCGTGCCCTTTCAAAGGAACCATCCCAGCATTTGCCTGAAACGATTTAGGGAAATCACGGAAAACCTAAATCAGGATGGCCGGAGACGGGATTGAACCGTCGTCCTCCCGAATGCGAGTCCAGTGTGCTAACCACTGCGCCACCTCGCTCGGTAGCAACGGATGTATCACGACAAAGTGCAATTAAACTGATATGGTTCTCAGTAACCATAAATAATTTATCAGATAAGGTGAACAACACTGTCAGATTGTTCGTGACGAAACTATTGACTACAGGAACAAACATCCTCGTTGAGAAATCGAAAGAAAATTTCATTTTTAATTCATATAATCAGCTGATGTCGGCGAGGTATCATTTTCAAGTGGTGCTTCTTATCCTCATACTTTTACGCAGTCACACTTGTGGGTGTCTTCGGTGCACGCCTGCCACTTAAATATACAGTAGTGTGCAAAGTAATTGGATTGAACTCATATTTTACAAAGGAATTGAAGTTCGTTAGCTGTAACCGATTTTATCCGTCCAATTGTTGCATTCTTGGCAAAGTGTTGTTGCGTTGTGTATGAACGACAATTTTACAGGGTGAAAATTATTGAACTATGTGAAAAAAACGTAAATTAGTTGCAAACTACAGCGTGCACACACTTTATTCAACATGTAAACGTCACCACAGATATTAGGTAGCCTGCAGTCATTAGGGATGAGGTGCCGCAGGCGATTAGCGAAGTTCTCCATGACTCGCTGATGTGTCGGAACATGGATGCCACCGATGACCTCCTCAATGGCTGTTTTCAGCTCTGCAATGTTTTTGGTGACACTGCTGTACACCTCTTCCTTAATAAAGCCGCACAAAAAGATCCAGGGAATGTGGCGGCCAGTCACGGCCCATGCCAGTGGCCTCTGTGTACCAAAGAGCCATAATGAGGTCCTCAGAGTGCTCCTCCAAGACATCACTCTCCTACTTCGATGGGGTCGAACTCCGATTTGCGTGTACCACATCTTGCCGAAATGAGGGTCACTTTGCGTTCGGTAGTCACCGTGCCATCAAACAATATCGCGCCGATTATTCCGTGACTGGACACTGCTCACCACACAGTCATCCGTTGAGGGTGGAGACACTTCTCGATCGCGAAATGCGGTTTCTCAGTCCCCCAAATGCGCCAATTTTCCGTATTGACGAACCAATCCAAATGAAAGTGGGCTTCGTCGCTAAACCAAAACATACGTGGGCATAGTAATTTCCATCATAACCCGCGGCTAACTGTACAGTTTGAACTTACTAACGCAAACCGTTCAGAAGTTATGACGATTTTATTTCATACAGTTCAATAATTGTCCCCTTTTAGGTCACCTCCAATTTAGTTGAGCGCTAGCGTGTGTGTGTAGCAGCGTCGTGTGATTTCTGTGTTCTCAACAGGAAATCTTCGTGTGTGTGTGTGTGTGTGTGTGTGTGTGTGTGTGTGTGTGTGTGTGTGCTCAACAGGAAATCTTCGTGTGTGTGTGAGTGAGTGAGTGAGTGAGTGAGAGAGAGAGAGAGAGAGAGAGAGAGAGAGAGAGAGAGAGAGAGTGTTCAAGTGAACATTTCACCTAAGAAGTTGGCAAAAAAGGTAGACCTTACCTCCTTTGTTAGTATGGTTAAATCTACTCTTTCAAGCATTGTTAGGGGTATAGCGATACTGGCTCACTAAGAGAAGAAGAGACGTGGACGAAAACCGAAAACCGCCCCTAGATCTGGAAAACTCTACTTAGAAACAAGAAAATTCATCCTGACTATTAAGGAACTTCAGACAATCCCTACAGGTAAAATATTTATTGATATGACCGGCTTCGGTTTCTTTAGAACCATCTTCAGCACTCATATTTCGGTTGCAGGAGTAACCCTTCAAATACAGCAACTTTCACATGCTGCGTCACGTAAAATTGGTTGGCAGAATGCACCTCATTTATAATAACTATATGAATAGTGTTATAATTAAATTCTAAAGAAACCGACACCGGTCAGATGAATAAACATTTTGCAATCAAGGCGGATTAAAAGATACATTGTAAAATCACTCATTACGGCTATCCTGTCAGACATTATATCTGTTATTGCAAAAATCCCTACAAGGGTTGAAACTGACTCTTCAACGATATGGTGTAGGCTTTTTAGTTCGGGGCGAAGGCACGGAAGCTAATAAAGAACCGGTTGTTAACACCTGTAGTGAAGAAAAAGACTCGTATTGGGCAGAACGTAGAAATCTTGGCCCTCCAGTGACTGGAAGCCCGTAATTTTCAGTGACGAGTCAGTTTTTATTGTTCAGAGTTACAAAGCGCCGGCCGGAGTGGCCGAGCGGTTCTAGGGGCTTCAGTCTGGCTCTGCGCGACCGCTACGGTCGCAGCTTCGAAACCTGCCTCGGGCATGGATGTGTGTGCTGTCCTTAGGTTAGTTAGGTATATGTGGTTCTAAGTTCTAGGTGGCTGAAGACCTCAGATGTTAAATCCCATAGTGCCCAGAACCATTTGAACCATTTTGAAGTTACAAAGCAAGGACTGTCCGGCGAAGCATCCACGATGCAATGAGACAGCCATCTCAAGCAGAACGTAAATTACTCTCCTAAAAAATGTTTTGGGATTTCTTCACTGCGAGTAGCCGTGGGGCAGTACTAGCCAGTTGACAGTATGGTGAGTTCAACAACACACACGGAATACGGTATTCCAGAGCCTTCATTGTTCAGAATTACGATGCAGGGTTCCTGCGGACACGCATGTATGCGAGCAAGGGACTTTCAACTAGAATGTCTCCCCTGCACAGGACTGTACACAATGGACGTACGAGTACTGGTCGTAGACACACCTGTTGACGACACACGGAAGTTCGTGTCTGGCCGTGGTGGAGCATTGCTCTGGTAGCCACACAGTAATGCGGCCAGTAAGCGGGAAGTTCGGGTTCCAGTCCCTGTCTGGCAGAAATTTTCATTGTCATTCAATTCCACAACTGATCGCTGCCCACATTTGCAACTGCGAATACATTACATGGAAATTCTTAGGCACAGGATTCTCTCATTCCTACAGAACTTTCCCGACGGTGACGGAACCAATGAAAGAACTTACGTTAGTAAATGTCGTAAAAGTGTCTTTCCTGACGACGAACTAAGAAATACTTACTGTGACGTCGTCTAAACTATGCCACAACGTGTTCAGAAGACCATTAAAGCAAAAGGAGAACACACAAATATTCAGGAAGCTACTTCTGTATTATACATACAGGCTGGATCTTAATAAATCCGACAAACTGCACGGACAGATTCGTGAATGGAAACGGAGCAAGAAAGGTCGTACGAACGTGTGTCTGGAAATGCGTCGCTGCCACGGTAGATGGAGTGACGAATCATAGTTCTCCTGATGATTCTAGAATTAATAGCCGTATTGGTAATGAGATTAAGTGTTCTCGTGCGTTGCTGGTTGTGTGATTGAAGCAGTGTACTGTAAGCAGCAGAATGGTCAGATATTAATGTCCGGATTGAGCCAAGATGGTGTTTGTGTACATCCGAGCAGATGGAAACTGTCGAGATGCAGCACACCGCCCTCCAGATGTGGTGTACATACAGTCCGCCGCCTCCCTGCTCCTTCGTCTGTCTGAAAGCATCCGTGACCACACAAGCGCCCAAGAAAGGACTGATGTGGCTGGTGCTGTGGGGGGGGGGGGGGGGGGGGGTACTTGTTTTAGTGTAGCCGTGCTACCTCTCGATTGTTTCCATCTGCTTGGCCGTACACAAACACCATCTCGCCTTGACCGGACCGTTCTGCTGCTTACAGTACGCTGCATCACTCACACAGCCTGCAACACACAACGAACACACTACACGGGACCAGGGAAACTTTAATTCGTCAGCGCCATCTACTGCGGTAAGGACGCATTTCCGGACACGTTCATAGGACATTTTTTCCCTCCGTTTCCATTCACGAATCCATCCCTGAAGTTTGTCTGTTTTATTTTATGTTCACCCTGCATAGTTCAATCGTCTTGTTCCAGTTAATTTTTCCACTAATGTACACACTGCCTGACAAAATGCGAAAGCGTTCCATAAAGCCGACGTTGTATCGTGTTGTTAACTGCAGCCAACTCAGGGGATGGTAGTTTGTAGTTCGGCTGCTGCTAGTCTCCAGCAAGTGGTGCGGGATGAGACAGAACGGCACATGCTGTCCGTTACTTCGTCTCGGATGACAGGCGCAAGTGTGGAGAGGATGCGACGAGCTGGCTACACCAGACAGCGATCCTGTATCACGGCGGTCATACGTGGTCGTCGGGAACCGGGACAACTGGTATGCTCGCCATCACGTTCCATTCTAGCCCATCGTCGGCTCACTGTCACGTCCGAATGCACCACGAATTTGGACATTCCACAGTTCGAACAGCAGGCGAAATGGAACCCCCAGAACGAAGAGCGTTTAGAAGTCCGTCAAGTGCTGATAATGCTGTCTCACACGAGTACGCTACCTCCCCTCGTTCTTCACAGTCATTACTCAACATCTGAAGTTACTCATGTCACTTACACAGGGTGGTCCAAAACATATGTCAGGCAGGTACAGGGGACCGAAATAAGCAGATATGTAGGAATTTCTTTCTCTCTTTCTTTCTTTCACTGGTGCCATGTCCCGCACTGACGCAGGGTCGGCATTGTGAGCAACGGATTTGGCTAGGTTAGTGTAAAGGGGTGGCCGGATGCCCTTCCTGCCGCCACCCCGTACCCCCCCCCCCCCCCCACATGACGGAATTAGTGTACCCCCTGTTGTCTGTGTCTAGTGTAGTTCATGGAATAGGGCGAACGTGTGCAGATGTCTGCGAGACGTGTAACTGAGGCGGAACGTGGGGACCAGCCCGGTATTCACTTAGCGGGATGTGGAAAACCGCCTAAAAATCACATCCAGGTTGGCCGGCACACTGACTGACGTCGGTAATCCGCCAGGCGGATTCGATCCGTGACCGGTGCGCATACCTGAGTCTAGGAAGCAGCGCAATAGAGCTCTCGGCCAACCTGGCAGGTAAGCAGATATATAGGAATGTGTCTGGGGTAATACCGCCTCGTCCCGACAGCAAACGCCGTTGACTGCGCTTCGCCAGTCGGATCCATCATTTCCTGCACGGATCTCGAGCAGCATGCAGCACCAATACGGAGGTCGCCGACGTGCATTTCATTGTATGGGGCTGCACAAGGAGCTCAAAACATGTACAGGGAGTGATTCCCGTGTAGGAACCAGCCTGATCGCCGAGCCTTTGAGCGTCTTCAGCAAGAGTTACGCACTAATAGATAGATTTATGCTTCCAGGCGTGGAACTGCCATTGGAAGATATCCCAGGACACCTTCTAACAACCCTACCACAACAAGGTCAAAATTTAATAATGATTGTGGTGTTGCTCACGCTGCTAAATACTGCATTTTCGGGCAACAACAAAGTTATTATGTGGCAGGTGTCATTAGAGCACAGTTAATAAAGTCATTTCATGTAATAATGAATAAACTAGGCACTCATCTTTTCGTGTTGCCTCTCGCTGGTCTCGTTGTAAAATCATGGCTCAATCGTCGAAAATCTAAGTGGTGGTGATTCCAAGCTCGGATGCAAAGAGGCCTAGGATTTATTCTGCTATATTCAAAAGTTATGTAGATGCGCTTCACTAACCATTCTTGAAGATTAAACCTTTCAAAGTTGGCACAATGGTGATGTAAAAAAATAATCAGCACTCCGAATTCAAGTTACACTTCTTTTTTATTGCTTTTGCTGCAATGGTACGTAACACACAAAACATCACTTCACAATACAAAACATACTTTAAAACATCTTCCTCACTGTTGAAGTTCACATTTTATAAGCTGATTACAATATGCGTCTTTCCAGCATGACATCCAAGGCTTGACTATCTCAAGGTCCGACTCTCTAACTTTAATAACCGCTTACGCATCCAAAAATCAGAGTTACAAGTACGTCAAAGATCATAGTGACAAAAGAAATAATACACACAAGAATAATATCATTGCAATATAAACATTAATGAAATCAAATCTGAATGTTGTCTCGGAAATATGTCAACTACTTTACAGAAACGCAGTAGAATATTACTGGTATCGAGAGGTTGAGTTGAGGTGCCGTAATGGTTACGTAATTCAAGTACCATTACAACCTGCAGTGGAAGAAAGAATATTAAACGCTCTACCAACTGAGCTAGCCAAGCACGACTCACCCTCCGCCCTCTCAGCTATACTTCAGCCAGTACCTCGTCTCATACCTTCCAAACTTTACAGAAGCTCTCCTGCGGATAATGCTTCGGGAAGCTCGGGATCTGTATGAAGTGCTTTGCGTGTGAGCCATCAAAGTGTTTTGAGGACTTTGTATGAAGACGGAATGCATCCGTATCAGTTACACGATTGTCTTCCACCTCTCAACTTTGCTCATTGGTACCTGCAGCAGACTGTAGCCAATGAAACATTCCCTGCAGATGTTTCAGTGCCTTTACGCGGTCGGGTATGTTGAACGTTCACAGTTCTCAACTGTGGGCTCACGGTAACCCACATGGCACAATAGTAGGCGCCTACAAAGAAAGGTCCTCCATTAATGTTTGGGCAGGCATTGCGCGCAATAACATAGTAGGGCCGTACGTTCTACCTAGTCGTATAACTGGCCTCACATACGTCATCTTCCTACAGGAGGTCTTACGTGAGCTTTGGGGCGATGTTCCTCTAGCTGTCCGCAGACGAATCAGGTTCCAGCTCACTCCAGTCGGAACGTTAGGAATCACACGGACGCTGTTTACTGCCAACAGTGGATAGGACGGGGCAATCGCGTTCTCCCGATTTAACCTGCGTGGATTTTGTCTTGTGAGGGTCATATTAAAAGCCTGGTGTACGAGACTCCCGTCACGTCTGAAGAAGATCTACCTGAACTACAAGTGATCGGCATGCCTGACTTTCTAATATACGAGATGCGACAATAAAGTAATGAGACTGATGTGAAAAAAATGTTGCTTAGCGTTTAAGTCAAGTTTCGTGTTGTCTCCTTCAGAGTAGTTCACTTCTGATTGCACACACTTTTTGCAGCGCTTCTGCCATCGATCATAACATTTCTGGAACTCATCTTCTGTAATATCCTCCAAGACCATCGTCACAGCTTTTTGGACATCTTGTGTTGTTTGAAAATGGTGTCCATTGACCACAGTTTTGACTCTTGGAAATAGAAAAAAGTTGCACGGAGCGATATCTGGTGAATAAGATGGCTATGGTAGTAATGAAATTTGTTTTGAGGTTGAAAATTGCTGTACTGAGAGAGCAGTATGGGATGGCGCATTATCGTGATGCAGAATCCAATTATCAGCAATGTTGGCACGAACACAAAGAACTCTTTTACGAAGTCTGTCTAAAATTTCTTTGTAGTACTATTGATTAACTGTTTGTCCAGGAGGCACCCACTCTTTACGAACAATTCCCTTGGAATCAAAGAGGCACACAAGCTTGCATTTCGTTTTTGGCTTTGACATGCAAGCTGTTTTTGAGCAGCACTGCGAACTTTGGCGTTTTGTCTTTGGATCGTACTGAAAAAACCAACTTTCGTCACCAGTGATAACATGGCTCAACAAGTGTGGATTGATTTCCGTTTGCTCTAACAAATCAAATGGTTCAAATGGCTCTGAGCACTATGGGACTCAACTGCTGAGGTCATTAGTCCCCTAGAACTTAGAACTAGTTAAACCTAACTAACCTAAGGACATCACAAACATCCATGCCCGAGGCAGGATTCGAACCTGCGACCGTAGCGGTCTTGCGGTTCCAGACTGCAGCGCCTTTAACCGCACGGCCACTTCGGCCGGCTCTAACAGATCGGATCCCACATTTTTCGGTGTTTCTCGCTGATGTGGTGTGAGATTTTTGGGGACCATTTTTGCACAAATCTTTTTCATACCATGCTCTTCAGTTGTTATTAGACGAACCGTTTCTCGATTGATGTTTTCTTCTTCTGCAGTCATTTTCACGGATAATCTTCGATCAGATCGTATGAGTTCACGCACCCTGGCCAAGTTGACATCCGTCCGTGAGGTTGATGGTCGTCCACTGCGGTCTTCATTTTCAGCATTCGTTCTGCCTTCACTAAACATTTTATGCCAACGGAAAGCTTGAGCTCTTGACATAACCCCCTGTCCAAAAGCCTTCCTTAAGCTTACCGTAAGTTGTCGTCGAGTTTTCATCCAATTTAACCCAAAAAGAAATGTCATACCGTTGCGCAATATTATGCAGTTCCATTTCCGTGACGCTAGACACAAACACATGTTAACTTATTACAGCACAACTCACGACTAAGCAGTTGCATCGATGTGCCACTTGGACTAGAAGCAGCTTATAGACCCAGGTCAAAGATATTGTGCCTAAGCAAGCGTGCAGTGTTGCCACATCTTGCAAAGAAAATCAGTGTCATTACTTTATTATCGCACCTCATACACCGACCCGTGAACCACTGCTGTGAATCGCGTATCCCTGATGGCCACTTTCTCGAGCACCACTTGTGAACTAGTAACAAATTTCAGCTGTCATTTGTCTTCACATGCTTTTTCAGTTTCCTGTGATTCATACTGCTGTACAAGCTAGCGCTGTAACGTGTCATTAGCGCACACACATTCCTATACGAAATCTGCTTCTTTAGGTCCCCTCTACATCTTTGACATACAGTTTAGGACCGCCTTGAGTATCCTACCGTGCCGGGTAACAACACTAATGCTGTCTGGTGGACATTGCACTTGTCACAGAGAGCTGCAGCTGTAATCGTTTACGTAGCCGCCGACGGCTTGTTCGTGCACGATGACGCAGTGACATTCGGCCGTGTCTTCCGGGTGCCTCCGTTCTTTTATCAGGCAGTATTGGTGCTGGCGTAATGGACTCGAACGAAGAGAACGTTCCATAGTCGTCAACGACTTATACACTGTGATCAGAAACAGTCTGAAAAGCTTCTAAGCGTATTGCAAAGTATGTTTTGCTGAGAAATACCCACGTTCCGAAAAAAAAACAGAACATCGCGATATAAATTAATAAAAATATCTCGGGCCTCCAGCCGCGTCAGGTGGTTTTATGGAAAAATTTGAAGACATCGCCTTGGACACGGCTCCAGCTAAGTTGCTTTTATCGTTACGTCGATGACAGTTCTATCATCTGACCCCATGGTCGTGAAAAACTGGGAGAATTCTTAGAACACACGTACAGCATTCACGCCCACATCAAGTTTACGATGGAAGTCGAGACAGATGGTGCATTGCCCATCCTTGACGTCCTCGTTCGACGGAAAACCAACGGGCACCTCAGCCACAGTGTCTACAGGAAACCGACCCACACAGATCGGTATGTGCACGCTCTGAGCCACCACCATCCGGCACAAAAACGTGGCGCTCTTGAATACCCTCGCCCATCGTGCTAAAGTCGTCTCAGACGCTGAAAATCTGCCACTAGAACTGAGCCACCTCCGAAAAGTCTTCCGGGAAAACGGATGTCACAGGCTATATCTGGTGCGACACGCAAGAAACACACCAACAGAGAACACCACCGAAGAAGAAAGCAAGAAACTTGTGTTTTTGCCTTCTGTGGCACAGTGTCGCGAAAGATTAGCCGGCTCCTGAAGAGATATAACATTTCATCGGTGTTCAGGCCACCAGCAAAAATTCGACAGCTCATGAGGCCTGTGGAGGACGATCTAGGGCATAGAACGCCCGAAGCGTACAAGATACCATGTCAGTGTGGCTGTTACTACGTCGGCTAAACAGAACGCACGGTGGAGTAACGCCTGACGGAACACAAGAGGTGCTTACGCCTACGCTATCCAGAAAAATCAGCCGTGGCAGAACACGCCTGAGAAAATGGACACCGAATTCTATTCGACGAAACATCTGTCGTTACGAGGACGAAGGGATTTTGGGATAGCGTCATAAAAGGAGCTGCTGCAATAAAAACATCTGAGAAGACCATCGACAAGGACGGAGGTTTGCCGCTCAGCACAGGACGCGGCCATCGGGAGGTTAAAACGGGTGCGACGGACGCGGGATGAAAACAGTACCACATATGGCGAGGAAGAGAGCACCAGTGACGTCACAGCCAGCAGTGCGCCTATATAACGACGCGGCCACGGCGACACAGTAGTCTTTCGTACCACTTGAAAATGACTGAGGAGAGCTTGGTGGAAAGCTCGGGGGATTTTAACCACCTGACGCGGCTAGAAGCCGGAGAAAATTTTATTATACATTACTATGTTTTGCAAAAATGATTAGCATTAGAACCGTGTCGGACCGTGTGTTCGAGAGGTCAACATCGGTATTGCGGCGCAACGCTGTCTACCGGTTGAATATGCTTGCAGCTCTCGTTGCCGCTATAAACCGAAGGTAATGGATGAGTGCGGTTCGAGTGAACGTGCGGGGTTCCGTGCTGATGTATACGCGAACTGTACCGCCAAATCAGTGAGTTTGAAAGAGGGCACATTACTGGCTTGAGAAAATGTGACGCAGCCATCCTGAAAATTGCTGCCGGGGCGGGGCGAGGTGTTCCGGCAGTGCAACGGGTGTGCGCAGAATGGTTCAGGGAAGGCCGCAGAAGACGTCGACATGGGTCAGGTCGCACCACCCACACCACCCCGCCGAGTAGACCGACGCCTCGTGCGAATAGCACTGCCGGACAGATCTGCTTCCTCCTCCTGGTGCAACGGTCGAACACTGACACAGCGTACTCTGTCAGGTAATACAGTCCGTCGACGTTTACTGCGGCACAGTTTACGTACGCGTCATCCACTTCTTTGACGAATGTGGAGAAACGTGCTAGACAGCAGTGGTGTATGCAACGATGTCAACGGTGACTGGAATGGCATCACATAGTGTTTCGAAATATATATATATATATTTCGAAACACTATGTGATATATATAGGTGTCTTTTACAGTAATTTTCTTCCTAATTCTAGTTCACTTGTTTATTATTATTATTATAACGATTGTTCCCCTTTAGGAGAGCGATTGAACTTGAATACGTAATTTCATCTTCGGATGTTTTTCTTCTTTGCTTTCCAAAACCTCGTCATCCTCTCAGAATGCTCCTTCTTCCGTTCCTCTGTCCGTTTTTTACCAGGCTGACGCGATGTTCTTTCCCCAAACTTCACACTTGTGATTTTATGCCGAGATTTTTTATGTTGATCTGCTGTAGATCCCTCCGGACTCCTTTCAGCCACTCCGTGCCACATTTACTCCTTGTTATAATATTGAATAATTTCTTTGCTGTTCTGGAGTCTTCCATCCTGTAGATGTGTGTATAAAATTTGCCTCGGCGCTTTCTGATTTCATCTGTTACTATGTAGATCTTTCTATAGAGCTCGTTTTGTGGTCTCTTCATCCAAATGCCATTTTTGTTGATTGGACCGTAAATCTTCCTGAGAATTTTTCTTTCCTGCTTTTCGATTTCCTTAATTTCAGAATGACCATCAATCACCATTGTTTCAGCTGCATAGATTGCTTCTGGAAGAATCACTGTTGTATAGTGACTTAATTTTGCGTCTGTCGAAATGCACTTCTTGTCGTAATGCGTCCATGTTAGCTGGTAGGCTTTCTGGAGCTTGGTGATTCTTTGTTCATTGGCAGTTCGGTTTAATCCTGAGGACTGTATAGTTTCACCAAGGTATTTAAAATGGCAGACTTGTGCAATTTTACCATATTTTGTTATTAAAGGGGATTTATTTTCTGGCTGCCTTTCCATATATTAGGTTTTTTCATAGGATATTTGTAGTCCGGTTTTTTGTGAAATTTGATGTAGTTTTTTCTCTTTCTTGATACCAATACTAGTTCACTTGTTTATATCTATATTGTAAGGAAGCAGCCTACTCACGCTGTAATAAATTCACATCAGTCTTTCCACTGTGTGCCAGCCTAGTCCGCTGTAACTAGCTCTGACGTCATAAATGTTGCACAATACTTTAAAAATCAAGTAAATAACCTGAAACGGTTCTATCATATCAGGAGTAATACCAAATCAGTGGCCAGCCGAAGTGGCCGTGCGGTTAAAGGCGCTGCAGTCTGGAACCGCAAGACCGCTACGGTCGCAGGTTCGAATCCTGCCTCGGGCATGGATATTTGTGATGTCCTTAGGTTAGTTAGGTTTAACTAGTTCTAAGTTCTAGGGGACTAATGACCTCAACAGTTGAGTCCCATAGTGCTCAGAGCCATTTGACCCATTTGAACTAAATCAGTATGTGTTGAATATCAGTTCAATAACTTTAACCATTTTCGAAATTTGGATGTTTTTCTGTAAAAATCATTGGCGCAACAGAAAAGAGCTAGAGACTTAAAAATTTATATTTATATTCCTTTTTCATAATAATTTAATAGAAACAGTCTTCTGGATCTCACAAATTAAGATTTTCGTTGAAATTCATGATTTTCTGGTTTTTGTCTTAAAAATTAAGGAAGCAATGTAGATTAAGTAGGCGAATAAATAAAGCTAGGATGTTTATATTTAGGTAAAAGGGAGATCCGCTATAATCATAAAGATGTGAGAAGTTTCAATTGAATAACTATAAAACTATAGCGATAGCGTATCTCCAAAGGGCAAGTTCAGAGCTCGTCTATTGCGTGTAGTGTAATTAAATTAATTCTCTCGCCCAAAATATTTAACTTGGCCACGTCAAACTTTTATTATGATTACTTACGTGTGTGCTGATTGCGCATTTAAATTGAGAGCTTCATCTGCCATCAGCAAAAGAAGCTATGATTTATTCAATAACTTAATGTGGTGCATTATTAGCCCAGCGGCTAGTTGTGAGAGCCGATTTGATCAGGCGTTCCCTTAGCCGTCCGCACCGCGGCTTTATATATAAGAACGCTGCGCGAGGAAGCAAGGCCCCAGTTCTCTCCAGACGCTGAATAGCACACCATCTGTGTCGGGAGTTGCGTCGCGTCGGTATCATTGCTATAAACAGCCTCGGATGCCGTAATAAGTTACTCAGGATACGCGTAACCATGAAATCATTTTCGAGTGAAATGTTAATTCTGGCATGACTTTAATTATCTATCTTCAGTTTGCGTATGTCGTATTTTCACGTGCCGCCGCGGGACAGACATTCTACCATCATTTAGTGTGGCGTTTGATGAACCTAATCATCAAATTATGGCGAGCATTCACTTAAACATTTAATTTGGACAGTTATAGTTGCATCAGCGCATTAGACTCTGAACTGCTCTGTTAGTCAGATTTTGTGGATTCTTTTTTTTTTTTTTTTTTTCACCTGTGACTTTCAGAATATATCGAACGTTTTTTTCCGATTGTTTTTGATTATGAATCCCAGATAAGCTCCTAATTCCTCAGAGCTATAAGCTGTAGCTATAAGTGTGTTTCTCAGATGAAGTGGGCACTACGAATTCTAATTACAGGCTTCACGTTTTGCTAATCACTTTCTGGTTGCCAATATTGTAGTTAGAGAGCCAGTGTTGAGAATGGCAAACAACAGCATAAATAATAGGAACGTTTTAAATAACAATTATTCCACCCGCCGCCCCACATATGGTTAAAACGGCCGGGAACACTGCAATAGTTACATTACAATTCTACATTATATAAACAATTAATTTCCACCACGCCGCCCCACAATATATATATATATATATATATATATATATATATATATATATATATATATATATATATATATGTTGTCTATTTTCTAAACAGAACCATCTGATGTGTATTCGAAATATATTAATGGTTTAACTTCTTACGCGTTTATATCTGGCCTACGGGAACCTAGTTAGTAAATTTCGTATAACATCCACATTTCACTGTATGTGAAGCGTCTGCCATTGGCCGGTGCTGACGTAATCCGTATTCATCGCGGGAACTGCACGCTATTTTAGCCCGTGGCTCTGCGGCCATCATTGGCAGCTAAGATCATGCTACCACGAGAACAGCCGAGGAACCGCCAGCAAAAGCCACAGGGGTAAATACCACGTCGTTTACGTATCTTCCTGTTACGCCATATCTTTCACTACTCTCTGTAACTCTGCCACACGTACCCTTGCAGAGTTAGCCATACTGATCATAATAAATAAATGTGTCATTTTAACCAGAAAACGAACATGACGCATTACTGTGGAGCTTCCGACTTTAGACTGATCGAATGCTGGAACACAGTACACCAGACATCACAGCTTTGCAAGAGAAGGAAGGTGGGTCGTTGAACGTCGCCCTCCGCGGTGATAGCAGAATCGACGAGAAACAACGTGAATAACATACCAAATATGAGGACTTAAAAATCGAACTGCAGTGGCTCTGGCGTAAATCAGTGAGAGTGATCCAGGTGGTTCTCAGTGCCACGACTTGAAGACCGCTGGCAGTGACAAAATAATTACGTCAGCCGTCTACATAAAGCCACTTTACTGGGAAGTGCATATTTTCCGTCGATACATCACGCAACCGTAGAGCTTGGGAAGTCTCTAGCCAGTGGTAAAATACGAAATCCACCATAGGCAATTTATTTGTTCTGTCTATTGCCATAGTAATAATAATAATAATAATAATAATAACCCACAAGTCGAAGCAACAATAAAAACTATCAACACAATCATACACAACAAAATAAATGAATACACAACTATGGAAGAGCTACAACTATTGGTTTATGTAGGAGCACTCACTACACTAAATATACACACTAGGCAGAGATCAGAACCAACCAACATACAGAAGAAACCCACAAAGCCAGCATGGCAACACAGGCTACAGATCAGAATTGAAAAACTGAGAAAAGACATCGGACAGCTATCACAATTTATAAGAAATGAAATATCAGACAAAAAACGAAAAAGGTTAGTTAAAATCTCACAACAAGAAGCAATAGAGCAATTAGATGAAAATAAGCAGAAATTACAAGCATTGGCCAAACGACGTAGGAGATACAAGAAAAGTGAAAATAGAAGGAAACAAAACCAAACATTCAACACAAACCAAAAGAAATTTTACCAGACAATAGATAATACACACATAAAAATAGACAATCCACCAAACTTAACAGACATGGAACACTTCTGGAGCAACGTATGGTCAAACCCGGTACAACATAACAGGCATGCATGGTGGATACAAGCAGAAACAGACTCATACAAGATGATACCACAAATGTCTGAAGAGATAATTTTGCAACATGAAGTCACCCGAGCAATTAATTCTATGCACAATTGGAAAGCCCCTGGAAATGATAAAATAGCAAATTTCTGGCTAAAGAAGTTCACCTCAACACATTCACATCTAACTAAATTATTTAACAGTTACATTGCAGACCCATACACATTCCCTGATACACTTACACATGGAATAACTTATCTGAAACCTAAAGATCAAGCAGACACAGCGAACCCAGCTAAATATCGCCCCATAACATGCCTACCAACAATCTACAAAATATTAACTTCAGTCATTACACAAAAATTAATGACACATACAACACAGAACAAAATTATAAATGAAAAACAAAAAGGCTGCTGCAAAGGAGCACGAGGATGTAAAGAGCAACTGATAACAGATGCAGAGGTGACATATCAAGCTAAAACTAAACAAAGGTCGCTACACTACGCATACATTGATTACCAAAAAGCCTTTGATAGTGTACCCCACTCATGGTTACTACAGATATTGGAAATATACAAAGTAGATCCTAAATTGATACAGTTTCTAAACATAGTAATGAAAAACTGTAAAACCACACTTAATATCCAAACAAATTCAGATAATATCACATCACAGCCAATACAGATTAAGCGTGGAATATACCAGGGAGACACATTAAGTCCTTTCTGGTTCTGCCTTGCTCTGAACCCACTATCCAACATGCTAAATAATACAAAGTATGGATATAATATTACTGGAACATACCCACACAAAATCACACATTTGCTATACATGGTTGATCTAAAACTACTGGCAGCAACCAATCAGAAACTCAACCAATTACTAAAGATAACAGAAGTATTCAGCAATGATATAAATATGGCTTTTGGAACAGACAAATGTAAGAAAAATAGCATAGTCAAGGGAAAACACACTAAACAAGAAGATTACATATTGAATAACCACAGTGACTCCATAGAAGCGATGGAAAAAACAGATGCCTACAAATATCTAGGATACAGACAAAAAATAGGAATAGATAATACAAATATTAAAGAAGAACTAAAAGAAAAATATAGACAAAGACTAAAAATAATACTGAAAACAGAATTGACAGCAAAAAACAAGACAAAAGCTATAAATACTTATGCTATACCAATATTGACCTACTCATTTGGAGTAGTGAAATGGAGTAACACAGACCTAGAAGCACTCAATACACTTACACGCTCACAATGCCACAAATATAGAATACATCACATACATTCAGCAACAGAAAGATTCACATTAAGCAGAAAGGAAGGAGGAAGGGGATTTATCGACATAAAAAACCTACATTATGGACAGGTAGACAATTTAAGAAAATTCTTTCTAGAACGAGCAGAAACTAGCAAAATACACAAAGCAATCACTCATATAAATACATCGGCTACACCACTGCAATTTCATAACCACTTCTACAACCCTTTAGATCACGTAACATCAACAGATACGAAGAAAGTAAATTGGAAAAAGAAAACACTACGTGGCAAGCACCCATATCATCTAACACAGCCACACATCGATCAAGACGCATCCAACACAAGGCTAAGAAAAGGCAATATATACAGTGAGACGGAAGGATTCACGATTGCAATACAGTATCAAACAATAAACACCAGATATTACAGCAAGCATATTATTAAAGATCCCAATACCACAACAGATAAAAGCAGACTTTGCAAACAACAAATAGAAACAGTAGATCACATCACAAGTGGATGTCCAATACTAGCAAATACAGAATACCCCAGAAGACATGACAATGTAGCAAAAACAATACATCAACAACCTGCCATAAAACATAAACTAATAAAACAACACGTTCCCACATACAAGTATGCACCACAAAATGTACTGGAGAATGATGAATACAAATTATACTGGAACAGAAACATTATAACAGATAAAACAACACCACATAACAAACCTGACATCATACCAATAAAAAGAAGAAATTAACACAACTAATCGAAATATCCATACCCAATACAACAAATATACAAAAGAAAACAGGAGAAAAAATTGAAAAATACATCCAACTGGCTGAGGAAGTCAAGGACATGTGGCATCAGGATAAAGTTGACGTTATACCGATTATACTATCAACTACAGGAGTCATACCACACAATATCCACCAGTACATCAACGCAATACAGCTACATCCAAACGTATATATACAACTACAGAAATCCGTAATTATTGATACGTGTTCAATAACCCGAAAGTTCCTAAATACAATGTAACATATACCGTGCAGTTAAAAGGAAGTAACACTTGATGAAGGTCCGCGTCACTTTCCATTTTTAACCAGACCTAAGGTCTGAGAAAAATAGAAATAATAATAATAATAAACGTAAATAAAAACGTGAATGTTAGTTCGTTCAAACTCGTGTATCTCCGAAAGTTCTTTGATCGGTTGCTTTGAAATTGACACGCAGCGTTGCATTCTAATACAGGCGAGCTTTGAGGTGCTTTTTTTCTGTAATATATGATGTACAGTATACGTATTTGTACCTTTTTGTGTTTTTTGTCGCAACGTTTCTCTATTATTAAATTTTTATAAATTTATGTATTACACATATTTAAAAAATATGTAAATAAAAACACGGGGTTAGGAACATCTACATTTTCTATATAAGTACAAACGTAGATGTTCATTTCCTCAAAATCTCAAACCTCCGAAAGTTCTTTACGCATTGCTTTGAAATTCTGACACGGCGTTGCATTCGAATACTCAAGTGTTTTTACAGATCTACTATAACGCGATCTGGTATACAGGGTGGTCCACTGATAGTGACCGGGCCAAATATCGCACGAAATAAGCATCAAACGAAAAAACTACAAAGAATGCTTGAAGGGGAAACCAGATGGCGCTATGGTTGGCCCGCTAAATGGAGCTCCCATAGGTCAAACGGATATCAACTGCGTTTTTTTTAAATATGAGCCCTAGTTTTTATTACATATTCGTGTAGTACGTAAAGAAATATGAATGTTTTAGTTGGTCCACTTTTTTCGCTTTGTGATAGATGGCGCTGTAATAGTCGCAAACGTATAAGTACGTGGCATCACGTAACATTCCGCCAGTGCGGACGGTGTTTGCTTCGTGATACATTACCCGTCTTAAAATGGACCGTTTACCAATTGCGGATAAGGTCGATATCGTGTTGATATACGGTTATTGTGATCAAAATGCCCATTTATGCTGCTCGGTATGCTGGACGACATCATCCAAGGGTCCGGACCGTTCGCCAGATAGTTACGTTATTTAAGGAAACAGGAAGTGTTCAGCCACATATGAAACGTCAACCACGACCTGCAACAAATGATGATGCCCAGGTAGGTGCTTTAGCTGCTATCGTGGCTAATCCGCACATCAGTAGCAGACAAATTGCGCGAGAATCGGGAATCTCAAAAACGTCGGTGTTGAGAATGCTACTTCAACATCGATTGCACCTGTGCCATATTTCTATGCACCAGGAGTTGCGTGGCGACGACTTTGAACTTCGTGTACAGTTCTGCCACTGGGCGCAAGAGAAATTTCGAGACTATGACAGATTTTTTTCACGCGTTCTATTTAGCGGCGAAACGTCGTTCACCAATGGCGGTAACGTAAACCGGCATAATATGCACTGTTGGGCAACGGAAAATCCACGATGGCTGCGACAAGTAGAACGTCAGCGATCTTGGCGGGTTAATGTATGGTACGGCATTATGGGAGGAAGGATAATTGGCCCCCATTTTATCGATGGCATTCTAAATGGTGCAATGTATGCTGATTTCCTACGTAATTTTCTACCGATGTTACTACAAGATGTTTCACTGCATGACAGAATGGCGATGTACTTCCAACATGATGGATGTCCGGCACATAGCTCGCGTGCGGTTGAAGCGGTATTGAATAGCATATTTCATGACAGGTGGATTGGTCGTCGAAGCACCAAACCATGGCCCGCACGTTCACCGGATCTGACGTCCCCGGATTTCTTTCTGTGGGGTAAGTTGAAGGATATCTGCTACCGTGACCCACCGGCAACGCCTGACAACATGCGTCAGCCCATTGTCAATGCATGTGCGAATATTACGGAACGCGAACTACTCGCTGTTGAGAGGAATGTCGTTACACGTATTGCCAAATGCATTGAGGTTGACGGAGCATTTATTGCATTAATGTGGTATTTACAGGTAATCACGCTGTAACAGCATGCGTTCTGAGAAATGATAAGTTCACGAAGGTACATGTATCACATTGGAATAACCGAAATAAAATGTTCAAACTTACCTACGTTCTGTATTTTAATTTAAAAAACCGACCTGTTACCAACTGTTTGTCTAAAATTGTGAGCCATGTGTTTGTGACTAGTACAGCGCCATCTATCACAGAGCGAAAAAAGTGGTCCATCTAAGACATTCATATTTCTTTACGTACTACACGAATATGTAATAAAAAATAGGGTTTCCTATTTTAAAAAAACGCAGTTGATATCCGTTTGACGTACGGCAGCGCCATCTAGCGGGCCAACCATAGCGCGATCTGGTTTCTCTCTTCAAGCTAGACAAGTTTCGTACTTTGAATTTTTTTCGTTTGACGCTTATTTCGCGAGATATTTGGCCCGGTCACGATCAATGGACCACCCTGTATACTACGTATACAGGGTGGGGCAAATAAAGTGGCCCGGAGAACAGAGTTCCATGGTATAAATAAACATAGCAGAGGAAAGGAAATGTTGTACTAACCTGACTATAGCAGGTGTTCAAAGTGACCACAATTCATCTCTTGGCGCTTCTGGACCCCGGCCAGCAAGTTACTGAAGGCGGATCGGAGGCGCACTGCTGGAGTTTCCTCATCCGAAATGTTCTGCTGCTATGAGAGTTGTTGCGATACACCTTATACTCGAGGGCTCCCCACAAAAAGCGATCGCAGTCCGACAGGTCAGGTGACTTGGGTGGGCAGCTAGAGCCGCGACCATCTCGATCTCTGTTAACAACTCTGTCAGACGTGAAAACTGTGTAAATGTCCTCCAAGGTTAGGCCCTCTGTATGGGCTGCTGCTCCATCCTGTTGGCGTGTTGTGTGCGTACATTCACTCGTCTGGGCTGGCGTGTTTCCGGTGTCCCCTTCAACGTCGGCAACCCGCAACGCAGAACCACTATGCGGGTCTGCCCTCCAGCTCGGCAGGCGTACCGGCTGAAGTCAGCACAACTTCGCCTTACCCGCTGGAAGCAGGCTAGTTCAGAGGGCGCCCACAAGAGCAGTGGATGGTTCAAATGGTTCTGAGCACTATGGGACTTAACTTCTGAGGTCATCAGTCTCCTAGAACTTAGAACTACTTAAACCTAACTAACCTAAGGACATCACACACATTCCAGACTGTAGCGCCTAGAACCGCTCGGCCACCCCGGCCGGCTGAGCAGTGGAGATGGCCACATATACGGACCACCTATAGGTGCATCCGCCGCGGCATTTTCCTCAGCCAATCCGAGCCAACATAGCCAGACTAATGACCGTGTAGTAGTCATCAGCCACGTGGGCATAACTGCCCTCAAAATTTTGTACATGGCTGCACGTTCAGAGACCGTGAATAGTTACAATTGAAAGAAAAAACGCCCTCGGTCACTATTTTTAACGAATTAACCGGGTTTCAACACTGCTAAGTGTGTCTTCCTCAGAATTTAAATCAAAGAATGGTCTATAACATGGTCACAGAATTACGACTAGAAACGTATGATACAGAGTATAAGTACAGAGTTATCGTGAAAGACTGGCAGTACTTGATTTAAATTCTGAGGAAGACACTCCTAGCAGTGTTGAAACCCGGTTAATTCGTGACCGAGGACTAACAACACAGTTGCTTTCGTTCACAAGAGGACAGTCTCACGCAAAGTTTTCCAAGAACTTATAGTTGTCGAAGAAGTCATTACTTTATTCTTCGAGTAGGACTTTTTTTTATTTCTTTTGAACTACTAACAGGAACATAAAACTTAAATTTGTCAATAAACTGATTTGTGAATGTAATCACTGACTTACTGTGGAAGTACCCCGAGCTGGCACACTTCATCCACCACTTTTATTTGCCCCACTTCCGTATTTAACAAATGAGAAATGTTGTGAAGACATAAATGTTGGTTTATTGAAAATCTTCATGTCCGAAAGTTATTGTCCGATTGCTTTGAAATTTTGACATAGCTTTGTACTCTAACACGGACGTATTTTTAGGTAGCTGATTCTTTAACATATGTATATTTTAATACGTATAATATGAAAATATATATACGTAATATATAAATGGAAAACATTGTTACCAAAAATTTCAAAACGTACCTTTCCGATTTATTTCAAATTTTTACACGTTACTATAATAAACGTTTAGACTCGTATAGACAACACACTTTTTGGTATATAAACTTACAAGTAAAAAATTCAATAGTGAGAGTTGTATTTATGGCGTATTGATTTATGATTAGGATACTACTACTACTACTACTACTACTACTACAGAAACTGAATTTTCAATACCAATAACAGAGGCTCAGGGTCAGAGAGAGGGGTTAATGGAGATGGAAAGAGGTGTTGTAGGAATACGGGTTGGAGGGGGGAGAGGAGAGAGAGAGAGAGAGAGGGGGGGAGGGGGGGAGGAGAGAGAGAGAGAGAGGGGAGGGAGGAGGGAGGGAGAAAGAGAAAACGTGGTGGACTGGCAGAGAGGGGGGGGGGGGCAGGAGGTGAGGGGCAGAGAGAGCGGGAAAGAGGAGGAGATGGACAAAGAAAGGGGGAAGGGGTGGTGGACAGAGGCAGAGGAGAAATGGAGATTAGGACGCATATCCAGTTCCCATATATATAAGAAACGTGGGCTATCCGCTTTCTTACTTTTCAGTTTAAGCAACTGAGCCAGAAAAAGTGGGGCTGAGTACAGCTAGTAGTAGTGATAACAACAATAATAATAATAATAATAATAATAATAATAATACTGAATGAGTTCAGATTCACCACATGAACGGCACACATTCGGCATATTCAACCACTATTTGGTCTACATACACTGCACTTACCTCGGTGTGATGATTCCCATGCATATGTGACAGGTTTCAAGTTGTTATGGCTAAGGTCGTATGGCCACAAGGCTAGGAGAAACCCTTTCTTAGGAAAATTAGCAGCTGCGTGAAAAACTGAAGAAAGTTTGCACAAGTTAGGAACCAGTGCACAACAGCAATAAAAATTGGTTCTTCGAGTTACGAGCTGCTTCACACGGTTAATGCAGAAATCACAGTTCCTTACGCCGCAGCCTGCACTGCAGTTGAGAGTGGCGGGTGGTCAGGTCTCCAGGCTGGACGTGTTCGGGATGTAAGCAGCAAACCGGTTCACGTTTTGAGCAAAGTCCTTATAACGAATTTCTTAATTATTTGCATTTTCTGCCACTAGTCAGATTTATTTACTGTACGTGTAACGCACTGCAACGCTCTTCGAGCAAATTTTGCTCATCTTCTGCTCACAGAAAAATGTTAATTAAAGATAAACTGTCTTAATCTAAATTAACGTAGGATTTTTCTGTCCAGTGTTCGCTGATGGAGGGAGTGGAGGGAGGATGAGGATAGGCGGGAGGCGGGAGGTGGCCACAAATCGACGTCCAGTAATGTCTGCTGCTAGCGGGGAGCCGCGCCTAGTTCTTTCTTGTGATTGACACCTCAGAATCTGCGGGATGCAGTTGTAGACTCAGTTGTTAGGGTGCGATAGTAGTGTGATACACATTTTACATGGCAGTTGTCCACTTACGATTTTCACGTCCTATTGCGTCATTTGTACGTTGGTACACTGGCGGAGCTGTTCTGTGACATTAGGCTACTTCACTGCTTACTCTGACACTGATCCGGACGTAATCCACTGCACAAACGTTTCTACACAGTTGTAAAGATACACTCGTAATACAAGAAGTGGCCTTGCAAGGTAGCTTACATTTGTGTAACAAAAAATGGCTCTGAGCACTATGGGACTTAACATCTGTGGTCATCAGTCCCCTAGAACTTAGAACTACTTAAACCTAACTAACCTAAGGACATCACACACATCCATGCCCGAGGCATGATTCGAACCTGCGACCGTAGCAGTCGCGCGGTTCTGGACTGAGCACCTAGAACCGCTAGACCACCGCGGCCGGCATTTGTGTAACAATTTTCTGTATGCCTAAACGCCTGATGAGTAAATCGTGTCTCAAACGTCATGCAGTATGTTAAACGCAAGCTAAATAAACGTATTAGAAAAAAAAGCCTTCGGTCACAAATATTACGTCAAAATTGACCAGGTTTCGACGCTACTATGAACGTCGTCTTCAGAATTAAACTAACTGTTCTAAAACATATTAGGTATATAATACACTCCTGGAAATGGAAAAAAGAACACATTGACACCGGTGTGTCAGACCCACCATACTTGCTCCGGACACTGCGAGAGGGCTGTACAAGCAACGATCACACGCACGACACAGCGGACACACCAGGAACCGCGGTGTTGGCCGTCGAATGGCGCTAGCTGCGCAGCATTTGTGCACCGCCGCCGTCAGTGTCAGCCAGTTTGCCGTGGCATACGGAGCTCCATCGCAGTCTTTAACACTGGTAGCATGCCGCGACAGTGTGGACGTGAACCGTATGTGCAGCTGACGGACTTTGAGCGAGGGCGTATAGTGGGCATGCGGGAGGCCGATTGGACGTACCGCCGAATTGCTCAACACGTGGGGCGTGAGGTCTCCACAGTACATCTTGGTTGTCGCCAGTGGTCGGCAGAAGGTGCACGTGCCCGTCGACCTGGGACCGGACCGCAGCGACGCACGGATGCACGCCAAGACCGTAGGATCCTACGCAGTGCCGTAGGGGACCGCACCGCCACTTCCCAGCAAATTAGGGACACTGTTGCTCCTGGGGTATCGGCGAGGACCATTCGCAACCGTCTCCATGAAGCTGGGCTACGGCCCCGCACACCGTTAGGCCGTCTTCCGCTCACGCCCCAACATCGTGCAGCCCGCCTCCAGTGGTGTCGCGACAGGCGTGAATGGAGGGACGAATGGAGACGTGTCGTCTTAAAGCGATGAGAGTCGCTTCTGCCTTGGTGCCAATGATGGTCGTATGCGTGTTTGGCGCCGTGCAGGTGAGCGCCACAATCAGGACTGCATACGACCGAGGCACACAGGGCCAACACCCGGCATCATGGTGTGGGGAGCGATCTCCTACACTGGCCGTACACCACTGGTGATCGTCGAGGGGACACTGAATAGTGCACGGTACATCCAAACCGTCATCGAACCCATCGTTCTACCATTCCTAGACCGGCAAGGGAACTTGCTGTTCCAACAGGACAATGCACGTCCGCATGTATCCCGTGCCACCCAACGTGCTCTAGAAGGTGTAAGTCAACTACCCTGGCCAGCAAGATCTCCGGATCTGTCCCCCATTGAGCATGTTTGGGACTGGATGAAGCGTCGTCTCACGCGGTCTGCACGTCCAGCACGAACGCTGGTCCAACTGAGGCGCCAGGTGGAAATGGCGTGGCAATCCGTTCCACAGGACTACATCCAGCATCTCTACGATCGTCTCCATGGGAGAATAGCAGCCTGCATTGCTGCGAAAGGTGGATACACACTGTACTAGTGCCGACATTGTGCATGCTCTGTTGCCTGTCTATGTGCCTGTGGTTCTGTCAGTGTGATCATGTGATTTATCTGACCCCAGGAATGTGTCAATAAAGTTTCCCCTTCCTGGGACAATGAATTCACGGTGTTCTTATTTCAATTTCCAGGAGTGTACATTAATAAAATTAAAGTTTGTACTGACTGGAAGGAGATGCGGTACTTACAAGTCACATTTTAAAAAATCTAAGCCGGAAAGGCGACGTCATGAATAGATGTAAATATGATGGCGAGCTGTTTGTTGCAACCCTTGTTCACCCAAGTACGAGCAGCCCTTAGCGGCCCGCCATCTTATTTACATCTGTTCATGACGTCGCCTTTCCCGCTTGTTGTTGTTGCGGTTTTCAGTCCTGAGACTGGTCTGATGCAGCTCTCCATGCTACTCTATCCTGTGCAGACTTCTTCATCTCCCAGGACCTACTGCAGCCTGCATCCTTCTGAATCTGCTTAGTGTATTCATCTCTTGGTCTCCCTCTACGATTTTTACCCTCCACGCTGCCCTCCAATGCTAAATTTGTGATCCCTTGATGCCTTAGAACATGTCCAACTAACCGGTCCCTTCTTTTTGTCAAGTTGTGCCATATGCTCCTCTTCTCCCCAATTCTATTCAATACCTCCTCATTAGTTATGTGATCTACCCATCTAATCTTCAGCATTCTTCTGTAGCACCACATTTCGAAAGCTTCTATTCTCTTCTTGTCTAAATTATTTATCGTCCACATTTCACTTCCATACATTGCTACACTCCATACAAATACTTTCATAAACGACTTTCTGACATTTAAATCTCTACTCGATGTTAACAAATTTTTCTTCTTCAGAAACGCTTTCCTTTCCATTGACAGTCTAAATTTTATATCCTCTCTACTTCACCATCATCAGTTATTTTGGTCCCCAAATAGCAAAACTCCTTTACTACTTTAAGTGTCTCTTTTCCTAATATAATTCCTTTCCGGCTTAGATTTTTTAAAATGTGACTTGTAAGTACTGCATCTCTTTCCAGTCAGTACAAACTTTAATTTTATTAATCTATTATATACCTAATATGTTTTAGAACAGTTAGTTTATTTCTGAAGTCGACGCTCATAGTAGCGTCGAAACCTGGTCAATTTTGACTTAATATTTGTGACCGAGGGCTTATTTGTTCTAATATAATTCTGATACGGTCACTGAACCTTAGCAAGTTTTATAAATCAACGTGGCTCATTGCAGAAAAATAGAAATAAATATTCAATGCAGTGGCGGTTCCTAAAGTTAGCCACCAGCGTGTCCATAGTTTGCAAGATACCAACCAAACTCCGAATCACAGTTAGATAAAATGTATCCGCTCTCCTTCCGCCTACATGAGACGGGCAGTTCAACTGAACCCAACTACACTGACGGAAAGAAATCGCGGCGCCAAGAACTATGCGACGTAAACGAAAGTTAGTAGGCGTGTTATTACATCTGAAAGATGATGTTGTCAAATTTCGCGTCAGTCGCATGAACGAAGTCGTGTAACAGGACTACGAGAAGTTGACTGATCCTTCTGCAGTACCGCAGAAAGACTTACCAGGAATGCAGCCACTGTACGTGATTGCTGGCAGCGGTGGCCACGAGAGCGTACAGTCGCAAGAAGACCGCCTCTGGGTGACCACGTCGCTCTACCGAGAGAGAAGAACATCGTGTTCACGTACGGCTCTGGTGCATCGTACTGCGGCAATTTTGGCACCACAGTGGCGCAACAAACTGTTACAAATCATTTACTTCGAGGACAGCTCCGGTCCAGATGCTCCGGAGCGTGCATTCCATTGACTCCAAACCACCGCCATTTGCGACTGTAGTAGTATCAAGCGAGAGCTCAGAGGATTGGGTTGGGTTGTTTTGGGGAAGGAGACCAGACAGCGAAGTAATCGGTCTCATCGGATTAGGGAAGCAAGTCGGCCGTGCACTTTCAAAGGAACCATCCCGGCATTTGCCTGGAGCGATTTAGGGAAATCACGGAAAATCATAAATCGGGATGGGCGGACGCGGGATTGAACCGTCGTCCTCCCGAATGCGAGTCCAGTGTGCTGACCACTGCGCCACCTCGCTCGGTAGCTCAGAGGAGGGAAGGGTGGAGGTCTGTCGTCTTTTCCAATGAAAGCTGGTTCTTTCTTGGTGCGAGTAATGGTAGAGCTGAGTTTCGCAACGTCTCTGCGGAATCCATGCTGACATTCACAGAGGAGATTTGCGTTCTCCAAAACAAATCACAATTCTTGAGCATAAAAGATGTTCCATAATTCTACGACCTCAGCGATATAGATCTATAATTGTGTGCATCTGTGCTGCGGCTCCTCTTGAAAACGAGAATGACCTGCGCATTTTTCCAGTCGCTAAGTACTCTCCGTTGCTCCAGCAATTTACTATAAACTGCTGCTAGAAGGGGCGCAAGTTCTTTCGCATAATCTTTGCAGAATTTTATAGGTATCGCATATTTTCTTGATGCCTTTCTCCCACTAGTCTATTGTAGTTGTTTTTTTATTCTGCGATCGGTTATCTTAATAGCTGCGATTTCGAAGTTCATACAATGACTGAAAGGAGGGACCGTGTTACGGTCTTCTGCGGTGAAACAATTTCAGAAGATCTAATTCATTTTTTCGGGGCCGGCCGGTATGGCCGAGCGGTTCTAGACGCTTCAGTCTGGAACCAGGCGACCGCTACGGTCGCAGGTTCGAATCCTGCCTCGGACATGAATGTGTGTGATGTCCTTAGGTTAGTTATGCTTAAGTAGTTCTAAGTTCTACGGGACTGATGACCTCAGATGTTACGTCCCATAGTGCTCAGAGCCATTTGAACCATTTTTTCAATTTTTCGGCCTTTTCTTTGTCATTTTCCGTGTCAGTCTGAACACAGGGTGAACGAATAAATGATATCGAGCCGCTTACTGACCTTACGTAAGAGCAAATTCTCTTAGAGTTTCAACCCAGATAGGTTGACAAAAGTTTTACTTTCAAAATCTCTGGACGCTCCTTTCATTGGTCTACCCATTTTCACTTTGTTCAGCTTTACACTTATATAGATATGATGTCTGGTCTTTCGGAAGATCAGACACCATTGATGAACATCAGCCGTCTAGGACGAAATTAGAATTATATATTAATACCTTCAGCTGCTGACGGCTGTCGATATATATCAACGGGGACAGGTGAAATAGTGTGCCCCGACCGGGACTCGAACTCGGGATCTCCTGCTTACATGGCAGACGCTCCGTCCACCTGAGCCACCGAGGCCACTTAGTGCAGGGACTATTTCGCGCACGCCTTCCGCGAGACCCACATTCTCTCCTTACATGTCCACACACTACATTCGTAGTGTCCCTACCCAACACACTCATGTCCGAAAGAGCAGACACCATGTCCATAAAAGTATATAGTTCTGGCAATACCGGACATGACCTTCTTCTTCTGTGCGGATGCACGCATATTACCCGAACGCTTACGGGACTTGTAAGAATGTCTTCCACCAGAAATGAGTGCGTTGGGTAGTGACGCTACGAATGTAGTGTGTGGTCATATAAGGTGAGAATGTAGGTATTAATATGTAATTCTAATTTTGTTCAGCTTTTGTCTGCTAGGTTTTTACTTCTCTTGAATCTGTGATGATCGTCTCTTTGTGTACGGAGCAGTCCTCGAACACATCGCTTAAGATCTTGCTGGGAACATAATTATCTAAAAGACACACTAAACGATACTTTTGAATTTTTTCCATTTGTGCTCCATATCTTAGTCCTTAGCACTGAATATTTGGTGCTGATTACTTAGATAGTCTGATGTTGTTATGCCGTCACACTCTTGGTAAGCAAAAATATTTTCCTACCTTTCTTAACATTCCTCTTAAAATCTATAATCATACTTGCTATCACAGCCTCATGATTACTGATACCTTCCTGTACGTTAAATGACTCTATAAGGTCAGACCTGTTTGTTTCTAGGTGGTCTAAGGCGCTACATTCACGAGTTGGTCCTCTTATTACCTGCTCGACGTACTTTTTTGCGACAAGACACAGAATAATGGGACGGCCGAAGTGGCCGTGCGGTTAAAGGCGCTGCAGTCTGGAACCGCAAGACCGCTACGGTCGCAGGTTCGAATCCTGCCTCGGGCATGGCTGTTTGTGATGTCCTTAGGTTAGTTAGGTTTAACTAGTTCTAAGTTCAAGGGGACTAATGACCTCAGCAGTTGAGTCCCATAGTGCTCAGAGCCATTTGAACCATTTTTGAACAGAATAATGTGACACGAATCCTTGTCTCCGGCATCAGTTTTGATGGTATGACTCCCCTAATCTATACGTGGGAAGTAGAAGTCACCATCTATTGCAACTGCATCATCAGGAAAATTACTACCGATATTATCCATGTTGTCCCCTTAGGTCTCTACACTACAGTTACTGACCCAGGCAGTCTATAAAACCATCCGATGACCACAAACTGGGTTTTCTTTCTCTCAATTTTTGCCTGTCTTTTTATTTGTCGCAAGAAAACAAAGGGTAGTGGCAGAAAGAAAATTCCGAATACTTTTTTCCAGTGTTATCAAAGATTTGTGCTATCAATTAAGCATGTTTTTAAACATGTTATTAAACAAGAAATTTAACTTCTGTTGCTGTGGTACCGTAAAATAAATTTTATATCGTGAAACAGTCGTAATATGATATAGGGATGAAGTAAACTCTGTGATTACGTCTAGAGTAGACATACAGGAACGGGAGGGATAAATAAAACCCTAGTTTTTGGAGGTATGAACAGGAAATATTGAACTTTATTCTGAAAGTGATACAGTAAACATACAGGTGTTGTATAATTCATCAACTGACAAATTTTCAATTTACGTGTTACACTATGATGGCTATTTGCAAAGATCATATATGTTAAGGATACAGTACAGTATGGGTGCGAGGTTTACTACGCAAATTACTGAAGCTCTGGTATTTTAAAACAGCTACATTTTGTTAGTCGTGTTGGACTGATAATTCTAATCAAATCCCCCCAACTATAAAACAGTTCGTGTTTTTCTTCTGACCATTCGCAGCAGGACTTGGTCTGTCTCAACAGTTCACTTCGCCACTATCGTCTCTCACCTCAGTACAAATTGCGGACTGTTCTCCTTTGTTGTTTAAAACTATAGCGTATTGTTCTTAATTTATCTTTCAGGACTTTATTGTGTTGGACATCATCTTACACATCAGAGAAACTTTCAGAACCACCATGAGATTCTAGCGCCACTAAATCTTTCTTTTGGGGTTATTGTTTCCAGTGCTAAAGTAATCTCATATTTTGCACAATATGTGCACCATTTTACACAAGTGTTAAACGTATTACCTAAATTAAATGTCACAAAAATGACAGTTTCTCGCCCTGTTACCTAATCCTGATGAATGCAAAATTATACTCATCATATTTTTCACTTAACTGGTGTGAAGCCTACTGGCAGTAGTTATTGGGCGTCATAGCTGTTTAAATATTTATGACCCACATTGAATCCAGTGTTGCCAACACAGTATTACGTCATGATCTCACATCTTCTAGGTCATTCTTCACACACTGTAAATGTACTTTACCTTTTTTCCCGTGTTAATGATGTAGTTTTAGCGGAAAAAAATCTGTTACCGACGAGTGTGTCGAAGTTACCCAAAGTAACCCCAGCTTAGGGTACTATTTTTGACCATCCTTTGCTGCTTTACTTCACCCAGATCAATTGACACACGGAATTCGTGATAAGTCGCTAGTTATTATCTGTACAATTAGCCATCAACATGTCTGAAATTTACACAGTACTTAATTATAGCCGCAAGACAAGTCGTAATTGTGAGGCAGGGCTTGTCTGACGGAACAGGGATGATGCCACAAACGACAATTATAAAATCAGCAGCCTCAGCTGAAATGGGGATCTTCCTGGGAGCATCGAGGGCGGTTGTTGTTGTTGTTTTGAGAGTCTTGGCAGTCACTTCAGCACCCTGAAGGTGAACGTGTGTTAACAGGGTGTCGCTGCAAATGTTGTTGCCTAGGGTTAAGGTGGCAACAATACCTTACTAAGACAGCACAAAACTTCGGTCGTTCAGTGAATCAGTTCCATGATGTTATTTACATACAAAACAATAATGTCAGGATTTTCGAAGTTTCTGTTTGAGATTTGTAAGATCAAAAGGTCAAATATACATATGAAGTCATCGACCTGCAAACTGAAATCGTGGCTAGTACGTCAAAGATAGTATATGCAGTAGCATCGAGTGATTTTATAATGGCTGCAAATTATGTCACGCTAAAGCATTTGAATGACAAACAAATGAACAGAGAAAATTAAATAAGAGAGAATATTTAGACATTACTTCCTACAAAATGTTCAGATGTATGTGAAATCTTATGGGAACTAACTGCTAAGATCATCAGCCCCTAAGCTTACACATTACTTCACCTAAATTATCCTAAGGACAAACACACACACCCATGCGCGAGGGAGGACTCGAACCTCCGCCGGGACCAGCCGCACAGTCCATGACTGCAACGCAATAGACAGTTCGGCTAATGCTGCGCGGCTTACTTCCTACAATTAACTTCAGAAATAAAGTGAGCAGAGTAGTAAGTGTCGTGTTAGCACACGAACTACAAGTTGCAGGTAAAATCCAAATATGTAAGCATCATATGAACAAAGTTTCCAGACAACTCACTAACCTTTTACTAAGCTCAACCAATAGCAAGTGTGACCGAGTGGAGTGCAATGTTCGACAGATTAATTGAATAAAGTCAAATACCGTGGCAAGTCTCGTAACTACGTCTTCGCAAGAAAGCAAAAAGTCGGCAGGGGTGGTTCCAAAACTCAAGTAAACTCTCGTAGTTCACAGAATTTTCGCAAGGCGAATTAGTGAAAACTTAAGCAGGTAATGCAAGTAGCTCTTGCATGATTAACGAAGAAATATTTCAGATATGTACTTCCTACGGACAACCAAATGACATGAATGATCTCACAAACAGCAGTTCAGTGATGGGCCACATTCAACACAAAAAGCACATGTCCCCCCCCCCCCCCCGACCCCCCGTAGCACACGCCAGAGCATGGTATTCGAAAGACAACGCCATGCCTGTTTTCCTGAGCGGGCAGCGCGTCATTGGCCAGGGTACCCGGAAATGCTAATTGCACTTCCCGTAAAAGTCTCAGAGAAAAGACTCCGAAGATTACCAGGGTTTTTACACGATCACCTGCAGTAACGCTACATTAACAACGGAGGGCGTTCGATAAGTGATGCAACACATTTATTTTCTCTGCCATTTTCAGTTGAAAAAAAGAGTGAATTTGTTTTTTTTTTTTTTATTTTGTTTTACACTTCTTCTTCCGTAGGAGCAAACTGAGGAGCAAATTTCCAAGGTCACGGAATGTATCAGTACATGAAATTACAACCTAAAAGTAGTAACAGATAAAATAAAATGTTTATCAAGTCAAAAAAAGACAAGCCATAAGTTTAAATAAACGCAGTCAACAATACAACGTAGGAGTCAGCTTAATTTTTCAAGGAACTCCGCGACAGAATACGAGTGACAAATGAGGACACTCTTCAGTCTCGATTTGAAAGCGCGTGGATAACTGCTAAGATTTTTGGATTCTTGTGGTAGCTTACTGAAAATGGACAGTATACTGCATACCTTTCTTCACAAGTCAAGGAAGTGCAATCTAAATGCGGATTGGATTTCCGCCTAATATTAACTGAGTGAAAACTGCTTATTCTTGGGAATAAGCTAATACTGTTAACCAGAAATGACAGTAAGGAATATATATATTGAGAGGCCAATGTCAAAATACCCAGACTCGTGAACAGGAGTCGACAAGAGGTTCGTTAACTTACAGCAATTACCCGAACCATCCGTTCCTGAGTCAAAAATATCCTTTTACAATGCGAAGAGTTACCCCAAAATATACCATACGGTATAAGCGAATGAAAAGAAGCGAAGTAGACTAATTTTCGTGTCGAACGATCACTCAAAAATGTGTGTGTACGTGAAATCTTATGGGACTTAACTGCTAAGGTCATCACTCCCTAAGCTCACACACTACTTAACCTAAATTATCCTAAAGACAAACACACACACACACACACACACACACACACACACACACACCCATGCCCGAGCGAGGACTTCGAACCTCCGCCGCGACGAGCCGCACGGTCCATGACTGCAGGGCCTGAGACCGCTCGGCTAATCCCGCGCGGCGAACGATTACTCACTTAGGACCCCCCTGCGGGTTCGGGGGTTAGAATAGGCCCGCGGTATTCCTGCCTGTCGTAAGAGGCGACTAAAAGGAGTCTCAAACGTTTTGGCCTTAATGTGATGGTCCCCATTAGGGTTTGACCTCCATTTTTCAAAATTCCACAGAAGTACGAGCCTTTTGGGGAAGGACACCTTACATGGTGTACCACTGGTCCTAAGTGCACTAAGACCTTGGCACTCAGCATTGCACTGGCGTTGTAACCATACCCACTATTCCTCAAATTGGGCCTCAACGAGTGATGGGTTGTCCAAGTTACGCCCATAGTGCGTCTCCATCTGCACCAGCGATCATGATGGACTTTCCATGGCACCAGAAATCCAGCACGGTAGCCAGCCCGTTGTGGTGGGGTCGTCATGTACCCTCTAGGTTGTAGCCCCCTGACAACACAGGGATCGTACTGCCGATACCTGAGCTGCACCCTCCCCACGTCGGCCAAGGAGTAGATGCCCGTCTCCTTGGGGCATCAGGACTCCCGGCAATGGTCATCCTGCCAGGTGGCCCTTGCTGCGGCTGGGTGGCGCCCGTGGGGAGATCCCCTGGTCGGAGTGGGTGGTATCGGGGCGGACGTTTCGCAGATGAAACGTCAACATGTATCAGGTTGCTCTGCGGCCGAGTCTTTCAAAAGAAAAGGTACCGTTTCTAGTCCTGGTTCTCCTGCCCTTTCCCCCTTGGCCACTCCCTGGGAGGAGGGACAGGCCCGCCGGCTTGGGGCGAAGTACTTCCCCCGCTATTTGGTCTGTTCTCGAACCGATGGGGGGACGTTCGCCACCTCCAAGCCCATGTTCTTTGTTCAGCACATTGAGGACGTCTTCGGGGAAATCGAGGCTCTCAGCAAGATGCGTTCAGGGTCCGTTCTTCTCAAGACCACCTCCGCCACACAGTCGGCGGCGCTCCAGGCGTGCGACCGCCTAGGGGACATCCCAGTATCCATTGTCCCACATCTGGCACTAAATAGGACGCAGGGGGTTATTTTTCATCGTGACCTCCTGCTACAATCTGATGAGGAGCTCAGGGCCAACCTGGAGCGCCGAGGCGTGCATTTCGTCCGGCGAATCCAGCGCGGCCCCAAAGACCGTCGCATCGACACCGGGGCCTTTACCCTTGCCTTCGAGGGGGACGTTCTCCCGGAGAAGGTAAAGGTGATGTGCTACCGGTGTGACGTGCGACCTTACGTCCCGCCTCCTATGCGCTGTTTTAGGTGTTTGCGCTTTGGGCACGTGTCGTCACGGTGTGAGGCTGAGCCCCTTTGTGGCGATTGTGGACGTCCTCTTCGTGAGGAACATACATGCACCCCACCACCTCGGTGCGTTAATTGTCCTGGCATCCACTCCCCTAGATCCTTAGACTGCCCCGCCTATCAGAAGGAGAAGAAGATACAAGAAATCAAAACTTTGGATCGGCTCTCTTATTCTGAGGCCCGGAAGAAGTACGACCGCCTCCATCCCGTGTCATTGACCACTTCGTTCGCCTCAGTTGTGTCCACTCCTTCCGCGGTATCTTCACCCCTCTCCTGTCCCCCCTCCGCCTCCTCTGCCCATCAGGGGACTCTGCCTCCGCCTCCCGAATCCCTCCCTTCCAAACACTCCTCCCCCGTGGCCCCCATCCCCTCTGCCCCAGGGGCCACCCTTCCTCCTCCTCCTCCTCCTCCCCCTCCCCCCACGCCACCTGAGAAGCGATCCTCTTCTCAGGCGTCCATCGGGGCAACGTTCCGGACCCCAGCTTCCGAGGTCCGGCGTTCCAAAACGGACCCCGCGCGTGAGGACCTTCTTCGGGTCCAGCCCACCATCCCTGTGCCTCCTCGGCCTTCCAAGAAGGCCTCCAAGCAGAAATCTCTATCCCCCTCTCCACCCCGGCGCGTTTCGTCTGACGCTCCATCCGTGAGTCGCTGCTCCCGGCCGTCCTCAGTTTCGCCGGGACGCTCTGCTGCCAGGCGCTCCGCCGGCCTTTCGTCGGCCAATGATGCGGCCCCTCCTACACAACCAGGGACAGCGGCCGCGGCTGGCGACGAGTCGATGGAACCGGATCCGCCTCCCGTCGGTTGTAGCGTTGTTCCCTCGCAACCTGGCCCTCCGCGGCCGTCGAGGTGACCAGCTCTTCCCCCGTCTCGTTCCCCCAACCTTTTGACTAGCGATGGCGTTGTTTCATTGGAACATAAGAGGTATTCGATCTAATCGGGAGGAATTACAACTGCTCCTCCGCCTGCACTGTCCGCTCGTCCTTGGTCTCCAGGAAACCAAGTTGCGCCCGACTGACCGTATCGCCTTTACCCACTATACCTCGGAGCGGTACGACCTCACCCCTGTGGACGGTATCCCAGCTCATGGTGGGGTCATGTTGCTCGTTCGGGACGATGTTTATTACCATCCCATCCCATTGACCACCCCACTCCAAGCAATAGCTGTCCGCATTACTCTTTCTGCTTTTACTTTTTCAGTTTGTACCATCTACACTCCACCGTCATCTGCTGTTAGTCGGGCTGACATGATGCACCTGATCGTTCAGCTTCCCCCGCCGTTCTTATTGTTTGGCGACTTCAATGCCCATCATCCCCTTTGGGGCTCTCCTGCATCCTGTCCAAGAGGCTCACTCTTGGCGGATGTCTTCAACCATCTCAATCTTGTCTGCCTCAATACCGGCGCTCCGACTTTCCTCTCGGACTCTACTCATACCTACTCCCACTTGGACCTCTCGATCTGTTCTACCACTCTTGCCCGTCGGTTCGAGTGGTATGTCCTTTCGGACACCTATTCGAGCGACCACTTCCCCTGTGTCGTTCGTCTCCTGCACCACACCCCATCCCCACGTCCTTCGAGCTGGAACATACTGAAAGCTGACTGGGGACTTTACTCCTCCCTGGCGACCTTTCCGGACCACGATTTTCTCAGTTGTGACAGTCAGGTCGAATACCTCACGGCTGTTATAATCAATGCTGCCGAACGTTCCATTCCTCGTACTACTTCTTCTTCACGTCGCGTTTCCGTCCCCTGGTGGAACGAGGCTTGTAGGGACGCTATCCGTGCTCGACGACGTGCTTTACGCACCTTTCGCCGCCATCCTACGTTGGCGAATTGTGTTGAATACAAACGACTCCGAGCGCAATGCCGTAGAGTCATCAAAGACAGCAAAAAAGCTTGTTGGGCCTCTTTCACCAGCTCCTTTAACAGTTTTACTCCCTCTTCCGTCGTTTGGGGTAGCCTGCGCCGGCTGTCGGGCATTAAGGCCCACTCCTCAGTACCTGGCCTGACGTCAGGTAATGAGGTCCTTGTTGATCCTGTGGCTGTCTCCAACGCCTTTGGCCGCTTTTTCGCCGAGGTTTCAAGCTCCGCCCATTACCATCCTGCCTTCCTTCCCAGGAAAGAGGCAGAAGAGGCTCGGCGACCTTCCTTCCACTCGCTGAATCTGGAAACTTATAATGCCCCCTTTACTATGCGGGAACTCGAACGTGCGCTTGCACTGTCCCGGTCCTCTGCTCCGGGGCCAGATGCCATTCACGTTCAGATGCTGGCACACCTTTCTCCGGCGGGCAAAAGCTTCCTTCTTCGTACCTACAACCGCGTCTGGACCGAAGGTCACGTCCCCAGGCGTTGGCGTGATGCCGTTGTTGTTCCTATACCCAAACCCGGGAAGGATAGACACCTTCCTTCTAGTTACCGCCCCATTTCTCTTACAAGCTGTGTCTGTAAGGTGATGGAGCGCATGGTTAATGCTCGGTTAGTCTGGATTCTTGAATCTCGACGACTACTTACTAATGTCCAATGCGGCTTTCGTCGCCGCCGCTCCGCTGTTGACCACCTTGTGATCTTGTCGACATTCATCATGAACAACTTTTTGCGAAGGCGCCAAACGGTAGCCGTGTTCTTCGACTTGGAGAAGGCTTATGATACCTGTTGGAGAGGAGGTATCCTCCGCACTATGCACAGGTGGGGCCTACGCGGTCGCCTGCCCCTTTTTATTGATTCCTTTTTAACGGATCGAAAGTTTAGGGTACGTGCGGGTTCCGTATTGTCCGACGTCTTCCTCCAGGAGAACGGCGTGCCTCAGGGCTCCGTCTTGAGTGTAGCCCTTTTTGCCATCGCGATCAATCCAATTATGGATTGCATTCCACCTAATGTCTCGGGCTCTCTCTTCGTCGATGACTTCGCGATCTACTGCAGTGCCCAGAGAACATGCCTCCTGGAGCGCTGCCTTCAGCGTTGTCTAGACAGCCTCTACTCATGGAGCGTGGCAAATGGCTTCCGGTTCTCTGAAGAGAAGACGGTTTGTATCAACTTTTGGCGATATAAAGCGTTCCTTCCGCCATCCTTACATCTCGGTCCCGTTGTTCTCCCATTCGTGGACACAACTAAGTTTCTAGGGCTCACGTTGGACAGGAAACTGTGTTGGTCTCCACATGTCTCTTATTTGGCGGCCCGTTGTACACGTTCCCTTAATGTCCTAAGAGTTCTTAGCGGTTCATCTTGGGGAGCGGATCGCACTGTCCTGCTTCGCTTGTATCGGTCCATAGTCCGATCGAAGCTGGATTATGGGAGCTTCGTCTACTCGTCAGCTCGGCCATCCCTCTTACGCCGGCTCAACTCCATCCACCATCGGAGGATACGTCTTGCGACCGGAGCCTTCTACACTAGTCCTGTCGAGAGTCTTTATGCTGAAGCTGCCGAGTTACCATGGACTTACCGGCGCGACGTACTGCTGTGTCGGTATGCCTGCCGGCTGTTGTCTATGCCCGACCACCCCTCTTACGAGTCCTTCTTCGCCGATTCTCTCGACCGTCAGTACGGGTTGTATGTGTCTGCCCTGCTGCCCCCCGGAGTCCGCTTCCGTCGCCTGCTTCGACAGTTGGATTTTGCCCTCCCTACCACCTTCAGATAGGGTAAGAGCCCGACACCACCTTGGCTCCAGGCTCCGGTCCCTATTTATCTCGACCTCAGCTCGCTCCCGAAGGAGGGTACTCCGGCTGCAGTGTATTGCTCACGGTTTGTCGAACTTCGTGCTCGACTTGCCGGTCACACCTTTATTTACACCGATGGCTCCAAAACTGACGACGGTGTCGGCTGTGCCTTTGTCGTCGGGGCCGCCGCCTTTAAATACCGGCTCCTCGACCAATGTTCCAGCTTTACGGCCGAGCTTTTTGCTCTCCATCAGGCCGTTCATTATGCCCGCCGCCACCGCCATTCATCGTATGTACTCTGCTCTGACTCACTCAGTGCTCTTCAGAGCCTTGTAGCTCCCTATCCGGTCCATTCCTTGATTCAACGGATACAGCAGTCCCTCCATTCTTTCGCTGATAACGGTGGTTCTGTCAGCTTTCTGTGGGTTCCCGGACATGTAGGAGTGCCTGAGAATGAGGCTGCGGATGCTGCAGCCAAGGCTGCAGTCCTCCTGCCTCGGCCAGCCTCCCATTGTGTCCCGTCATCTGACGTTCGTGGGGATGTATGTAAGAGGCTTGTGTCGTTGTGGTGGGATGCTTGGTCATCCCTCCAAGGAAACAAGCTCCGGGCAGTTAAACCGCTCCCAACTGCTTGGACAACATCCTCCCGATCATCTCGGCGCGAGGAGGTCCTTCTGACCAGGTTGCGGATTGGGCATTGCCGGTTTAGCCACCGCTACCTGCTCTCCGGTGACGCAGCCCCGCAGTGCCCTTGTGGTCAGGCATTAACAGTGCGCCATGTTTTATTGTCGTGTCCCCGTTTTAGTCAATTTCGTGTTATCCTGTCCCTGCCATCTACTTTACCGGATGTTTTAGCTGATGACGCTCGAGCAGCTGCTCGTATTCTGCGTTTTATAACTTTAACTAGCTTGTCCAAAGACATTTAACCTTTTTACTTATTTTATCCGCATCTTTGTCAGGTCCTTCTGATGTCCCCCCATCCCCTTGAGTTTTAGCAGATTCCATGTGCTCTAACACCAGTGACTGGGCGCTAATGACCTCAGCAGTTGAGCGCCCTTAAACCCTACCAAAAAAAAAAAAAATACTCACTTAGGATACCGTTCGAATAGTAAAAATAGCACCATTAAGTCTTTGGACGTACTCCTGAACATGAACTTCCCACGACAGTTTACTATCTAACTGAACACCTAGAAATTAGAACGGTTGAGTTTCACTAATCGTATGCCCATTCTGTGAGATTAAAACGTCGGGTTTTGTTGAATTGTGTGTTAGAACCTGTAAAAACTGAGTCTTACTGTGAATTATCGTTGGTTTATTTTCTACAAGTCACGTACGTCATGAACTGCACCAGTTGAAACAGAGCCGATGTTGCACACAACATCCTTACTACCAAGCTAGTGTCATCAGCAAACAGAAATATTTAAGAATTACCCGTAATAGTAGAGGACATATCACTAATATAAATAAGGATCAGGAGTAGCCCCAATACTGATTCGTGGGGGACCCCCATTTTTGTCGTGGGGCATCGTGGAATATTCCAGCTTCCGCTCCTACAGTTTCACGAATTCCGGTAAGCGTCGGCGCTATATGTAGCCTTGAAAATAGCGACTGTAACGGAGCTGTGTTCCAAGGAGAGAGCGGCCATTGAGTTCCTTTCGTAGGAAAATCCAGAGCATCGTAGATATTCGTAGGCACTTGCATAGCGTGTACGAAGGCCTGGCAATCAACAAAAGTACAGTGAGTTGTTTCGTCGAGGCGTCTGCCATCATGGCAACCAGGTCGCACAAACCTGCCTGATATGTGGCGCGCCTGCCAACCGCACACAGCTGCCACTCTTGCATTGTTGGAAACGTCCTCCCGAATGCGAGTCCATCGGAAAGGTTTAAAGCTATGCCATTTAAAAAAAGTACATTTTCTAAGTATTACTGCAATCTGTCTATTGGTCAACAATATGAGCTCCTGACTACCAGTCCATTCTGTGGAAACAGCACATGAATAGCACTTTCCATTTCCGCAACAGCTGCGGCGCAAAATATATATATTAAGGGCGGACGTTGATGAAAAACACATAGTATTTCAAAAATGCACCAAATCCACAGTTTTGGAGATATGGCAATGAAATTTTGGACCACGCTTTACATGAAAGTAACACATTTACATCTAAAATCATTTGATTATATATTTTCAACTTTTTTTGAATGAAATTTGAAGTTTTATTTTCAGAAAATAATGTATGTTATATTGTAACAAATAAGCCCTCGGTCACAAATATTAAGTCCAAATTGGCCTGGTTTCGACGCTACTATGAGCGTCGTCTTCAGAATTAGACTAACTGTACTAAAACATTGGGTATATAGTACATTAATAAAATTAAATCGAAAATTGACATTTTTGCTCAATTTCATCAACGTCCCCCGTACGTCAACATTTTTCTGACTGGTTTGATGCGGCCTGTCACAAATTGCTTGTTATATTGCTAGAGAAGGCCGAAATGCACTCGTTAAACTCACGCAGGCTGGCGTGAGGTCTGAAACAGGATACGTAATGAATGCTATAAAGAAAAGTACGTAGCTGCTGGAATACTTAACTTTAATCCATCATTTGTATACATCGTTCTTGACGGTACGTTATAAAGAATATAAACTGTTAATGGCGCCTTGCTAGGTCGTAGCCATTGACTTAGCTGAAGGCTATTCTATCTATTTCCTCTGCAAATGAGGGAGTCTTCGTCCGTGTAGTCGCTAGCAAAGTCGTCCGTACAACTGGGGCGAGTGCTAGTAAGTCTCTCGAGACCTGCCGTGTGGTGGCGCTCGGTCTGCAATCACTGACAGTGGCGACACGCGGGTCCGACATGTACTAATGGACCGCGGCCGATTTAAAGCTACCACCTAGCAAGTGTGGTGTCTGGCGGTGACACCACATTGCTTCCTCTGCTACACTCTTCATCTGAATATCAGTTGCAACCTACGTCATCAGTTATTTCCGTCACCCTCTACCAGTCCGTCTACCACGGAAGGTATTCCCTGATGTCCTACCATCCTGTCCCTTCTTCTTGACAATATTTTCCACATATTCCTTTCCTTGTCGATTGTACGGAGAACCTCCTCATTTCTCTCATCTTATCAGTCCACCTAATTTTCACATTCGTCTGTGGCACCACATCTCAAATGCTTCGATTCTCTTCTGTTCCGGTTTTCCCAGAGTACATGTTTCACTACCATACAATACTGCTCTTCAAGCGTACATTCTCAGAAATGTTTTCCTGAAATTTTAAGACTCGTGTTTGATACTAGTAGACTTCTCTTGGCCAGGAATGCACTTTTTGGGAGTGGTGGCCTGTTTTTTATGTCCTCCTTGCTCCATCCGTCATGAGTTATTTTGCTGCCTAGGTAGCACAATTCCTTCGTCTAAGCTTCTCGTTGTTCTCATTTCTGCTACTGCTCAGTACTTTCATTTTTCTTCGATTTATTCTCAGTCCATATTCTGTACTCTTTGGTGACATGAAAAGCAACGGTGGTAACATTAAGAGTGCAACGGGAATTCCACTGTTAAATGCAGAGGAGAGAGCAGATAGGTGGAAAGAATACATTGAAAGCCTCTATGAGGGTGAAGTTATGTCTCATGTGATAGAAGAAGAAACAGGAGTCGATTTAGAAGAGATAGGGGATCCAGTATTAGAATCGGAATTGAAAAGAGCTCTGGAGGACTTACGGTCAAATAAGTCAGAATTTCTAAAATCATTGGGGGAGTGGCAACAAAACGACTATTCACGTTGGTGTGTAGAATATATGAGTCTGGCGACATACCATCTGACTTTCGGAAAAGCATCATCCACACAATTCCGAAGACGGCAAGAGCTGACAAGTGCCAGAATTATCGCACAATCAGCTTAACAGCTCATGCATCGAAGCTGCTTACAAGAACAATATACAGAAGAATAGAAAAGAAAATTGAGAATGCGCTAGGTGACGATCAGTTTGGCTTTAGGAAAAGGGACGAGAGAGGCAATTCTGACGTTACGGCCAATAATGGAAGCAAGGCTAAAGAAAAATCAAGACACTTTCATAGGATTTGTCGACCTGGAAAAAGCGTTCGACAATATAAAATGGTGCAAGCCGTTCGAGATTCTGAAAGAAGTAGGGGTAAGCTATAGGGAGAGACGGGTCATATACAATATGTACAACAACCAAGAGGGAATAATAAGAGTGGACGATCAAGAACGAAGTGCTCGTATTAAGAAGGGTGTAAGACAAGGCTGTAGCCTTTCGCCCCTACTCTTCAATCTGTACATCGAGGAAGCAATGATGGAAATAAAAGAAAGGTTCAGGAGTGGAATTAAAATACAAGGTGAAAGGATATCAATGATACGATTCGCTGATGACATTGCTATCCTGAGTGAAAGTGAAGAAGAATTAAATGATCTGCTGAACGGAATGAACATTCTAATGAGTACACAGTATGGTTTGAGAGTAAATCGGAGAAAGACGAAGGTAATGAGAAGTAGTAGAAATGAGAAGATCGAGAGACTTAACATCAGGATTGATGGTCACGAAGTCAATGAAGTTAAGGAATTCTGCTACCTAGGCAGCAAAATAACCAATGACGGACGGAGCAAGGACGACATCAAAAGCAGACTCACTATGGCAAAAAAGGCATTTCTGGCCAAGAGAAGTCTACTAGTATCAAATACCGGCCTTAATTTGAGGAAGAAATTTCTGAGGATGTACGTCTGGAGTACAGCATTGTATGGTAGTGAAACATGTACTGTGGGAAAACCGGAACAGAAGAGAATCGAAGCATTTGAGATGTGGTGATATAGACGAATGTTGAAAATTAGGTGGACTGACAAGGTATGGAATGGGGAGGTTCTATGCAAAATTGGAGAGGACAGGAATATGTGGAAAACACTGATAAGTGGAAGGGACAGGATGATAGGACATCTGCTAAGACATGAGGGAATGACTTCCATGGTACTAGAGAGAGCTGTAGAGGGCAAAAACTGTAGAGGAAGACAGAGATTGGAATACGTCAAGCAAATAATTGAGGACGTAGGTTGCAAGTGCTACTCTGAGATGAAGAGGTTAGCACAGGAAAGGAATTCGTGGCGGGCCGCATCAAACCAGTCAGTAGACTGATGACCAAAAAATAAATAAATAAATAAATAAATTCTATACTCTTTAGACCATTTCACTCAGCGGGCCCAGTAATTCTTCTTCACTTTCACCGAGGACAGTAATGTCGTTAGCGAATCTTATCATTGCTATGTTTTCACCTTAATTTTTAATTCCACTGACCAACCTACCTAGTATTTCCACCTTTGTTTCTTCGATATATACACTCCTGGAAATGGAAAAAAGAACACATTGACACCGGTGTGTCAGACCCACCATACTTGCTCCGGACACTGCGAGAGGGCTGTACAAGCAATGATCACACGCACGGCACAGCGGACACACCAGGAACCGCGGTGTTGGCCGTCGAATGGCGCTAGTTGCGCAGCATTTGTGCACCGCCGCCGTCAGTGTCAGCCAGTTTGCCGTGGCATACGGAGCTCCATCGCAGTCTTTAACACTGGTAGCATGCCGCGACAGCGTGACGTGAACCGTATGTGCAGTTGACGGACTTTGAGCGAGGGCGTATAGTGGGCATGCGGGAGGCCGGGTGGACGTACCGCCGAATTGCTCAACACGTGGGGCGTGAGGTCTCCACAGTACATCGATGTTGTCGCCAGTGGTCGGCGGAAGGTGCACGTGCCCGTCGACCTGGGACCGGACCGCAGCGACGCACGGATGCACGCCAAGACCGTAGGATCCTACGCAGTGCCGTAGGGGACCGCACGGCCACTTCCCAGCAAATTAGGGACACTGTTGCTCCTGGGGTATCGGCGAGGACCATTCGCAACCGTCTCCATGAAGCTGGGCTACGGTCCCACACACCGTTAGGCCGTCTTCCGCTCACGCCCCAACATCGTGCAGCCCGCCTCCAGTGGTGTCGCGACAGGCGTGAATGGAGGGACGAATGGAGACGTGTCGTCTTCAGCGATGAGAGTCGCTTCTGCCTTGGTGCCAATGATGGTCGTATGCGTGTTTGGCGCCGTGCAGGTGAGCGCCACAATCAGGACTGCATACGACCGAGGCATACAGGGCCAACACCCGGCATCATGGTGTGGGGAGCGATCTCCTACACTGGCCGTACACCACTGGTGATCGTCGTGGGGACACTGAATAGTGCACGGTACATCCAAACCGTCATCGAACCCATCGTTCTACCATTCCTAGACCGGCAAGGGAACTTGCTGTTCCAACAGGACAATGCACGTCCGCATGTATCCCGTGCCACCCAACGTGCTCTAGAAGGTGTAAGTCAACTACGCTGGCCAGCAAGATCTCCGGATCTGTCCCCCATTGAGCATGTTTGGGACTGGATGAAGCGTCGTCTCACGCGGTCTGTACGTCCAGCACGAACGCTGGTCCAACTGAGGCGCCAGGTAGAAATGGCATGGCAAGCCGTTCCACAGGACTACATCCAGCATCTCTCCATGAGAGAATAGCAGCCTGCATTGCTGCGAAAGGTGGATATACACTGTACTAGTGCCGACATTGTGCATGCTTTGTTGCCTGTGTCTATGTGCCTGTGGTTCTGTCAGTGTGATCATGTGATGTATCTGACCCCAGGAATGTGTCAATAAAGTTTCCCCTTCGTGGGACAATGAATTCACGGTGTTCTTATTTCAATTTCCAGGAGTGTAGATTGAACAGTAGTGGTGAAGGACTACGTCCCCGTCTTACAAGTTTTCAATCCGAGAAGCTCCGTCTCGGTTCTTGTACAAATTGTACATTACCCATCTTTCCATACAGCTTACCCCTACTTTGTCTCAGAGCGTCGAACATCGTGCATCAACGATCAGTAGAAGCAGAAAACACTAGTACAAAATGGACACGTTAAGAGTTACGAGTACTTGTTTAGAAAAAGCGATGTGTTTTCACAGTAGCGAAAATGAACGAGCGCTTCTGAGGTGTGTATTTTGGACCCCACAATTATTAGATTCTTCTGCTTCGAATAACCGTTGCTGGCAAGTCCCTGAATGCTGACCAATCCTCCTGGGGCACCTTGTATGAGGGTAACAGGGATATAATAAGCAACGAACGCAATGTGGTTAAAAAAAGAAACTATTTTTACTACAATGATTACAATTAATTTTACAGTTTAAATTTGTCCTTAGTGCAACGCATACACTCTAACATTTAATTCTGATGAGTATGTGTACGATTCTCTCTCTCTTCTCTCTCTCTCTCTCTCTCTCTCTCTCTCTCTCTCTCTCTCTCTGACACACACATTTACGCTCGTATAGACTTGACGAAGTCCCAGACGTCGTCGGCCAGCGCTTTGGGCTCCTCGAAGGCCGCAAAGTGTCCCCCCCTGTAGACGCTGTAGCGCACCAGCCCCGGGTGTGCGTCGCGGGCCATGGACTCAGGGGTGAACACCAGGTCGTTCTCGAACTGCGCCACCGCTGTCGGCGGGTACTTCTCGATGCTGCAACACAACATGGACATGGTGTAGATTTTCTCAGCCCCGGACACGAGCTGCGTCGTTTACGGAGGTTATCGGTTATAGGTGAGTCAACTTCAACCTAGATAAATAACGTATCTTATTGCATGGGGAGGTAAATGAAAATCGTGTTCGTAAACATGAAATATTTTCAAAAATTATACATCTATTTATTTAAAAGTTAATTTTCATTACTTCCGCATTATATACCGGGTGATCAAAAGTATAAATTTGAAAACTGAATAAATCTCGGAACAATGTAGATAGAGAGGTACACATTGACACACATGCTTGGAATGACATGGGGTTTTATTAGAATCAAAAAAACACAAAGTTCAAAAAATGTCCGACTGATGGCGCTTTATCTGATCGGAATAGCAACAATTAGCATAACAAAGTAAGACAAAGCAAAGATGATGTTCTTTACAGGAAATGCTCAATATGTCCACCATCATTCCTCAACAATAGCTGTACTCGAGGAATAATGTTGTGAACAGCACTGTAAAGCATGCCCTGAGTTACGGTGAGGCATTGGCGTCGGATGTTGTCTTTCAGCATCCCTAGAGATGTCGGTCGCTCACGATACACTTGCGACTTTAGGTAACCCCAAAGCCAATAATCGCACGAACTGAAGTCTGGGGACCTGGGAGGCCAAGCATGACGAAAGTGGCGGCTGAGCACACGATCATCACCAAACGACGCGCGCAAGAGATCTTTCACGCATGTAGCAATTTTTTTTGGTTGTAATAAAACCCCATGTCATTCCAAGCATGCGTGTCAATTTTTACTTCTCTATCTACATTACTCCCTGGTTTATTAAGTTTTCAAATTTATACTGACTTTTTGATCACCCGGTATATCAATTTACGGTTGATCTTAAGAGTTTAATAACTTAAGTTTTAATTGTTTGGCGGCTCTATCAATAGCTTGCGTCATACTACGGGATTATTTTCCCGTAAATTGTATTTGTCGTCGTCAGTTATTTTTCTTCGGATCCCATCTCATATAGAGCTGAGTTGTTCCGGTCGACACGAACGTCAGGTAAGCTATATTTCCACTGCCTGCCTCTCGGATGACCGAATCCCAGAAGCAGCGCCAACGGTCCAGTAGCTATAAACGAACGTACTGGGCAAGAACTGCGGCAGATGATGACGAGTTGGAAAGCCGTCGAAAAGCTGCGGCAACATGATGCCGTGACCCGGCTGGTAATCCGAGAAGATCACATCAAAACATTAATCTGTTCTCTCGAAGCCACGTACTATGTTCCAGACTACCATAGCAGCGACCTCATTTGTATAACGTTCGACGCCTTCCGCATTAAGACTTGTCATTTTCATAGGGAACTATTTTTGCATCATCACTCACATTTAGTGTCAGATTATCGGCATGTATCAAGAAAACGTATAGAGCCAGAGTAGAACCCCTCGGCATCTCTGACTTTGCCCCCCCCCCCCCCCCCAGTCTGATTCTAACCTCTTCCCTCTTTGTTGACACTGAACACTGACGTCTGAAGTGAACCACTGCTGAAATTTGTCCTAATGCCACGACGTCTCAGTTTACGCAAAAGTATTTGATGATCCGCACTATTAAATGCTATTGTTAAATTACGGAAAATACCTACAGTTGTCAGCCTACCGTCTACTCCTCACAGTACGTCGTACAAAAGGATTTTTTTTTTTCCTGCTGGTACTCTTTTACTGAAGCTAAATTCCGTACCTGACAGCAGATTATCTGCTCCGAGATGCGGCACTTATTTCTTATAAACTGGTTTTTCAAAACTGTCGAACACACTGATAGCAAAGAAACTGGCCGGTAGTCGTCTGTTTCATCTGTCTCTCACATTTTGTAAAGTGAGTTTCACTAGCCAGTATTCCAGTCTGTCAGGAAACCGCCTACACATTCCAAACGTGACTGAGCACGGGACTAATTTGGTGTGCACTAATATCAAGTGTTATGCACCAACTGCACACTGCTCTGACAAACTTGCGGTCGAGGTAGACAGAGTAATGCGACACATTAACGACTCTGTAGTAATTGATATCAGTCCGGCAGTGTGTTACAGAGGGCTCCCAGTCGTCCCCAGAAATCTGAACGTCTCGTGGCGTGAGGTGAACATAGCGCCAAATGGGGCTACACTATGCAGTTGAAGAAAAGGAGTGAAATGAAATGATCGTGTGGCGTTGTTGCGCGGGAAATCCCGTCCGAGGCAGTTCGGCCGCCGGGTTGCAAGTCTTGTTTAAGTCGACGCCACGCTGGGCGACTTGCGCATCGGTCATGATGTGATGGTGATGGTGGTGATGGTGGTGATGGTGGTGGTGGTGGTGGTGGTGGTGGTGATGGTGATGGTGGTGATGATGGTGGCGGTGGCGGTGGTGGTGGTGGTGGTGGTGGTGGTGGTGGTGATGGTGATGGTGGTGACGGCATGATAGGCAACCGCGTAACCACTCAGCTAAGCAGGGCAGTTGAAGGAACTGGAAAAGACTGTGTGTGTCAGTCAGCTAGCGGTTGAGGTACCCTGCGGTGGTGGTGGCATTCATTACAACATGACCCAGAGACAACATTTGGATGAGTTCACATGGGGAAGAATCGCTGGCAAACTTGAAGAATGACGAGTGCAGCCCAGGAGTTTGCTGCTGCTCACAGCATTGCTTCACGTGTGTGGAGAGCGTTCCGAACCAAGGGAGCTGCTGTTCGGAGAGACGAGGTTGTCGACCAAGTGAACTGCAGCGGCAGATGGCCGCTACACAGTGCAACAGGGGAGAAGTAACGTTACACACCTCCACCTAATGGGTCACAATAGCTCGCTAAATTAAGTCACGCAAAATTGGACATACGCTATGTGATCAAAAGTATCCGGCCACCCCCAAAAACATATGTTTTTCATATTAGGTGCATTGTGCTGCCACCTGCTGCCAGTGACTCAGTAGTCATTAGACATTATGAGAAAGCATAATGGGGCTCTCCGCGGAAATCACGGACTTCGAACGTGGTCAGGTGATTGAGTGTCACTTGTGTCATACGTTTGTACGCGAGATTTCCACATTCCTAAACATCCCTAGGTCCTGTGGCTCCGATGTGATAGTGTAGTGGAAACGTGAAGAGACACATACAGCACAAAAGCGTACGGGCCGACCTCGTCTGTGGACTGACAGAGACCGACAACACTTGAAGAGGTTCGTAATGTGTAATAGGCAGACATCTATCCAGACCATCACACAGGAATTCCAAACTGCATCAGGATCCACTGCAAGTACTATGATAGTTAGGCGGAAAGTGAGAAAACTTGGATTTCATGGTCGAGCGGCTGCTCATAAGCCACGCATCGCGCCGGTAAATGCCAAACGCAGCCTCGCTTGGTGTAAGGAGCGTAAACATTGGACGATTGAACAGTGGAGAAACGTATGGAGTGACGAATCGCAATGTCAGGGTGTGTGTATGGTGAATGCCCGGTAAACGTCATCTGCAAGCGTGTGTAGTGCCAACAGTAAAATTCGGAGGCGGTGGTGTTATGGTGCGGTCATGTTTTTCGTGGAGGGGCTTGCACCCCTTGTTGTTTTGCGTGGAACTATCACAGCACAGGCGTACATTGATGTTTTAAGCACCTTCTTGCTTCCCACTGTTGATGAGCAATTCAGGGATGGCGACAGCATCTTTCAACACGATCGAGCACTTGTTCATAATGTACAGCCTGTGGCTGAGTGGTTACACGAAAATAACATCCCTGTAACGGCCTGCTCAGAGTCCTGACCTGAATTCTATAGAACACCTTTGGGATGCTTTGGAAGGCCGACTTGGTGCCAGGCCTCACCGACCGACATCGATACCTCTCCTCAGTGCAGCACTCCGTGAAGAATGGGCTGCCATTCCCCGAGATACCTTCCAGCACCTATTTGAACGTACGCCTGCGACAGTGGAAGCAGTCATCAAGGCTGAGGGTGAGCCAACGCCATACAGAATTCCAGCGTTAGCGATGGAGGCCGCCACGAACTTGTAAGTCATTTTCAGCCAAGTGTCCAGATACTTTTGATCACATAGTGCATACACACAAGAGGCATGTTGCTCACCCCTGTTTGTTCTCTGTTTTTCGTCTGTTTGTTCTCTGTCGCCTATGGATCCATGTATATATAACATGCTGTCTGTACATTAAGGTTACAATATATTGTTAATTCAAAGTATCTTATGTTTCCTTTCAAAAATGCTTCTGCCTTCAAGTGAAATTTATTTAAAGACAATGATAATATTGGTCCATCATATTGCGGGCTTGCAGCCGGATCACGTTGTCATCTTAGCACGATATTTCGGCTAACAAACATGCAGCCATCTTCAGGTGAGTGCGAGACTGAAGATTACTGGTGCGCGTCGTTCTATATATACCGAAAATTGGCTCACACACACAGATCTGTATTTGCAGGCGACCAGCTGCCACCACCCTGCACAAACCATGGGTTTGCTGCGTACTCTGGTGCACCGGGCACATGTGGTATCTGATAAGGACAACCTTCCTAAAGAATTAGAATATTTGCAATCCTTCTTCAGGGAGAATGGATATTCTACACGCCAAATCCGCACAGCTGTAACAAAGAAGAAATGTAAAGAGAAACAAGAAGAAGAAGACAAAGAGGTGGTCAGGTCCAGGGCGTTTCTTCCGTATGTGGGTAACCTCTCCTCTAAAATAGGAAGGATTTTAAAGAAGCAGTGTGTTAAAGTGATCTTCCGACCACCTACGAAAATATCGGCTTTGCTTGGCTCTGTGAAGGACGATCTGGGTCTGAGGAAGGCGGGTATTTATAAGATCCATTGTAAATGTGGCAGATCCTACATTGACCAAACTACTCGCACAGTACGGGAAAGATGCGTGGAGCATGAGCGCCACACACGTTTACCACAGCCCAACAAATCAGCCATAGCAGAACACTGTATTTCGACGGGACACTCCATGGATTACTGTGGAACAAAAATTTTAGCGACAACTAGATCTTTTTGGGAATCCATTATCAAGGAGTCCGTCGAGATACGATTGGCAAAAGATCGTATTAATCGAGACGGCGGCTTTCAGATGGATAAAGCTTGGGATCCTGTAATTTCTTTAATCGCTTCACAGAGACATGGGTCTGCTTCTAGTGCAACGGCTGATGAAAATTTATTTTATACTTTCGACTACTGCGCCTCAGCTGCGCGAAGGCGCTTTACGACGGATAGCGCAAATGTAGGTACACCACTACGCACGCGCGGCCCGCTTCTGCTGCAGAGCGCGCCAAGATGTCAACGTGATCCGGCTGCAAGCCCGAAATATGATGGACCAATCAATACGCCGGGAAAACTTCAAGATACACAATGATAATATTGCTGTCGATTGCAAATCTGGCTTCGACTGTTTCGGTGGCGCTGAGTCAGCCTTTACGTGTGCTAAAAAATATTTCAATGTTTGCGAGCTTCGCTCGCAAAGGAAAATAATTCTACGTGCTTTTATGAATTTTCAATATTAAAGTTAGTTAATATTTTTGGTTACGAAACTTATTCAGAGATTTAACTCGGCATGGCTTAGGTGAGGCTTCACTTGTGGTTTCAAATATTTTTATTTAATTCAAAGGATTAAAAGTTAACTCAATTCTTAAAGATATAAAGGTAAAGAAATTCTTTCCAATTATTTCAATAACACGCAGGTGTTTATACCATTATTTCTTTCTGTGCGACATTAGATTAATTTTCTGGGAAAAGAAATCATTTCATACTCTATATTATCGGTGGGTTAGTTGCAGGTTACGCTCGGTTGTCATTCATTGGAAGAGAGCGTAACATTTCCATTAATAATAAATAACTTTTTGCCTGTGTATTGAGATTAAATCACGCTACGTATATGTAAGATGCATTTACTCGCGCTCAAGATACACGTGGCGTTCCAAAAACAATATTTAGAATTCAAACTGCTACGTTATGTCAGCATCGTTGTAGGTTGCAACTGGCGCCTGCGTGCATATTTCAAACCACACGTAGCAGTCGCCACTGACTTACACGAAATAACTGCATTAATTCTACACCACAACAGTTACGCGGAAACCAGGTAATGGTAGACATCATATGGCAAGAGTTTGTATCACGGTATAAGGGTATATGCTGTGTATGTGGCCACTTATCACGGTTTTATTTTTATAATTATATATTTCATTATTTTGGTTGGGGTGGCTTTAAATATCGTGGGCTAGCATGAGACTTTTAATTAACTTATACCGCTATAACACTCGTACGGACATCGACAGCCCGGAAGTGCGTACGATATAATATTTTTTAAACACAACGCGCCACTCACCGCCTTCTAATAAATAATTTGCGTGAGCGCTGCTATTTAGAAAAGAAGATATGCGTATTCTTACGTAAACTTTAATTATTAACATGGGTCTCAGGGGCTACTGGTTATTTGTGTGCCAAATGTCACAAAGATTGAGATATTGCGGAATGCAATGATCTTCAGTATTTCTTGTTCATTATTTATAAGGCGAAACTGGAGAAAATCTCATCTGCCGTTAGGCGGCCAAAATGAAACGTACTGAAAAGAGAAATTATTAGTTCATCTACTCCTAAATATTCCACATGCATACCATTTTTATTTAAATTTGTTTTTCTGGAGCACACATAGAGCATGTCCTCACACCTCAGGAACCAGCGACAGAGTGCCGAAACGTGGCCTATCATCCGGTCATCCGCAGAAGTGGGGGGGGGGGGGGGGGCTGGGAGGACCTTGCCACCGTATTGGTCAGCCACATTCCAGGCCCTCTGGTGCTCTGGTATACTTCCCCTCTTTGGTTCGGCCAAAGGTGACGAGAGGACTGTCCAAAAGATGATTATAGAATCTACCTTCACTATCTGTGATCAGCAGACGACCAGCCATTCATTCAATTCACAATTACTGGATTCGGGGATCTATTTTAAGGAAGTGCACATCTGAATGATTAAACATACAAATTGGCCTCCTTTCCTATATTGGTATCAGGCTTTCTTGCTGGGATGTGTAACCTTTGGATAAAACATATACCACAGGAAGGAAATGTGGCCTTGCCAGGGTGGAGTGAGTCCATCAGAAATGTGCACTAGCTACTAGTCATATGCGTTATCCATTCCTTTGCATTAAAAAGTAAGGACGAGAATAAATTATAGCCTAACTGATGGGCACTAGGACTCATATTTCAAGTATAGTTGCAGTGGGTATGATAATCATGAAAATATTTCTGATGATAATTGCACTCGTTTGGCAAGCCACTCATCTAGTAGGCCTGTCTGTTAGGTGCCACAGAGTGGGGTAGGAACCTCCCACCTCAACGTCATAAACTATACTTCCAGACACTGTTACTAAAAGAGATGGAGCGTAGTAAGTTCATGTCAGATACCGTGTTCTTATAGCTATACTCGTAGACAGTTCATACACGGGAAATCCCAGTCGAGAGACCGAATGTTTACGTGCGCAACCCAGACAAATGATTTTCTACAGTAGGGTAGGTTACTGTACCCATAGATAACAGCAGTACTCACACTCTCTTGCGGCCGACTTTTGCTGCCTTGCTGAAAGCTTCAGAGTAGAGTCTGACGGAGGTGGTGATGGAGCCGGTGACCCAGTAGATCATGACGTTATCCAGGAGGTCCGCCAGTTCGTACTTTTTGGTTAGACCTCCGTCGGGCAGAGTCTTCCAAGACGGGTCGGTCCAGGTGGAGAACTTCTCCAGGATGTAGGCGGCCAAGCCAACAGGTGTAGTCTGCAGTGCAATCCCTGGACAAACCACGATTATTGAGTGCATACAGCAAAACACAAATAAAAATGTATAAAAAGAATTAACTGCCCTTGAGGAAGACGAAACAAGGATATGTTATTGAGTTTGAAGAGAGGGAGCGAAGGATAGAAAAGGTGAGCAACGGAAAGTCAAGACAGAGCACATAAAGAGACTGCGAAAAGAAAAAAATAAATTAAATAAGTACACTGCCTGACAAAGGATGTGAAGCACCAGGAAGATATGGTCAGACGTCTATGAGCGAGAGGCGCTCAATAACAAACCCAACACATTTTTTTCTCGTCCAGCTTCGGTCGAAAAAATGCGGAGCTCCTATAGTTTCATAAAGTTTAAATGGCTCTGAGCACTATGGGACTTAACATCTGAGGTCATCAGTCCCCTTGACCTGGAACTAATAAAACCTAACTAACCTAAGGACATCACACATCCATGCCCGAATCAGGGTTCGAAGCTGCGACCGTAGCGCGGTTCCGGATTGAAGCGCCCAGAACCGCTCGGCCACAACGGCCGGCAGTTTCATAAAGTCCCAGTTGGTGATGGCTCTATACGTAACCACCAAAATGGGCTGTGTAAAGGAGTTGCCTTCGGTGCAAAGCGAGAGCATCGCAGGTATTCACAGGAGCTTGCGGAATGTCTAAGGTGGTCTGGTAGTGAACAAAAGCACGGTGAGTCGTTGGACGAGGCGTCTGTCATCACCGCAGTCAGGTCTCGCAGAGCTGTCCGATCTTCAGCATACCGGCTGGTCCAGCACAGCTGTGACTCCTGCAATGTTCGAACATCTGTTCACTTTCATTCCAGGTGATCCACAGATCGTAATCAGACACCTCGCTGCACAACCGGACATTCCTGTCGGCCTCACACAAGTCTGCCCACTGGAGAGGAGCTCATAAAATTTCGTTGGACTGTTCTTCCTCATCCATCCTCCAGCCTGGATCTCACACCTCCCGACTTCCATCAGTTTTGCCCAGTGAATGATGCACCCCGCAGGAAGAAATATGTGGATGATTAGGAGGTCATTCATGTAGTAAGACGTTGGCTCTGAGGTCGATCAGTAGAGAGGAACCATCTGGACATACATGCCCTACCAGTAAGGTGGCGTAAGGGCCTCGCACAGAACGGAGATTATGTTGGAAAACAGGGTTTTGTAGACAAAAGAGTGGGAAATAATGTAGTGTAGCGGTTTCCTGTATAAAACCAACCTGCTTTTAAAAAAAATGTGTTGCATTGCTTACTGGACGCCCCTCTTACGATGTAAGATATATAGAACATAATGACATGAGGGGTAGGAAACCCCGGCAGTGCCGAACGTGGTCCAGAAACTAAATTGAATGACTATAATATAATGATAATTCACATCTTATGTTTAATAATTCTTTATTATAAATTTGGTAGCAGAAATAGTGGCAAACAGTTGAGATGTGGAAGCAAACGGAAACTATGGAGACACTCAAAATTTTGAGCATCTGAAAGTAGCAGCAGTGCCTTCTAATAAGTTACAATGTAATAAATGCCGTATTTCGGTAGCTTATCTCTGGAAGGAGCTAATATACTTACGCCGTTCAAAAAATTGAAGCCGCATTTAGAAGCAACAACATGTTACTATGAGAATTAAGAAACAGTTTAAAACTGGAGAAAGACAAATATGATAAATCTGGTATCTACAAAGTTCGGTGCAATAGCTGTAATGTGAACTACATCGCTCAAACTGTCAGGTCTTACAAGTTGAGGTACAAGGAACGCAGACAAGATTATGGGCTTAATACACAACTGGCCATTAAAATTGCTACACCACGAAGATCGTGCTACAGACGCGAAATTTAACCAGCAGGAAGAAGATGCTGTGATATGCTAGTGATTAGCTTTTCAGAGCATTCACACAAGGGTGGCGCCGGTGGCGACACCTACAACGTGCTAACATGAGGAAAGTTTCCAACCGATTTCTCATACACAAACAGCAGTTGACCGGCGTTGCCTGGTGAAACGCCAGTCACTCCTCTTGATGAACTGTGGTACCGTGTTGAAGCTGCATGGGTAGCTGTACCTGTACACGCCATCCAAGCTCTCTTTGACTCAATGCCCAGGCGTATCAAGGCCGTTATTACGGCCAGAGGTGGTTGTTCTGGGTACTGACTTCTCAGGATCTATGCACCCAAATTGCGTGAAAATGTAATCACATGTCAGTTCTAGTATAATATATTTGTCCAACGAATACCCGTTTATCATCTGTATTTCATCTTGGTGTAGCAATTTGAATGGCCAGTAGTGTAATTTCAAAAAGTCGGCCGCAGGCACGCACACCCATCAAAATCACCCTTCGTTGGTTACTGAAAAAGACCTTTTCCTACTATGCACATACAGGAAGGAAAATTGGAGCTAGTGGGACAGTCTGAGATTACGATACATAGCGGGACATTTTTTCATTTGTAGATAGTGAGTAGAGATGTAGGCGCTAGAAAATGGAGCGCCGAGTGCAGAAACCTGAACATTTCCCACATATTCTTCTGTTTGTGTTCAGTTAAGGGGTGATAGCAGCGGGGGGCATCCAGAAACATTACGGGGACGACACCGCTGGACACGGCATGGCAAGAAGATGTTTTTCTCCTTTTAAGAGGATCGCTTTGGCATTAGTGATTCCCCACGTTCAAGAAGACCTTCAGGGTTTGATGAAGTTCACGTAAATCCATTAATCCACAACTATCCACGTAGATATACTCGAGAAGTGGCAAATGTGATGAACTGTGATCATTCCACCATCGTGCGGCATTTGCATGCAGTGGGGAAAGTTCGGAAATCGTGTGTATGGGTACCTCATACTGTAAGCCAAAATCACAAGAAATCAGCGGTGTGCATCTCTCCCTGCTCAGCATCAATTGTCTCGTAAACAACACTCACCATTGTTATGCTGTATCGTTACTAGTGATGAGTAATGGTGTTTTTATGCTAACATAAGAAACAGAAAGGAACAGTCGAGCGCAAACAAATCAGCAGCTCCCCGTACAAAGACCTGCGCGCATCCACAAAAGATAACGCTATGCATCTGGTAGAACAGCGGCGGTGTGGTGTACTGCCAATTGCTTCTCCAAGGTGTCATCGTCACTGCCGACATTTACTGTCAAAAATTTAGACGTCCTGCAGACGCAGTCCAAGAACAACGACCGGGATGACTGCGTGAAGTGATGCTACTCCATGATAATGCCCACCAACATCCTGCTAGACTGGCGAATAACACTATTCATGAGTTGGGTTGGGAAGTCAACGCTGTACCTACCTTATTAACCTCATCTTGCGCCCTCAGATTTTCACCTTTTCCGCTCTCTACCGAACAATCTTCAAGGAACTTCCTTTACGGATGAAAACGCGCTCCGAACATGGATCGCCGAGTCCTTTGCCCCGGAACTACCCGATCTCTACAGTCGCGGAATCGAAAAGTCACCCCAGCGTTGGCAGACAAAACAGTGACGGAGAATACTTTATTGATGTCTAAAGTCTCTGTTACGTGTATCTGTTGTGTTTATTAAGCATATAGAAGAATGCTACGAATTTATGCACCAACCTAATACATCTAAAGCCTTGCATTATGACGATACTAGTTCGTTTTACATATTTTCTTCAAACCAAATACATCAAAATAAGTTCATGGATTTAAAGGCTCTCTGTAGTCTCATAACCCTTTCTTGTTGTATATGTCAAAATAACATCCCAAAATTGCATCCTTCCTTCTGGAATATGAACTAAACTTTTTTAATATAATACATTTTTAAGATATTTATAGATAGTCTGGCTTTGTAGGCAGATTACTAGGGAAGTTCTCCATCGACCTCACTGTTCCTTAAATAACGGGAGACCATTGATGTTTGTTGAAACTAAATTCACGATACATTGATATGGCAAAATAAATGTCTCTATTCCTTGTAACATCTTTTGCATAAGGACCACTTCTAAGTCAATATGTTTTTTTTTTTTTCGTCTCTCTTTCCGTGTAGTATTTTGAATACTATGTGCTGTAATCTGCAATGGAGGAAGCTAATTTTCTCGTTCTTCTGCGAAGGATTCATACAGGGTGCATTATCCCACTATCAGTGTGACACCATTCCTGTTTTCTCAGTTTTCTCGTGCAGATGCCAAAATCCCCGTACGGTTTACAGCGGAAAGGTTGCTTTTCGTTCAGTGAGCTGTAAAATGACCTGTTGCTAAAGGAGCTTTATTGACAGAAGACGAGTTCCATGTCTGCAATAAACTATACGCCTAGCCAGTTGAAGTTCTCTGGTGCAATAAAACGAATTTTGAAAGTTTTGGATATGTTCCCCTTGTGCAGTTAGCCATTCATATGTAAACTAGCTTCGCTCGCTTATATAGTATGATCTGCACAGACTCTTTTTTTTTCCCTTCAATCGAATTTTCATGTTCACAAATCGCAGCACCTTCTGAACCATTACACTCTAATTAAAGCCAAAGAAGCAATGTCTTTTTCCGAATATGTTCGTAACCAAAAAGTTATTCTGTTATCTAAAGTGCAAGGTTTGTGTTAATCATGCCTTTTGCGACCTTGTGGTGAGAGTTCCACATAAACTTTCCTCCCCTAATACATATTTCTTTACGTATAACCGTCCTCCCCCGGTAGCTGAGTGGCCAGCGCGACAGTCTGTCAGTCCTACGTACTCGCGTTCGATTCCCGCCTGCGTCGGAGATTTTCTCCGCTCAGGGACTGGGTATTGTGTTGTCCTAATCATCACTATTTCATCCCCATGGACGCGCAAGTCGACGAAGTGGCGTCAAATCGAAAGACTTGCAAACGGCGAACGGTCTACCCGACGGGAGGTCCTATTCACACGACATTTACATATAACTGAGAGGCGAAACACTAAAAATGTTTATCCTCTCTTTCACTTCCTTAGGTGCTGAATTTCGAAAAAAAGTTAATACAAATTTTTTATTATCTCTGATTGAGAAACCAGACACCAGTTTTAGTACTTCTGGCTAAAAAATTGTCCTGATAAGGACATATTTTCAAAAAGCTTTTCATCCCTCATTTCACGCGCTTAGGAGAGGAATTTCGAACAGTCGGTTCCTAAACTGTGTCTAAAGCGTCAGTTCCACATCCTCTCGGTCAATGAATTAGTCAGACCCGTTTCACCTCCTTAAGGATTGGATTTCCAAAAACGCCGAAACGGATAATATTTTATTTGTAACCGAGAAGTCAAAAACCAAGTGTCAATGACGTAGCTTTAAAAATACTGTATTTGTTCTTTAAAAATAATTTATTTTCAAAAGAAAGAAACACTGTTTCACGCCCGCATGGGTAAAACTTCCAAAAATGCTGGAACATATATATGTTTATTTCTGACGGAGAAACCAATACCAATTTATGTAGACCAAGCTTGAAAACTACCTTAATAACAACATACTTTCAAAAAATCTTTCATCCCTTATTTCACCCTCTCACGGGTGCAATCTTGAAAAATCTCTTCTTAAACGACGCCTGCGTTATAAGGTCAACACCCTCTCCAAATTTCAGGATTCTATCCGTAGCGGTTTGGGCTGGGCGATGGAGAGTCAGTCACTCACAAGGTGTTCAGAAATTCCTGCTCCAAATTCCTGGGTTCTGTAGAGCGGAGCGAGTAAATGATATTTTCAATAGGAACTCATGTCCGTAAACGTACCGTTTCTATTCTACGAAGGTTTCAGTTCAGATGTTTAACCCATCCACTTCTGTTTGAGGAATTGAATTAGGCGAGACACAACGCACTTATTAGGTAACAATTCGAAAGAAAACAACCATTTATCACTTAAGCAGATTTGTTTGTCTTAACACTGAAGCATTACGTATTTACATTATTCCAAAATAAAAAACAACCCAGCACACTGTACGCGTGCACAGAACAGATGCGTTACAACAGGGGCTCGATGAGGCGACCACGCACGTTGTTCCAGACACTGCGATCAACTTATGAGATGAGACCTATTCTTTGAAAGACATTTGTTTTACATAATTTACGTAACTGTAAAGATGCGCATCTGGCGCGGACGCTAATACATCGATTGCGCAGTCAAAGAAACATTTTAACAGAAGCTGAAATGAACGTTCCGCTTCGCTCTAAATAAAAGATGACAGTAAAAACCTTTGTAGGTCTTCAGATTTTATCGTACTTTTGCTTGTAATGTGAAAGCGTAAAGAAGGTCATTTTTAAGCCATAAAAGTGAGCGGTCTTGCCAGCGTGCAGACAACAGTTATTAATTTATAAAATTCAAATAATTTATGTTCGAGACTGTAAACCGGTAAGTTATTGTTATGAAGGTGTTGAACGGTGCAAGAATTGTCTCGAAGGAAGGAGAAAAGTAATGGCTGTAATTTGTGACAAAAACGTGAACCAAGAAGCTAGCACAGGACAGGCTGAAATCTGATCGCACCATACAGTTAGAAAATTACTTGTGTAAGTTATAATGTTTATAAATAAGCCCTAATTGTTTGTCAGAATTATTTGAATATATTTAGTATTCTTTTCCTTTATATTTTTTACCTCCATGTTATATTATTTTTATAAATGTCAAACAGCCTTCACTACAGCAGAGAATACTGCGGCATCCTGGTCGTAGACAGAAAGCCGCTCCTTGTCTTCTATACAACTCATAGCTGCCCCATTTCTACATCTACATCTACATTGATACTCTGCAAGCCACCCAACGGTGTGTGGCGGAGGGCACTTTACGTGCCGCTGTCATTACCTCCCTTTCCTGTTCCAGTCGCGTATGGTTCGCGGGAAGAACGACTGTCTGAAAGCCTCCGTGCGCGCTCGAATCTCTCTAATTTTACATTCGTGATCTCCTCGAGAGGTATAAGTAGGGGGAAGCAATATATTCGATACCTCATCCAGAAACGCACCCTCTCGAAACCTGGACAGCAAGCTACACCGCGATGCAGAGCGCCTCTCTTGCAGAGTCTGCCACTTGAGTTTATTAAACATCTCCGTAACGCTATCACGGTTAGCAAATAACCCTGTGACGAAACGCGCCACTCTTCTTTGGATCTTCTCTATCTCCTCCGTCAGACCGATCTGGTACGGATCCCACACTGATGACCAATACTCAAGTATAGGTCGAACGAGTGTTTTGTAAGCCACCTCCTTTGTTGATGGACTACATTTTCTAAGCACTCTCCCAATGAATCGCAACCTGGTACCCGCCTTACCAACAATTAATTTTATATGATCATTCCACTTCAAATCGTTCGGCACGCATACTCCCAGATATTTTACAGAAGTAACTGCTACCAGTGTTTGTTACGCTATCATATAATCATACAATAAAGGATCCTTCTTTCTACGTATTCGCAATACATTACATTTGTCTATGTTAAGGGTCAGTTGCCACTCCCTGCACCAAGTGCCTATCCGCTGCAGATCTTCCTGCATTTCGCTACAATTTTCTAATGCTGCAACTTCTCTGTATACTACAGCATCATCCGCGAAAAGCCGCATGGAACTTCCGACACTATCTACTAAGTCATTTATATATATTGTGAAAAGCAATGGTCCTATAACACTCCCCTGTGGCACGCCAGAGGTTACTTTAACGTCTGTAGACGTCTCTCCATTGATAACAACATGCTGTGTTCTGTTTGCTAAAAACTCTTCAATCCAGCCACACAGCTGGTCTGATATTCCGTAGGCTCTTACTTTGTTTATCAGGCGACAGTGCGGAACTGTATCAAACGCCTTCCGGAAGTCAAGAAAAATAGCATCCACCTGGGAGCCTGTATGTAATATTTTCTGGGTCTCATGAACAAATAAAGCGAGCTGGGTCTCACACGATCGCTGTTTCCGGAATCCATGTTGATTCCTACATAGTAGATTCTGGGTTTCCAGAAATCACATGATACGCGAGCAAAAAACATGTTCTAAAATTCTACAAGAGATCGACGTAAGAGATATAGGTCTATAGTTTTGCGCATCTGCTCGACGACCCTTCTTGAAGACTGGGACTACTTCTGCTCTTTTCCAATCATTTGGAACCTTCCGTTCCTCTAGAGACTTGTGGTACACACTTGTTAGAAGGGGGGCAAGTTCTTTCGCGTACTCTGTGTAGAATCGAATTGGTATCCCGTCAGGTCCAGTGGACTTTCCTCTATTGAGTGATTCCAGTTGCTTTTCTATTCCTTGGACACTTATTTCGATGTCAGTCATTTTTTCGTTTGTGCGAGGATTTATTAATGATTTCATTTGCAAATGCAATTTTTTTATTGTTCATTGTTAAAGGTTCCTTAGGTAATTATAAAATTCATACTGATTACGTAAAGAAATCCGGGTTGTTCTTTTGCAAATAATAGAAGCCTTTGCGTAATCAAAAAGCTAGTCTCCTTCTGACAACGATCAGGAGCCGACCAGAAGACGGACGTCTTAGACCGCTTTCGTGTTTCCTGTGCCAAAGCTGTGCCAAACTGGGAACACGACATTCTAGTACGAAACACAATATATATAGTATAATTATCAGATTGAAACTGAAAAACTTGAAATACGTTTTTCTCTTTTATCATACTAGAGAGTCTCGTAAAATAAACTTTGCATACGATCGCACAAGCAGTAGTCCAGACGAATTAAAATCGGCGATAGCTGCGGCCACGCGAGTGGACCCCCTCGGCCTAAAATATCTGCTGAGACGCCTCCGAACCGCACGGGAGAAGTGAGACGACGCACCACAAGGCTGAAAACCACACTTCCTGGTGGACAGCCAGAGGCCCAGTTTCCAAGAACGGAGCCAGTACGTTTTCTAGGAAGATCACGTATACAGGACCCGTTAGCTTGAGTGGAGAAGCAGACCTGGATTCGCTACACATCTGATTTCAAACCGTCGTAGTTTCCTGTTCAAAATATTATTCAGCCACTCCCCTGTACAAGTCCTAGAAATTTGTAATAGGAACTTTGGAACACCCTGTCTACAGACGTAGAGAAAGTAGCGAATACTTAGCTGATAGTTGGTAGACCAGTTTCCTTACCTATGGTGTCCGGTTTGGAAGCCTGCAGGTGCATGTAGCCCATCTCCTGCAGTACCAGGTTGAAGAAGTTCTTCCAGTAGGGGAAGGCCTTGCGCGCGTATCGGCGCTCCACGAACAGCGTCGGCCAGAAACCGCCGATGGTGGCCTTGACCCTGGCCTTCAGGCTGTCTGCAGAGCACATGTTCACGTGCAGTCCCAGTATGCTGCAACGCGCGCAGGCGAATCAGTAAATACCACCAAATACTGGCCAATACAAACGTTAGAAGCTATAAATACACGCCATATTTTTAAGACTAATTCTAATAATAACAGGTACAGAAGTTTCGAAAGAAAGCTGGTGTTGACAGGTGTCAATATTACCGAACATCAGTTTAATAAGTTCAAAAATGGTTCAAATGGCTCTGAGCACTATGGGACTTAACATCTGAGGTCAGGAAAAGCTGGTAGAAGCCGACCTGGGCGAAGATCCGTTCCGATTCCGAACACGCGACGCAGTACTAAATCTACGGCTTATCTTGAAAGACAGGTTAAGCAAAGACGAACCTGCTCGTATACCATTTATAGACTAAGAGAAAGCTTTTGACAATGTTGCCTGGAACACTCTCTTCGAAATTCTGAAGGTAGCAGGAGTAAAATCCCTGGAGCGAAAGGCTAACAGAAACCACACTATAGTTCTACGAGTCAAAGGGCATGAAACGGAAGCTGTGGGTGAAGAACGGTGTGAGACAGGGTTGCGACTGGTCCCCGATGTTATTCAATCAGTATTGAGCAAGCAATAAAGGAAACCAAAGAAGCCTTTGGAGTAGGGATTAAAGTTCAGGGAGAAGAAATAAAAACTTCGACGTTTGCAGATAACATGGTAATTCTATCAGACCGAGCGAGGTGGCACAGTGGTTAGACACTGGACTCGCATTCGGGAGGACGACGGTTCAATCCCGCGTCCGGCCATCCTGATTTAGGTTTTCCGTGATTTCCCCAAATCGCTCCAGGCAAATGCCGGGATGGTTCCTTTCAAAGGGCACGGCCGACTTCCTTCCCCGTCCTTCCCTAATCCGATGAGACCGATGACCTCGCTGTCTGGTCTCCTTCCCCGAAACAACCAACCAATTCTATCAGAGAGAGCAAAGGATCTGAAAGAGAAGTTGAACGGAATGGACAGTGCCTTGGAAGGAAGTTACGAGAAAAACATAAACAAAAACGAAATAGGGATAATCGAACGTAGTCGAATTAAATCAGGCGATGCTGAGGGAATTGTATTAAGAAAAGGGACATTTAAGGTAGTAGATGAGCTTTGCTATAGTGCCAGCAAAATAACTCATGATGGCTGAAGTAGGGAAGATATAAAAATGTAGACTGGCGATGGTAAGGAAAGCGATCCTGAAGAAAAGAAATTTTTTAACATAAAGTGCCGATATAAGTATTAGGACGTCTTCTCTTAAAGTATTTGTATGGAGCTTAGTCATGTATGGACGTGAAACATTGACTACACACATTAGAGACAAGATGAAAATAGACGGTTTTGAAATGTGGTGCTACAGAAGAATGCCAAAGATTACATGGGTAGATCATGCAATCAATGGGCAGGTACAGAATAGAATTTACGAAAAAAGAAGTTTGTAGTGCTATCTGGCCAGAAGACTGGATCAATTGGTAGGACACATTCTGAGACATCAAGGGAACGCACATGTACTTTTTAAGGGAAGTGTGTGTGGGGGGGGGCGGGGGGGAGGGGGCAATGGGGGTAAAACTTGTAGAAGGAGACGAAGAAATGAATACAGTAAGAAGATTCAAAATTATGTGTGTTGCCATAGTTATTCGAAGATCAAGAGACTTGCGCAGAATAAGTAGCATGGAGATCCGCATCAAATCAGTGCAAAAAGCTGGTGATTCGTCAAACTGGGGAACAATCAAGAATGGGGTGCCGCAAGGTTCAGTCTTGGGTCCTCTGCTGTTCTTAATATATATTAATGACTTGCCATTCTGTATTCACGAAGATGCAAAGCTGGTACTTTTTGCCGATGATACAAGTATAGCAATCAAACCCAACAGACAAGAATTAACTGGTGAAACTGTAAATGATGTTTTTCAGAAAATTATTAAGTGGTTCTCTGCAAATGGGCTCTTATTAAACTTAGACGAAACACAGTATATACAGTTCCACACAGTAAATGGAATGACACCGTTAATAAATACAGACTTCGATCAGAAATCGGTAGCTAAGGTAGACTATTTAAATTTTCTAGGTGTATGCATTGATGAGGGGTTGAACTGGAAAAAACACACTGAGGATCTGCTGAAACGTTTGAAACGTTAGGGTCATTGCAAATTTTGGAGATATACATCTCAGTAAATTAGCTTACCACGCCTGTTTTCAGTCTCTGCTTTCGTATGGCATCATACTCTGGGGTAAGTCGACATTGAGTAAAAGAGTGTTCACTGTGCAGAAGCGCATAATCAGAATAATTGCTGGAGCTTATCCAAGATCATCCTGCAGACACTTATTTAAAGAGCTAGAGATCTTCATTGTAGCCTCACAAAATAAACAAATATATATATATATATATATATATATATATATATATATATATATATATATTCACTTATGAAATTTGTTATTAACAATGCGAACGAATTCAAAAGCAATAGCAGTGTACATGGCTACAACACTAGGAGAAAGGATGATCTTCACTACTCATGGTTAAATCTAACTTTGGCTCAGAAGGGGGTAAATTATGCTGCCACAAAATTCTTTGGTCACTTACCTAATAGCATCAAAAGTTTGACAGCCTCCTACTCATTAAATGAATTTTTGGATATAGTAAGTGGGTAATTTCCCCAACCTGCACAAAAAAAATTAAAATTATTGCCACATAATATTTCGTGTAATGTAATATCTTGTATAGACACCTTTTATTAACCTGACACGTTCCACATCATTACGAAGTGTTGTATTCATGATCTATGGAACAAGTACTAATCTAATCCAATCGGACTGAAGACCACAGCAATAACAACAGTAATCTCATCTAGAAAATATTACTCGTATCCTTACAATAATACAGTGGTCTCTGTTGAGTCGTCTAGATGGTGCATAACTGGTAGGTCTTGGCTGTGAAGTGATGTGTCTTTATCCAACAGTTGTATCGAAGCAGCGAAGTAAAATGGATCGACATGACAGAATGGCAGAAAGGAGACAAGGCGTTAAGGTGTGCCTACGGCCACACTGTTGATGAACCCCTCAATCTGCTGGTGAACTGATGCGGGCGGTCCTACATGTCTACAAGGAGTGGTGTTCCGCTCGAATCCCATGTAAGAACAGCGCTCGCAAAAAGATCCTATACTCGACGGATTGGAAACGTTTGTCACGCTTTGTTAATGACTATCGGATGCAAACGTAACAGAAATTTCTGCCGTCGGTGAATACTGGTAAATCTCGAACAGTTTCGCAGCGAATATTGTGAAGGGAACTACATGCAATGAACACTGGGGTCGGATACCTACAAAAGGCCATTGTTCACATTGCGACACAAAACTGTACGCCCTGAATGGACAAAAAATGGACGTCAGCCCACTAAACCGTTTAACCCTTCGAGTGTGGAGGGGCAGTTCAAGCGAGGGGTAGTTTTGTGCTGTTTTGGGAGTGTTTTTTCGCATTGTCACCAGGAAACACTCACACTGGTTACAATGAACGCACACCACGATGTTTATTTCAAGGTTCTTGAGTATCTACTGTTATCATTTCGTGTACACGCTTGCGTGGCCGAAGGAGCATTACATCGTACTTCTTAATAACACTGGTACTGCTGTTTCGTATTTAGTCGCCGATACCAGGTCGTGACACATGCATGGCGACATACGGAAGTTCGGATCCGGCCGTGATTCGTGCGCGGTTAGCCAGCGTGGTCAAGCGGTCCTCTCACGTAAAGCGGGAACTCCAGGTTCGATTTCCGGTCAGGTTGTAAAGTCTATGTCATGAAACTGAACGGACTAAAAAGACAAAATACCATCACAAATAGTTGGGAAATCCATAGAGTAAAACAGAACTAAAAGTATATTGGACTGTGGGTCCTCATCTTACCTTACGAGGACCCACAGTCCAATATACTCTTAATTTTGTTTTACTCTATGGATTTCCCAATTATTTATCAGGGTATTTTGTCTTTTTAGTCCGTTCAATTTCATGACATAGCCTTTAAAACCTGATGATGAAAGCATTGTCTCTTGAAACGCGTTGTTAAAATATATGTATAAGAATCGCAGTTGAATGCTAACAGTGATGACCAGTATAACGACAACTGCTACCTCGACTCCATAATGGATTATATTAAAAGCTTACAGACATTGATAAATATCAACGGGGATAGTTGAAAGTATGTGTCCCGACCGGGACTCGAACCCCGTATCTCCTGCTTACATGGAAGATGCTCTATCCGACTGAGATATCGAGGACACAGGGACTTACGTCTGGCACTGCTAGCTGAGTGGTCAGCGTGACAGACTGTCAATCCTAAGGACCCGGGTTCGGTTCCCGGCTGGGTCGGAGATTTTCTCCGCCCAGGGACTGGGTGTTGTGTTGTCCTAATCATCATCATTTCATCCCCATCGACGCGCAGGTCGCCGAAGTGGCATCAAATCGACAGACCTGCACCAGGCGAACGGTCTACCCGACGAGAGGCCCTAGCCACACGACATTTCCACGTCTGGCACACTCTACATAAGACATACATTTCCGACTTACTGTCCACCTACTTTCGGACATGACCGAAAGAACAGATACCATCTTCATATAGGTAAGGCTTACCGGCCAATGATCTTTTTCAGTGTGGATGCACTCACCTTGTTCAAACTCTTACGGGAATCGGTAGATTAACTGCCCCCAGTAATGAGTATAGTGGCCAGGGCCCTACCCATGTAGTGTGTGGACAATAAGTTCGGAATGTGGGTCTCACGGGGAACGTGCCGGAGAAAAGTCCCTGCAGTCACACTATCCTCCGTGTCCTCAGTGGCTCAGTCAGAGAGAGGGTCTGACATGCAAGCAGGAGGCCCCGAGTTTGAGTCCTGGTCGGGGCACACATTTTCACCTGTCCCCGCTGATAATTATCAACGCCTGTGAGCAGCTAAAGGTCTGGATTTCATTGTAATTTCATTCACTGTCCAGAATTTACTTCAAACCAATCGCAAACAATTGTGGCTCGGTGACATGGCGCCATTAAAATGAAGTCCATGAATGGCTGCAAATAGTCTCCAAGTAGCCGGACACAAACATTTACCGTAAATGATCGGTTCATTTGGATCAGAGGACCAACTGTCTTCTACGTAAACACAGCCTACACCATTGTGGAGCTACCACCAGCTTGCAGAGTGCCTTGTTGGCAACCTGGGTCGATGGTTTCGTGGGATCTGCGCCACACTCGAACCCTGCCATCAACTCCTACCAACTGAAATCAGGACTCACGTGACCAGCCCACGGTTCCTCAGCCGATACGGTCACGAGTCCAGAGGCCGCTGTAGTGTTTGGTGGAGGTGGACACAGAGCATGACTTGGCTTTTCATCAGCTGATTTCGATGAAAGGAAATGCTCCACACAGCTTTTTTCATCTTCTCTAAATTGTCACAATTTTCTCTAATACCCTTCCCATAATATTCCTGTAATTCATCAATTTCTTTGCTGTTAGTCTTCCAGCATATTTGTCTTGTCATCAGACAGTTTTGTGTTACTCAGCTTGGTTTCCAGGCTACACAGACGTGTTCCCAACATTTTCTTGTAATGTGCTACACACTCAAGTTTTTGTATAGGAACATTATATGGCTTAATGTTTTGTACTTGCTATCTTCATCACCTAAGTAATTCACATATCTGACACCTCACTCCTTCTGCGAACGCTGGAAAATGTTAACTGCTCCTTTTACTTCCATTCCTCCACTTGTGCCATCATAACTTTTTATACACTGCTGGTTATGAAGTAATCTGTTCTTCTGGTTCACTGTACAACCTTGGCAGTACTTACTAGAACTTAAAAATCCAAAACTTTTCCAGTGTCAATACTTATTGCAGATGTAAAACCATTCTTAGAGCTAAACCCACACTTTTGCCAGGATCCATCCACAGCAATGCTGATGTCTGTGTCACCCTCATTTTGTTCAACAGCTTCTGATGTAGCAGTAACCATTGAATCTTCAGCCACAGCATTTACAGAGTCCCCAATTGCTGTTACATATTTCGTACACCTAGAAGGTGGTTTTGGCAAATTCAACAGAGTGCAAAGAACATTACCAGCCCTTGCACCTTTGTCAATGTATCTAAGGCCATAGAACAGTCTCACGTTAGTTTCATACAATTCATTACCTAAACACTTTGATGAAGCATCAAACGTTTTTTCGTTTTTACACTTCTGGCATTTAATAATTAATTTAGACACAACACCTATTCTAGCTCCAACATCCTATAAAAGTTTACTTCACCACCAAAACGACAGTAAGAGACAGTTTCAGGAAGAACTTGTGCAAGGATTTGTAGATCAATAATGACGTTGTCATTACTTTTACCACTGTCACCCGTTTCTAAAGTTACTTTACTTTTAGATGCACTAGGGGGCGTGGTCACTTCGGAAACACTATCGTGGTTTCCTTCACTGCTAGCACACATGTTCTCAAGTACTTCAGAAGAAAATGTAGGTCTCCCATATGTTACCCGCAAATTTGCATTTGTTGAAGTTACTTTTACGCTTAGTCATTTTATTTACTTATAAAAAGCAATAGAAGTTAGCTTACTACAAAAATAGCCGATAGTCACACTACTTTCAGCGAAAACTAGTATCAGAAACAAAGGACTCATTTGTTTATTCGTAATGTCAACTTCTGAGACGTAGCAGTAGGCACAAAACTAAGCAGTTCACAGCCTTCTAGATTGTGTAGCTCCCAAGATATGACTGCTCAACTGTGGCAGTATATGCGTAGCCGCGAAATTTGACAGCCACACGTCAACATTCAAAATGTTATTTGAAGGTTTCACAATTGTCTGATTTTAATGTATTATATACCATAATGTTCAGGAAAGTCCAAAGTACATTATGGAACAGAAAACAGAAAAATGTCAAACTCCAAAGATTTTCACGTACAATGTCCCCTTAAATCTGCATAGTTGCTTGGTACGATGTTGTTGTGTTTGTTTAAAGTGTGTTTGTGTGTTTGTGTGTTCCTTGCATGCGCTGCACCTTTCTTGTGAGTTAGGGTATGACGGTCCTAGCAGTAGGTCGTGAGTGGACGATGGGGTTTACCAATGCAGAAAAAGCCAACATGCTTATGGTGTATGGAGAGTGTAGGAAGAATGCAATTCGTTCTTGTACGATGTATGCGGAAAGCTATCCCAATAGACATCAGCTATCTAGGCAGTTATTTTTCAACCTCTTCAACCAGTTACCTGAAAGTGATTGTGTAACACATAGACACTGTAACAGAAGGAAACAAGTGGTGAGAGAAGAGGGGGAAATTAACGTTCTTGCTGCTGTTGCAGTTGATCCACATGTTAGCTGCCACACAACCACATGAGGAAGTGGTAAGAGTCAGGCAAGTGCCGTATGCGTTCTCCATTGATATAGGTTCTATCCCTACCACATCACTACAAGAAAATATGAAAATTGTGTTAACTTCCATGGCCATTAAGACAATATGCTTCAGATATATCATGTATCTTGTTTGGTGATGAAAACGCGTTTACCAGTAATGGCCACGTAAACAGCCAAAACATGCACTGTTGGTTTGCCAGCAATCCCTGTGGCTGCATCTGGTTGAATGTCAGCATCCACGGAGTGTAACGTGTGGTGTGGGCTAGTGAATCATCAACTCATGTCTGTGTTTCATGAATGGCACGCTGAACACATGTAAGTATCTCAGCCTCCTAACAGACCATTTTCCGTGGATGCTAGATGATGATCCTCTGCAAATTAGAAGGAACGTGTGGTACTAGCATGACGTCTGTCCAGTCCTTAGTTCACAAAGTACAACTGCATGTCTTCAGGAATTGTTTCCAAATCGTTGGTTTGGAAGCAGAGGACCTGTACCTTGGCAGGCCTGTTTCCCAGATGTGATGCTTGTAGACTTTTTCCTGCGGTGAAAGCTGACAGATGCTGTCTGGAAGAACATAGCAGCTGCACACGACGATATGCAATGACGCATTACTGCAGCCTGCTCACACTGCTGCCGGTGGCCATTTTGAATGCAACCTGTGATGGTCACTTGTCTGGTTCTTAGGATAAATACTGTATACACATGTGGTGTTCTTCAGTGTGTGCTACTACAGGTATGTACAACTCTTGGTATGAGAACTTTTCAAAATACGATATCTCATAAGCGACTCACAGTAGAATCCTACTATAAACACCACTTTCTGTTAAATTTACCCTACTTTTAGTCTGTTAATGTCAATAGCCATTGTTACATTTAAAAAAGTGTATGTTTGCTTTTAAAAATACACTGTCTAGTTATTATTACAATCTATTGTTTGGCTAACAATACGAGCCCCTGACTACCAAGCAATTCTGTGAAGACTGTACTTCAGTAGCACTTTCCATTCCGCAATATCTGCAGTGGACATTTCAAGTGATTCTTCTTGTATATTGATAGTGAACAGCACATTCAGCAGGCAATCGTTGTTGGAAATTACCGTCATCCGGATTCAATGACAACTACACTACCTGTAGCTCTGTGGACTGCATCCGGTCATGATGCCTCTGCAAGACAGCTGGTGTGTCCCGTCTGAGCCTATTGCTAACTGACATCAACAGACTCAGGGGGGACCTAGGTTTGCAGTCCACATTTGGGTACTTCTTGCACCTTGCACTGGAAGCCACTGGCCAGTCTCTACATTTGCACCTAAAGGAGCGACCGTCCTACAAAGCAGGGAGGTTGCCACCACTGCACACTCGGCGTCAGCAGTGCTGACACAGCCCGGCAGTGCTGACTCACTGACTCTGCCTGTGGGTGCTGAGCCGAGCAAGCACTGCCCCCCCCCCCCCCACACACACACACACACACACACACACACACAACGCCCGCTCTGCTGTGCCACTGACTCTCACTGCTAAATGAAACCTGTTATTATTTCCACTATCTTATGGTACCATGACGTCAAAGGAACTGGTTCTTCCTACCTGCTGCCCTGTATATTAACCTGCATCAACAGTGTGGCCTTTTTCAAGGTCAGTAACACTTGGGTTGTTCCTGACCCCACTAAACTATTATCAGCACCAGAGGTGATGTTGCATAGTGTTCGAGCAATGTCTTCTGTGAGGACTGACTTCTTGTCCTGTGTGTTTTTTTTTCTTATATGTGTGACACTTGGGGCGCAAGTTTTGTTTTTCCACAAGTTCAATAATCATGACAGATACACATAGTAGAAAATTTAGTCATCAACAATATATTCTTCTTCACTACTTACAACATTCTTCTAACGTCAGGGTAACTTTTCGTTCCCGCGACTGTAGAAATCGTGTGGTTTTGAGACGAAGAACACGTCAAGCCATGTTTGGTGTGCAATCCTGCATGGAAAGGATGGGCCTCGAATGTTGTTTGACAGAGAGCGGAAAGGTGAAACTCTGAGGTCGCAAGATCAGGTGAATGAAATTGGTATGGAAGGGACACCCCTGCTCAACTCCTGTATAGCCTAGCAGGATACAGTGGAGTCGCATCACTTCACACAGACTTCCTGGTCCTTCTTCTTGCACTGCATCTCTGACTGATTTCTCCCCCTAGATGTAACTATCACTCCTGACATTTATTGTCACCAACTGAGACGTCGAGTAAACACAACAACATCGTTGTTCCACCACATGCATGAGATTATTTTTTGTGTATGTGTGCAGGTTTTTGTATGAGGAGTTGCTGCTTTTGCCTCAGTCACTGTTCTTTTTCATTATCTTAACGTAAAGACACCATTTCTGGTCACCAGTAGCGATGAGAAATAGGAATGGTCGATGTTGTTCATGATCAAATTGAGGAAGAACAAGCAAAGGTACACACCTGGCCACCCACTGATTTTTGTGATTTTGGCTTGGAGCATGTATTACCTGCACACCTGACTTTTGAACGTTCCCCACTGGGTGCAAATGTTGTTATATGGAGGAATTATCACAGTTCATCATATCTGGTTGGTTGATTTGGAGGAAGGAACCAAACAGAGAGGTCATCAGTCCCATTGGATTATGGAAGGATGGGGAACGAAGTCGGCCGTACCCTTTCAAAGGAACTATCCCAGCATTTTCCTGAAGCGATTTATGGAAAGAATGGAAAACCTAAATTAGGGTGGGTAGAAGTGGGTTTGAACTGTTGTCCTCCTGAATGTGAGTTTAGTGTGCTAACCACTGCACCACCTCACTCGGTATAACATCTTCCAGCTCTCGAGTACACTGACGTGGATCATTGTAGATTAATCCTGAATGTTCAGAGTCACAACGAGCGATGTGGCACAGTGTTTAGCCTACTAGCCTCGCATTCGGGAGGACAATGGTTCAAACCTGAGTCCAGCCATCCTGATTTAACTTTTCTGTGATTTCCCTAAATCACTTCCGGCTAATTCTGGGATGGTTCCTTTGAACGGACATGGCCAATTTCCTTCTCCAGCCTTCCCAAACTCGAGCTGGTGCTCCCTCTCTAATGATCTCTTCGTAGATGGGATATTAAACACTAATCTTCTCCTCCCCCATTCAGGGTCGCTAAATTCAAAACGAACCTACTTAAAACGAGGAAAGCATTTTCTTGAGGTGGCCTGTCCAGTGGCATTATTCCCACACAGGGCGCAAATTGTTCTTATTGCATCTGTTTCTGTCTGAATTCAAACAGGAGAATATGTCGGCAGTGTTCCAATTTCTCTACTTGGTGGTGCATTTTCTAGCGACCACAGTTCCACTCACTATCTCCAGATGACAAAATGACAGTATTTAAACTCAGGCACCAACAGATGACAGTCGATAAATAAACCCATAGCAACTGTAAGACCAACATGTATAATATAAACACTCTGAACTTATGCTCAAACCTGAAACCTTGTACGAGAGAGGGATCGAGTTGCACATCTCTATGCATTGGTAAAATATTTGTGGCAGTACTCACTAGCTAGGGAAGTATTTTGCCAGAGCAGTCCCGACGGCAGACCCCCAGTCTCCACCCTGGACATAGAACTTGTTGTGGCCCAGTCGCTCCATGAGCTTCTTCATGACGGCCGCCATCTGCACGGTACCGAAACCGGGTTTGGCCGCCCCCTGCGAGAAGCCGTACCCGGGCAGGGAAGGGGCCACCACCTCGAAGACGAATCCCTCGCCCTTCCTGGGTGTGGTGAGCAGCGGCAACAGCGAGTAGAACTCCCTGACGGAGCCCGGCCAGCCGTGGAGCAGTAGCAGCGGCACCACCACTGTGCCCTGAGGGACCTCGGCTGGCTTCGCATGGATGAAGTGCAGCTCCAGGCCGCTAACCGTCGTCTTGAACTGCGGGAACTGGTTCAGGAACTTCTCGCGCTCCCTCCAGTCATACTGCGTGCGCCAGAACTCCACCACCTCCTTCAGGTACTCAGAGTTGAAGCCGTACTCGAAGCCGACCCCTTCCAATGGCGGTGTCAACTTCGGCGTGGATTTTAGTTTCTCGTGCAAGTCTTGAATCACCTACATACAGAAAGTTATATTATTACAGTAATGCAGCAATCTATACACGAATATCACTGTTACAATGTGTATGTGAAGAACCCAAGGTTTCCAGAATGAAATTTTCACTCTGCAGTGGAGTGCACGTTGTAATGAAACTTATTGGCAAATTAAAACTGTGTGGCGGACTGAGATTCGAAGGCCAGACCCAAGATCCCAAGGTTTGCAGACATTACACGTGCTCCAGAATCATACACTCTAGAATAACCATGCAGTGCATGGCAGCGGGTACATTGCGTCACTGTTACCTGTTGCCTTTCATGTTCCACTCAGAAATGGGGCGAGGGGAAAACGACTGTCTGTATGCTTCTATACAAGCCCCAGTATCTCTTTTCTTCTTTTTTCAGTCCTTGTATGATATGTATATAGATGGCAGTAGAATCTTTCTGCAGATTGTCGCAGTAGCTCGATCCCTAAACTTTCTCAGTAGCTTATGAAAAAGTGTTCCCAGTTCGCAAATCACTAGTAATGTACGAAAAGTTATGCTAGACAGAGACTCGATCCCGGATTTCCAGTTTTACCGCTTCGGCTGTCCGTGCAGGAATCACGGCCAGAGATTAACTTCCATATGTCACAACCTGCACTCATACATTATGTATATACCTGTCCAGGAGGGACATATGTACATTTGAGTCGAGGACCTGTTATCAGCGAATAAATACGAAAAGACAGTACCCGTGTTATTAAGAAGTGCGATGCAATGTTCGTTTGGACTCCCATGAGCGCATACGAAAGGACAACACTTGGCACCAAAGAATTTTTAAAGAAACGTCTTGGAGCGAGTTAATGGTGACCTGTGTGTTTCCTGGTCATGTTCTGATAAACACAAAACATCACAGAATCACCCCTCGCTCGAACCACCCCCGTCACACACTATGGCCACACGCTAACTTTCGTATGTCAGAGCATCCAGGGTATTTCGTTTCTCAGTGGTTTCCCAAAACGAACTTTGTCTTGCAACCAGGGATCCCCACTGGACTTCAACATTCTGGAACAGTATTGCAGGTTTAATCGTCATGTTGATAAAAATTATTCATTGTAAAAAAGAAATTAATTAGAACTAAGTGTGGTCTCCACATTTGTGCATCTTGCAGGTATCAGTTTAAACCATTAAACCACAACGTCAGAGTACATTTATTCACTGATGAAATTAGTTGTCAACAATCCATCGCATTTTGAGTGTAACACACAGCCAACAATATAATGCTAGAAGTAAAAAGATCTTTACAGTCCTCTAGTGAAACTATGGCGCAGAAATAAATGGGGAACAAACTTATAGAGGCTAAAAATTCCATTGCATTATACACAGCTGTATTACTTTATTTCTATTAAAGAGAATCGACTTCGGCCATGAATCTATGTTTGGGTCATCTCTACTAAAAGACAATAACCAGGTAATAGGTACATACAATTATTATACAAAGCACCTATGAACCATTGGTCATCATGTGTACAAACATTACATGCAAAGAGCCACATGTTCATACAAGATAATATTTACAAAAAGTATTTAGCTTTGCATTGCAAAATTGCAGTAAATAATGAAAGTCTCAAAATGTCCCATTCCTATACCAGCTGCCCGTCAGTAACAGTGGTACCTTACAAACATCTAACACGACTTACTCTCTAACTTTCAACTGTGTTCCCCAAAGAACTTCTGACACAGGCTCAAGATGTAAAGATTTATGGCTACAGATGTATTCAGCCTACTGCCATATCAAATATTTCATAATGCTCTAAAATTAGAGCTGTTTATTACTTGAACCACACTTTACATTGATTATTTTTTCGTTATTTAGCGGTAGTTACACAGTGGGATCATTCTAAAATATTCATTAAAACAATTAAACCTTAAAAGTTAAATTCGTACTATAATAATAACACATACAAATGTAGTAAAATTAACAAAAAGACAATGTGTACAAACACACCCTTCATCAAAGCTGTTCAGCAGCTCCTACACAAAATATACCTGGAATTCTCTTTGAGAAACTAAGTTATTTCTTGATAAAAGTCATTGTTGAATAATAATAGTCAGTAAAAAGCTGGAAAATAATCAGCATCCAGCGACAAAGAAAAGGTGTCCATAGTTGCCATACATTTTCCTAACCGGATCTACTATATATAATACAGCTTCTCTCTCTCTCTCTCTCTCTCTCTCTCTCTCTCTCTCTCTCTCTCTTTCTCTCTGTGTGTGTGTGTTGAGCTTCTCACTACACGTTTCTCCGTCTCATAACCCATCCAGTCTCCTTTTTCCTCCATTTTTACATTTACTGTAAGGGTTTCGTGGATGACAACCAAAGGTGTCCTGCTATGAAATGAAATGGTAACCCAGACCGTCACTCTTGCTTGTCGAGCTGAATGGTGGTCCACGGTCAGGTCGGTATCCCAGCGCTGTCTTGGGCGTCGCCAGACACTTGTACTTGTTTTTAACCCCATACCATCTATCTGATCCCCCCTCCCCAGATGAGTAAATACACTCTAAGACTAAAAAAAATGCTGAATGGGACGGAAATCAGTAGACGTACCAGCAAAAAAGTGATTACAGTTTCAGAAAAAACTGATTTATTCAAGAGAAAGTGCTTCACAAATTAAGCATGTCAATAAAGCGTTGGTCCACCTCTGGACCTCATAAGCAGTTATTCGACTTGGCATTGATTGACGGAGTTGTCGGATGTCTTCCTGAGCGACGTAGTGCCAAATTCTGTGCCAACTGGTGCATTGGATCGTCAAAATCACGAGCTAGTTGGACGGGCCTGTCCACAATACTATAAACGTTCTGAATTGGGGAGAGATCACCAAGGTAGGGCTTGGCAAACGCGAAGACAAGCAGTAGAAACTCCCGCTGTGTACGGGTGTGCATTATCTTACTGAAATGTAAGCCCAGGATGGCTTACTACAAAGGCCAACAAGACAGAGCGGACAACATGGTCGAGGAACCGCTCTGCTGTAAGGGTTTCGTGGATGACAACCAAAGGTGTCCTGCTATGAAATGAAATGGTACCCCAGACCGTCACTCTTGCCTGTCGAGCTGAATGGTGGTCTACGGTCAGGTTGGTATCCCAGCGCTGCCTTGGGCGTCGCCAGACACGTCCTGGCTGTTCATCATCAGGTCTCAGTTCCAAGCGCGACTTAAGACGATTGCAGACCGAACGTGGCCAACACCACGGCAAACGTGTTTGTGGGTGTACAGAGGTCAATGGTAATCCGAAAAATGGGCGCTGCGAGGCTCCTCTTAATGGTCGTTGTGGTCACTCAAGCACCAGTTACACGTCGGATCTATGGTAATGACGAATCTGGAGCTCTAAGTACCTGTCTGACGACTCCTCGGTTCTCCCGTCCTGTGGTGTCTCTAGGTCGACTGCTTTCTTCTTGACGCCGTGTTTGGCCGTGGTTCACTTGTCTTCCATGTTCGAGTCGATAACTTCTGATCACCATAAGGGAGGATCGCCGTACTGTGCGCCAAGCACACTGTAGTGCCTCTACATCTGTGCCTGCCACCTGAGACCAAGTAACACGTTCTGTGTCATCCTGAACCATTGGTTGGAGACTAGCAGCGGGCTATGGGATTACCGTCCCACACGTGGGTTGCCGGTGACACAGCACCAGATACGGCTGCGTTGGAAAGCTGTCGTGACCACTGCTGAGGAATGGGGTCACACTGTGTTCAGCGATGAGTCGTGGTTCTACGCCACTCCAAGAGTCGGCGAGTATTTCGGCCACCTGGGGAGAGGGCCCATGGTTACAACGCTTTGGAGAGGCCCAGTGGTGTTAGCAGACATCCTGTATCCTCATGTGCAGCCTCTCATGTGGCAGTACTATGATACCATTTTCCAACAGGACAATGCTCCTCCACACGTCGTACGTGTCTCTATGAAATGTCTGCGCAGTGTTTAGGTATTACTGCTATCAGGAAGGTCCCAGTATCTGTTCCCTGTTCGAGGTGTGTGGGACCGCCTTGGATGTGAACTGTCCCAGTGACATCGAGGACCAGTTACTACAGTTGTGGGGCACCTCGCCTCCGACAGGGATACAAAGGTTTTGTGACACCCTTACTAACCGAATTGGTGTGTGCCTCTGGATCACAGGGGTGGGATATCATGTTGATAAGTCGGCTCATGTTGCCAACTCGTTCTAAATTTGACTCGAGTCTGTAACCAGTGAAGTAGCATGACACTCCATCTCAATCTGTGAGTTTCATTTTGTGGTGTCACCGCCAGACACCACACTTGCTAGGTGGTAGCCTTTAAATAGGCCGCGGTCCGTTAAGTATACTTCGGACCCGCGTATCGCCACTATCAGTGATTGCAGACCGAGCGCCGCCACATGGCAGGTCTAGAGAGACTCCCTAGCACTCGCCCCAGTTGTACAGCCGACTTTGCTACCGATGGTTCACTGTCTACATACGCTCTCATTTGCAGAGACGACAGTTTAGCATAGCCTTCAGCTACGTCATTTGCTACGACCTAGCAAGGCGCCATATTCAGTTACTATGAATGTATTCTGAACAGATATTATTGTGAATCATGTACCGTCAAGAGCGACGTTCATCATTAATGGATTAAAGTTAAGTATCAAACTAATTACGTCCGCTTTCTGAATTCTCATTCCTTGTCATGTTCCAGACCTCACGTCAGTATAGTTCTTCCCTCCTCACGCCAGCCTGCGTGAGCTAAAACGCGTGCATTTCGGTCTCCATTCGTAACACAACACATTTGTTTTCCACCTCACTTTCCCTGTGCTTCACTATTTTTGTCCGGCAGTGTGTCTGCGACTTCATTCACATATGCTCTAATGCAACAAAATCAAATTCGCATTGTAAAATGAATAGTTGCATCCACGGATTAAAATGAAGGAGAGTTACTTTTCATGTTGTTGATACAATATTTCCACCGAGCGAGGCAGCGCAGTGGTTAGCACACGACTCACATTCGAGAGGACGACGGTTCATATCCGCATCTGGCCATCTTGATTTAGGTTTCCCGTGATTTACCTTAATCGCTTCACGCAAGTGCCCGGGATGGTTCCTTTGAAAGGGCACGGCCGACTTCCTTCCCCATCCTTCCCTAATCCGATGGTTTGGTCCGCTCCCGCCAACCAACCAACCAGCAAGCAAGTATATTTTCTTCCTGAATGGCTCAACGGAAGCGCCCGATTCCACCCGTCTGCTTTGACCCATGACGCAAGGGTGTGTGGTGTGTGACGTCAAAACGGAGCGGAGTTCGAGTTGTTTGTGTTTGTAGAAGTTCCCTTGTTGAGTTTCATGCCCCCCCCCCCCCCCTCTCACTCTCACTCTCTTTCTCTCTCTCTCTCTCTCTCTCTCTCTCTCTCTCTGTGTGTGTGTGTGTGTGTGTGTGTGTGTGTGTGTGTGTGTGTGTGTGTGAGGTGGCCGACCGCAGTTCAGCGCCGACATTTGTTGGTGGTAAGTGATTGTTTTTTTGGATCTATTTTTCTCGAGTTGTAATTTTTTGTGTATTGAATGTGTTTTAATTCATCTATGGATATTTAACTTTTGAAATTTTGAGGTGTTGTGGTTTTGGTTTTGTTTTTCTTAGTTGTAGGTGGTGGTTTTTTCGTATCAATAGTTATAGTTGACATATATAGGTCAAAGCATTGGCGGCCGAAGACTCCCGGCATAAGAAGTCAGCCTCATTCTGCCAACGGCCTTGTCAAAGAGGGCGGAGGAGCGGATGAGGTTCAGGGGTGGGAAATTGCCCCTAAAGGCGGAAGAATCAACAATGATCAACGACATGAGGATGCAGAAGGCAATGGAAACCACTGCATTAAAGACACGTAACGTGTATCCACAGGACATGTAGCCTGTAATTGAAGAAGTGTCGTGATGATCTCTCCATTGGTAAAAGATTCCGGAATAGTCCCCCATTCGGATCTCCGGGAGGGGACTGACAAGGGGGAGGTTACCATGAGAAAAAGATTGAATAATCAACGAAAGGATAACGTTCTACGAGTCGGGGCGTGGAATGTCAGAAGCTTGAACGTGGTAGGGAAACTAGAAAATCTGGAAAGGGAAATGCAAAGGCTCAATCTAGATATAGTAGGGGTCAGTGAAGTGAAGTGGAAGGAAGACAAGGATTTCTGGTCAGATGAGTATCGGGTAATATCAACAGCAGCAGAAAATGGTATAACAGATGTAGGATTCGTTATGAATAGGAAGGTAGGGCAGAGGGTGTGTTACTGTGAACAGTTCAGTGACCGGGTTGTTCTAATCAGAATCGACAGCAGATCAACACCGACAACGATAGTTCAGGTATACATGCCGACGTCGCAGGCTGAAGATGAACAGATAGAGAAAGTGTATGAGGATATTGAAAGGGTAATGCAGTATGTAAAGGGGGACGAAGATCTAATAGTCATGGGCGACTGGAATGCAGTTGTAGGGGAAGGAGTAGAAGAAAAGGTTACAGGAGAATATGGGCTTGGGAGTTCTGTAACAAGTTTCAGCTAGTAATAGCGAATACCCTGTTCAAGAATCACAAGAGGAGGAGGTATACTTGGAAAAGGCCGGGAGATACGGGAAGATTTCAATTAGATTACATCATGGTCAGACAGAGATTCCGAAATCAGACACTGGACTGTAAGGCGTACCCAGGAGCAGATATAGCCTCAGATCACAATATAGTAGTGATGAAGAGTAGGCTGAAGTTCAAGACATTAGTCAGGAAGAATCAATACGCAAAGAAGTGGGATACGGCAGTACTAAGGAATGACGAGATACGTTTGAAGTTCTCTAACGCTATAGATACAGCAATAAGGAATAGCGCAGTAAGCAGTACAGTTGAAGAGGAATGGACATCTCTAAAAAGGGCCATCACAAAAGTTGGGAAGGAAAACATAGGTACAAAGAAGGTAGCTGCGAAGAAATCATGGGTAACAGAAGAAATACTTCAGTTGATTGATGAAAGGAGGAAGTACAAACATGTTCCGGGAAAATCAGGAATACAGAAATACAAGTCGCTGAGAAATGAAATAAATAGGAAGTGCAGGGAAGCTAAGACGAAATGGCTGCAGGAAAAATGTGAAGACATCGAAAAAGATATGATTGTCGGAAGGACAGACTCAGCATACAGGAAAGTCAAAACAACCTTTGGTGACATTAAAACCAACGGTGGTAACATTAAGAGTGCAACGGGAATTCCACTGCTAAATGCAGAGGAGAGAGCAGATAGGTGGAAAGAATACATTGAAAGCCTCTATGAGGGTGAAATTTGTCTGATGTGATAGAAGAAGAAACAAGAGTCGATTTAGAAGAGATAGGGTATCCAATATTAGAATCGGAATTTAAAAGAGCTTTGGAGGACTTACGGTCAAATAAGGCAGAAGGGATAGATAACATTCCATCAGAATTTCTAAAATCATTGGGGGAAGTGGCAACAAAACGACTATTCACGTTGGTGTGTAGAATATGTGAGTCTGGCGACATACCATCTGACTTTCGGAAAAGCATCATCCACACAATTCCGAAGACGGCAAGAGCTGACAAGTGCGAGAATTATCGCACAATCAGCTTAACAGCTCATGCATCGAAGCTGCTTACAAGAATAATATACAGAAGAATGGAAAAGAAAATTGAGAATGCGCTAGGTGAAGATCAGTTTGGCTTTAGGAAAAGTAAAGGGACGAGAGAGGCAATTCTGACGTTACGGCTAATAATGGAAGCAAGGCTAAAGAAAAATCAAGACACTTTCATAGGATTTGTCGACCTGAAAAAGCATTCGACAATATAAAATGGTGCAAGCTGTTCGAGATTCTGAAAAAAGTAGGGGTAAGCTATAGGGAGAGACGGGTCATATACAATATGTACAACAACCAAGAGGGAATAATAAGAGTGGACGATCAAGAACGAAGTGCTCGTATTAAGAAGGGTGTAAGACAAGGCTGTAGCCTTTCGTCCCTACTCTTCAATCTGTACATCGAGGAAGCAATGATGGAAATAAAAGAAAGGTTCAGGAGTGGAATTAAAATACAAGGTGAAAGGATATCAATGATACGATTCGCTGATGACATTTCTATCCTGAGTGAAAGTAAAGAAGAAATAAATGATCTACTGAACGGAATGAACAGTCTAATGAGTACACAGTATGGTTTGAGAGTAAATCGGAGAAAGACGAAGGTAATGAGAAGTAGTAGAAATGAGAACAGCGAGACACTTAACATCAGGATTGATGGTCACGGAGTCAGTGAAGTTACGGAATTCTGGTACCTAGGCAGTAAAATAACCAATGACGGACGGTGCAAGGAGGACATCAAAAGCAGACTCGCTATGGCAAAAAAGGCATTTCTGTCCAAAGGAAGTCTACTAATATCAAATACCGGCGTTAATTTGAGGAAGAAATTTCTGAGGATGTACGTCTGGAGTTCAGCATTGTATGGTAGTGTAACATGGACTGTGGGAAAACCGGAACAGAAGAGAATAGAAGCATTTGAGATGTGGTGCTATAGACAAATGTTGAAAATTAGGTGGACTGATAAGGTAAGGAATGAGGGGGTTCTATGCAGAATCGGAGAGGAAAGGAATATGTGGAAAACACTGATAAGGAGAAGGGACAGGATGATAGGACATTGCTAAGACATGAGGGAATGACTTCCATGGTACTAGAGGGAGCTGTAGAGGGCAAAAACTGTAGAGGAAGACAGAGATTGGAATACGTCAAGCAAATAATTGAGGACGTAGGTTGCAAGTGCTACTCTGAGATGAAGAGGTTAGCACAGGAAAGGAATTCGTGGCGGGCCGCATCAAACCAGTCAGTAGACTGATAACCAAAAAAAAAATATATAGGTCAAAGGAAATGACCGATTCCAAGTTTTGTAGTTTTATATGTAGGTACTGGTGGTTTGGTATCGTGAGCTGTGGTCAAGAGTAATGTCTGATTCCAATTTTCGTAGATTTTGCTGTTGGTGTTGGTGTTTTTGTATCGTCAGCAGCAGTTGACCTATATAGGTCAAGGGAAGTGTCAGATTCCTGTAGATTTTGTAATTGTTTTTTTGTTCGTAATTTTGTGTGTTTTGTGATAGTGGTGTCTTTTTTTACTGTTGTCCCCTCCCTAAAACCCCCCAATTTCCCGCGGCTTCCCCATTAGTTCGATTGCATTTTTGGAGGGAGATGCTGTTGTCTTATTTATTCGTATTTTCGTGTTTGTTGCCATGTGTATATAGCGACATCATAGGCGCCATATTACAGACGCTTAGAATAGCCATTTCTCCCATACTGATGACGTCATGGATCAAAGCAGACGGGTGGAATCAGACAATTCCGTAATCCCTCCTGAATATCACCTTGGTGCTAGTACCAGCGGTATTCACTAAATTTTAATGCTCAATTCGAAAAAAAAAACAAGATGGGACCACCAGTCTTGATGGCGATATTGCTCCTTCTCTCCATATTCATCTCTCAGTGCGACGCGATACGTTTTTCCGAACGATACATTACTGACCGTTGACCTTGCTGGTACAAGTCTACATTTTCGCTGTTTGGTAAAACATCCACCTCGAATTAATTACGCAACTTTACCCTTTTCAAGTGATACGTCAAAGTTCATGACTACCCCCTTTTAACTGGATGTGTGACTGGGCAAAGAGTACGCCTTAAGTGCTATTCCTGTTGAAGTACGTGGCAGTTACTTCCAGAACTCCACTGAAACTTCTCCCCTTGCTGCTGACCACCCGCTGCTCGCCACTTACGCTGTCCGGGACGTCGATGGAGAAGGGCCGGACGGACTCATCCACCTCTCTGGGCTCCCCGGGCCCCCACCACGCGTCCTCCAGCTTCCGCTGACTGAACGGCTCCTCTTCTGGAGCCGTCAGCCTCTTCCAGACGAACACCGCCAGAATGGCGGCCAACACCAGCACCAGCACCATCTCGCAGCAGCACATGAGAGCGGGCAGCGGTCGCTCAGCTGCAACGAGTAACAAAGCAATCCACGCGTGAGAGACAGCCATTACATCTACAACTTCATTCGTACACTGCAAGCCAACTTCCTGTGTGCCGTGGAGGGTACTTCGTGTCTCAGTGCCACTCCACCCTATCATGTTCCAGACGCGAAAGGCACGCTATAAGAATGATGGTTGCTAAGGCTCTGGACAATTTGTCAAAGACATTTGATTGTCTGAACCGCAACATCCTTTTAAATAAATTAGAATTCTATGGTGTCACGGGCAGTGCTGCAAAATGGTTCAAGTCATACCTCGCTAACAGGAAAAAAAGGGTGTCAGTGCAAGGGACTAGTGAATTAAATCATCAGTCACCAACAGAATGGGAAGAAATTACATGTGGTGTCCCACAAGGATCCATCTTAGGCCTATTGCTTTTTCTTGTGTACATTAATGATCTCTCATCAGTTACATTGCCAGAAGCAGAGTTCGTTTTGTTTGCAGATGACACATGTATTGCAATAAATAGTATGTCGAGCGTAGCTCTAGAAAGATCTGCTAATGATATTTTCATGGATATTAATAAATGGTTTAAAGCCAACTCACTGACATTAAACTTCGAAAAGACTCACTATATGCAATTGAGAACCTGTAAGAGGTTTCCACCCAGTATATGCATAAAGTATGAAGAAGAGCAGATAGACGCGGTTGACAGTCTTAAATTCTTGGGATTACAACTTGATAATGAATTCAGTTGGGAGGAGCACACCACAGAACTGCAGAAACGCCTTAACAAATCTGTATTTGCAATTCGAGTGTTAGCAAACATAGGCGACATAAAAATGAAAAAGCTTGCATACTTTGCCTACTTCCATTCCATAATGTCATATGGTATAATATTTTGGGGTAACTCTTCAAGTCAAACAGAAGTTTTCAGAGTCAAAATGCGTGTAATACGTATTATTTGTGGAGTAAATTCAGGGAGGTCCTGTAGAAACCTCTTCAAAGAACTGGGCATATTAACTGCGGCCTCTCAGCATATTTACTCCTTAATGAAATTTGTCCTAAGTAATATATCTCTTTTTCCAACAAACAGCTCAGTTCATACATACAATACCAGGAACATAACTGATCTGGACGAGGACTTAAAAGCACTTTAGTTCAAAAAGGGGATCGCTACTCAGGAATACTCATCTTCAATAGTTTGCCAGCAAACAAACAAAAATTAGTTACAAATAAAGATCAGTTTAAAAGGAGCCTGAAAGACTTACTACTGGCCAACTCCTTCTACTCCATTGACGAATTTTTTAATAGAAACAAATGATGTATTTTATATACTCATAATATTAGTATTGTTACTTCAGCTTTAAAAAAATTGGCATGTTCCACATCCACGATGATCTCCTCAGCACGGATATATGGAACGAAAAACTTATCTAATCTAATCTCTAATCCCGATGTTACCTTCATGGTCTTTACGCGAGATAAAAGGTATCGGAAGGTATGTACTGGTTGACTCTCATAGGAACGTATGCTCTCAGAACTTTAACAATAAATCACACCGTGATGCCGAACGCCTCTCTTGCAGCGTTTGCCGCTGGACTTGGCAGAGCACCTCCGTCACGCTTTTCACGCTTACTAAATGACCCTGTAACGAAACGTGCTGCTCTTCTTTGGATGTTCCCTGTTTCTTCTATCAGTTCTATCTTCTCTTGTGTTCCTCCGAGACAAACACACACACACACACATCAGCATTATTATAAAAAACAATTATTATAAAAATAAAAAAGTTGTCAGTGCGGCAGAGAGAAAGTGGTAATGTGTTCTGATGCCGTTCCCGAGCATATTCACATTTCTGTATAAATGCACTAATACTGAAGAGCCAAAGAAACTGGTACACCTCCGTAATATGGTGTACGGCCCCTGTGACCACGCAGAAATGCCGCAAAACGACGTGGCGTGGACTCCACTATTGTCTGAAGCAGTGCTGCAGGGAACTGACAACATGAATCCTGCAGGGCTGTCCGTAAATCCCTAAGATTACGAGGGGGTGGAGATCTTTCCTGAACAGCACGTTGCAAGGCATCCCAGATATGCTCAATAACGTTCATATCTGGGGAGTTTGGTAGCCATCGGAAGTGTTTAAACTTAGAAGAGTTTCCTAGAGCCGCTCTGTAGAAATTCTGGACGTGTAGGGTGTCGCATTGTCCTGCTGGAATTGCCCAAGACCGTCGGAATGCACAATGGACATGAATGGATGCAGTTGATAAGACAGGATGCTTTCGTACGTGTCACCTGTCAGAGTCGTATCTAGATGTATCAGAGGTTCCATATCACTCCAACTGCACACTTCCCCCCCCCCCCCACCAAATTACTGAGCCTCCACCAGCTGGTGACACACGGGCCCATGGATTCATGAGGTTGTCTCCATACCCGTACACGTCCATCCGCTCGATACAATTTGAAACGAGACTCGTCCGACCAGGCAAAATGTTTCCAGTCATCAACAGTCCAATGTCGGTGTTGACAGGCCCAGGCTAGGCATAAAGCTTTGTGTCTTGCAGTCATCAAGGCTACAGGAATGGCCATTCGCCTTCTGAAAGCCCATATCGATGATGTTTAGTTGAATGGTTCACACAATGACACTTGTTGATGGCCCAGCATTGAAACCTGCAGCAATCTGCGGAATGGTTACACTTCTGTCACGATGAACAATTCTCTTCAGTCGTTCTTCGTCCCATTCTTGCAGGGTTTTTTTCCGGGCATAGTTATGTCGTAGATTTGATGTTTTACCTGATTCCCGATATTTACGGTACACACGTGAAATGGTCGTACGGGAAAATCCCCACCTCATCGCTACATCGAAGATGCTGTGTCCTATCGCTATTGCGCCGACTATAGCTCCACATTCAGTCTCACTTAAATCTTAATAACCTGTCATCTTAGCAGCAGTAATCGATCTAATAACTGCGCCAGACAATTGTGTTATATAGGCATTGCCAACCGCAACGCCGTATTCTACCTGTTTGCATCTCTCTGTATTTGAATACACATGCCTATACCAGTTTCTTTGGCGCTTCAGTGTATATTCATGGATATAAAGAGTGTTCCTTTTAACTGAAGACATTGAATCACAAAAAGTTTGTCTCGAGACCCCCAACCTCCACCCTGTGCGTGGGTGGTAGGCCACTTTGAAATCTTCAATGGGAACTCTCGTTTTTTGTTGTAGAATACGATTCTACGTCAAAATCTACAGAAGTTTTGTCTGAGACATTTTCTTCGTTTCACCACAGATGGCGCTGTAATTGGAGGAACAGAAATGCCTATACAATCGTTATTTACAATATACGTGCTGCGAGGGTAGGACAGGCCTGTATTTCATAACTTCTAATTTAAAACCTCATTCGCAACGTTGTATTCCTGTGACATATCCAACAGGAGACTATGGTAAGGAAAGACCTTGCAGCAGAAGAGATCTCTTTCATGGTATCGAAGATGAACAAGTGCTTACACCACTTAAGGTTTCCTTTAGCCCATTTTACTAGACGATTTTTATATATTTCTTGTTCTTCTTAACTACTACTTGCTGATTACTATTAACAATATTATTATTTTTATTATACCACCACTATTCTGATTATTAGTATTAGTGTTCCCACTTTTATACTGTGAAATACGTCTGTAATCAATCAAAACACATAACAGCTTCAAAAAATGTTAAAACATTACCTATTACACACACACATACACTTACACACACACACACACCCACACACACACACACACACACACACACACACACACACACACACACACAGAGAGAGAGAGAGAGAGAGAGAGAGAGAGAGAGAGAGAGAGAGAGAGAGAGAGAGAGAGACAGAGAGAGAGAGAGAGAGAGAGAGAGAGAGAGAGAGAGAACGTCTGACGGAAGCAATAAGTAAATACATACTGATATTCTCTGGTACTGACCGCGTACTGACAATCAGTATTCAAGCATCGGTCGAATGACGGTTGAGTAAGCTGCCTCCTTTGTGGTTGCCTCACACTTTTTGAGGATTCTTGCAATGAATTTTAGTTTGGCATCTGCCTTACCTGCGATTAGTTTTATCTGGCCATTCCAGTTCAGTTTTCTCCTTACGCCGACTACTAGATATTTTATGGACGTCACTGCTTCCAGTGTTCTGGAATCACGTAATCATGAAGTAACGGGCGTGTCCGCCCATTTCTGCGCGTAACACGTTGCATTTGTTCATGCTAAGACTGGACTGCGAATCCTTAGAGCAAGCGTCGAACTTGCACAGGTTGGCCTGCATTTCGCAACAGTTTCCTAGCGTTGCGACTAGTCTGTGTTTTTGGTCTCCAGAAATGTCATAATACGCGAGCAATAAACGTTTTCTAAAATCGTATACCAGACTGAGTTGAGCGATACAGGCCTATAGTGTTGTGCATCTGTGCAACAGGTATGATCTTCACATTTTTCCACCTACTGGAAATGCTTCGCTCCTCCAGCTACCTATGCTGCTAGAAGAGCAGCAAGCTCTTTTGCTTATTGTATGCAGAACATAATATATTTCAGTAAGTCGCGTGTTTCGGCTCTCAAATACTGAATAAAAGGCCTTTTTTTTAAATGGTTAACACCAAAGCTGCAGTGTATTTGCTGCTTTGTTAGTTAAGGGCTTTACTTATTTTAAGATTGCACTTGCTGTGAGTATATGTCTCGAATGCGGACAATAAAGGCATTGGGGTAATATCGTTCGTATGGTAAACACTTACGTACGGCATTTTGTACTTATTGTCCACATACGATACATATACTCATTAGAAATTTTTTTCTTTGCAGTAAGTGGCTTGTGAAAACAGCAAACCTCGAAATTAGTCAGCCAGCAAATAAACAGCAGCATAGGTTTTCAATCTTTAAAAATGCATTTTCTTCAGTCTATGAAGAGTGTAACTCGTATTCCCACCGTGCCACCTTTTCTCTGCTGAGCGATTTTAGTTGACTTCGTACCCCGCTGTAACCTGTTTCGATATCTGTCATGTTCGCGTTCATGCGACGACTACGAGGAGAAACCACAATCTGATCGTCTCTGGCGAAACAGGTTTTTTATAAATAAATTTTGAAACGGCAAAAGCTGGATGAGTTCTGTAAGCTCAGTAACCGTGTCCTCGGAGTCATTCGCGGAGGCGAGCGTGAATAAAATCTTCCGGCTTTACAAGTCGAGTCACTAAACATGAAACGCTCGAGATTTGAATAGGTGGCCAGCCCTGGCAGTCGGTACCTCATTACTCATGACAACGACGGCGGTAACAGATATCGGAAGGTCGAGTATTTTATTCGAAGCGACACGCCTTCTTCGTGTTATTCGTCCTACAGTGGGAAGAAAGTGAAATTTCTGACTAAAATTTTTTGTGTTGCTTTCGAAACATCATCCAGTAAACGTGTCCGCGGCAGTCACTTTCCACGTGACGTAATACGTGCGATTCATATTTGTCTGATTATTTTTGTTCACTTGTAGAATTTTAATAGCGTTACCAGATTCGCTGAGTTCGTACAGAGTGACAATTACTGAACTGTATGAAATAAACGTAAATTAGCCTTAAACTACGGCGTCCACACACTTCATTAAACATGTAATCGTCACTGCAGATATTTGGATTTAGGTTATGACATTTCGATATGCCTGCCATCATTGGCGATGGTGTGGCGCAGACGAATAGCAAAATTCTGCATGACCCGCTTAAGTACCGGAATATCAGTGGTGTCGATGACCTCATGAATGGTTGTTTTCAGTTCAGCAATGGTTTTGGGTTATTGCTGTACACCTTGTCTTTAATATACCTCCATAAAAAGGATTCGCATGTGAGTTTTCATGCTTACCCGACGGATCTGTTGCAAATACACGTCTCGGGTTTGCCACCGGATGGTATTGTGTAGCTCGCACAATATTTCATCAATGGAACTGCTCAACAACATCAGGTGGTGGTAACTGCTCCTTTCACTGCAGCAAGACTACGATGAAATATTGTGCAAGTTACACAATACGATCCGGCCGCAAACCCGAGAAGCGTATGTGCAGGAATTGCATGTTTATAGATCCGAAGAATATGGCGGTCAATGGAAGCCCAAGCCAGTGGCCTCTGGGTACCCCAGAGCCAGAATGTGGTCCCCAAAGTGCTCCTGCAGGACATCACTCTCCTGCTTTGATGCGGCCGATCTCCGTCTTGCACGAACGACATCTTGTCGAAATCAGGATCACTTCGCATAATGAGGATGAAACCATCTTCCAAAATCTTCACGTATCGTTCGGTAGTCACCATGCCATCAAGAAATATCGCACTGATTATTCCGTGCCTGGACATTGCACACCACACAGTCACCCGTTGAGGGTGAGTAGACTTCTTGATGGCGTAATGCGGATTCTCAGTGCCCCAAATGCGACAGTTTCGCTTATTGAGGAACCCATCCAAATGAAAGTGGTCTTCGTCGCTAAACCAAACCGTACAATTCCCATCGTGCCCCGCTGCTAACCATGCAGCTTGAACGCCCTAAATTTCGTTGTCACCCGGTATGCGGTGTGGGTTTCGGCTTCGCCTTCGATGACGCCAACCCGTAGCGCGCCGGTGCTTAGCGGGTTGTCGTCCGCTCGAGGCCTGTGTTGTTGGTTTCCGCGGTATCCGACTAAGCCTGCAGAGGGCCTCCCGGTAATCAGCCAGAGGGCGTAGAAGGTAGCAGCTGGGGTCGCTCCAGACACGAACCTGTCGCTGCATCCACCGCAACTTCGATAGCCGATACGAAAATTCCGTCGTGTTAGTTATTCTGCCCGCGCGGAGTCCGCAAGAGCCAGTTCCGTCTTATCCGACCAGCGGCTGATGTCCCATCACCATTCGGACACTGCCTCGGATCGGATGTCGCCTTCGCCACCTGGACAACTGCACTCCGGCTATCTGTGCTCCTAGTGGATAAGCCGTACTGCTCGTGAGATGATGATGTTGTTGTTGTGGTCTTTAGTTCAAAGGCTGGTTTGATGCAGCTCTCCATGCTACTCTGTCCTGTGCAAGCCTCTTCATCTCCGAGTAACTACTGAAACCTACATCCTTCTGAATCTGCTTGCTGTATTCATCTCTTGGTTACCCTCTACAATTTTTACCACCCATGCTTCCCTCCAGTACTAAATTGGTGATCCCTTGATGTCTCAGAATGTTCTCTACCACCAAATCCCTTCCTCTAGTCCGTTTGTACCACAAATTTCTTTTCTTCACAATTCTATTCAGTACCTAATCATTAGGTACATGATGTACTCACCTAATCTTCAGCACTCTTCTGTAGCACCACATTTCAAAAGCTTCTATTCTCTTCTTGCCTAAACTGTTTATCGTCCACGTTTCACTTCCATACATGGCTATACTGCGTACGAATATTTTATGAAAAGACCTCCTGACATTTTAATCTATACTCCATGTTAACAAATTTCTCTACTTCAGAAACGCTTTTCTTGCTATTTCCTCTGTACTTCGGCCATCATCAGTTGTTGGCTGCCCAAATACAGAAACTCTTTAATTGTCTCATGTTGTAATCTAATTTCCTCAGCATCACGTGATTTAATGCGATTACATTCAGTTATCTTTGTTTTGCTTTTGTTCATGTTCATCTTGTATTCTCCTTTCATGATACTCCCCATTCCGACCCACTGCTCTTGCAAGTGCTTTGCTGTCTCCGACAGAATTACAATGTCATCGTCAAACGTCAAACTTCTTCTCCATGGACTTCAGTTCTTTCTCCAAATTTTTCTTTTATTTTCTTTACAGCTTGCTTAGTGTGCAGACCGAATAACATACGCTACGACCCTGTCTACTCCTTCTCAACTCCTTCCCAACCACTGCTTCCCTTTCGTGCCTCTCGACTTTTATTTAACTATGGAGTAGAGCTCCATGCCCCCCCCCCCCCGCCCCCCTCCCCCTGCTTTCAACCGGTCGCAGTACCAGCGCAGCAAGGCCGTTTTGGTCAATGATACAAGGCCAGATCAGTCAATTATTCATACTGTTGCCCCTGCAACTACTGGAAAGGCTGCTGCCACTCTTCGGGAACCAACAGATACCCCTCCGTTGTGGTTGCATGTACGGTAGGCCTATCTGTATCGGTGAGGCACGCAAGCCTCCCCACCAGCGGCAAGGTCCATGGTTAACCGGGCTCTTGAGATAGTAGTTTGAATACGTACTTCGTTTTGAAGATAGACTTTGCATTAGTCAAGAGAATGTAATCTACGCTCTCAAGAATCTATTTTCGTTTCGTTAAAGGACAGTTGTTTGTGACGAACGTTTCCTTCACATTCACATTTAGTCGTACGTAAAAGCTATAAACGCTACAAATAATTCAACACCTCCTCTTGCTGACACTACGGGTCATGTAACGGATGGTGACAAACAGTAGGGCAAAATTCTAAACCTAGTTTTCAAAAACTCGTTTATGGTAGAGGACTGCAGCACCATTCCGCCTTTAATTATCAAACAAACGCCTTAGACGGCAGGAAGGCATCTGGCCCAGACAGTATCCCCGTAAGATTTTATGTTCACTGTGCTACAAATATAGCACCATTCTTATCCATCATCTACCGGAGATCATTGGAACAGCGGAAACTTCCACGGGACTCTAAGAAGGCCTAGGTCATAGCAATCTATAAAAAGGGTAGAAAATCGGATGCACATACTTACCGGCCAATTTCATTGATATCGATTTGTTGTAGAATCATCGAACATGTTATGTGTTCAGACATAATGACGTTTCTAGACTCTGAGAAGCTCATCTGCAGAAACCAGCACAGTTTTAGGAAACAGCGGTCACGCGAGACACAGCTGGCCCTCTTTGTGCATTATATGCAACAGTCTCTAGATACCGGCTCCCAGGTTCATGCTATATATCTCGACTTTCGATAAGCGTTCGACTCAGTTCCGCCCTGTCGCTTGCTCCAAAAAGTGCGCGCTTACGGCCTATGCGATGACATAAGAAGGGCTTATTTCAACAGTGGTACAATTCCATTACCTCCACTTTACTGATTATAATGCTTCTGATGATCCAAACAAACATAAAGAAAGGTTCATGTCTAGCAAGAAGCCATATGCTTGAATATTTATGGTATCTCAACTGAAGATTTTTCACCGTTCATTCAACTTTAGGAGCAAATATGGACTTGTACCACTATTGAAATAAGCCCTTGATATGCGGTTGGATAGAAAGTTTTCTAACAGACAGAGAGTAGTATGACGACCTGAATGGGGAGACTTCAACAGAAAGAAGCGTAACATCAGCTGTGCCCCAGGGCAGCGTAGTAGGTCCTCTGCTTTTTACGATTTACATAAACGATCTGGTTGATGCTATTGACAGCGGCATTAGACTGTTTGCCAATGATGCTGTAGTCTACAGGAAAGTAGTCTCACACGGAAGTTGTGAACAAATCAATGAGGATTTGCAGAAAATAAATGCGCGGTGTAATGACTGGCAGTCTACAGGAAAGTAGTCTCACACGGAAGTTGTGAACAAATCAATGAGGATTTGCAGAAAATAAATGCGCGGTGTAATGACTGGCAGTTATCTCTTCAAAAAAATGGCTCTTAGCACTATGGGAGTTAACGTCTGAGGTGATCAATCCCCTAGAACTTAGAACTACTTAAACCTAACTAAGGACATCACACACATCCATGTCCGAGGCAGAATTCGGACCTGCGACCGTAGCGGTCTCGCGGTTCTAGACTGCAGCACCTAGAACCGCTCGGTCACTCTGACCGGCCGGCAGTTATCTCTCATTATTAATAAGTGTAATCTACTTCGTATAACAAGGCGAAAATCCCCATTAATGTAAAAGTACAAAATAAATGCCCGGTCTTTGGAAGCGGTAACATCCGTGAAGTATCTGGGTGTGACTATTCGAAATAATCTCAAATGGAACGATCAGATTACACAAGTAAGGGGCAAGGCGAACTCTAGATTGCGGTTTACTGGTAGAGCCCTGAAGCAATGCAGTCCTTAAACAAAGGAAATTGCTTTGGTTCGTCCAGTCTTGGAATATTGTTCGTCTGTATGGCACCCTTACCACTTGGGTCCGATGCAAGAGATTCAGAAGGTCCAAAGAAGAGCGCAAGATTCGCAACTGGTACATTCAGCCATTGCGAGGACGTTACAAATCTCATAGAAATTTTGAAGTGGGACGCACTTGCAGATAGACGACGCGCTAAACGGATGGGGCTGCTTGCTAAGTTCCAGAATCCGATCTTCGCCAAGGATGTAGAGGATATATTATCACCACCAACTTCCAAATCGCGCAATGATCACCATTCAAAGATAAGGGAAATTAGAGCTGCAACTCAGGCGTTCAGACAGTCGTTTTTCCTTCGCGCGACCCACCACGAGTGGAACAGAGGGGGGAAATATGACTTTGGCACGAATAGTACCCTCCGCCAAACACTGCTTAGTGGCTAGCGGAGTATATATGTAGATGTAGATATCAATTCTGGAGAATTCTGCGTTTGAAGTTTACTTGCTCAAATAAACAAAGTTTAATTACATCAATTTGTGGTCTTGTTGAAGTATTCCGAGCGAGGAATACTTTAACATGAACAATTAAAAAACGCGAGGACAATGCTGCAGTATGCTTGAGAGACGGTGATCGTGCTGGGTGGCACGACTAAGAAGGGGAGGCAGCTTCCCATCGCCCCCCCCCCCCCCCCGCTCTCTAGGATTTAGTGGTAGGATGGCCCAATGGATGGCCCGTCGGAAACTGAACCAAATCAAGCAAGAGGACTTGAACGTAGTGTACTGAACTGTGAAGAAATGTAAACAGTAACGGCACCCTGGTTATGCGATCACGGTGTTGGACTGCGAAGAGTGAGAACCGTGTTCAAATCTCTGTCGTGCCCCATATTTTATGAACTGTCCGACCGATCACTGACGTGTCTGTTCGCTGCGTTCAAATTTGTGTCTGTGACTTGGTGTAACGTCCGGGCGGGGGGGTGTAAGGAAGGTGCCTCCAGAGGCATATACACCTTGATCGTTCTACACAAGTAGCACATATTACGATTCTTCGTTGTAACATACTTCACGGCCTTTTATTTGTTGCTAGCATTTTTTTTAAACGTGTGTGCGGCATCTCGTCTGATCTCACTATTCATCACATTGACGACGGTAATATTTTACCACGTGACTCATATTCTATAACCAATGCACAGTATGCCCGCCCGGTTGGCCGTGCGGCCTAACACACGGCTCTCCGGGTGGGAAGGAGCGCCTGGTCCCCGGCACGAATCCGCCCGGCGGATTTGTGCCGAGGTCCGGTGAACCGGTCAGTGTGGATGGCTTTTAGGCTGTTTTCCATCTGCCACGGCGAATGCGCGCTGGTTCCCCTTTTCCGCCTCAGTTACACTATGTCGGCGATTGCTGCGCAAACAAGTTCTCCACGTACGCGTACACCACCATTACTCTACCACGCAAACATAGGGGTTACGCTCGTCTGGTGTGAGACGTTCCCTGCGGGGGATCCACCGGGGGCCGAACCGCACAATAACCTTGGGTTCAGTGTGGGGCGGCGGAGGGGCGAAGGGGACTGCGGTAATCGTCGTGGGGTTGCGGACCACTGCGGCTGCGGCGGGGACGGAGCCTCTCCGTAGTTTCTAGGTCCCCGGTTAACATACAATACAATGTACAGTATGATAACTGCCAAGGCTACGGAAGGTGAACAGATACGTCAGTGACCTGATGGGAAGCTCATAATTTTGTGAAAAAAAAAATAACTGGAAACGACAGTGGTTTGAACACGGATCTTCCAATTCGTACCATGGCCACACAACCGCGACACCGTCATACTTCAACTTCGCTCAGTGTTGTACATCTTCAGCTTGGACAGTTCACTGTTTCTACTCTGCTTCCATTTTCACAGTTCAGTACACCTTCTTCCTTTTCATGCTTTATCTTTTAGTTTCTGACGAGCTATCCGAGGGGTTATTTTACCACTAAATCTGATGGGCGTGCGACGGGGAGTTTCCCTTGTAAGGCTGTGTCATTGACAGTGTTACCAACTGACAACGTACATTGGGGCCATTGAAATTGCAACTCCAAAAAAGATAGAAAATATTTTTATGCTTGTACGGCACAGAAAAGAGATGATTAGATTTGTAGTTCATTTGGGGGTGTACAGGGTGCGAAATTCAGTACGGAGAGCAGCCATTTCTGGGCAGTAACAGCAGAGTTTCGCAAGGCTGAGCATCGAGTAGAACTTAGCTTAAATGAGAGATACGACCACTTGATGCCACGTTGCACTTTAGTATAGTTCGTCAGTAGCAGTTCAAAAATGGTTCAAATGGCTCTGAGCACTATGGGACTTAACATATGAGGTCATCAGTCCCCTAGAACTTAGAACTACTTAAACCTAACTAACCTAAGGACAACACACATATCCATGCCCGAGGCAGGATTCGAACCTGCGACCGTAGCGGTCGCGCGGTTCCAGACGGAAGCGCCTAGAACCGCTCGGCCACCACGGCCGGCTCAGTAGCAGTGCCTGGGGAATGGTATCATGCCAGTCTCTCATCAAACCGCGACGAGATGTTTCCAGATCTGGGGGAAGAGTTGGTGAGGTGAACAGTCCAACAATCTCTGCATCGAGGTTCGAGTCCTCCTGCGGCGCGGCACGTTTCTTTTTTACCGCCCTGCCAATGTCCAGCAATGTTCGTTTGTCTAGCTAAAAGCTGTAGCAGAAAATACTAGAGCACTACTATTGCAGGTTGCAACATACATAGAATTGTGCGGTAAACGGGATGTGGCTAGTACTGAAATAAAAGTTTTAACTTGGCAATGTAAATTTTCAAGTGTATTTTTACGATAAAGATCACAGTTAATACTGCCAAGTCCGTACTAAGTGTCTACACAATGTAAAGCTCCAACGCACACCACAATTACACACGTGGCCAGTTTATGGTATTTACACCCGTTACCCAAGTTAATAGGGTTCACTAGATCGTTTAGTTATGAAAATGCTCGCTCAACTGTTGTGCACTCTGCTCTACACGTAATACCTGTTCCAGTCTTAGATCGCACAACACGCCACGCGGTTTTAACTAACAGTCAAAAGCAATAATTTTGATATTCCGTCCGAAATTCCACACGACTTCCACTATACCGTTCACTTAAATTCGCTTTGTACTACTTCGCGAACTCGTAATTAGCATTTTTCCGCGATTTTACAGTACTTTCGTCGGAGCTGCTTTCAATGAGATGTTACTAGTTCGAACCCTCAGCCCTGACTTACTTAGATCACATCAAAGGCTTTGTTCCCTGCATAGATTGGCGCGAGCCTGCATTTTTCTGATTGGCTGATATCACAAACAGCAAATCAGGTTGCAGCATTATCCGACGCTAACCCGCGCTTTACTTCAATGACCAATCATAGTAAAACATTTCTTTCTATGGCAATTGCCAAATAAATAAATTTAGAAAAGTATCAAATAAAAATTGCTCCTTCCGAAATTACCGATTAATTTGTGTTGTACCCACGATTTATTAGTACCGTAAACTGACTGCACATTTAATTATAGTAATTCCCCTGTATAGTTTAACTGGTACTTCGTGAATAAACAAAACAATTTTCATTTACTTCTGTTCTTCTTCGCTCATACAACACTGACACTGCTAGTTACTACACATATAAAACAATTATAATACATTTAATACATTAAATATTAATCAAACATAACTTTGCACCATTGTTTTGACTACGACTGCTGGCACTGTCCGTCAACTGCTGACCTCTGCCGCCTACTAGTACAACTACGTGCAGCTGTGTAACTCAGGTCCATGTCAGCTGGTGACATCTGTCGATGACTCATGCCTATAACGATATCGTCCTAACAAGTGACAGGAGCGATGCGAAGGCGCTACGCCTCACTCCTCGGGCATGGGTGTGTGTGTTTGTCGTTAGGATAGTTTACATTAAGTAGTGTGTAGGCTTAGGGACTGATGACCTTAGCAGATAAGTCACATAAGCTTTCACACACATTTGAACATTTTTTTTTTTCTGCATCGATGGAGTTCAGGGCAGTACGGGCAACATGTGGTCTCTCGTTATCTTGTTTAAAGTTGCAGTCATAGAGTCCTCGAAGATAGGGCATCGTTCAATCCGAGCTGTGCAACCCCTTCAGTCTCCGCTTAAAGACTGCAAACGAAAAACCTTTGGAACCTGCTTACTGTCTTCAAGTCTTGGCTTGCCTTTACAACTGTTAACCCTTGTCAGTTCCTTCCAGAATGAAATTTTCATTCTGCAGCGGAGTGTATGCTGATACGAAACTTCCTGGCAGTTTAAACCTGTGTGCCGGACCGACACTCCGGGCCTCTGTCTTTTGCCTACCGACTCAGCTACCCGAGCAGTCTTACTTCTGTCAGTGCCTCGTTTCCTACTTTCCAAACTTCACAGTTGCTCTCCTGCTTTCCTTGCGAAGTTTCGTATCAGCGCAAACTCCGCTGAAGAGTGAAAATTTCATTCTGGAAGGAACTGACAAGGGTTAACAGTTGTAAAGGCAAGCCAAGACTTGAAAACAGTAAGCAGGTTCCAAAGGTTTTTCGTTTGCAGTCTTTAAGCCGAGACTGAAGGCTGCGGCTAAGCCATATCTCCGCAGCATCCTTTCTTCCAAGAGTGCTAGCCTTGCAAGTGAGGTTTGGAAGATAGGAGACAAGATACTGGTGGAAGTAAGGCTGTGGGACCGATCCCAGGTCGTGCTTGGGTAGCTGAGTCGGCAGAGCACTCGCCTGCGAAAGGTAAGTCCCGAGTTCCAGACTCCGTCCAGCAGATAGATTTGATCTGCCAGGAAGTTTCGTATTCACGGTTCCTTGATGCCCCTCCAAGTGTTTTTAATCAGCCGAAACGTGCGAGGATGACAAGGAAGAGACGTTTCAGTACTTCCGGGAATCGAGGTCGAATCTGTAGATAACGGGTACTTTGTCCGTACTGATAGTGGTAAGTGTTTCTTCTTGTGCCCGTGTTGCACCAGATTTGCAAGTCACGGGCTGTACGACTCACGCCGATGAGTGATCAGCCGAGCTGAGAGCTGAGATGCGGGCTTGAGATAAGGCGGTGCCGCGTCCGCCGATATCTCGCCTCTGCACGGTACAGCGGCCGGGGCGGGCACGGCTTCTGATGCAATCTCTGCCGCCAGCGGACGGCTGTTGTGGATTTACATCTTCACGGATACTCCGTAATTCACAGGTTTCATACAAACAGGTTCAGACTATTTCCGACCGTCCCAATCTCGAAACGCATGTGATTCGTCGTACTTTATTACTAAGCGACGTTGTTCGGACATGGAGGAGATAGAGAGACAGGAACTGTCGGTGACATGCCAAGCTCAGGCCGCCCAAGGGCTACTACTGCAGTGGATGACCGCTACCTACAAACTATGATTCGGAGGAACCCTGACAGCAACGCCACCATGTTGAATATTGCTTTTCGTGCAGCCAGAGGATGTCGTGTTACCACTCAAACTGTGCGCAATAAGCTCTCACTCCCGACGTCCATAGGGAAGTCCACCTTTACAACCACGACACCCCTGCAGCGCGGTACAGATGGGCCCAACAACATGCCGAATGGACCGCTCAGTACTGGCATCAAGTTCTCTTCACCGATGAGTGTCGCATATGCCTTCAACCAGACATTCGTCGGTGACTTGTTTGGAGGCAACCCGGTCAGGCTGAACGCCTTAGACACACTGTCCAGTGAGTGCAGCAAGGTGGAGGTTCCCCGCTGTTTTGGGATGGCATTATGTGGGGCCGACGTACGCCGCTTGTGGTCACTAAAGCCACCGTAACGCCTGAACGATACGTGAATGCCATCTTCTGACCTATACTGCAACCATATCCGAAGCATATTGGCGAGGCATTCGTCTTCATAGACGACAATTCGCGCCCCCATCGTCCGCATCTTGTGAATGACTTCCTTCAGGATAAAGACATTGCTCGACTAGAGAGGCCAGCATGTTCTCAAGACCCCTATCGAACATGCCTGCGATAGATTCAGTAGGACTGTTTAGGGATGACGTGACCCACCAATCACTCTGAGGGATCTACGCCGAATCGCCGTTGAGGAGTGGGACAATCTGGACCAACAGTGCCTTGATGAACTTGTGGATAGTATGCCACGACGAATACAGGCATGCATCAATGCAAGAGGTATTGCTACTGGGTATTGGAGGGATTGGTGTGTACAGCAATTGGACCACGACATCTGAAGGTCTCGGTGTATGGCGGTACAACATACAATGTGTGGTTTTCATGAGCAATAAAAAGGGCGGAAATGATGTTTATGTTAACCTCTATACCGATTTTATGTACAGGTTCCGGAACTCTCGGAACCGAGGTGCTGCAAAACTTTTTTTGATGTGTGTATATGATTCTGTTCTGTACAGGAATATGTCCTCGTTGAGTGACCGTGCAAGGTGAATTAGACAAAATTTCTAGTTGGTCTGATGACTGGTAGGTAAGTTAATGCGGATGAGTAGGGGAAAAAAACCCGTAATGTTCGGATGCAGCATTAGCAGTGTCGTGCTTGACACAGTAACGTTGACAAGAAATGAAACGAGCATTTAAAGACTTAGTGGGAAAGACGAATGATCCACTATGGTTTATTGGGAAAATTTTGAGGAAAGTGTGGTTCATCTGGAAAGGAGGCTACATAGAGGACAATCTATTCTGGAGTAGTACTCGAATGTTTGGAATCCGCACCAGGTAGGATGAATGGAAGACGTCGAAGCAGTTCAGAGGTGGGCTGCTATATTTGTTGCAGGTAGATTCGAACAACTCGCAAGTATTACGGAGATGCTTCAGGGAACTCTGGTGGGAATCACTGGACGGAAGACGACATTCTTTTGGAGGAACACTGTTGAGAAAATTCAGAGAATCGGCATTTGAAGCTGACCGCAGAACGATTATACTACAGGCAATTTACATTTCGGATGAGGACCACCAAGATAAGATACGAGAAATTAGGGCTCTTACAGAGGCGTATGGACAGTCATTTTTTCCTCGTTCTATTTGCGAGTGGAACAGGACGAGAAATGACTAGAAGTAGTACAGGGTACCCTCAGCCACGTACCCCATGGTGCCTTGTGGAATATGCATGGAAACGTAGATGTAGAGTTCGATGTAGATGGAGAGATAGATGTAGTACATGAGGTCAACAGATGGTGATAGAAATTTCGCCCTGACTGCTACATCTATAGAGTTCATTCCCAGTTTTTCTTTGATTTCCTCATTGTGGACACCCTTCTGCCATTGTTCCCATCTACTAGTACCTGCAATCATCCTACCTATGGCAGGAGGGTGTCCACAATGAGGAAATCAAAGAAAAACTGGGAATGAACTCTATAGATGTAGCAGTCAGGGCGAACAGGCTTAGATGGTGGGGTCATGTTACACGCATGGGAGAAGCAAGGTTACCCAAGAGACTCATGGGTTCAGCAGTAGAGGGTAAGAGGAGTCGGGGCAGACCGAGGAGAAGGTACCTGGATTCGGTTAAGAATGATTTTGAAGTAATAGGTTTAACATCAGAAGAGGCACCAATGTTAGCACTGAATAGGGGATCATGGAGGAACTGTATAAGGGGGGCTATGCTCCAGACTGAACGCTGAAAGGCATAATCAGTCTTCGAATAACAGTCCCTATGTGATGAAATTAGTTTACGTTGTTAAAACTGTAATGTCTAAATATTTTAAAAAGCACTATATTGGTTACTTCCACAGGACTGATTTATTGAGTTGACCGGTTTTCGGCTTACAAGGTCATCATGAACTTTAACCGACTTTCGTCGCCAAAGAAGGCGCATTGCTTGTAAAAACCATCAAAGATTTTGCAGTCTAGACAGAGGCTCAAACGAACAGTAAATGTCATCATCGGCAGTGCCACGATGTTGCGAAGTTAAAGATTAAATAAATATAAAGGAAGGAAACAAGAAAAAATTTAGGCTCTGAACACAAAAACTGAGCTTACATGGTAGTCGACAGTAATAAAGAAACGCCTCCTGAACAGGAATATGAGGGCCCAGCCGTACCAACCGGCCGCCGTGTCATCCTCAGCCCACAAGAGTCACTGGATGCGGATGTGGAGGGACATGTGGTCAGCACACCGCTCTCCCGGCCGTATGTCAGTTTACGAGAGTGGAGCCTCTACTTCTCAGTCAAGTAGCTTCTCAACTTGCGTCATAAGGGCTGGGTGCACCGCTCTTCCCATCAGCACTCGGCAAATCCGACTGTGACTTATCCGAATGCTAGCCCAGCCCGACGGCGCTGGCCGATGTCGTAATAAACAAACCGGATAAAGTAAAATGCAATTCGTATTTGATAAGACTACCTCAAGAAATAGTCTGTATCACTTTCCATGTTCGGTATCCCCCTTAAACCTCACACGAACGTCAGCGCCAATTTTTTTTTTTTTTTTCGAGTGTGTCGACACTCTGCTCTCTGAAGCATCGCTGAACCGGACGTCGACGCCGCAGGGCACCTCGCTTTTGCAGCACTGGAGAGAAAGCTTGTAGGCACCTCTGAGCAAAATTTCAGACTTACCCATCACACAGAGAGACAATTGCGGGGATTGGAAAAAGTGATACTTTTTTGCACAGTGTGTAAAAGGAATTCTATATATCACTAAAGTTTTGATAGTTTGTTCATATGCTACGACATATTTATATTCTTTGGCACAAGAACGAGAAATAAATACGCATAATATAAGGTTCACACAATCCAACGCAAGTGTAATTTACACAAAAACCCACAATAATTTTAGGCTACTCCTAGAGTATACCAAAAAACGTACTATTTAATTTAAAAGTACAGAGAATTTCGTATGACAAAATTATTTTTTTCAAGGTGCTTACGCTGCCATGTGGCACCGTCGAACAATGACAGTATGTACAGGCGTGAAGTGACCATTTGTAAGTAGGCTGTTTAGGTTTTTATGTTGGTAACGCCAAGTATCGCTCTGTATGAAAATCGCTGACTGCGCCGTGTGCAGTCTGTGGCTGGTTGGACTCATTGTTGGAATACTCGCTAGTGTACTGCTGGGCAGCTGGATGTGAACAGCGCGTAGCGTTGGGCAGTTGGAGGTGAGCCGCCAGCAGTAGTGGATGTTGACGGAGAGATGCCAGAGTTTAGAGAGGTTAAGCGGGCGATCTGGAAGAGTATCCGCCAGAAAATGGAAATTTGTAAATATGGATGTCATTAATTGATGTATATGTATATATATAATTACTTTTGAACACTATTAAGGTAAATACATTGTTCTCTATCAAAATGTTTGATTTCCTAACTATGCATATCCGTAGTTAGTGCCTTCAGTAGTTAGAATCTTTTATTTAGCTGGCAGTATTGGCGCTCGTTGTATTGCAGTAGTTCGAGTAACGAAGATTTTTGTAATGTGAGTGATTCTTGAAATATAGATTATTGTTAGTCAGGGCCATTCTTTTGTAGGTATTATTGAAAGTCAGATTGCGTTGCGCTAAAAAATATTGTGTGTCAGTTTAGTGTTGATCAGGATAAGTAAAGAGAGAACTGTCTGACTACGTTCAGTTTTACTCAGCTGTCTTTGTATCAAATAACGTAGAAGTTTACTAGCACAGTCATTCACAGTTTTTCTAACGTGACGTTTCGCATTGTACAGAGGCAGCGTGGAATAAAGCTTTATTGTTGAAAAAAGTGGTAACTAAAACATAGCTTGGTTACCTCACAACTCTTTGGATGAGCCCAGAATCCTCGACATGTGTTCACAACGTCACTTAAAACGACATTTACGTCTCAGACCGGATATTACGTGAATATTTTGGGAGCAGAAGTACAGTAACTTTGAACCTCAGGGAAATGCGTACTGATACCGGTAAAAGCTGCAAGGTTCCCCAATCCTAAGAACCTACGCTAGAAGTTTCGAGTTTTTGCCATGAACAGAAATTACAGAAGTGGTCATCACACAACTGGTACTTTTCGTACCCGAAAACCGTAGCTTTTGGGGATTTTCTCAGGAACTGTAGAACAACAGATGGTGCTTTTACGAGCCATCTGAGGCCCAGTCTGGAGCACACCTAACATAAAACAACCAACCGATTGGCTCAATTTGCAAGGGCTCGAAGAAGTTTACATTTTGACCTTATACTGTAGGATAGATACTGTACGGCTGTTCTTGCGACAGGTATACAAATGGTCGCCAGGCGAAGGGCTATGGAAAACACTCGACCCCTCGGCTCTGTGATCAATACAGGCCGAGATATAACCCCCTGAAAAATCGCGTTTTCGTGTGCGGCTTTTTCGGAACATACCGTGCTGCGCACTGTCATCAAATGTCCGTGGTAGATTTGTTACTCAGGCGCTATCTAACGACCAGTCCACATTCGAAACCACTGAGGTCTCCTGAGCTGCTTCTGCTTCCCTGCTGACAGCACAACACTCTAAGCCTGCGTTACTGGCTTTATGATCTTCAGGCCAGAAGTGAAAATAAATAAGTAAATAAATGAAAGCCTGCTTTTTTTACTGGTGGGCCTGCCTCTTGCGACAGTCTATTGGTCAGTTGTGATTCACATATGAGTGTCCCGGTACTTCTGAACAGACAGTGTTTTAGTTTCACCCTACAGACGAGCATAGTTTTCAGATGTTCAGTGCCCTAACGGAAAAACGTTGAACGTTCAAGTTGAGCTCAACATCAGCTGTGGTGAGGGTGGTGCTGAGAGAAGCCCTCAGTTGGATGAGGAATTCAGACTTACGTAAGACACCTTTGGAGATTTGTTTTAACCACATATGTTTCATCACTTTTCTACTATCTTCAGTGGGTTACTTCATTTCCTTTCTCTAAAACTGTTATAACATATTAACGTTTAGAGAAAACATTTCGAACAAAATATTTGCATTTGTGAATGAAGTGACTATTGTCAAATACTACACATGGCTTACAGTTCACAAGTTCACAGATGAGAGAGATATTTACCGGGCTGATGCACTGTATGTTGTTTATTGCAGTGTGTCTAAAGTTCTAGTTCTATAGCTTATTTCGAAAAAGTGAGAATGTGTGCATTAGTTTACACACCTTACATGCAGGTATTGAATGTTTACGTTGGTAGCTGTGAGTCTTCTACACAATCTACAACTTGTCTTCTGCTACGTTTTGCTGTTTTGCAGGTGACAAGCTGTAGTTATCTTTTCTTTCAGGAGTGCTAGTTCCGCTTGGTTCGCAGAAGAGCTTCTGTGAAGTTTGGAAGTAGGAGACGAGGTACTGGCAGAAGTAAAGCTGTGAAGGCGGGTCGTGAGTCGTGCTTGGGTAGCTCAGACGGTGGAGCACTTGCCCGCGAAAGGCAAAGGTCCCGAGTTCGAGTCTCGGTCCAGCACACAGTTTTAATTTGCTAGAAAGTTTCATATCAGCGCACACTCCGCCGCAGAGTGAAAATCTCATTCTGGAAGTTGTAGATTATCCACCTCCTATGGTCCAGCTACGTCATCGCTTTGCGTCGTTTGTCCATTTCCTTTTCGGCGCTGCTCTAGTTGGCGCATTGGTTCGGGGCTGGACTTTTTAGGCATTTTGAATTCCTTTCGACGAGAGTTCTGCTCTTACTTGTGGTTTGTATCATTCATAGCACATTTACAAGTCATCTGAGATGACATCTTGCCATTATTTTGTAGTTTTCTATTTAATCCCGATTTTCACTTACATTCCGGGGCATATTTTTGCTGCCTGACACGGTGTGCTAGCAGTCTTCTCTTCAAAGTGCCATCCGAACCTGTAGCCTACACAATCGTGTTTCCGTGCTTCGGACGCAAAGAAGACTCATAATAAAGTAGTGCATGCGCCTACACTGGTACTATGACTTCACAGACAAAACAAATACTGCGCGACGAACAGGAACAGACATGATGTACCCGTTATTTGTGCTCAGCCATTGTTTACACATGATCAGTCTCGCAGTTTATCGATTCAAACGTGGCGGTATTTTGTCACACACAGAAGCTCAACCAACGAGCAAGTACAGTGGCGGAAATCAGTATAAAGGCGTGGATAGTTACCGCAAAATTAGCATTGTTGATTGGAATTGTTGTGCACGTTGTATATGCAATAGTGTACACTGACAGACGCAGTCAAATGGTATTGCATTTGATGTCAGTAGTACAGTACGTAACAAGGCATCATCGTCTCAGGTGGTGGAGGGTGGGCTTCTGTATAAAGGCAATGGGCTCTGTGCGGCTTACTGTTTGTGCGTTCGTGCCTTTACTGCAGACACCTTTAGTGACAGTGCGTGTTGTGTGCATAAACCACGATTGTGACAATGCCACGCGGAAAACAGTTATCACGTGACGAAAAAGCAAAAATCAGTGCGTACAAGGAAATGGGATTCTCTAACCATCAGATTGCTAAGAAGTTGAACCGTTCAAGTACAGTGATTGATAATTTCGTAAGATTAGGCTCACGATATGGGCAAAACGGAACATATGGGCAAATTAGAAAACTGTCTGAGCCATAGAACGGGTCAGTTTTGCGCAAAGCAAGGGCAATATGTTATTCGTCTCAACATGTTCCTGATTTCCAGTTGCCAATAACTGTCTGGCGTGTACGACAAATTTTGTCACACGACAAACGTCTTACATTCAAGAAATGACGGCAGAAACCCTCAGTAAAACCCAGGCACAAACAGGCTACACTCAAGCGCCAGAGTATTCACATACAGTGATACGTAAACTGGCAGAATACGGCGCTGCGGTCGACAATACCTGTATAATACAACAAGTGCCTGGCGCAGTTAGATCGGTTACTGCTGCTACAGTGGCAGGTTACCAAGTTTGAACGTAGCGTTAAAGTCGGTGCACGAGCGACGGGACACAGCGTCTCCGAGGAAACGATGAAGTGGGCATGTTCCCGTACGACCATTTCACAAGTACACCGTGATTATCAGGAATCTGGCGAAACATCAAATCTCCGACATCGCTGCGGCCGCAAAAAGATCCTGCAAGATCGGGACCAACGACGACTGAAGAGAACCGTTCAACGTGACAGAAGCGCAACCCTTCCGCAAATTGCAGCAGATTTCAGTGCTCGGCCATCAACAAGTGTCAACGTGTGAGCCATTCAATGAAACATCATCGATATGGGTTTCTTAGCCAAACCCCACTCGTGTACCCTTCATGACAGCACGACACAAAGCTTTACTCCTCGCCTGGAACCGTCAACACCGACATTGAACTGTTGATGACTGGAATCAGGTTGCATGGTCATACGAGGCTCCCTTCAAATTGTATCGAGCGGATGGACGTGTACGGGTATGGAGACTACCTCAAGAATCCATGTATCCATGGACCCTGCATGTCAGCAGGGGACTGTTCAAGCTGGTGGAGGCTGTGTAATGGTGTGGGGCGTGTGCAGTTGGAGTGATATGGGACCTGTATACGTCTAGATACGATTGACAGGTGACACGTACGTAAGCATCCTGTCTGATCACCTCCATCCGTCCACGTCCATTGTGCCTTCCGGCGGACTTGGGCAATTCCAGCAGGACGGTGCGACATCCCACACGTCCAGAATTGGTACAGAGTGGTCCCAGGAACATTCTTTTCAGTTTAAACTCTTCCGCTGCCCACCAAACACCTCAGACATGAACACTATTGAGCAACGTGCTATTCAGATGAGCTCTCCACCCCATCGTACTCTAGCGGATTTATGGTCAGCCATGAAGGATTCAGGGGGTCAGTTCCCTCCAGCCCTGCCTCAGACATTAGTCGAGTCCATGCCACGTCGTACTGAGGCACTTCTGCGTGCTCACGGGATCCTATGCTATACTAGGCAGGTGTACCAGTTTCTTTGGCTCTTTAGTGTACAAACTCTAACAAAACCACTACCGAAGAGAATTTTTGAGATAGTTAGCAAGAGCAGAGGTTGAACAAAGTACTAACAATGTAATAACGCAAGAGGACAATGAGTACCTTTGTACCAGTTTACAGCCAGAAAATGCAAACGCCTTATTTTGTTTCTGGAGTTATGAAAGAAACTACGTGATTTCGTCAAGATTGTTTATGTCTTATATGTATCCATTAGTATCGTAGTAAGTTCGGTACATGTATGAGGTGCCACAAAAAAGTAATGAGACTGAAGTGAAAAAAAAATGTTGCTTACTGTTTTAGTCAAGTGTAATGTTCTCTTCTTCAAAGTAGTTCCCTTATGATTGCACACACTTTTTCCAGCGCTTCTGCCATTGATGGTATCATTTCTGTAATCATCTTCTGTAATATCCTCCAAGACCCTCGTCAAAGCGTTTTGGACAACTTGTGTTGTTTGAAAATGGTGTCACTTGACCACCGTTTTGACTCTTGGAAATAGAAAAAAGTCGCGCGGAGCGATATCTGGTGAATAAGGTGGCTGTGGTAGTACTGAAATTTGATTTGAGGTTAAAAATTGCTGTCCTGACAGAGCAGTATGGAATGGCGCATTATCGTGATGTAGAATCCAATTATCAGCAATGTTGGCACGAACACGAAGAACTCTATTACGAAGTCTTTCTAAAACTTCTTTGTACTGGTATTGGTTAACTGTTCGTCCAGGAGCCACCCACGCTTTAGGAACAATTATGCCAGGTTCACATGCACACGTGAGGTTGATGGTCGTCCACTGAGGTCTTCATCTTCAATATTCGTTCTGCATTCACTAAACATTTTATGCCAATGAAAATCTTCAGCTCTTGGCATAACCTCCTCTCCAAAAGCCTTCTGAAGCTTACCCTAAGTTGTCGTCGCGTTTTCACCCAATTTAACGCAAAAAGAAATGCCACACCGTTGCGCAATATTATGCGGTTCTATTTCTGGGACGAGAGACACAAACAGGGTTTAACTTATTGCAGCACAACTCACGAATGACCAGTTGCATCGATGTGCCACTTGGACTAGAAGCAGCTTATAGACCAAGGTCAAAGATATTGTGCCTATGCAAGCCTGCAGGGTTGCCACATCTTGCAAAGATAATCAGTCTCATTACGAATCAAAGTTAGCGAGATGAATCTTAGGGTGGCGCTGATCTGCCTGTCCATTTATCAGTGGACCTGCATGACATTCCAGTTATCGCTCTACCGGCGTGAGTCACCTGCTGAGAAGAGTAGATTAAGTCGCACAATGGCCCCTCGAAACGACCTGCCGATGACGTCACTGAAGAACTTGTAGAGTCACCCGTAGACAAGTGGTCATCCGTATTTCCCACATTCCAAACCAAACAGCCTGCTCGGCGGAGGACGGACACGGATGACACCGTACAACTACCCTGTTCCAGCTTCGCAGCAGTTTACCTACAGCAAGTAGGTGAGTGCTGCGGCGGTTCCCGTGAAGAACTTGGGGCTCGTTCCATTCAGCATCGTCGTGCAACCGATATAGTGTCGTGTCTCTGACGACCTTTGAAGTCCAAGAGACGTGTTAAGTTTTCTTATCCTTCTTGTCCAAAACATCCGGTAACTCACTTCCAGTGCTGTTAATCAGGGCCGGCCGCGGTGGCCGTGCGGTTCTAGGCGCTACAGTCCAGAACCGCGGGACTGCTGCGGTCGCAGGTTCGAATCCTGCCTCGGGCATGGATGTGTGTGATGTTCTTAGGTTAGTTAGGTTTAAGTAGTTCTTGAAGTTCTAGGGGGCTGATGACCTCCGATGTTAAGTCCCATAGTGCTCAGAGCCATTTGAACCATTTCTTTGTTAATCAGGAATGATCGTCCTTTTAAGCTGCAGTATGACCTGCCTAAGGCTGATAAGTTTCGCAGATGACACTGTCAACCTCACCCAAACTGATGAAGTCTTCCGGGTCCTGTTGACTGAAATGGACATCTCTGTTTAACAAACGTCGTTATCAAGCTAGAAAAAAGACATCTTGCATTGTGCTGCTAATTTTTATCTGAAACGTCAACCATGAAGAGTTATTTAAAGAAATCAAGAATATTTATCGTCAAGGGACGTCAGCCTTGTTAGAGAGCAATTTTATTAGTATTGGTGTTTCTAAATCGATGTGTAAGCTTCTGATAAAATTTATAACACGAGTTTCTTTTATTTTTATTATTTGTACACATTTATAAAAAGTTTGGAATAGGAATTAAAGACCATGGAGAAGAAATAAAAACTTTGAGGTTTGCCGACGACGTTATAATTCTATCAGACTGCAAATGACCTGGAAGAGCAGCTGAATGGAATGGACAGAGTCTTGAAAGGAGGATATAAGATGAACATCAACAAAAACAAAACAAGGATGATGGAATGTAGACGAATTAACTCGGGTGATGCCGAGTGAATTAGATTAGGAAATGAGACAGTTAACGTAGTAGATGAGTTTTGCTATTTGGGGAGCAAAATAACTGATGATGGTCGAAGTAGAGAGAATACAAAATGCAGACTGGCAATGGCAAGGAAAGCGTTTCTGAAGAGCAGAAATTTGTTAACATCGAGTATAGATTTAAATGTCAGGAAGTCATTTCTGAAAGTATTTGTATGGAGTGTAGCCATGTATGGAAGTGAAACATGGACGATAAATAGTTTAGACAAGAAGGGAATAGATGCTTTCGGAATGTGGTGTTACAGAAGAACGCTGAAGATTATATGGGTAGATCACGTAACTCATGAGGACGTACTGAATAGAATTGCGGAGAAGAGGAGAGTTGCATCGCACCAGTCTCTGGACTGAAGACGACAACAAAACAACAACAACAACAACAACAACTGAAAAACTTATGGATTTCATGTATGTTGGGCATACTCAGAATAACTTTTTGTAAAGGTGTATGAGTGTGCTCCATACTTAAGTACTTAAAAGGTTGTTTGTTACAACTTAAAAGTGGAAAAGTGTGAAATTCTTGTAATCCGTATACATTGTTAAAATTGATATATATGTGTGTGTAAATGAATGTATCTATCTTCCATATCTCCTCATAAACCACTGGACCGATTTCAACCAAACTTGGTTCACATTTATTTATTTTTTGAATGATTTCTTGAAGCCTTCATCAGCCATTCTCTTTATTTCTAGTACGATTGTATAATTTCGGCCTTAGGCCATTTGCAAGTATTTTATGGATGATTTTTAGTAACAGATTATGTCATGTACGTAGTTGGTCCTATGACATCATGTTATGCTCATAAATTAGTTCGAGGTGTTTACGTTACTTTAGGAACACGTTACTTTCGAGAAGTTGTTACAACTGCATTGCAGCTGCCGACCCTATCGCATTGAAAATTAGTGGTTCACATATCATTTAGTGTCTGGACAGAATTAACAACCACCCACCCATCGAAGGGGTGGAGATGGGGGTGAAAAATTAGTGTAGCCTGCGACGGGTCGAATACCCATACTTCAATTTTTAAATGAACACACCGCCATTTGACTCTGTTGTTGTTTGTTTAATTACGACCCAAGTTTCCAAGTTTTATGCCATTTTCAAGTCATTGGGTTTCTCATACTTCAGATTTGAGAATAACAGCACTTAGAGGCTTGCAACATTTAGGAAATTTTTCTCGTTGACGACCCCAACAAAATGATGAAAGGAAAAAAGTTTGTTGCTTACCATACTTTCGCTGTTGATGAAGTAACACCACCACTTGAAATATGACGCTTTAATTTATTAGTTCTTTACTACTAACTGTACTCGTAACACTTTTCACAGACAGTATCCAAATGTGCCCGTGAACGTAGCTAGAAAAATATATCTCATTGTAAGACACACAGTTCAGGAAATATGATGTCGTAAACACTGAGATGGGTGAGAAACTGTCGCATCACACAGGACGTCTTAATTTGTTGCTTGTTTACTACCAACTGTAATGACAACACATTTCACAGACACAATAAAGACACACCACTGGGTCTACCTGCAGTACATAGTTAGAGAGAAACATCATCAAACATTCAACTGTAAGACAGTGAAACAGCAGAATGAAATTCGCTAGATATATATAGGTGAAATCTGTAGAATATGTGTGAAGTATATTTTGGTGGGCAAATGCGAGTAAAGCCACAAGTAAAAAACTCATCCTAAGCCCTGGAACGATTTCAAACAAATTTGATACAAACGTTAGTTACAATCTGGAGAGAAAAACTGTAGGGGTAAGAACCACCACCGGTCTATTGGGGTGAGTGTGATAATGTGGAAACAGAAGGGAGGACAACGAGATGGACAGACAGCGAGGGGGAAGGAGGAGATGGGAACAGATAGGAGGAGGACCAGCTGAACAGACGTAGGAAAGGAAGAGATGGACAGACAGAGGTGGAGGTGGAGGTGGACACAGAAAGGGATGGGGAGGAGATGGACCGAGAGGGGGATGGTGTAGATGAACAGAGAAGGGGAGCAGTGGAGTTGGACAGGGACGGGGGGAATGGATAGAGAGAGGAGCAGACGGAAAAAATAGAGGGGATGCGTAGAGAGGTGGGAGAAGGATGTGAATAGAGAGAGGAGGAAGGACGAGACAGCCATGGAGGGGGAAAAGAGGAGATGGACACACAGAGGGAGAATAAGCAGATGGAGTGAGGGAGACGAGGAAGAAGGAAATGGGGTAACAGAAAATTGGAACTAATAATTACCTGGGAAATCACATTGTCGCGAATAAAACAGTACCTACATATACATTAAGTTTCCTTTAAGTTACGACTACGGTCACAAACTTTTGTTAACAGATTACCACTTTCGGTCTATAATGACCATCATCAGCTCTGTTTTATAAAAATAAAGTCCTATGGCTGCAGTAGATTAGGACTTTATTTTTATAAAACAGAGCTGATGATGGTCATTATAGACCGAAACCGGTAATCTGTATAAAAAGTTTGTGACGATAGACATAAATTAAAGGAAACTTACCTGGGAAATGACGGGTTTCTTGGATAGCACGAAGTAAAGCAGCTAACATAAAATGTGTTATGTAAGTGACAAATGAGTCACTTACTGCTCTTGCCCCCTGTCTGGCCATCTCCTTCTTTCTCCTCTCTCCATCCACACTCTCCGCCCGCCTCTCTCTACACATCCCCCTCTGTTGCTTTTTTTCCATCTCCTGTCTATCCATTCTCCCTGTCCCTGTCCATCATCTCCACTGGTCCACCTTCTCTGTTCATCTACACCATCCACCTCTCGGTCCGTCTCCTCCCCTTTCTTTTCTGTGCCCATCCCCTCCCCCCCCCCCTCGCTGTCTGTCCATCTCTTCCTCTCCTACGTCTGTTCATCTCGTCCTCCTCCTATCTGCGGTTTTGGTTTCTTGGCGCCTACAGGATGAAAGTGCACAGGTTGAGCAGCTAAACATTTTTTTAAAGTAGAGTATTGATTTCGTCAAGGCAGTGTCCAGTTTATTATATTTGAGACAGAAAAGAAAATATGTTTTTAAGAGAAAAAAGATACAAAATAATGTGAACTATAGGCTGATAAAACTTAGCCGTATGAAGGCTTATGACAGAAGAAAAATCAGCGGAGATTAACAGAATGTATAATCAGTACTGACATCATGGAAGACTCCATCAGTACATCTACATCTACATTTATACCCCGCAAGCCACCCAGCGGTGTGTGGCGGAGGGCACTTTACGTGCCACTGTCATTACCTCCCTTTCCTGTTCCAGTCGCGTATGGTACGCAGGAAGAACGACTGCCGGAAAGCCTCCGTGCGCGCTCGAATCTCTCTAATTTTACATTCGTCATATCCTCGGGAGGTATAAGTATAGGAGGAACTAATATATTCGATACCTCATCCTGAAACGCACCCTCTCGAAACCTGGACAGCATGCTACACCGCGATGCAGAGCGCCTCTCTTGCAGAGTCTGCCACTTGAGTTTGCTAAACATCTCCGTAACGCTATCACGCTTACCAAACAACCCTCTGACGAAACGCGCCGCCCTTCTTTGGATCTTCTCTATCTCCTCCGTCAAACCAACCTGGTACGGATCCCACACTGATGAACAGTACTCAAGTATAGGACGCACGAGTGTTTTGTAAGCCACCTCCTTTGTTGATGGACTACATTTTCTAAGGACTCTCCCAATGAAACTCAACCTGGTACCCGCCTTACTAACAATTAATTTTATGTGATCATTCCACTTCAAATGGTTCCGCACACATACTCCACAAATATTTTACAGAAGTAACTTCTAACATTCTGCGTGTTTTCTGTTTGTTCTAAGTCGTGTCTCCCTACCACTTTCGCGCAACGACGCTCTGAGCGTGTTTTTTAGGGAATTGACTAATTTGAACCTGGAACCTGTTGCTGGTAAGGAGACGCCAGACCACACATGACATGTAGAGTTCAGAAGAGTTCAGTGAGACTAGAGATGATATAACCAAATACTTAATGATTTCAGCGTCAGCTCCACTGCACTCCCTGTAAAAGAATCTTAATACTAACTAAATTTAGTGGAAGGGGTTCAAGGCTTTCCTATTTTTAGTTAGTTGGTAAAATAACGTCGAAAAAGCAGTTAAGTTTACCATTGGAAATTTTATTCTACTCACAAAACATTGTTTATAAATTGCACTATTGATAAAAGGAAATGTTTTAATACAGGATGATAAAAACCAACTGCGTTCAACAAAAATGTGAACGAATATTCCCTGAATGAGTTTCCAAGTTCTACAATGGATCGAAGGATGACCTATGCCATATCACATCTATCATCTAGGTTTAAATTAAGTTTCACAAAAGAGAAAACTATCAAAATAGTGTACAGTGACCCTCAATTATCTTTAATTACTTATCTAAATTGTCGTAAATTACAGTGGCTGATGTGGCTTCTCAATAATTATATAACAGAAAAATCATCGCGTTTCAGATTTTAACTTACATAGCAAATGTGAATACCATGAGATTCAATTGACGATCGACACTAGTATTACACAAAACGGGGGTGTAACAGATGAGACTTCTGCAGTTCTGAGTGAAGCCTTATGTGCTCAAAAATTCGGCATCGCGTGCGTTCATTACCTTGTCGGTGTTCGTCAGGGGGCAGGGGCTGGCGCAGCTCCATGCATCTCGCCGTCTCGGAAGCAACTCCTCTCCTAACTTCTCCTTACTACCATTTACCGAAGTTGGTTTAAAAAAAAGTATGTGGCCGTGTTTTCATCTGACCAATCAGGGTCTCAATGTTAACCTTAAGCTCCACCTACAAAAATTCTGTCTATCCAATGAGAAACGTTATACTTTTCTTGGTGGGGCAATGTTTTTAACATTTGCAACGTAACAGAGAAGCGAAAAAGTCTCCCGCTAAAACTTGCGGCTGGTGTGGCCCTTTTAGTGTTACCGTAAGATCTATACTGTTCTTCTGGAGGGCTCTAGCCTTTAACATGGGCTGGGGGGTGGTCCTGGTGGTTAGCTGGAACGTGGGTGTCCGTCCCTTATCGTATGGCCTTCTAGCTTAACACGGTTCTGCTCTCAGCTTCTGTTCTCGTTTCTCCCCTCGGAGCTGCGTCTGTTTCACGGTGGGAAGGTATGACACGCATTTAGGCATTCTTGTGTTAGTCTGTGGTATTCCATTTGCTCACTCGTTACTCGTATTACTTTGGTTAATTTAATGTCACGATTTATTTGGAGCTATGTGACATACTACTGGATTTGCTTATCATGTCAGGCTTTTCATGGAAGGTGTTGGATTTGCCGGACACCTTACAAACTGCTACCAGTGTTTGTTCTGCAATCATATAATCGTACAATAAAGGATCCTTCTTTCTATGTATGTATTAGACAAGGAAAGGAAATTCGTTACATTTAATAACTGCGTCCTTCTGTTACTGAGCTGTGGTGGGACTGGCGCCAGTAGTATCTCTGACATGAGTGCGATCGACTTCGTAGTGCAGAGGCTTGGGCCGGCTCGAGATACGAGGGAGCGCCGACCGTGAGAACAGGGAGAGGACGCAACGCTTTGAGAACGTTACGCCGCGGTGCGCGAGTCGGCGATTGGCTGGCCGACAGAAGCGAAGACGGCGTGCCTGAGGCCGGGAGGCTGTTGTCACGTGGTTGTACTGGAGTCGGCGGGAGATGGCCGGCGCTGTGCGTTCTCCGGCAACCTCGTGGGCTGTGGATGTGCCCGCTTCCTTGGAGGAACACGCTGTTAGGGTCTTACGAAGCGATGGTTTGACATCTTCCCTTGGCTAGGAAGTGTCATCTTTGTGCCGACATTTTCGTGCAGTGTTTTACAGTGAGTGTTCTGTGTTGTGTGTCTTTTGGGAAGTGTTGCGAACAGACATCATACTGTCGCTGGGTGTGACAGAAACCAGACTGTCGCCATGGTTTTTTATTTTTTAATGTGTGTCTACTATGTTACTTGTCTGATTCCTGTGTATTTTAATAGCATTGCCAACCCCTTTGCTTTATATTTTAACTTTCGACAATTTTCCGCCGTTTTGCAGTTTAAATCACCGTTTTGTCGTCTGCTTTTATTGTTCTTTTCTTCTTACGTTTTTAAAAAAGTCTGTAGGCTGCAGAGCAGCGTACTAAGCTGCTGCCAGCCCGCCTCCTTCGGGGCGAATCGAAATTCAATAAAGGGAAAAATAAAAAAAAATTGACATCTTCA